>NW_017729029.1:31041065-31122866 GCF_001723915.1 Gavialis gangeticus | reverse complement strand
CATTGATTGAGAGAGTAATGATTATATCTGCACGTGATTGACAGGTGGCATCGTTTGGATGTTATAAAGCCTGTTCAGTCTAGGGGCATGCATAGCTTTTGGGGGTTGTCGTCGTCGGAGTTAGAGCTTACTGAGACCTGCTCTGTTTCGTGCGCTCTCCCTCTTTTGCCTGGTGTGTGTACATGTGCAACTGATTTAGTATTTGAGTACTTGTGTTTGTAGAACCTGTCCTTTTCCAAGGTGCTTAGCACCCACCTGCATGTGAGGGAACAGCAGAGAAATCCTCAGGGGTGTGAGGCTGCAAAGCCAGCCTGCCCTGCCTGTCAGCTCTCTAGGGCAATAGTCGGCCACCTCGGGTGACAGACTGGGCTTGGGTTACCTGTTCTATCGTTTAATTGTTTATAGTACTGTATACTGTGTCTGTATACTGTTGCGGTTGGTTATGTTGGTTCTTGTCTTAATACACTTGTTAAATTTTACATTTGTGTGGGGTTTTGCTTGGTATTTTGCACCTCTGGTCGGGGCCGGGCAGTAGGCCAGTTTCCAGACTGATTTAATTCTTTGGTGTCCCTCGAATCTAATAGGGAGGTTGGTAAGGTATATAGGCTTAACAACCCTCTGTATGTGTTTGAAAACATGGGTAGATGTCTGAAGTTGTCCATGGGGTTCTCTGCTTTATTGTGGTGTGCCTGCCTTCTCTTTTTCCCTGCTCTTCAGTATAAGGGGCACAATCTGTTTATTATATCTGTGTGTGACAGTTTGTGCAATCCCTGTCATATCCTCAACACTGGCATTCCTTATGACAAGGGAGGCTAAAGCTATTGCATGCATCTTCCTCAAGTCTTGAGTTTTATTTTCTTACATCAATCTGGATTTCATACTACATGAGCTGATTGACTAGGATGCCACTTCCTGATGGAACTGGGCTTATAACCTTCCTTTTCTTTTATAAAGATCAATAAGAGCAAAGGAAAGCAATAATGGAGAATGAGTCCAAGGGAGTTTTATGTCAGAATTTTATCATACCTAGAACTTTTTTTCACAGTTGCATGATTAAGAACTTAGGGAATACCATGTTCACACCTAGAAATAATATTGTAGAATACCATCTTCACACCTAGAAATAATGGAAGAAGACCCAGTCTTTGTTAAATACATCTCTACAAGTAAAAGACTTAAAGTGTTTCTGAAAAAATGTGTTCTAGAACAGCCCGGTGGTAGAAATGTTTGCCGTTCCAAAACAATTTAGTAACAAATAAGCACTTTAAAAAATGAGCAATTACCTTTTGCTCATATTTGATGATATTCTGTAGTTTTTAGATACTTGAAAACTACTTTCCAATCAAATTAAATTAACTGCCATCAAAAACTACCATCATTGTATGGCTCATGTAACAAGAACATTCATGGGACTTATAAACGGCAAGAATTCATTTCAGTCAGTCTTCTCCCAATATGTCTATTCAGAAGCAACAGTATTTTAATCTTTATTGATGCATTCTGATTAAGAAGTTCATTCAAAATAAAAGGAAATAAAAAAGACATATAAATGTATTTCCACTACAAAAAGAGAAGACTGCGGGGATAACCATGTATCAACTTAGTACATGGGCAGAAAGAATTGTAAGCAAACCTAATCCAATCCAATAAGAAACCACTGCTCTGCAAATTCGATTAAATCATAGGTGCTATGTATTTGTTCTTTGAGGTAATAATGCTTTGCCTTAGAAGAGCATTTGTTACAATATGGTTGAGTACAGCAGGCAGGACATAGGAGCCATGCAACCTGGATTCTATCCCTGGCTTGGTCATGGCCCAATATGTGATTTGGAGCATGTTACTTCTCTGGGCCTCTTTCCCACCTCTGCCTCTCTCCAGATTGGCAATATATTTGGAACAGGGCCTGCCTCTTGCTATAGTCAGAGCAGCGCTGAAACAGTAGGTCCCATTCTCACTCACAGGTTTTAGGTACTGGTGCAATACAAACTGATAAGCATGAGATGAGCACAGTTTTTACCTCACAGAATTTTCCACCTAAATGCAAGCAGGGAAAAGAAAACTCATACTGGAAACCCATGGGGCCTAAGTGCAAGCCACTGGATTCCTCAGGAGAGGCTGCACCCATCTACAGTCATATCCTGCAGGTGTCAAAAGCACCAAACACTGAGCTGCTGCTGCCAGCACCGCTGTTGACCCCTGGCACAGGCCAGCCTTAGCAATTCCCTTCCGAAGGCCCATGGGGAACAGGGCTTGGCCCTGGGTTCAGCACTAGTGATGGTGACAGGCAAACAATACATGCTGTACTGTGCACTAGGGGTGAGCAAAGCAGGCCCTATTCGATTTGGATTCGGCCCAAATCAGGGACAGTGATTTGATTAGTTGATTCAGATCACTGTCACTGATTCGATTCGGCCAAATCCAAATCTGAAGATTTGATGCCGATTCAGAGAATCAGCGATTCGGATGTAGATGCAGCTTTAAACGTTTTTTCTACATACCTTGAGGTAGCAGGCAGGACTCATTGTTGCTGTGATGCTGGGGTGCATGGAACACCCCACAGGAGTGCAGGGGGGGGCCCCACATGCTCTGTGGTGAACCCAGAAGTGGACCAGAAGTACTTCCGCTCCACTTCTGGGTCTGCTGGGGAGCATGCTGGGCCCCTCCCCCCGTGCCTCCCCAGCTCGGCAATCAGCTGCAGGGGGACCCTGGATGCCCCCCACCCCAGACTCAGAAGGCACCATTACCGAGCCGAGGGAGGCCTCCTGGCACGCTCCCTGGTGGACCCAGAAGTGCTTCTGGTCTGCTTCCAGGTCTGCTGCCAAGCATGCTGGGGAGTCCCCCATGCTTCTGTGGGACACTCCATGCGCCCCACCATTGTAGCACTCATGAGCTGCCTGCTACCCAGAGCTACGTAGAAAAAATATTTAAAGATGTGTATATGTCCGAATCTCTGAATCTTGCTGAATCTCTCTGAATTGATTTGGAGGGTTCCAATTCAATTCGGAGAGATTAGTGGGTCCTCTGATTTGATTCAGATTTAGAGATTTGGCCACTGAATCGGGTCGAATCTCTACCAAATCAGATCAGGGACTGAAGCTTGGTACAGCCCTACTGTGTACCTGCTGCTCTCTTCAGCAGGCCCCTAGAGCCAGACAGGGCTCCAACGTTGGGGCATAGGCTGTGTGGCAGCTGGGAAGCAGCAGGAGGCACTCACCCACGAGACTCTTCCCTTTGCTCCAGTCTTGCCTGCTCAGAGCTCATTACCCACTGGCAGCAGGGAGAGGAATCCAGCCAGGGCTGTCTCTGCAGTGCAGAGGAGGCAGCTGTGATGCTGCAGCCTGAGCAAAGCAGAAACGTGCAGAGCTGGATTGCACAGGCACTATAGCTTGTGTCCAGATGCTCCTACTTTTTTCATCCAAACCCCTGCCCATAAAGGCTGATCCTCCCAAGCCATTTCTCTCTTGTTCCTAAAAGTTGGTCCTTTCTCTCCCCTATCAGCGTTTCCTGAATCTCATCACTTTTTTCTCAATCCTTTTGCTAACGCGGGTTCCTTAGCTCACTTCTTCAAAAACTACTCCCTCCCCCTTGTCACTGCCTTCAGCTCCCCTTGCTGGTTTTGTACAGCCCCCATCTCCCTCCCCCAGTGTTTGCAATGTGTGTGAGAGAATGAGGGGAAGCACTAAAACAAAACCGAAACAAAGCAATACGTTACCTAACATCATAATGGTTAGTGTTCATTGATTAAGTATTTTCCATTTGTCTGTAGCTTGGTGTCAATTAAGCAGCCTTCTTGTTCATCTTTTGTTCGAGTCAAATGGGAAAGGCTTGTGGATCACACAATCAAAAGACATGTTCTAATCAAGCTAGGGCATGTTACAGAGCATAGAAAATGAAGTCCTATAGCAAAAAAAATCAGGGTTTAAGAATTATGTATTATGAAGAAACTGAACAAAGTCTGACCTTGTTATATTATGGTATATGAAAGAGGGTCAAGAAAAAATATTCTCTCTCTCTCAACTCCAACAGGCTCCTATGAGAACTTCAACAGCATTGTAGAATTATTTTAGTCACGGGCATTTCCAGACTGCTTATCACCACAGCTAGCAATGTTCTATTCATACTATTGTTTTATGCAAATAAAATCTTGACAATGGGCATTTACCTTATATAAGTCTTCTCTGCTTTATCTGTGCTATTTTGATATAACTGTTTCCTGAGGCACATGACCTAGAAATGTCCAAAGCATGGCACTAAGGGTCACGTCCAACAGTAGACAAATTTTGTTAAAGTCAAATCCAAAGAGATATTCACATGTGAACAGATAGTCATGGCTGCTGATCATGTGCATTTTCTTCTGGGATCATTATCCCAGAATAGAATTCACTGCATGAAATCCTAGTTCCTTTGGGTTTGTTGATAAAACTTCCATTTGTTTCAACAGGACAAAGATCTCACCTTTTGGCTAAGTTTTATGAGATGCATGTGTCATGTAATCTATTTTTCTATTTTTTCTTGATAAAATTAAAGTTAAGGTTGATACCAATCTGAATCATTAAAGTATTATTTAGTGCAACTGGCAATATTTTTCAGGAAGTACATTGGCCAGCTTACGTCACAACTGCAAATGAATAAAATCAAAGTTAGAATAACCTGGATATTATTTTTAATTAAATTGCACAGTCAGGAGTCTGTGCTACAAAGGAATTATGACTTCTTTCATTACCTGGCCATAAAGAGGCAACTTACTGGATTATCATGCAGAACATTAACAACATTAGCATTAAGGCCTAATTAAACAATGAAACAATATATGTTACAATCTGCCAGCGAAACATATGCACAAGCAAAATGCATTTAAATAAAATGCCATTTTATGTTATTTTTTAATTACTTTTATTTTTATTAAGCACCAAAGTAGAATTTGTGTAGGTCAGTAAAAACTAGCTTTTTAAACACAGAACACAGCATTAATGGAAAATGGTACTTGGTCTGCTAAACATCTGCTCTCCCAGGCCATCACATATTACAATTCTATTTGATCTTCATACAGAAAATTGTTTGCACCTGTCCTCAGCCTTTTTTTTAAACCATACATGTTTATAGAATATCATTAACAAGTACTGTTTGCTTTCTTCTCTGAACATTTAATACCCAGTTCTTATATAACACTATTGTTGGATAAACTTAAAGGGTTTTACAAAGGCCCCTGAAAGACATTGCAGTTAAAATGCGATTAACTGGCTCACATTTAATAGAGTAATAAAAGGAGAAATAGGTCACAAAGTAAAAATATGTGTAATAACTTTGTGGTTGGTTCCTATCCTACCTTTTTTTTTTTTTAATATGTGCACACTACCCAGCTTCTGTAGCACACACGAGCCTTTCGAGGTTCCTATGTACTCCAAAGGCTGGGAGGCCCCTCAGCTCTTCAAAACTTTCCATGCACTCCTGCAGCTGGGAGTCCTGGTCAGATGATTGGAGTTCCCAACCCTGTGAGCACATAGTGTGCTCCTGCAGTTGGGAGCCCCAAGCAGCTAATCAGGGTTACCAGCTGTGGGAGTGCAGGAAGGCAAGCTTGCTACTTCCTGGTGCAGGTGAGGCCTGGGCTTTCCCTGCATCAGCAATATGGCGCAATGAGATCTGATGCAAGATCCCACAATCATGCCTCCTGCCATGGATGTGTGGCATGGCAGGAAGTGTGATTGTTGGGATCCTGCATCAGATCCCATCATGCCTTTATTTTGATGTCCATCAGGGCCAAAGTATTGTTATTGCTTTCTGGTAGAGAAGGGAAATAGTTTGATCCAGGTTTTTGCTAAAATCAGGAATTAAACCATGCTCTTCTTTGACCCATGGTCCAGACCCAGACCCAGACCCAAACCAATGCCTTATTTCTAAGCCAGGATACTTGTACCAGTAGTTGCAGGATAAATACTAGGCCTGTGCGAAGTGGCTAGTATTGTTAGGATTCAGATTCGGCCAATTCAGGGGACAGTGATACAATTCAGTGACTTGAATCACTGTCCTGAATTGATTTGGCTGAATCTAATTTGGAGTTTTGGCTGTTGCTGAACCAGCTGAATCAAACAGGCCCCATCCCCTGCCTTCTCTCCCAGCCTCGTCAATGGCTGCCCCACCCAGCTCTTTAAAAAAAAAGCCTGGCACACATTAGGAGCTGGGCTGGGCTGGGCGAGCTGGTGGGATCGGGGGGCACTCAAGAGGGCTGGGAGAGCAGGCAGGGGATGGGGCCTGGCAGGGGTCCCCCCATGGTCCCGTCTCCCCACCCCCCTTCTTCAGCCCCCCTTCTCCTGCCCCCTACTTACCAGCATGGAGTCTGGGTCCAGCTCCCTGCAGTAGCAAATGGGGACCACCCAAATCTCCAAAGATCTCCGAATCTTTTCCAAATCAATTTGGAGAGCTTCAGATTGATTCAGACCTTTTTACTGGTCTCTTGATTTGATTCAGATTTGGAGATTCAGCCATTGAATCAGGACAAATCTCCTCCAAATTGAATCAGCACCCGTAACTTTGCACAGCCCTAAGCAATACTACATTTCCCCATTTATCCAAGTTCTAGCAGAAAACACAACCTAGCTTCAGATAGCATTACAAAATGATATTGGAATAGACTACCTGGACCATTAATACATTTTTTTGATTGTGCCAAGGGTAGTAAGCAATTTTGTGTTCAAAGTGATCTTAACAGAGCTGAAGATAACTTAAAATTCAACTATGGAATAGTAGCATTGTTTAATGACTGTATTTAAAATGCAAATTTAACACAGAACTTCCAGTTCCCTGATTACTGATCTGTTGTGTCTCAATTTCTCACTGACTCACTACATATTTTAGGGGAAGTCACTTCAGTGTCCATGTCTTTGTTTACCCATCTGCAAAATGGGATAATTGTATTAACTATCATAAATACTTTTTGATTCTCAGCTGAAGAGTGGAAGAAATACTTTTATTTTCTTGTATGCAACTTGCCCACAATATACACACTTTTTTTGAAAGCAGAATGAATGAAAAAATATATTTCCATAGTAACTAAATAGCATTAGCAGCTAGGGAGCCAAACCTGCACAATTTCTTTAAATTCTAACTGCTGTTTTTTCTAAGAACTTCCTCTCATGCCTTCATTTCACCAGACATGTAGTGGCTGCTGGAAATAATATACAAAACCCAGAAAGATAATATTTCATATACTTCATAGATTTCTAGGGTCAGAAGGGACCTTGTAGATCATTGAGTCCGACCCCCTGCTCTAGGCAGGAAAGAGTGCTGGGGTGAAAGAACCCCAGCCAGGTGCCTGTCCAATCTCTTCTTGAACACCTCCAAGGTAGGGGAAAGCACCACTTCCCTTGGAAGCTCATTCCATATTTTGGCAACCCTTACTGTAAAGAATTTCTTCCTCATATCCAGTCTGAAACTACTCTCCTTTAGTTGGTAGCTATTTTTAGTAACCCTGAGGAGCACCCTGGTAAACAGAGTACCCCTATTTTCTGCTGACCCCCATCCCCCCCCGATGAGTTTGTAGACAGCCACAAGATCAGCTCTCAGCCTTCTCTTGCAGAGGTTGAAGAGATTCAGGTCCCTCAGTCTGTCTTCATAGGGTCTTACCTGCAGGCCCTCAACCATACAAGTAGCCCTCCTCTGAACCCTTTCCAGGTTATCCACATCCCTCTTGAAGTGTGGTGCCCAAAACTGGATGCAGTACTCCATCTGAGGCCTCACAAATGCTGCATAAAGGGGAAGTATAACCTCCCTAGATCTGCTCGTGATGCCCCCTACTAATGCAGGAAAAAGTGCGGTTAGCCTTATTTATTACCTTGTCGCATTGGCAACTCATGTTCATTTTTGCATTGACTATGACTCCAAGACCCCTTTCCACTGCTGTGCTACTTAGAATGATACTTCTCAGTCTATAGGTGTATTGGTGATTCTTTCTCCCCAGGTGCAGCACTTTGCACTTATCTTTCTTAAATTGCATCCTGTTCTGATCTGCCCACTTCCCTAGTCTATCTAAATCCACCTGAATTCACTCCCTACCCTCTAGTGTGTTTATTATAACCCAAAGTTTGATGCCATCTGAGAATTTGGACAGAGTGCTTTCTACACCCTCATGCAAATCACTGATGAAGATATTGAAGAGTACTGGTCCAAAGGCAGAGCCTTGGAGGACACCACTGCCCACATCTCTCCAGGTAGAAACTGACCCATTCACCACCACTCTCTGGGTGCATCCCATAAGCAGGTTTTCCACCTACCTGACTGTGAAAAAATCCATGTCACAGCTACTTAGTTTACTTGTAAGAAGTGGGTGTAACATTGTGTCAAAAGCCTTTTTAAAATCCAAGTAAATAACATCTACCTGTACTTCTGCATTTAAGCACTTTGTGACCTGGTCATAAAAAGAGACCAGGTTAGTCAGGCAGGATCTGCCTGTTATAAGCCCATGCTGGTTGCCCCTTACCATAGTGTGACTCACTGACCCCTCACAAATGTGATCCTTTATGATTTTTTTCTAAGGTCTTGCCAAGAATAGAGGTGAGGCTAACTGGCCTATAATTACCTGGGTCCTCCTTCCTCCCTTGCTTGAAAACAGGGACAACATTGGCCCTTTTCCAGTCTTCTGGGACCTGTCCTGACTGCCATGAGCGCTCAAACAGTTGCACCAGTGGTATCACTATGACTCCGACCAATTCCTTTAGTACCCTTGGGTGAAGATCATTGGGGCCTGCTGATTTAAATATATCTAACTCCTACAAGTGCCCCTTCACTAGGTCAGTATTTGTAGGATACTGTTGCCTTATGCAACCATACATAGAGCTTTTAGCTTGTCTTTTCTGAAAGGGCTATCTCCTGATTAGAGATTTTAAGAAGACTGTCTTAATTCCCCCTAACAGCTGTCCCCCTTAATGTCCCCCTAAAAGCTGTCAGGCAAATAAATGTTTACAAAATGATGTGGGGCAGTTCAACAAAAATAGTGGATTTTCATTATTATGAAATTAGGGATATGTCATACTATTTATCTTCTCTCATATATTATTATACTTAATCATATTCCTAAAATAGGAGAAATCAGATTAAAGAAATATTTTCAGAGTCAAAACAAGTGTTTCTGGAAGGGCTGTTCTACTGTCTAAAGATTTTAGGAAGATTATTGTACTTCAGTATAACAGCTGTCAGGCTAAATGTTTATGAGATGCAGGATGTGGGGCAGATTTTGAAATTCAGTCACTGCCATATTTTTTACATAGACACAAAAACAGGGACTGAAAAGAAGAAGGCTGAAAGAAGAAAAAAGTTCTCTATAAATTAACATTCTTGCATATGTAGAAACACCAACTTGAGAATACATGTAGACGAGCTGTCTTACCCAGTCTTTGCCATAAAAATCAGTATTCTTATGCACAAAGCCCTTTAAGATCTTAAAAGGAAAGGTACTATACATGGAAAATTACTAGCAATTTTTAAAAATGACAGAAAGGGAAAGAAAATGCCAATGAAAAACATCATTGGTTGTTACTGTTCATCCCTAAATACCAAGAGAGATTGTGCAAGAAATTGTGATGGCCAAATAAAGGGAAGGCTACTGGTTTAATTCAAAAACAGGGTTTTCAATGTGTACTTCTACTCTGAACAGCTGTTTTTTCCCATTATTTATTTGCTAAATGTATTTTCATCATACAAATATTTGAAGAATGGCTAATTTCCCTAAGAATATTTGTATTTACATGAAAACAAGAGCATTTATGAACAGCGAATATTCACGTTGTTTACTATTTGTTTCTCCCTTATTCTCTACTCACTTTATGCCTAGTCTGTAATTTCAGGCAGCCAGTTAAGTGGCAGAAACAACACTGCAACTTAACTTACCAGTTGCACACAATGAAGTGTCACCGTAAACTGTGTTTGAATAACTATAAATAAGTTATAACTACCCAAACTATTCAGCAAATGTTTTGGATAGGAAACCCATCTACATAAACTAATCTCAATCCATAAAAGGAAAAGGCCATAAATATAAAATGTACATATTAATTACTGCATTTACCTGAATCTAATACATCCCTGAATTTAAGATGACTCCTAAATAATTAGAATCTATACATGGAAAATTTATAAATTTGTTATAATGTTCCATGTATAGAATCTAAGTTTTGGAGGGTTGTTTTTAATTCAACCTCCCCACTACTGCAGGAGGGCAGCTAGTGTGTGGGGGAGGGGCAGGTAGTGGCACAAGGTCAAACAGCTTGCCCCCTGCTTGTGCCTGCCCCCCCTTTCCCCTCCACCTCTGCTCCTCTTCCTGCCCCTTCCTCCAGCCTCTGCTCCCCACCTTTTCCCTGCCCTTGCAGCCTCTGCTCCCCCTTCTCTCTCCCCCTCCAGGGTCTGCTTCCTGCTGGTGGGCTGTCCCATTCTAGCCTGGCGCATTAAACATGGAGCTGCATGCCACTGCTGTGGGGAGGGGGGTTGAGGCTGTGCTCAGTGTCCCAGGCTGCAATGTGGATGCAACTTGTCAGCATGCAGCAGTGGTAGGGTGGGGAGGGAGAGGAGCAGGTGTGGGGGGGAGGGAGATGAGGGGAAAGGGGCTGCAAGGGGGAGATGGTAGGATGCAGAGGCTGGAGGAAGGGGCAGGAAGAGCTACATCTGCAACTACAACCCCAACCCTGGGTAGGGGCTGGAGCCAAAACCACAGCAGCCACTTGCCCTTCAATATGGTAAATATTTATCATATTTACTTAATTCTAAGTCATGGGGCTTCCCCCCATGTTAAATTGAGTAAATACGGTAAATACATTCACTAGACAAATAATACATTTATCAGTGGATAAATTAATTTACTGGATACTTACTGCAAAGTAATGTCATGATTCAACCATGACTTTAACAGTAGTAAAAAGTTCACAAAGCAGAAAAATGTTTAAGTACTTTGTCCTGACAACTAAGCTTCCCTTGGGCAAGCTCATAGAATATGTTGGTAATTAACAGCTTTTAAATTCTATAGTTGTCATTATGGAGCTTCTAAAGTACAAAACCTAGAGTGTACAATCTCAAGGCTTACAGCTTCTGAGCCAGGTTCTGAGAAGTTAAGAGCACTGCCATCAAGGCATACAACAATCCAGATGCTTTGTCATCACATCAACAGGACCTACTGAAGGGGAAGGTGCAGGATCAGACAATACAGAGGGCAGCTAGCAGAAGTTCATTCATAACCGCAACTTCGTGTTCAGAGTGAGAGAGAAGAGAAGCCTAAGTCACTGTAAAGCTACTATGAGGCAACGAAATCACTCTCTAGGAGTTGGAGTAACACTGATTGAATCTAGGGATAGAATTAGAGATCTGCAGCTCATCAGAGAAACAGAAGTTAGAGACCCTATTCTTAAAGAGATCTTCCCAGACCCAACCATCCCAGTCTTCAAACAAGCACCGAACCTTGCTAACCTAATCACCAGAAGAAAAATTCCTATGGCCCAAAACACACCAAATGGATCCAGACCATGCCATGACAAGAAATGCAAAACCTGTCAACATATCTCTACCACCTCCACAATTACTACACCCTACAACAGAACCATCAGCATTCCTGCATCTTACAGCTGCACCTCCAGAAATCTAATATATCTCATCCAGTGCACCAAATGCCCTGATAGAAAATATGTAGGACAGACCAAACAACAACTATGTACCACAATGAATGCACACCAGAAATCTATCAAAGACAAGAACACCCAACTACCTGTGCAGGGACATTTCTCCCAAGAAAACCAATCTCTCTCCAATCTCTCAGTTTTAATCCTCAAAGGGAACTTACAAAACACTTCTCAGAGACGAGCCTATGAACTTCACTTCATCAGCCTACTGGATGCAAAAAATCATGGACTGAATATAGACATTGGATTTATGACACATTGTAACCTGCCTGACATCTGACTCTCCGGGTACCTCTCTACTATCCACCTGCTACATTCATCCCCCTTTTCTCTCCCCACAACCCAGCCTGTCTCTCACCTACTGACTCAATTTACATCTTCACTGACTGCCCATCTTGTATGCATACCAGCCTTTGACTTCTTTACTATTCATTCCATCTAGGAAGAACACATGCCAACTCAACTGCAGAGGCTTCCTCAGCCTGACAAAGGGTTTTTAAACCCAAAAGCTTGCTAAATTCCGCCCCTCCAACTATTTAAGTTGGTCTAATAACAGACATCAGATTCACCCAAAGAACCTTGTCTGCCTTGAATTAGAGCCAGAAATTGGCAGTTCCTGAAGAAAGAGATCATTTGCCATTAGAAGGGAGTGCCCTGGAATGTTCCACCACCTCTGAGGTACCTGAGAATGAAGCACGCACAATATGGAGACTCAATTCTCCAGCTGGCTTCATGCCAAAAATATTATAAACTGAAGATCAGCTCTTTATAACTCGTGGTATAAATGCAAGGCCTATATAGCCTCAAAGGGCATTTGTACACACCACATTTCTTGAGCTGGAGTGGTGTGCTTGTTTGCATGAGCAGGTTTTCTGGATGCTTTAAAAGTCTTTCTGGTGCAAAAACTCCTCTGACTGAAACTAAAATAAAACTCCTCTGACTGCATGTTGTAGTATTTCAGGAGTTAACATAATTTTTATTAGGAATAGTAACCCAGTCTCCTGGCTTCCTATCTCCTACTCTAAACATTAGGTCAGGGGTGCTCACAACCTTTTGGCTCTGCAGGTCAAACGAGTAGGACGGGGCTGGTTTGCAGGCCAGACTGAACCCCAGATACTGGCATTAGACCCTGTGGCCAGCACTGCATTTGCCCTGCCCCAAGGACTGGGATTAGTCTGCAGCTTGGCATTTCCCCCTCCTCTCATCCCTACTCCAGGATTGGTCCCAAAGGACATGAGACTGCCCCCCCCCCCAGCTACCAGGATTGGATTTTGGGGGCCTGGCACTACCCTGTACCGCCAGTCTTCCCCCATACTAGGATTGGGCCTTGGGGCCCAATGCTACCCCCTCCCAACTCCCACATGCTGGGATTGTGTCCTGGGGCCACCCCTGCACACTGGAATTAGGTGCCCATTCCAGCATGTGGGGCCCAGGGCTCTCCATGGGTCTGGAAATTTGGCAGTGGGGGAGCAGTGATACCACTCTCCCACTTCCAAATTTCCAGACCCAGGTGGAGTCCTGCAGGCTAAATGACATGGCACTGGGGGCTGGATCTGGTCTGCAGGCCCAGCACTATGTCATGTTACTCCCAAAATAAAGTATTTATTTTAGCTTGTTTACAAAATTAGAATAAATTTTAAAGACTAAACAAAAATAAAGTATAAAAGTAGGTGAAGATAGAGCCCAGAGAAATTTGCCAATTTAATAGAAATTTAACTTCTCAAAGAATCTTCTCCCCAAAGTGAGAAGGCACCTGCATAAAACCACCACTTGGGCAGCATTCTAAACACTGGCCATCAACCATGATCGTTGAAGATGTTTACTCAAATACATAGAACTAGGATTTGATATATATTCAGGATGATATCTTCCATCTTTTTTTCTCAATGTATGCAACTAAGAAAATTTATTGTCTGTTAGAATTATGACATGACGAGTATTTTCTATTAAAGTCTCCTTTGATCAGACCTCCCATGCAGTCAACAACTGCCTCTTCTTGATACTTCACTGTCAACTTTCTAAATCTCAAATGCCACTGAGATTTACTACATTCCTACATGGTTCTCTTTCCAGATTTTGAAGAACTAGTCACTGTTATAAACAGGGTCTGGCAGCCTGTAAATAAAGATAATGGTGGAATTGCTAACAAGCTCTACTTCCACCAAATATAATTTTATGGCTGGATATGAGGTTGGAGTCATGAATTCCACATGGCTGACAATTTCCTACTTCTTATGAGACACAAAGGAAGGTGTCTGGAGAAAAAGTTATATTAAAATAGTTGTTTTTAAAGACTGAGTATATTTTAAGTTTTCCCTCTGATCGTTAAACTACTACTAGAATGTGTAAGAAACTATAAACTAATACCTAGTGTTGGCATCCCAAAACTTTAAGTGTCACAAATGATGTCTCTTTTTAACAAAAAGTGCTTAGTATCAGCCACATATGAGAATGCTAATTAGCATTCTCTCCTTTCCCCTACCCCCACCAATTAAAATAAAATTTCAGTGGCAAGTGTGATTCCCTTTAGACTTTTCAGATTGCTTCACTTTAGAAAATGAGATTGTTATTTTCTTTAGATGTTTTAGTAAGTAAAGGACTGATCAACATTTAAGATTCTGTTAACTCTGAAGGGCCAAAAGATGGGCACATGGAGAAGGCATGCGAAAGAAATGGGAAGATCTCCAGACTTTGTGGCTCCCCTTAACGATGAGAAAAATATATTATTTTATATTATTTATAAATATACCATCTTCCCCATTCATACCTCTGTCCAGGAGAGGAGGTCTATTCATGACTCATGTAAACAAGGCCTATGAATGGAAGAAACTAGGTCAGAAAAGCAACCATGGAAACCACCTCAAAAGGTTTGAGCATGTTGAGAAAAGGGGAACAGGAATAAAGATGGATATGACTTAAGCAGATTTGCAGAAATAGAATTCTGCAGGACTGTTCATGTTCTCCCTTCATGAGCACTGAGAGACTTCTGGGCCTCCATCTTCCCTAAGCCTTGTGGCTGAGATGAGAGAAATATTTCAAAGAGAAGCCACTGTCTGGCCCAGACAAATTCTCAAGGCAGCAGAGCTTCACCTTCAGCAGGTTCTGCAGCACCAGCCTGCCAATACTAATTTCAGCCTTTTTCCCACAGATCTGACACTATATTTTCACTTCTGCACTGAATTACTGCTGAACTTCTGGCTCTAACCTCTTCCCTGACTGCCAACAGCTTGGTTTCTCTTTCCAACTTCTTATGTCCCTCCTTTACATTTTTTACATCTTTTTCTGACTTCCCTAGTTTTTCCAACTAGTCAAACCCTTCCTCACATGATTCCATATTCATGTGATTCATTCTCCATATTCAAATTAAGAGGACCACATGCAACTTTCATACTATTTCAGACCCATTACTTCACTTAAATAGTGTTGTCTTATTTAGATTATAAACTCTACCAAGCAGAGGTTACGTGATGCCACATTGTTGATGGTCCCTTGTTACTACTGAAATAAAAAAAAAATCTGTGAAGTACCATCTATGAAGTACCCTACTTAAGTGCTTCAAAGAGAATGTGCCTAAGACTGCCATCAGAGCAGATAAAGAACTTGACACTCCAATCCCACAAAGGAGAAGCTGAGCAGATACTGTAAACTCTACTGTCCCAGGGATTGCCTGGACGAGGATTATTTGCCAGCCCAAGGAGGTACTGCATGAGGGTGACCACTCCCCTGGAGCTGCATAACAGTTTTGAACCCCTCACATCAGCAGAGCCAGCCCAGCTGCTGGCTCCAGCATGTGAGGATAGAGGGCCACCAACAACTGCACCTAGAAGACACAGACTAATCATGGTGCATGACTCCCTCCTGAGGGGGACAGAGGGTGCGATTTGTTGCCTGGACCCCTTAGTCCATGAGGTCTGTTGCCTCCCTGGGGCTTATATCCAGGATGTCACTGAGAGGATCCCCAAACTCATGCAGCCCTCTGACCACTGTCTAATGTTACTCATCCACATAGGCACAAATGATATGGTGTGGAACAATCCTGGCCAGGTCATGCATGACTACAGAGCTCTGGGGGCTGGGCTCAGGGGTCTGGGGGCACAGGTAGTTTTTTTCCTCAGTCCTCCCAGTCATGGGTCACAGGTCCTGGAGAGAAAGGTGCATTGGTGAGGTGAACAGAAGACTACAGCAATGGTGCCATTGTGAGGGCTTCGGCTTCTTTGACCACAGTCTGCACTTCAGTGAGGCAGTGGATTGTTGGGAAGGGATGGCCTCTACCTCACCTGGAAAGGGAAGAAGCTCTTCTCAGCCAGGATGACTGACCTACTCAACAGGGCTTTAAACTAAGATCACTGGGGGACGGGTGATCAAATAACAGTTCTAGCCTAGGTCGTGTCAATCGCAGTAGAAATAACTTACGTAGCCTAAGGGAACCCACTCCTATGACAGCCCTGGTAAAAGTCACATCCTATCACATAAGGAAGCCTAGGGCTTCCCATGGCAGACTCAACTGCCTGTACACAAATGCCAGGAGCTTGGGAAACAAGCAAGAGGAACTGGCCCTTCTCTTGTGTGAAAAAGGTTACGATCTCATAGGGATAACAGAGATCTGGTGGGACTCCACCTATGACTGGTCTGTTGGTATAGAAGGCTATACCTTGTACAGGAGAGACTCTGTTGGGAAGAGGGGTGGGGTGTAGTTCTCTACATCAAGGAGCAGTAAACTTCCCCCCCAAACTGAGTTTACTAACCATAAAAGCTATCTTGAGACCCTCTCAGTTAAAATATGGGGAGAGCATGGGAAAGAAGACATACTCATAGGAGTCTATTATAGACATCCCCACCAAGAAGAACAACTGGACCATGAATTTAATAGGGAACTGGCTGAGGCTACATGCTCCTGATGCATGATCATCACAGGGGACTTCAACCTCCCTGATATCTTGTGGGAAAAGCCAAATCTGACTGATCGTGTACCTTTCTTGCTTGCATTGATGACCTCTACCTAATGTAAGAGGTCTATGGGCCGACTAGGGGAGAGGCACTGCTGGATCTGGTTCTGGCCAAAGGGGACAATCTGGTGAGTGAGGATCAAGGGGAAGCTTGCTGACAGTGACCATGAACTGATCACTTTCTCTGTCCAACGCAGGGTGGGCAAATTATTGTCTGCTGTAACCTCCAGGTCCTTTTCTGCAGAGCTGCTGTCCAGCGAGTCTGTCCCCAGCCTGTACTGGTGCATGGGACTGTTCCATCCGAAGTGCAGCACTTTGCACTTGCCCCTATTGAACATTATGAGATTTCTTTTGGTCCAATCCTTTAATTTGTCTAGGTCTCTATGAAGCTTAACCCTACCCTCCAGCATATCTAGTGCTTCCTACAGCTTGGTGTCACCTGAAACCTTGCTGAGGGTGTACTGTATGCCATCTTCCAGGTTGTTGATGAAGACATTAAACAAAACCGGCCCCAGGACTGACCCATGGGGCACTCCTTGATGCCAGCTGCCAACTAGATATCGATCCATTGACTACTACACTCTGAGCCTGATGATCCAGACAGTTTTTTTATCCACCTTACAGTCTATTCATCCAACCCATATTTCTTAGGGAATATTGTGGGAGACCATATCAAAAGCCTTGCCTAGAGTCAAGGTATACCAAGTCAAGATGATGGGCTCTACATTAATTGCTGTTACTCAGGAAAGAGATTTTGGAATTACTGTGGATAGTTCTCTGGATATCAGCCCATAGTTCAGCAGCAGTCAAGACAACCAGGGATTATCAAGAAAGGAAAATAAATTTTAAAAAATTATGCCACTGTATAAAACTATCATGCACCCATTCCTTAAATATTACATTTCTTGTCCCCTCTCTCAAAAATGTGATAGCAGAACTAGAACAGGCAGAGAGAAGGGCAACAAGGATGATCAGAGGTATGAAGAAGCTTAAAGACTGGGATGTTTCAGCTTAACAAAAGGCAGTTGAGGAAGGGGTATGATAGAAGTCTATGAAATCATGGGTGGCATGGAGAAAGTAATAGAAAGTAATATTTACCGTCTTTCACAATACTGGAATGAGGGGACATGCAATGCAATTATTACATAGCAAATTTAAAACACAAAAGAAAGCTTTTTTCTCCCCATACAAAATGAGTAATTAGCTGGTGGGACAAACTACCATGAAATGTTGGAGGTTAATAATTTAACCAGGTTCAAAAACTGGATTGAACAAAACCATGGAGTCTAGGTCCATTTGTATTAAGCAACACAGTTAGGGGAAGAACCTCAAAATTAGGACTCTTTGTCTGAATACTGGAATCTGTAGAGAAGAGGGCAAGAGACTGATTAGTCTGCACAGGCCTTGCAAAAATACTCTGTGGCTTGGCATCCACTCTCTGCTACTGTGAACCATAGAACTCTTCGTTAAGTGGACTGTAGTCTGACCCAGTGCCCCATATGGCATTTCTTTGGTGTTCTCTTGCTGAGTATGGTGGAACCCAGTTTTCCAACCATATGAATGGTGCTACAAAGTAACCTCTATATCACTATATCACTTTGACTGCAATGGGTGGCCAAAACAACACAGGGTTCTCAGCTAGTTTACAAAATTGATGCCCAGCAGCTGCAAATACATCACCCATTTTCCCTAACCTTTCTCTCAGAACTAAACAGAATATTATCCATTAAAGACCAGTGAGAGACAATAGGCCTCACGTGGACAAATGCATTGGACGTTTTGTGGGTTACTGTCTGCTGAAAACTGAAAAAAAAAGACCTTTTGGAAGAAAAAGAGGTAGACAAATTATACTAACTTACTCGGCAACAATCCTTTTTTCTGGTGTAATTATTTCTCTTCATACCATATGTAGATTCCACATTACAAAGATGTTAAGGACTACAGGAAACTGGACATCATCTACACTGCAACCCAGCTTGCAAGAACCAACGCTGTATAAGCAACATTGGTTCTTGATTGCAGTTGTTGGCAAGGCATGGGCTGATTTTAAAGACAATGCATGAAGAGATTATAATAAATATTTTTAAATGCTGGCAGTCAAACAGACATGCTTATATAAGGGTATAAAATGATATTGCTAAAATGGGTGATGTTTTATTGATAAATGGGTCCTTAGGGATAGTGTACTTGGACCAGCAAAAAAAAAGCAGGATCATACATAAACAGCTCTGTTGGCCTTCTTAGAAGGGTACCATGGGCACTGGCAGGCCCATGAATTGTAGAGAAGTAGAAACAGTATGACTTATATTTGCTGGAAGAAAAATCCTTAGAACAACTGACCGAAGGAAAAGCATTCTTTACTTGGCTGACAAGCTAATAGAAAGCCAGCTCACTGCAGTTAACTTGGGGAGATTTTCACCAAGACTCAGAGGCAAAATCTATTCAACTGCGTCTAACGAATGGCTAATATTTTATAGTTAAGAAGTTTTGAAAGTAGAATAGGAGATGGAGGCTGTAAAAAACAAACAGGAAGTCAAGATAGGACATGGATAGCCAGCCAAACAAATTTGTTATATTCTAGCGCTCAGTGTCTTCCCTCTTCTTGGTAGTTTCAAAATAGTCACTCAGGTACAGGTTCATAGTGCATACTCTGGAAGCCACACAGATGATCCCTGTAGTCTTTTATGGGATCTGTGACTTACATTCTCACAGTGGTTCTGTAAAGAACATTCTATTACTTGTATTTAGGCTCTTATAAAGATTAACACACACACGTCAGAGGCCTAGACAACCCAGTAATGTGTTAGAGCAGGCTTAATACTTTCTTATTTTGTTTGTTTTCTTATTCTAAAGCAAATCTAGTCCAATATGTTACTTATATGCAGTTCCACATTGCAGAATGCATTTAAAAGCTTCTTTGAATGGGTATCCAAGAAAGTTTAGAGAAAAAGTATCCATTTTTGAAGCAACTGAATGTTTAACAATGTTTTTAGAGGACTTGACTGCCGAGAACATTGAAAAATAAATGATCAAGTCTTTTACAGTGTTCTCTTTCACTTCCTATTAGTTAAGGGATTACTAGCAAACTGTTACTAAACTGTCCTGATGCTGCTGAAATAAAGTGATGTTTAGAAGGATACATTACTATAAAAGATGAATTGCTGAAGTAAAACCACCCTGGTAAACTCCATAAAAAAAAAAAAAAGAAAATCAGAGTTTGCTATATGAAAAAATACAGAATTGTTATGGGAAATCTGTCAATATAACCAAAAATGAATAGTGAACACACAGCATTAAATATTCCTTACAAACCTCTTAAATTCCTATTTCCTACTCTCAGTATCCCACTAAGATGACAGAGTGCTAGCATCTTCTCTGTACTTCAGGCCTCCATACAAGAGCTGGTAATTCCTGGACAGTCCTGAATCAGCAAGTCTAGCACAAAAGGAATTTCTTATTAGGGGTCAATTTTCCCATTGTTGCAAGGAGGATTTACACATGCAAGTCCCATTAGCAGTAATGGGAGTTACCCACATAAATCCCCCTGCAATGATAGGAGAAAAGACCCCATAGTCTGCAAGGATCCAGGTTCTAATGATTACCTGTCAAATGGCCCTAAGCATCATCACTGCAAGAAAAAGCAGACATAGCAGTTTCTGGGCTGAATATGGTTGTAAGGAAAGAATAACTGATTGCTGTCATACACACCAGACAATATAACACTAAGAAAGGAAAATGGTATCAAATTGTGAGGCTGCATATGAAGGGTTAATTCAATTAACCAAAGTTAAAAAGAAAGCACTCATTAAAAAAGGAATTCAAACATATCAAAGCACTCGTTAGAAAAAAGGTGTGAATATTGTATGAGCTCCAAGGTGCTTGAAGGATAATACAGCTACTTGTTTAAAAATTCAATTAACCTTATCTTTCTTTAACTTGATTTATTAATAATCCCACAGATAAATTGCCATTTTTTAAAAAGTCATGTTATCTTTTGAATACATCCTGTCTGACAAGTCTTAAAAACTACTTCAAATAAGCCTAACCCTCACTTAGTATGTTTAAATCATTTAAATCAAGAACGAAATGGCACAGTTTCTGTAAAACAAAAGTCTCTTATCTGTACTATTGAAAATAAGTTGTTGGGAACTCAGCTCTTCTAGAAAGAACATCTTAGATATCTATTCACTACCTGAGTAAGACATGAAAACAGTTTTTAGACAATGAATGTAGTATAAAGTCATGGTCTGTAATTTGAAGGTTATGCAGTCCTTGTTTTAACTGAACTTGAACATCTAACATAACGAGGATTTTTATTTGACACACTTTTATTATGTAAATTTCTTTTGATTCATTTAAGTTTCATCATATCATCAATAACACAATAGACATTGAAAAAATAGTACAATAAGACTTTGAGCTAGCTGCTTTTTTAAAAAACAACTGAAATAAGACACAGGAAAATACATTTGCAACCAAAACTTTAATTTTCATAGAACAAATGTAATTTGTCCATAAACACAAAAGATAAGAACTCAAACATGGTCCAGGTTACTGAATGGCAAACAGAAAACAGGTCCTCATCTTAACCTTTTAACACATTTGTTACTCTATAAATATAATTACCTTTTTATGTGCATGCTTTCTGGTACATACAAAAAATGATAGCTGAGAATGAAGAGGTAGGCTATTTTTTGCCACTTGTAAATAAGCACTAATTTCAAGCATTCCAATGATCACTATCATTATCATTTAGCAATCAAAACAATTTTCAACTACATTCTTTTGAGGACTTTAGGATTAAACTCATGGATGTCTATTAAATAAAAACCTAAATGTAACTGACACTAAACACTAACACATTCTAAATACTAACAGACTCCAAACATTAACATATTTGTGAAATGCAAGTTGGACTTTGTAGTATAATGTAAAACAGAGAATAACTGTGTTAGCTATGTTGTAAAAAAATAAATAAATTAACCTTTATGGCACAAAGCCATTTTCAAGGCAGGCACATTCACTGGAAAACTGTACAAAAAGCAGAGTTGTGTCAATAAATATCTGCCAATACTGAACAGTCATAATTTGATGGCATGTTATTGATGTATAGTATTTAAAACATTACTATTACCATATTTAAGTTTACCCAGCACATATACTTATAGACATTACTGACCCACAGTGCCTTTTTGACCTCAAGTAAATCTTTTGATTCTAAGAAAAGACACTACTAACTACTTTGTTTTCCTTTTCGTTATATGATTTCAAAATATGGTTCAAAGGAGGGCTGGGAGTCTATTACTCTAATTAATCTTTGCAAGAAATGTCTGGGTTTTGTAACTCTATATAGAAACCAAGTTTATAAATACAATTTATAAAATTCTTGTATAAATATGTTTATGATTTATCATTACAAAATGCATAATTTACATAATTTTAGACCTATTACTTCAAATGAATTAACACAACTGCAATTATAATCAGTAATTTTCCCTCAAGAAAAACAACAGCCAACAATTCTGTTTTAATAATGTATATCTTTTAATCTTGCAAATACTTAAATGTGTTCATTTGGTGCCTTATTTTTTGTTGAAACTAAATC
Source organism: Gavialis gangeticus (assembly GCF_001723915.1). NCBI lineage: Eukaryota > Metazoa > Chordata > Crocodylia > Gavialidae > Gavialis > Gavialis gangeticus. The sequence continues at coordinate 31,100,661 of NW_017729029.1, read as the reverse complement.
TTCATGAAGATTCCAAGCATACTTAATTTATGGTTCTTAATTCTGCAAGAATGTCCAGTATTGATATGTTCTTCCTGACTGGACTGTCAGTTACTTGCAAACAAAATTGAAACCTGGACACTTTATCACACAAGTATGGTATTCAATTCTTTAATATTTCTAATATATAATTTCAAATGAGACCAAGCATATTTACTAGCTTATACTTTATTTCGGCTTAATATGAATAAATGGAACGATACTGATTTCAAAACTATTTAAGGATGTTATATTATATACTTCAAAAACAACTTTCAAATTAAGAAGAGCTCTTAACAGCAAATAAAAGCTTGCTGTCCCAGAACTGCCAACACTCTTTAGTGCCCTATCCCCATAAGCAGTTTAAAGGAGACAAATCTTCCACTGGTAAATTTTCACAGAGCCACTGACTTCAAAATAGTGTATACTAAACTGAAGATCTGTCCCTTTGGAAGTTAAACTGACTCATAATTTTTGTTTCTATTGACTATTTTGAAGCATGCAGTTGATTTTAGAAAGATTCCTTCATCTCACAAATATACCTAAAGTCTTTTCAAGGAAATTATATGAACTTTAAAATTAAATATCTTGTCTTAAGTGATTCTGGATCAGCTTTTAACACTCCTAGAAGAGCTGAATATTACATACCTCTGAGCAGTACAATTGCAATCAATGAGGGTATTTAAAGAGGTAAAGTAGAATTAAACCTAGTTATAAGGATAGTGAATAATAAACAAAATGGTTACCCCCAGACCAGGTCCAAATCTTCCACTGAGATGATAGTGATATTGGGTTTAGGCTTTTTATTATTATTCTTATTATTACTACTATTATTCATTGTGCTCTTCTGTGCTGCTTTCTTCAGGCAAGGGCTCTGCTTTTGGCTCAGGTGAAATACTGAATCCAGGATCTTCTGGCTGAGTTCCATCTCCATCATAGACAATATCTTCTGGATTTGGTGGTGGTGGGCAAAATTCCTCCTTTGGAAACATTTCTTGAAATATTGTCTCAGCCTGTTCAGCGACAACATAAAATTAACTTAAGGTTGATATTTAATACACTGCAGTACATTTAATGATTTTAAGATTAAAATAGTTGGATGTCACAGAATTGACCACATCAGGGAAACACTTAGGAAATATACTCCCTCCTTTTCCCCAGAAAGATGGGAATTCAATGGAGTGAAGCATCACAGATAGAGAAGTTACTTACCACTAAGTAGAGAGAGGTAGTTAGCCATGTTAGTCTGAAGTCAAGCCAAAGGCAGGGCAGGATGCCAGCCTGTCCTGCCTTCTGCCCTACAGTAAGTGGAATTCGTCAATCTGTGTTGTTCATGTGCACACTTTCACTCTTGGTGTGGATTCAAGTATTCAAACTTTTGCCCTAGCAGTACCTATACACCACACCTTCATCAGACCCCTCCTTGTATTACATATAGAAGATAAAGGGGAGTCCATGTTTTCTGTTCCTCAGTTTCCTCTCAACTGCAGGTCTCAGAATTATAAAATGACTGGGAAGAAAAAAAAAGGATGGAGGGATGGGGTACCTAGAAAGTGCATATGGAAAACCTGTATCAAAGAATTCTACTTGTACATAACTTGTTTCTTTTGTCACAGATTATCAATGTAGAGACTCTACAGCAGTCCCAAATGTCATGCAGGTTTGGTGATGGTGGAGTGCCTGATAAAAATAGGTATCAAGCTTTTTGTGGCTACCCAGCAGAAGTCAGCAACAGAAAACTTTGTAGGAAGTTACTGAGTCACATCAGCTTGGATGTAATGGGGGCTAAGCATCAATGCTGGGTCCTTTTCAGCAGTTTCTCAGAGTCTGACACTGTTCACGATTCAACTGAACATGTGAGCTGACATTGCTGCAACTTTGGATCCCTTATGATACAGAGACAAAGAGCCAGCTTCTGAAGTGTTGAGCTCTATGCCAAAGACAAAGCTCTTGACATATCAAGCATGCATAAAGATTTCTCAGATCTGGAGAAGGCCCTGAACAAATTGATTTGTTGGTGGAAATGAAATTCAGTGACAGCTTTAAGTTGAGACGGGAGGCAAGTCCTCGAGTATAGCTGTAACAGGGCACCCCAGCCCGTTACTAGAAAAGGCCCAAGAGGGTCAGGGACTTGGGCCAGGAAGGGCAGTAAGGAGTGGACTCAGAACTAATAAGGCCAGGTGGCTAATGAAGCAATTGGCTATACTTGGTCACTGGCTGCAGAAGACCCAGTTACATGACCAGAAGGAGACTAGACTTACGGAGATAAACCCAGCCTCTGACCATGCAGGAGGCAACCCCTGCCTGCAATAGGGAGAGGAGCTGGTAGGAGTGAGGGGCCCCTGGAGACAGACAGGCACCCAAGCTACCTAGGGAAGCTGGGGAAGAAGGCTTTGATTGAGGTAGTGCCTACGGGCTACATTTACCCCCAAACTATTTGTATTATGAAGCAGCTGGCTTGTGTTTTTGTTCTGTTTGAATTGGAGGACCAGGCTGTGGATGCAGCGGTGGAGGAAACTGTAAACCAGGGGGGTGGCACGTCCCTGATATTTACAGCAGGAGCTAGTCCTAAACTAAAGGGACAGAAACTGGCATGCTGAGACTGAAGCCCCAGGAGGGGCTGCTGCAAAAATAGGGCTGATACCTGGACACCGAGGTCTTAAAGAGTAGATGAAGGCTGAAGGTGCGGCCAGAGGAAACGAGGGCCATGGCTGTGACAGCAAGGCCCCAACAAGTGCTAAGAAACCTCTGGGAGCACTCCCTTAAAGGGGAAGCACTTGAGGGGGAGTATAGGCCCCAGGTGAGGCAACCAAGGAGGTAACTCCTGGCCCCAGGGACTCCCTCCCTCAACAACAAACAGAATAACATTGAAGGTATGGCAGGAAAGAGACTGAGGTGAAGTGAGGCTTAAGGTGGAGAGCCAAGAGACAGGCCGGACCAAGGGAGAGGAGAACTAGGTGCCAGGATAGCAGCTCCCCCTTCCCCTCCCCAGGGTATCACAATCTTACCAAGATAGAAAACAGAACAGGGATCTACCATAGGCTCTTAGATTTTATCCACTTTTCTCACTGCAATAAAAGTCACTTATAAGGCTTCTTTCTTACATAGCTGAAGAAAGAAGAAGGTTGCCAAAGACTCAAACATTGGCTCCATCATGGATGTGAGCATTAGATTCAGGACCTACTAGGACTTGGGATTTTTTAACAGAAGGAATATCTTGGTTACACGCTAGACAATATTCAGGACTATAGGATGGGAAAAGAGATGCCGATCTTTAACTGGACAATGGTGGACTGAAATGGCAGCCAGGAACACCTTAACTGAAAGGTGGGCTTAGTCTCCTGGTTTCAGTTCTAGCAAGTAGCCCAGGTAGAACACTTTTGTAGGCTTCCTGAGGGTAAAAAGATCACATATACCAGACTTGGTCCATTTAGCTACAGAAGTGTAACTTTCTTTTTTCAGCTAAGAATGTCTGACTGAAGAAGAACATACACATTCTACCTACAAGAGCATTTCAGTCCCCATGCAAGATGAAGAGTTAAGACAGTGGTTTTGGGTGTACTATCTTCCCTCCATTCTATGTAAGGAGGATGAAGAACAGGAGAGCTCTAGGGCTCTTCATCATATGCTGGAGATTATGGTACCTGAACTCTTTCTGCCAGGCTGGAGTGAGTAAATATTAAGCCCAGAAAGAACTGCTTTGAGATGTTTCCTCAGAATTAGAAAAATGATCAGAAAGGCACAGAGGTTTCTCTGATCATGGCAGACGACCTGGGACATGGAGCCAGGGTGTTCCCTCTGGAGCAAGAGGATCAGAACTTCTTGCTGATGTTCTTGCTGAAGGCAAATAGGTCAGCTTCTGGGAATCATCAATCCACGAAGATACCCTGAGGGACTGAGTCCTTGATTTTCCACTTGTAATACAAGGATATTTGTCAGCTGAGGATGTCTACCCTAGTAGTCTGGAATACTCGGGGACATCTCACTCTCTCACAATCACATGCAGGAGATGACGGTACTTGACAGAGATATCTTAAAGCAGCTGTGCCAGTTCCAAATACTGCTTGCTTACATAGGGAGAAGTGAGACCTCACTCCTCCTTGTTTGTTGGTATAAAACACTACAGTGATAGTTTCCCAACCTTGTTTAAACGCAGTGATGTAGGAAGGCTTAACACACTTTTCTTACTGCCCTGAGCTCCTCATTAATGTAGAGCTTCACTCCCTCAGTGTATTTAGGGACCCTGCACTTGAAGGCTCAGGCAGCATGTCACTGATGTTGTCAAGCTGACCTTGATCTTGTGAAGATATCTATTAAGGGTTGGTACCCTCTTCATGGAAGCAGGGCACTGCTGGATAGGGAATGAAGAGCAGCCCCTGTCAACTTTAGTGCCTGAACAGTAAGGAAGGTTGAATGTCCAGCAGTTAGCAAGTCGAAAGATTGCAACAAACTGCAGACTGGTAACTGTTCAGAGGATTTTCTTCTGTTGATCAATCGTCCTAATACAGTATGCAGTCACACTGTGGCCTGAGTAGGCCATAAGGATCTTGGTGAAGACTCTCAGGGCTGCTAAGAGCCCAAATGGAAATACCTTGTATTGATAATGGTCCAGCCCACCATAAATCTGAGATCTTTCTTGTGAAGAAGGCCTATTGCAATGCAAAGTAAGTATCTTAAAGGTTAGGAGCTAAGAATCAGATGAGAGAGTGTAATGACGACAAACATAACCAAGCTGAGCTTGAACTCGCCAATGAAGATACGGAACTTTTATCTCTAAGCTGGGTTGACATCTCTCCCCCATCTTTTCAGAAACAGACTAGGGTTGGAACCTATGAGCAAAGGCTGACTTCAAATCTTTGAAGGTATACGTCTCACCTGTCTTTGACTAAAATAGCTCGGCTTCTTCAAAAAGAAAGTCTGGTGCTGGTCTTGGTGCTGGATCACTATCAAGCTTTAATGGGATCTGCTAGGGGCACTGAGGTCTTGAAACAGTCAAGTCTAGGATATGCCCTTTACTGAATCACAGGATGGAAACTGCCTTCTGATCTATGCTCCATAGAAGTCTTTCAGCAAACTGTACTCCTGGCCCCTATGCCTTTTAATTTGCTGTCCCAGCCACTCAATTAAGTGTTGGGAAGAGGCAAGGAAAAGCAGGGAGGGAGCAGCATTCCCTGTATTTGGTTCTGGTGACCAGGAGCGCTGTTCCTTGCCTGGTTCCCCTTGCCCCTCTGACGCTCAGCTGAGCAGTAGGGGTGGCAACTGGAAAGCCAGTACACCCGGGAGCCAGGCATGCAAGTTCGGCACTTGGCTGTACCAGCTTACCTTTGCCTCCCCCCACTACTCAGCTCTGTGGCAAGGGCAATAACTGAAAAACCAGAGGGACTGGAGTCCGGCTTGGGGAAAACCTCTGCATGCATGCAGGCCTGGCTCCCAGTCCCTTTGGTTTCCCCTAGCCACCTGCACTACCTAGGTGACCCAGAACAGAGACAAGCTGCTGTGCTGTAGTGACAAGGCTCAGGAGCTTTACTGCCATGGGGAAATACTCCTACCTCACCCCACACTGGAACTCCAGGAGTGAGAAGCAGGCAGGAAGTAGCTGGCAGCTGTTCCTCCCCTCCTCTCCTGGTCTATGGGGTGGGGGAGTAGCTGAGCCCCATGCCTTCTCCCCCACCAGGAGCTTTTCCCCTGGCTTTACTCTCCCTGAACCCTGGAGGGAAACTGGGGGAAAGAGACTCTCCCGGAGCGATTTAACCTTTGTCATTCCCAAGTTATTTTTCTCCCAGAGCAGCCATTTTCATCCCAGGACAAAAAGCCTGAATGTCTATGTGCTCTGGGTTTCTACTAGGAAAGAGCATCAATTCTCCTGGTAGACACTGAACATCCAGCCTAAGTTGAAAACACATCTTACAATACAGAGTATGTAAATTATACAGAATGTGAAACCTTAGGTACAACCAAAGACTTAGCTAATATTGGATAATTTATTTATGATTAGGCTGGGCCAAACAAACCTGAGAACAAAATTCTGTGCTTGATCTGCACTCCCAGAATTTTAGGAGATACCTAAACCTAATATGTATGACAACATAATTTTGATGGCAACTGAACAATTAAATAGCACAGAGTATTTTCAGTTCTACCGCCTTTTTTGAGTTAAAAGGATTCAACTGAAATCAGACAGAATATTAAAATACCATATCAGATCACAATAACTATGACACTCTAGCAAATTAAAACTAATTCAAAAAGTGAGGTTTATGTAATTTTGTTTTGGTTTTAGGCAATGAAGTTATCTATAAAAAATCATGGTAAGAGAAAAGCAACAATACAAACATCTATAAGAACTGGTAATATGGAAATGTCAGTGGAAACCAACTAAAACAGGGAAACAGTAATCTACTGTAGAAGTCAGACTGCACTCTATCACATCCTAGAAAGGTTAGTCCACAGCTTGATTTCTCATTTTCAGTCAATTTTGACTTATACTCAGCTTACATTTTCCCTTTCTTACATTTACTCCATTCCTACTTCAAGTTACATCTCTGTTTCTCACTAAAACACTTTTCTTATTTTTGTAGTTTTTATAAAATGTAAAAGATATAAACAACATCCCTGGTAAACCCAATAATTGCTTAGATGAACTACACAGATTCTCTCTGCAAATCAACCCCTTCAGCCACTTATGCTTTTCCTTATGTTCTTTTTAGCTCCTGAATGTCCTTCTGAGAAAAAACATTAGCAACTGGAATTTTTAAATTTACAAATAGCTGTAGCTTTCATTTATGATATTATTTATATGTATAAGGATATGGAAATTATAATGAAAAAGCAAAGATGATCCTGAAATGGATGATGAATCATAGCAGTACACACAGGATGATTTAGCTAGGCCACAGCTTGCCACATGGTGAAGTGTACTGTAAATATGATGCTGATTAGTTTTAAAAATATATCTAAGTAGTCTTTTATTTGCACAGTTTAAAATGTTAATTGTTTAATAATATATTTTTAAACAAATCATTCTCAGTTTAACAGAGCTACTATACTAATGGCCTTGCACTATTTTTCTCTCTATAATCTTTTATTCTCAATTTATCCTCTTGGGAGGCAAATTATTGCCTTATAAAACAAAGTGAAGAGTACTATTAGCCCTTAATTATGGTGCTCTGACCCTATAGTTCAGACTGTGTCAGCCATTCTGTTATAGTTCCTTATTTTTAGGGGTTTATGACTTAGTCATAAAAAAACTGCAACTGGTAAAAGTTGGCATACAAAGCTTTAAAAATTCTGGGTGTAAAACATTTGTGCACGCCAGCACTGAAGCAACTCTAGCATGAAGGCATTCTTACTATAGAAACAACTGCAATGCATGCCTCAATTGCCCACCTTTCTTACAAGATGGGCATTTAAAGAGCACTCATCAGAAAAGTCCTCCTTTTCTGGGTTTAGTAAAATGGGGACACTTGGTCCCTTATTACTCTACTGCTCAATAACAGAGAGAGCAAAAAAGAGATACGTAAAGGAAGTAGAAAAGTACTTCACTGACATTTTACACTTCCACCTTGGGTATTTGGGTGACTTCGTTCAACCTAAAGTTAATAGAGGCTGAAGTTACTTCCCCACCTTTCTATTGCACCACATGGTTGTGTTCTGTCCTCCCCCTCCCCAAAGCAATGGGTAGCCCTATATTTTGCTGAACACCACTATTTTATATTTTCTACTGCCTCAGACAAGTCATTGGTGATTTAACGTGGGGGTTTAGTTAATAGAATACAATACAGATGCCCAAATATTGAGGACTGAGTTCAAGTAAAGGCTTATGATGTTGGTAGAGGACTACTTACTTCAGTATGTGAACACACTAACATGCTATTTTATTATATATGGTATGTATTCCTTATATGAGAAGTGATATGAGCAAGTCATATATTGCCAAAGCCTTTAAGTGTGGTCATCTGTGATTTTAAAAGTAGCCAGTGCTCAAGTATTTTGGCTGTTGTTTAATGCCCTGGAACAGCTATACTATTGTGATATTTATGGCTTTTAGGATGAGTTTGTATCAAAATTACATACATTATTTAATCATTGTTTCAGTGCCTGTCGGGTTTATATCAAAAGAGATTACGAAATTTATTTTAGATTATTCAACCCGTTTATTTCTAATTATCTGAAAATCCACATGCTGTAATTCCCTTACAGAAAGGTAACAGATGTTGTGTGACTACAGCCTCACTGTACTTTGAAATCTTACTCCACAGAGTTTACTCTAGCTTTGATTTTTCTGACCCTTCTTGATGTGTGCTGTTTCATTCTCTACAAAAACAGAATTCACTCCAGAAAACCTGGCTGTTCTTTGGCTATCTCCTTTGTGAACAAAGGCTATATATTTTGGTCTTCCTCTCTCACCTCTGAGAAAGCAAAATATCTTGATACCAAAGAATAATTTCCAGCTACATCCACTTTCTTGATTCAAAAGCTTCCCTTTCTGCTTTCCTCCCATTAAGTTGAAGCTTTACCTCTATCTTTATATTGCACTATGTTCATATTTCTTTCCCTGTCTCTTAACCCTGTGTTCTACCCAACTGTTTTTGAATGGTGCCTTGCTTCTTCTCCGCTCCCATTTTCCAGACTTCTTTCACATCATACTATATTAGCTGCTTTTCCTGTGCACCCAAAAATTTTCAACCTCTTTTTCTAAAAATTTTAAAGACTTACCAGATCTATGAAGCATGAAACCTACATTGACAATCCACTTTGTTTTGTACTGTACTGTAACTTTTTAGGTCTTTATACTGAACCACAAAGCTGAAAAACTGACATCCCTTACCTGTTTGACAGCATAGTCATTTCCTAAAGCACAGTCTGGTCCAGAACAGATATAGACATTTGGAGGTAAACTGTCATAAGAGTTTCTGTCAATGCCTGCAGAATCTCTCATGTTGAAGTATACTGCCCAAAGAACTCTGGGCTTTTCCAATCCTCCTCCATTTTCAGACTCTAAATAGTAAGAGAATTTTTCAGTGACCAGTGTTAAAATGTAATAAGAGATATGGGTAATTCAACATAATAAAAAAGTGAAATTTATTATCATGAAATTACTGTAACAGAGTATAAATATATATTTTTAAAAGGCACTAAAATATACTAATAACACTTTTAATGCTATTATTATTATACTATTACTCTACTATTATTATTATGGTTTCTAGAAGCCATTTATGTTATAAATCTTGATGGATTATTACAAATTTTAACTTTTGAATAAAGTTTTTGTGTTAACATAAATTAATATAACATTCTTTATAATTCCTGGCTTACTTAGAGACCCTATCACACATCAACACGTACTATGTCAATTCCCTTATTCTGAAGCTACCAGTTGTAAAGTATAACACATTTTTCAGCCCTTCTCACCAGTTGATGTTGCCTTGAATACTCTTTATTTCAAAAGCAAACAATATCAACTGTCTGTCTGAACAACTGAACTTTGTCCGGGATAAAATGTTTTCTCCCAGGACAAATGTGACATCTGTTTGCAGCCTACATGTCATTCTGGGAACACCTATGAACACATTCTATGCAAACATTTATGAACACCTCAGAATAGTAAGATTACAGATTTCAACAGTGCAGCAATACAACGGAAGAATGCATAATACTAATACTGATAGATGCTATTTATTTAGGCAAATTCTCTTCATTTTTCTTGGTATTCTCCCTCTTCTAAAATAAATGATACCAGCATTATTGTCCTGCATTAAAACATTATTCCTCATAAAAAATTACGTTAGATTTGCCTAAGGAAAAAACTTGCATGTCAGATGATAATGCTGAGATTCAGAAAAACTCAAGCAAGTATTTTAAAGGCAGCTGAATACAAGACAGCAAGTGGAAGGATAAATCTACATTATTTTTATGATTGTCAACTATTTTATTTAAAAATAAAACACGTTAACGATTTAAAAATATGAATTAAACTCAGCCTGTGAACGTCTGAGATTTAATACAGAGCAAGATGCACTTTAATATATTAAAAAGTTCATATTCTCATAAAAGTTACTTCTTCCTCATTTAGGCAGGAAAATGAATGGAGTCCTCTTCTCCAGGTGACTTTGCCTCTTTGACCTGCCATGGCCCAGTGCTCACTTTATCTGGTGATTCATTTTCAATAACTCCAACAGTATTTGTTCTGACATTTTAATTAAAATACGACCACTACCTCATCCTGATGATAAAAAGGCCTATGTGTCAGTGAAAACTAGCTTTTCAGTGCCTCAGTGCACCTGAGGACCCCTCTGATCAGAGTTCCTACAAAAGAATTTCAGTCAGTTTCTAAACAATATATCACTTCAAAACTGTATCACTTTAAACATTAAGATTAATATAAAAAACCCTCCTAAAAAACAGGAAGCTATTAAGCTCCAGGCCAAGTTTTTAAAATTTTTTTTTATCTTATTACTTGATTCTATCAGAGGCAGACAATATTGCTTTTAAAAATGTACGGTACAAGTGATATCTTTAAATTCAGAGCTGTCATATACAATATTGTGGACCTCAATTATATAATCATATCAGAAAAAATAAATACATTTCAGAATAAAAGAAGAATACCACACAGGTAAAAGCCCCTCCTCTTTATGAATTTTATTTCCAGTCCCCTAGCTATCTGCTTCTAAAGCCCAAAGAAGTAAGCTGTTTAAATTTTATTCATATCTTATAAAAAGTGATTTTTCAAAGTATTTTTTATAAAAACTGGGGGATGCACCACAGAGCTTTTTCTGCATATCAGAAAAGAATCACATGCTACTTAAACCAAGCCAGAGGTTGTATTAGGATTTTGTGATTACAAGAACATTTACTTATTAATGCCATTTACAGAAGTAGCTGAATTAAAAAACAGTAGTAAAAATAAATTCTGTGCAACTAATTATTAACTCTTTACAAAACATTGTAAGAGGTTGTAGGAATCTTGGCTGCTGAAAAACGTAGTCATGGTAAGTTATAGCGAAATGTCTTTAACTATCTGTTGTTTTAACTATATAATCAATAGTACCTTCTATAAAAAGCTGCAACAAATGTGTACTAACAGAAAAACTAACTGGTGCTGATAGCACACAGACTTGATTAATATTAGTATACAAATGAAGTGACGAAAAAGAAAACAAGGAAGAAGCAGCCTTTCAGTACGAAAGAGACTGGATCTTAATGCAGGAAAATTATAATTCCAGGAGGTTAAGAATGAAGTGTGATGGTGAATACTTATTATGCAAGCTATTAAACTATGACAGTTTACAGGCAGCCCCTGCTTAACGTGGTTTTGATTAGCGCTATTTTGCTATAGCGCTCATTTCAAATTGATACCTGGTTTCACTGAGCGCTCAGCGAGTTTTACTATAGTGCTCAGTAGAATCAGAGAGTTTTGACAGGAAGAAGCAGCGATGGCGGCAGCAGCAGCAAGTGCGGTGAATGGCAGCAAGTTGGGGGTGGGCATGAGCATGGGGGTGTGGGGAGAAGTCAGGCACAGCTGGTGAATACAGACTGGTGAGGCGGTAGAGCATCCCATAGGCGGGGGGGGAGGGATTTGCAGCTAGCTGGGAGCAGGGTGGGGTTTACAACTGGCTGGTACGTGGTGGGGACACTGCTAACCCTCCTGTTCCTGGCTGGCTGCAAACATCCACCCTGTTCCTGTGGAATGCTCCACCGCCTGAGTTCACCAGCTGAAGCAGCAGTAGCAACGAGGAGTGCGGGGCCTGTGCCAGTGCCCAGGGCCAGGGCCAGTGGGGGCCTGCACCCAGGGTGGGGCAGCAGGAGTGTGGGGTCCTGGCTGGCAGGGGCCCGTGCCCAGAGCAGGGCAGCAGGAGTGCTGGTGCCCAGGCTGGCACATGGGGCCAGTGGGTGCGTGGGTAGAGGCGGCGGTGCTGAGAAGCAGTATGTGCAGGGGACGGGCATCAGTGCAGGGCCTGCACTGGTGCCTGGGGCCAAGGTCAGCAGGGGCCCAGGGTGAGGCAGCAGGAATGCAGGCCTGGGCTGGCACGTAGGACTGGAGTGGCCAGCAGGCTAATGGGAAGAGATGGTGGTGACAAGAAGCGGCGGCAAGAAGCCATAGTAACCAATTACTTATATTTACATTAATTCCTATGGGCAAATGGGTTTCACTTACCGTGGTCTCGCTTAGTGCTTGGTTTTTCTGGAACCAATTAAGAGCACTAAGCAGGGGTTGCCTATATTAAAATGGTTCATAACAACTACTTTTTAGTTCAAAGTCATAACTCAATAGAAACAAGGAGATCTTCTCAGAGAGAGACATTGCAACTTATATTTAAGTACTAACATTCTAACATTAAAAGAGCTTTAATAGGTTTAGTTTATAGCAGCAGACGTTGCTTAGCATATTACTCTCCACTCACTACATGGGCTCTTCATGTGATACAAATTTTAAGTCTTGGTTTCTAAATTTCAAGCGTTCTGTGGCATTGGGTCAAAATAGAGCCCTAAAAAGCACTCCCCTTTGCAACATCTGCATTCCTCAGCACCTCAGTAGTTCAGGAACTATGAAATTGTTTACTTCAATGGTGAAGCTCATGAAAGCACCTGGCAGGGCTTCCTAATAAGGCAAAAGCTTTGGAACTCCTTACAAAAGATAAGGAGGGCTAGAAATCTCAGGTGTTCACGATGATGTGTACAATTCACTTCTTCAAATTAGCATTCATATAACTCCAGGTAGAAACAAAAAATAAAAGGACTGACAGAAGAAAAAGATGAAGACCAGAAGGGTCAGAAGCAGCAGAAACAGAGAAGAGACCAAAAGGAAAGGAATCAGAAAGCACACAAGGTCCAGACTGCATCTGGGGGAACTGGAAAGAAAAGCAGAATACTAGCTTATTGTGAGATTTTTTTCTCTTGGGAGGTATGCCAGTATTAAAAACATGGAAATAATTAAACACAAAGTAAGAATGAATACTAGTAATGCATCTGGAACTGCATTTTTGTTTCAGCAATATCTGTCTGTCATTCATGTTTTTTGTTTTGCATTGTTTTTTTAATTTAACTTATGCAAGGAAATACTTGCCAGAAATCTAGCTACCAGAAAAGGCTTTCAGCTTCAATTTTAAGTTCTGGACATTTATCTTCATAGTCCAGGTCCATTTATTGAAAAGTGCTGGAACAAAGGAATGTCTGAAGCTTTAAAGGATTAAGGAAATAGGTAGAATCGGCCATTATCTAATCATATTCCCTCACTCACTCTCAAATACTGAAGCTGTCCCTTTAAATTTGGAACACTGATACCCAAAGAGCAGACCAGAAGTAGGTAACTGCAAGTTGTGAACTTGAGTAGATTCAGATGTTCAGTAGAAATCATTTTAGTTCAAAGGCTGAATTACATTTTTGTAAAATTATTTTATAATACTACATCTATTTGTCTTACCTGTCTCTTTTTCATCATTTAGGATGAACAACTTCTGTATGACAGGCTCTAAATCTTCTTTAGCAGTTTTAGTTGATGAACAGGTTAAATGGACTAAATCTGTTGGACAGGAACACAGACTGATTAAGGTTACCACCACTCTGATATACAAATATTGATTACAGTTTTCAAAAGGCCCTTAACAGATGCAAGAAGGTTGGTTTAGGAACATAAGAAATTCCTGAGAAAAATTCATGAACAAAAAATTCATCCACAGAAAGTTTCATTTAGTCTTTTTGTGAAGATTTCTAGAACTAATATCTCTATGCAAATTTATCTTTTCTCAAATTTATTTTCTTCAGAAAGTCACTTGAACATTTATTATCTGCTTTTTTTAGCTTCAAATTTCTATAGCAGTGATCCTCAATGAAGGTGCTGTGGCACCCTGGGATGCTATAAGATCCCTTTAAGGGTGTCACAAGCTGATACACAATATCAATACTGTTAGGTGTGCAAACACTAACACACATGACTCACAAGATAAATCCAGAGATTTCAAATAGGAAACCACAGTGTCAAAAACAATTTGATCTGTTGTGGTCTGAGATCTTAACAAAAGAAAGACTCTGTTATTATTTTTCCTTACTCAAAAATAAATGAAAGTTAAGAGCTGACATTTTCCAAGGACTACCTTGAGTCTGATGAGATTGAGAACCATGGTCCCATTAGCAATGCACAGGGGGTGCACGTGCGTGCATGTGCACCCCCTGAGATTGGCCATGCACCTCCTGGAAGCTCCAGCTGTGAAACCAGAAGTGCCGCTGGAAGTGCACTCCCAGTTTTGCTGCTGGGTTGGCAATTGGCTGCTGGGGACCTCCCCCACCCCGGTCAGATATCAGCAGCTGGGTGACACCCCCCCATGTTGGTGATCTGGTGCCCCCCCCCCAGACTTGCACTGTCCTATACACAAAAACTTCCTTGAAAAACTTGTTTTTTTTCTGTATCTTTGAATGTTGTCCAACAAAATATTTTTTACCTAAAAGCCCCTATCTTCCATTTTCATTCCTTTCCTTATCATAAAAAAATAGCCTGTGAAAATGTCTAATGACAGGTCAGCATGTGAACATGGATTTACACAAGACATACTATAAAATAATTAAGTTAAAGCAATTCATAAAGACTATGGCGATATTTCTGATACTATACTTTAAGAGTGCAATCTCTTAAAAGAAATTTTGAGGTACAAGTTATCCATATAAGGGATTTTTGTAGTTCACTCACGTGATACAACCATCATTAGCACAGCACTGCTGAAATAGTTTTAATTTGGCTCTCAAGGGACAATCTTACTAGCATATTGGGAGAAAATACAGACCGACTTTTTAAAATTATTTTTTTCCAGGGTTTTTTCCTTAGAAACCTGCATGATACTTGGACAAAATGCACATTACAGGAAGGAACATTTGGAGGAGGCAACAGGAAGTCAGTTTATATGCAGTTGCAACATCTCTGTAAACAGAGAATAAAAGGGATAATTTAGTTTTTACAAGGATGGAGTCTTCTCATGTTATTACCCACAATACAGTGCACAAAACACTATTCATTTCAAGAGCAACCATCTATTTTGGGAGGTAAAATTGTATAGTACCCTTCTAATTTTCCAACCAGATCTGAATGCAAATAGATTTGTTAGTAAGACTTTTTAACTAACTAGTGATGTTCTGAGTGGTTCAGATGACATTCCTTAGATTTAAGTGAGATCTGCTTAGTTAGCTGACTCTGATTATTCCTTTAACCTACAGAATTCTGAGGAATAAAATAAGCAGTAACTGCTGCAATTACAAGCTTCAGGAAAAACAGGCATTATGTATAAGACTAACTAGCCCAAGAGCCAAGTTAGGATTTTGGCTTAAGTGAGATGTGCTAATATTTGGTAACCTAGATTATGCTATTTGTTTCTGTTTCTCTCTTCTATACCACCTTTATATCACTCCTGTGAATGCTGCCCAAAGAACACCCTCCCCCCCACCACACACTCACTCACTCCTGCTCTTCTTGTTTCAAATCCCAGAAATGAGTCCACTTCACACCTTAAAGTGGTGCCAGGCACATGTCAATACGTACATCAGAGAAAAAGCATTTAGAAGTGATGCCAGGTATCGCAGGAGTTCTGGTTGTGCTAGGCCATAGTTATGCTAAGCTATAGTAAGCTATGGTGTTAAAAAGCAGTATGGAAGAAAAGGGCCTCAAGGCTGTTGGATGACCTGATAAGATAGGGAAAAAAAATTCTAATGAGCAAAAAGACACTGATTCAAAGAAATACATATGAAAACAGCAGCTGAAAAACTTGAGGACAAGTGTATAAGAACTCACTAATGAGACAGTTAGCAAGAAATGAAGCATATGTGAGTAAACTTTGCAAATGACAAGTAGAGTTGAACATCTTGACAAAGAGAGATAAGAACTGATATAAGATGGGCAGCATGCAAATATAAATGCAGGGGGTTGAGAGACCTGTTCCTTGTAGAAAACCAAGGGGAACATGAATAACATACAGTGTATTTACCTGTTAAGGACAAGCTTCACTAAGGTGGACTGACTGTTAATCAGACCAACTGGTGTACTGCCCAAGGACAATAAACCTTTCTGAGTTTTTGCCACCTAACACACATCTGGGCTGTTTTTCTGCATCACCTTTGGAATCTGGAAGGCTGCTTGCCAGTGTTGGCCTTCCAGAACACACCAACAGTTGCAGCCTGTATATGAAAGAAGTGACAGCAAACAGATACCACCTGAGAAAACACTGCACACACCTCAGAACAACAGGTATGTGCTGAACACACTCCTGGTAGGTGCAACTACATTTCTTTCATTTTGGGGAGCTGGTTGACATAGAGAAGGAGTGTATAAGTGTTTCTGAGAATGGCACAGAGGTGGCATAGACACAACCAAAGATCTCTCACACAATGACTAAAACAAGCTATAGAGGCTGTAATTTGATCTTCCCTTCATTCCCTACAAACTATGTTCCTGAAGGCAGACAGTAGCTGCTCTCTGACTCTGCATAACATTTGGTGTATTAAAGGGACTGGAGGAAACAGTTATCCAGTTACTGTAGGCAAGCCTCCTTTTTATTTTAAGGAAGAAACAACTTCTCTTTAGTCCACCTTAGTGAAGCCTGATTTCCATCCACATGGAAATTACAAATTTAAAATCCTTCCCGCTGTAGCAGAAGCTAAGTTGTCTTTAATGACTTTCCACAATCTTGTAAATTCTCAAGAGATTTATTTTCTTCTTCTGAAGTCTTGGAAGAATGACATTAATGATGGATTTCAGTATTCTCATCTGTAATGCAGACTCATCAAGAGACTAGAGCTTCATGCTATTGTTTCTCTTTGTTTCACAGCCTAGTGAACTTTCCAAAATATTCAGCTCTCCACAAAATTGGCTCTCTTTTATTCTGACATGTAAAGCGAAACTATTGTATCAAAAGATAAAGGAGGGTGCAATATGTTGTAGTTAATGATTTTTTTAATGTTAAAGAAAGTTCTGACTGATCTTTGGGATGAGTCAATTCAACTTCATTTCTCTGCTAATATCAAGTTACCTCCCCCTTCCTCATCCAACATGGATGTTGCCCAGATGAGGACCCACTCTGAAACTTCCATTTAGGAGAGAGGTACTCCTCAGCGTTGGGAAAGCAAGGAGGAGACCACATGTATACTTTCCAGTCTGGATGCTTGAACTCTGAAAAGCAAGAGAGGCTGACACAGCCAAACAATCACTTCATGGGCTTCTAGAAAGCACCAACAGGAATGCTCACAAATGTTGGGTAATCTGAAGGTCCTTTAACTGTAAAGGGAGGGAATTACATTTCCCCCTTGTTAATGGCCTCAGTAACTGCTTTTTGCTCCTCAGCAGCCCAAACAGTTGGTCAGGAAAATATGTCAGAAGTTACTCTGAAAACTCAGTTTCTGAAGGTAAAGTTTTGACAGAAATAGGGTATTACTCCTGAAATAACCTGCTATGTAAATCTAATCCAAACTAGATTTCACCTAGGTTTCCGTGCACCTAATGGCCTCTCACATTAGCCCTGTAAAGTGAGATTTTGCAGCAAGTCCCCTCAAGGAGCATGCTCTCAAGAAGCATGAGAACCTATAAAATTAGACATCCACTCATACTTATTTGTAAGATATGAGTGAGATAAATTTAGACATTTTAGACATTTCTTTTTATCTTTAAGGACAGACCAAGACATTTTCAAGCTTCAGAGGAGCTTTGACAATATTATTATAAGAAATCGAGAATTTATAAGAGATTTAGATTTATAAAAGATGTGGTGTGTCTTTAAAAGTAAGTTTAAAAGAACATCCTTCTTCAATCCTTGGACAAAACTCAAGAGAACAGAGGACTCTGTGACAGATAAAAAGTGTACCACGGAAACAAAATATAATAGTGAAGGAACAAATCCCATATATCTGGTTTATGAAAAAAGAGTTGCCATTTTATAAATTCCTGTGGGAGACAGCACAGTCCCAGGGAAGGGACTCTGAATCACTTTATCCTATGTATCTTGTTGTTAGCTATTCTGACTGCACAAAATGAGGGAACAGAAGCTACAGGAGTATTGCAAAGGGACTCTGACATCTGCTATGTCTGGAGCTTTGAATGTAAAACATTCTGGAGAATTCTTCCCAAGCAGGAGTCCTAAGCCCAGGCTGAGAGCAAAGATATGGTTTGCCAGTGAGGAACACACTGAACAGACTATCTGACATCAAGAGAATAGAGAAGGAAAGGTGAACAAGTGTATAGATTTAACTCTCCTAGAAACTGCAGTAATATATTAAAGCTACATACCAACATTTCACCACAAATTCATTAGGAGTCTTCCCTTGTTAGAGATGGATTAGAACTGATGATGTAACAGCAGAAGGATGCATCTACACATGCAATTAGCACAAACCAATAAACTCTGGCACAGTTTGCGCTGGAGTCAGTGGCTCCCAGATGCAGCATATACACGTGCGCCTGGGACTGCAGCAGTTAGAGCTGCAGTGGAGCAGCCCCAGGTTGGTCGCAGGTTCAGGGGTCAGCCCTGGGCTTTGGGTCAGGGTGTCGGGGCTGACTGGGGCAAAAGGATGCTACAGTGCAGGGCTAACCAGCAGGCAGCCCCCACATGTAGCACCCTCATGCCCAGCCAGTCCCATCAGTGTCAACCTGTGTGTTGAGGTGGCATAAATTTCTCTGCCGTGGGACAGTACTTGTCCTGGACAGTACTATCCTACAGCAGAGTTAATTCATTTACTGTGCCCCAACACCAGCACACGTGTAGATGGTGACACTTTACTGTGGAGCTAATTAGTCAACTCTGAAGTACAGTGCATACACAGATGCACCCCATGTGGAGTTATTACCTGAATTTTTGTGTTCACCCAGTCTACCCAAAGTTTATGTCTGGCAGCACAGGAGTAAATGGGCAAACTGTGCCTATGATTTCCCCTCGTAAAATAAGTGCTTTGAACGCTGAACTCCATGGTGTCCTTTAAGTACTAACCAATATGGGTGGAGGGGAAACTGGGAGGGGGTTATGCCACAAAATTATGGTTTAAGTGAATTCCAAAAGTAAATTCAAAATGATAACATTCAATACCTTACTAAACTAATGCTAAAACAATTCAAATTAGCTTATGGGCAGCAATATATGGGGTCTAAATCATCACACAGCCATAAACACATTTAAAAAATGGTGTACTGAGCTTTCTAGAGGATACTAAATTCTATTACTGCTGGGCTTGTTTTATTTACCATGTTGAATAACTATTGGCAGTGGAGGTAAACAGTCCGAAGTCCGAGGGAATACAAAGCAGAGCACCAAATATTAACTACCATATATATTGGCTTTTGATGACTGTTATAAAAACTAAATGCATGCACAACAGTTTCGTGCAATGTCAAAAAATGACATTACAAAATGTTTATTGTTTCCATATTACCATTAATCATTAAGAAAAAGTAAGCAAATAGACTCTGTTTGTCAGGTTGGGAAATACAACAAAGGGACAGATTGATTTCAAGATCCTAAAATTAAACCATACAAATATCTTTGAAATATAAAAACAGAATGATTCTGCATTGCTAGAGTACAATGGTTCAATCTTTTCCATGCAGGAAATCCACATTTAGGATGCTATACAAGTAATCAAAACTGAAAATGCAATGTTCAAGGCACATTCAGAAAGTATCTAGCCTGACTTATTTAATGATGGACTAAAGTTCAGATTTCACAGATCAAAACACTGCTATTTATACATTTTTTGTTAGTAGCATTTTTTTAATCTCTGCAGAACTTGTATGAGGATGTGTTGAAGTTTAGTCACTCAAAATTTGAAAAAAACAAGAGAAAGAAATCAGAGTGGAGATCAGATACCTTTTTAATAAAGGGCTGACCTCCAAGGAATTCCACAAGGGTATGATGGCAACACTTGAAGATGATTTCACACAGTAAAAAAAAAAAGAACATCTGCATTTATTTGAAGGAGAACCAACACTGAGGAGCTATCATGACCACCACAGCATAAGATAGTCACAAGTGACAGAAGATCAGTCAGGCAGATGTCCGAACCAGTGAGAATCAGAACTGGGTCATGCATGTCATCCTTAATGAAGACCAACACATGAGAAAAGTGTCATCAAGATCTGAACTGAAAAAAGAGCAACTTAATATTTACAGGGACCTTCTGGAGTGATTTCAAGAAAACCAAGAAAAATTCACGAGCAGGACTGCAACTCATGATGATATATACCCTCACCACTTGGAATCTAAGACAAAGCAGAGGAGCAGGCAGAGGAAACAGACAGTCTCCATCTCCTAAGAAGTTTAAGGTGGTATGGTTATAGCCGTGGTTTTGGGACAGTGAAGAGATGATCATGATTTACTACCTTTTGACAAGCAAGACCATGGGAGGAGCTAGAATGTTGAAAAGGGGGTGCAGATGGTGAGGTGCATCATCAAATATAAAAGAAGTCCATACTTTTCTCCAGTTAAAAATAAACTAGAAGCTTTATCAATATGCCAGGGGCCTAGAGCTGTATTATTCAATTTTAGATTGAAGAAAAAAATAACTTAATTGGAATGAGCTGAAAACAAGCTGTGGGCTGTGAAATAGGAGCTTCATTAGCAGGAGCATCAAACAGCAGCACAAATGCAGAGCAAAAGATAGTATGACTGGCACAACATCAAGACCATTAAAAGGAAGAGGGTCATTAATATCTTTGGAATGAAGAGTTTACAAGGGATCAGATAGATTACAATAAACCATGAAGTGGCTTCCTCAGTACTGTCTGACTAGAAATGCTGCTGCCACTGCCAGACAGTTGGCTTTAAACTGTGGCTGAAACAGGAATCAAAGAAGAGTGCAAATGCACTAGTACACCATCCCTTGGATCCGCCCCTAGGAAAGGCCTTCAACGGAGTACTATCCTAATGAACTGCTGTGTTTGTGAACCCATTAAGAACAAATCTATGGAAGCTAAATGGAAAACTTCCATTGCATTCCCACCATTCTACACATCCCAGATTGCAATGACCAAAAGCAATCCAACATGGTTTTAATCTGCTTCCTCATCTAACTGGCATAAGGCAGACAGTGCCAAGCTGAATTAACACCTCTGTGGAAGGAGTTTAATGATTATATATTAGGGTGACTACAGCAGCCAAAGAGTTTCTGAACATGCAAGACAAGAATTTCTGAAAGACTAGTATAATGAAACTGCAGCTACAATGGACCAAGCACATCTATGTTGATGGCCTATATTAAAAACCCAAGCAAACTGCTTCTAAGTCAAACTACAAATTTTCTGAACGTCCCTTATGCAGTATGGGCAGATCATTATTTCTAAACATATACACTTTCTTAATTTCTGATTAAATTTGAAATGTGTTAATACAGATTTCATATTTATTTTTGTATATGTATTTTTAATTAAAATAAAGAAGTAAAATGTCACATGGGGCAGCTGAAGGTTACCTTTCCTCTTCTGTTTTGTTAGGGGGGATGCCCAAGTGCCTGGATCACCCTCAAAGAGAAGCCCCTATGCAGCAACTACCTGGAACCTTTATCTGGCTCACAAAGTCTTTTGTTGAGAGGCATGCAGCTACTCTGCTGCGTTGTTTCTATCCGATTCCACAGTCACTCACTCACTTATAAAAGATTGTGTTATAAAACTGTTAGTAGACTCCTTTACTCAGAAGCAGTGGAGGAGAAACTCATGGATGTGATGGTTCTTGAAGGAGCTGTGCTGCACTGATAAAGCAGAACAGTGCATTGGTTCAGGCCTTTGCAGTGATACACTGTGATATTTGGGATAAAAAGAAACAGTCATTCCAGGATTGTGGAAATGCTCAGCTGGCTTTTGTACAAATCCAGAAGTATGCAATGAAAACTGATCAGGTTTTCAGTTCGTCCTACTCATGTTTCCTATGTTATTACATTTTTTATCTATCCTACAGTAACATAGGCAACAGCTTAAAATATAAAAAAAATGTAAATGCACATATGTACAATCCTGTTTTTAAAAAGCATTATAGCTTTGTAATTCAAATTCATTACACATTATTTATTATTGAAATCTGGCCCCATATGAGGAACAGGGTTGAAGTTCAGTTATGCCATTTATTAGCACAAAAGATGAGTGAAATCTTGAGTGAAATTCTGACCCTAGTGAAGTCAACTAAAGTTTTGCCATTGACTTCAATGGGGACTGAATTATAATCCTTCATGTTTTTCTTATATTTGATAACAAAAAGGCTAAACCAGAAAACAAACCTAAAGGGATTATCTTGAATTTTAAAAGGGATTATCTTGAATTTTAAAAAGTCACCATCAAATTTGACCATGAATGGAAATTTTCAGCCCAAAAGGTGACTTATCTTACAGAAATAAGAAAACAGGTGGTGATAATGAAAGTTGTCTTGCAACCTTAACTAAATTGTTCACTATCTCAAACACTGTAATACAATCTATTTTTCTCAAAAAACAGCTATAAATCATCAAAGTTCACATCATTTACTTTCTATAAAATCATTTTTATTACCTTTGAGGTTACGGCTATGAGTCACAGTCTCATCAGTATATATTTTGATTATGTGTGATTTACTCAGGTATAACTGCATTAGTTACAGTGGTTGCCAACATTTGTCTTCAAGTAATTCTTCTAGCAGGAAGAACGATGAGTTTAGTTCATGATTTCATCATTACAGTCTCAATTTTTAGGGCAAGTGAAGGAGTTTGGTTCCACTCAGCTAGCAATACAGATTATGTGCCTGTCATTTATGCACTGTGATCAAAGAGTAGATGTATTTGTATACTTATCTTAAGTAATTGTTTGAAGGAGAAATCAGTCAGGATAAACCTATTTACAGATAATGATGTAAAAGTAAAGCAGGAGATTTATGAAATGTGCCCTGCTTTTAGAATTTACCTGTACCCAAAATCCTGCCACAGTATTTCAACACTTTGGTAAAAGACTACCAACTCATCAATAGTTAAGTACAATAACAAAACAATAATTTGCAAACTTTTTGCTGCTTTAAGTCTATCAAAACAAAAATTCTCAGGTAAGGCTATAAAATTCTGTCTGAAGTCAAAGTAATAATGTAGGGGGAACTGCATGATAGCACAAAGTCAAACTAGACTTTTGTGTTATCAGAAATATTGCTTGGACGCAAGTTTATATTCAGTTTTGAACATTAATGCTTCCTGAGTGATTTCCTGCTGTGTGTTTTATAATAAATAGAAAAAACATCAAAACTGCAAATTTGTCATTTAAATGGTTGAGCATTTGCCACATAATTGAAGTACTATGCAGTGTAAGTATCTAATTACAGACTTTTTTCTTTAAACAATTTTTTATTTATACACAGGAAATAAATTTTTTAGGGTCTAAGTGGCTGGGTGGATTATTTCATGGTCCATTTGAAGGTCTAAATTAAAATTCAGGTAACAGTGGAAAAAGGTGATTATCATTTTTACGATCATCTGCTTTTAAAGTGTTAAGTCAGGGGTTGTCAACTGGGGGTACGCATACCTTTGGGGGTACTTGGAAAAGTGCTAGAAGGTATGTGCAGGTGGGTGGGGAGGGAGTGCCACCACCCACCACCCCATGCCACTGCAGGGAGCAGGGTGGGGCAAGGGAAGTGGCTCCCCTCTGTGGGCTGCACAGGTGCCAGCCAGACCCGGAGGTTGGGGGGGTGGGGAAGCTTGCAAGCGGCCACCACCACCATCCACCACCCTGTGCAAGCCCTCTCCGCCCGTGTGCAGCCGCCACCACCAGAAAGGGTACAACTCCTTAAAAAGGTTGAAAATCCCTGTGTTAAGCAATGAAACAATGGCTATGATCTCTTTTTACTTCATCACTATAAAAGGCCCCAAACTGACAAGCCCTTAGAATACAATTTAGGAAAGATTTTTTTTAGTTTCAATGTGAGCAACAAGTTTGACTGTTTCAGTCTATACCAAATGTTAACAGTTCAGTCATAAACCCTTGTAAATAGAAAATTTTAATGGAAACACCGGAAGGTCCTCTTTGGACAGGTCACTTCTTAATATAATTTTTTAAAATTAAAAGCCTTAATGCAGAAATAGTCAATATAGCAATAAAATTCTGATAAGATTTCATTTCCTTTATGAAGTCATTATGGATGAAAACCTCCAGTAATCTCATTATTGGAACTAAATTCTATGACTACAAAAAGAAAACTGTTAACTTTATGTGCTGTATATAATATTTTGGCCTCAGCAGTTTGTCCTTTAAAGGAACAAACTTAAAAGAAGCATCAGCTGAGATTCAGATGACACCAGAAGAAATAAAACAAACAGGACAAACAGGAACTGAAAAAAACAACTTTATCGCAGGATTCCATTGGATAAAGTCGGAAGAGTCCAACAAAACCATAAACCCAACAATGATTCAGAGTCTTCCAGTCTCCAATAAATCCATAAGATGACTGGTAAACTAACCATCTCTGGCAGTAGTAACCCTAGTATAAGTTCAGAGCTTTGGGCAGGCTGCCTTCTAAACCATATAACGACTTCATGGTATTTGGGAGAGAATAATTAGCACCACTGACAGTGCCAATTAACCCATGCCAGCCAGCCTGCTCAAGCAGCTATATGCTGGATGCATCTATATGTGCCATTAAAGCAATGTGATAAACTCTGATGGAGTTTGCACCAGAGTTTATCATGGTGCCTTAATGGCACATGTGGATGCTCAAACTGCTGTGGTCTAGGGTACACATGCAGATGCTGCACCCGGGAATACAGCAGTTTGAACTGGGGCAGAGCAGCCCCAGGCTGCCTGGGGGCTCAGGCATTGGGTGGCAGAGGGGCTGGCTAGAGCATGAGGGTGCTAAAGTACAGGGCTGGACAGCAGGTGGCCCCTTCATTTTTTCACCCGTGTGTCAGCCAGCCCTGGTTACCATCTACATATGCACCTTGGTGCATTAAGTAACTGCACTGTAAGATAGTACTGCTCCTGACAGTGCTACCTTATGATGCAGTTAATTAATCTACTGCACCCTGATACTGGTACATGTGTATACAGCAGGGGTCGGCAACATTTTTGAGTGCCAAAAACACCCAAAACCTTGACTTGTAAGATGTTGGCGTGCCAGGGCCAGATGGTAGGAGAGCTATGAGGGGCCTGATCCTTGTTCTGGCAGCACAGCCCTGGCCCCAGCCCCTTCCCTGCCATCTGCTCCAAGATGCACATGCCAAACAGAAAGCCTTCGTGTGCCATGCTCTGGCACCCATGCCGGGGGTTGCCTACCTCTGGTATATGGTGATGCTTTATTGTGGAGCTAATTAATCAACTACAGTAAATTTACATGCACCCAATGCTACCAATTTAGAAGGCAATCTGCCTGGACCAGCACAGCATGCTTGTAGATACTGCTGCTGGGGCTAGGAAGGTTGCCACATAGGTAAGTAAAGTGAAGCAAATGTAACCAGCAATACCTCACTTGATCTATGGCAGGAGTTCCACCCTAACTTTAATTTAAAATGGTTAGGGTATGCAATGGCATTTATACCACCCAACTCCTTGGTAGTGATGGTGAGTTTCCATTTGTGAAGGAGAATAACTGCAGACTGTACTACCTAAATGTATCATAGAATCTGTATACCCTAATGATACTCCCTCTCTTTGCCAACTGTGGATACTGTGCCCCTGGGAGGAAAGAATTTTAAGTACCTTGCCTCATCACAATTATCCCATCCTATCCAGATTTTCTGATGCCAGGGACCCTGACCACTAGACTAACATGAATCTTCTGCAAAAAAGAAGCCAGAACTCTACATCTCTACCTTTAAAAGATGAGATATTGGGAGCATCTTTACGTAAGAAATGATGCAATAAAACAGCAACAAATATATCTAGGAGCTTTGTAGTTTACTATTAAAACCTCCTAGTATAGGAAGTCAAAGAACTGAATATTTTCACTAGACTGTTTTAAGAAAATAATCAAGCAGGATATATAACTACACTATTAAGACAAAACCCTATACTAGTACTATTCATTTCAATGGTAGTAGTGAAACCAGACATGAGAACAAGATTTGATCCTGTGTTAAGTGCTGAAAAGCTAAAAAGTACAGTTGTATCTATTTCTACTATGCTATATCTTGTTAGTCAAATGGGATATAACAACATGTGATTCTGACTATAACTGACTGTGATAACTATAACTGCACAATCTGCGTTCCCCAGTGACTCGTTTAGAAATAAGGTGCAATACATCTCTTACAGTTAAAGTCATCATAGCAAGAGTATAAATAAATAATACTGGCATATGAGCCTTACTACAATAGTTTTAAATACAAGTAGCCCCCAGTACTGATCATGGGCTACGGACAGAAGTTACACATAAACTGGTTTAAGTGATCAGAAGCCAGTTTAAACCTGTAACAGAACAGAAGTTCAGTGCACATAAACCACTTTCAAAATGGCTGAAACTGGTTTAAGATAAACCTGGCTGAATGTAGCATCAGACTTAACTGATTTAGGTCAAACCAGTTTATGAAACTTCTGAGCCAGACCTCTTCCTGGTTTAAGTTAACTCAGAGTCCCCCAGCAGCCCAGGATGCTTTTCAGCCCTGGGCTGGGTTGTACTGTCTGCTCCAGAGGAGCAGGGTTGGCCCCGCCCCTCTGCTCCCCAGCCGAAGCACTATCACTGCTCTGGCTGGCTGAGAAGGGGGTGCAGGTGGCAAATCCTGCCTCGGACTTCAGCCCCTACTAGTCTTTTCCCTACTCAGGGGTAGAGGGCATGGCCATCCCGAGGCTGGCAACTTGCATCGAAGTGGGTGAAGAGAGGGGGGATTAACTGATCCTCCCTCCCCTTTCCCATTGGCATGGAACCCCAGCTGTGGTATGCCTGGCAGGGGCGCAGCAGCCCCTGCCAGGCTTTTCCCCCATGCTTACCACTCAGGTAGTGGGGGCAAGCCTGCCAGGGACTGCTGTTCCTCTGCCAGGCTGACTGCTGCTGGGATACTATGGTGGTGAGAGAGGGGAGGGAGGGGGGATTAAACCCCCCTCCCCCCACTTTGCCTCAGGGGCCCGGCCTGGGCCAAGCCCTCACCCCTCAAGTAGAGAGAAAAAGTCTGGCAAGGGCTGCTGCGCCCCTTCCAGGAAGATCCCAGCTGGGGTCCAGTGCTGTAGGAGAGGGGATTGGGGGTGGGGGGTGGGGATTAAGGCACACCCTGGCTGGGGTCCATGCAGGCCAGGGTAGGGGTATAAACCCCTACTCAATTGTACTCAAAGGCCTGCCCAGGCCTGGCTGCACCCCTCTCCCACCTCCGCTCGAGCAGGGAGGGGAGAAAAGCCTAGAGGACTTCTCTCCCAGCTGCTCTCCAGCCTTCTGTCACTGCCAAAGGGAAGGAAGGGCTTGCTTTAGTGCCTCCTAGCTTCTATACTGAGCCAGTATAGGCATGTGGCTGCATTTCCAGAATCAAAAGTGAGGGTCTATTCACTTGCTTCTCAGTTCAATCTACACAGTTTAGACTAACCCGCAAAGATTGAATTGATTCAGGCTTGGGCTTTTTGAATGTCTGTACTTAGCCATGAAGTATATGAAATACTAATACATGATACTAGAATATCATGAGGGCAAGCAGCACCATTTTTCTCACCCACTGACAGAGACGAGCTAATATAGATGGATCTGGTCAGGCAGGAATGTTATAATTGTGTAATTAAAGAACAATTCAAAATGATATTTTAACAATTTGTTTTTACAGTTGATGCCAGCAATGGAAAAAAGATCATCACAATACATGTAACTCTCTACTTACAGGTGCCTTTCATGCACGTCATGGTTGAAGAACACAACTCAATGACACAAACTACTGGCTGCCCAGGTTCCACTGGTGGCACAGTTAAAACAGAAATCTATCAAACAGAATAAGAAGAACAGAAAATTCTGAATATAAATCTGGACTAGGAAGCAACATGATTTGTTTTTCATCATTTTGCATGTAAATTGGTATAATTTATCATTCCACTGCTAATAGATTATTAAATATTACCTAAAAGTACCTTGATCTTCAAGCACCAAAAAAACCCCATACTATTTTAAACAAATATTGCAAGTATTGCTTTAATGCCTACATAACATTATCTTAATATGCACTTGCAAAATAGTCAAAATTAATGCTGTTATGGGCTATCAAATTTCAAAATGTCTTGGAGTTAGAGAAAATAAGATGGTTTAATTTGAGTTCCACAAATCATTTCTAAGAAATTCAGACCTGAGTAGGTACATGGTCATAAAAAGAGCTGTTACAGACTACAGAATAAATATGCAGTCTATCAACCCCATAAATATGTATTTGCCAAATAGACAAAAACTCCTGAGAACCAGTTATTGTCAATTCCCATACATACACACGACAGATTTATTTATTTTTATGAGCTGCTTTAAAGATTCATAAATAAGGCTGTGTTAAAGTAGAGTAACAAGAAGGAAGAGACAACCTGCAATATCAAGACAACTCAAGAGTTCAGGTAAAAAGTAACTGTAGACAGTAAATATTACTGCCACATAGCTTTACTTTCCAATTTGCTAATGAAACTATTTTTAGAAACATATCTATGGGACTTATCCTGAAGACTCTACCCATGTGAGCAGTCAATGGTTAGTAAGATCTGCAATGTTATGACATCAAGTTTAACCATCCAGGCTAAATATAACTGTTTTTAGAACAATGGCTCTTAAACTTTTTCCACCTGGAAATACCATTTTTCCCCAACCTGATACAAAGAATACACTCCTTTTGAAATCATACCTGTGATGTGGCAAGAGACTGGTAAGTAGTTTTTTGGTTCTGGACAGAAAGGTGTTGAGAATAGGAAGGACTGGGGAAGCCAAACGTATGGTGGAGTTGATACTTGGTTGGTGGCTGCAAGACCAGTGGTTGGGAAGAAGGAAGGTCAGGGGTGGGCAAGTATTTCGGCTGGAGGGTCGCTTAACGACTTTTGGTGAGCTGTCAAGGGCCACAAGGGTATCTCCTCCCCTTTACAGGTGCCCCAACTTCTTATCTTCATCTTGGGACCAGAAGTCCCACCGTCTAACCCCTGACCTTTGCTACTTGAAGTCCCTCCCCTTGCCCCTGGAAGTACTCCTTTGGAGGGGGGAAAGGGGTTGCCATCTTTGAACCAGAAAAAAACCCAAATGATATATATAAAAACAAACATCTACTATAACATATTTTAATTTTCTTTCAAAAAATATTTTTGTCCTGATTTATGTGTATTTGCATAGTGTATAGAGGTGATTGCATAATAGTTCAAAATAAAGTCTTACTTTTGTATATAGTGTGTGAGGGGTGTAGGGCATGGTTGAGGGGTGGGCATGGGGTGTGTGTTGGATTTGTGTGTGCACGTGGGGTTTGTGGAGTGAGTGGGTGGATGTGAGGTTTGTGTGGGGAGGATCTGTGGAGGGAGTGTGGGTATGGGAGTGTGTGTGGGTGAGTGTGGAGTTTGTGGAGGCTGTGTGTAGGTGTGTGCAGGACCCCCCGCCCCCCCACACACACATCCTCCCCCATGGCGCACAGCCCCTACTGCTGGTGGCAGCAGCAGGTGGCAGGCCCTCGGCACACTCATGGCCCACAGCTAGCAGAGCCCCCTGGTGACACACAGATCCGGCTGAGTCCCAGAAGCTGCATATGACGGCACAGAACTGGCCTGACCTGGCCCACTGGTGCATACTTTCAGGACACATTGGGTTGGCTCCATTCCAGCCCATGGGGCTCCTGGCACTGCAAGTGGGAGCTGCATGCCATCGGGCCAGGCCAGGCTGGCTTCATGCCTCTAGATGGGGCTTCCAGCACTCCAGTGGGGAGCCACATGTGGAGGCACAGAGCCAGCCTGGCCCAACTGCACGCAACTTCCTGCGGTTCCCAATCCACGCACTTTCAGGCCGGGCAGATTCCACTGGAGTGCTGGAAGCCCCATATGGAGGCATGGAGCTGGTTCAGCCTGGTCTGATGGTGCACAGCTCCACATACTGGCATAGAATAAGCCTGGTTTGGTTTGAAGGCGTGTGCCTTTGGGGAAGACCAGGCTAGCTCCATGCCACCCACTGTGTACAAATCCTGAGACTCAGCTGGAGCCATGCATCACCAGGGGTCTCTGCCTTCTGTGGGCCACGCATCACCCCGAGGGCCAACTGCTTGCTCCTCTCCCCACTCACCAGCTGTCCAGTTGCAAGCCACTGTGCTTGGTGTCTCCTCACAGGGCTCCTAACTGGAGTGCTCAGAGCCTCATGGAGATGGAGGTACAGAGCCTGCCTGGTCGGATGGCACACAATCTCTGAAAGCCCCGCGCCTTCTGTTGGCTCTCGCAGGCTAGCAATAACTGCTTTTTGGAAGGGCCCCACAGGCCAGATAAAGGATATAGCGTATGCTTCATACTTACCCAGGGGATGAATATCATCACATAATTTAGTGTTTTTAGTGGCAACTGATAACTAAAATTGTTAACAATTATCTCCTGGTTGCTGGCCAGGCTGACAATGTGGCTTCAGCAGCCATGGCATAGGAGGTTAAGGGGTGGTGAAGTTACCTCTTTGGCTGCTGACGTAACAGTGGCCATGGCCAGAAGCTCCACAGTCTGGGTCTGGCTCACAAAGAGCCCCATGTTCCCATTGTGGCCCACAGGGCTAAATGAATGATACCTCTGTTTAAAGGTATCTTTAATACAGAGAGGAGGATTGTTTAGTCCCTACTGAAATTCAGTCTTTGGCCATGAGACTGTTACAAAGGTATCAATTAGTGAACATCAACACACAGCGCACACACAAAAAAATCAGCTCCTATTACTAGCTTATTTTTCATTTTGATTGATTTTAATTGACTATCAAAGGGGAGAAGGTAATTCAGAAATTGATCAAAAGAAGTAGCTAACTAGAAAACTTGATTCAAGTAGAAACAAATATAAAAGTTAATTCTTAATAAACTGAAATAGTTAATTGTGGTTACATACAGCTCTTTAAAGAGATAACTAAATCCAGACGAGATATTTACCTGCTGGTCTGACTGTGTCTTTAGAACTGATTGATCTGTAATGAGCACTGCTCTGGAAATCTGCCTACAAATAAATAAAGCAATTAAGGTACTTCACAAAACAGAAAAAAGTAACTGTTTAGATTCAGGCCTTGTGGAAATCATAATTTAATTACAATTTTACTAATATGGAAAATGACTTACCTGTGCTTATGACTCTATATTATTAATTAATTACATGTTTTGCATGTCCCTGACATAGTCCCACTTCTACAAATGTTAACTACTTTCAACGACCAAAATAAAAGCATTTGTCTAAGTAAAAGTTCCAGGTCCAGGGTGTTTTCCTCTAAAATTGTTAGAATGTTTTTAAGATTACAAAATAATTAGAAATCTATTTTTTATGAATAACTGCCTATATCACCAACTTATTAAATATGTAGTCAACAGGAAAGAATCTTGAGAAATAGACAGACTGTTAATTTTACAAACATATAATAAATTACCATAAAGACCTACATGGCTTTGATAAATAATATTTAAAGCTAGAAGACTGTATAAGTCATTGCAACTTAATACATTCTTTGAAGCATTTGTGGGACCCTCCTGACTCCTTTGCTCCTTGTCACCCTGTTTAGTAACAAGAAAGGAAACAAAAGCCATGAAGAGAATAAAGCAAAAAAGGTACAAGAATACTATTATCCTTAGAGAATACTTTGAGCATCAGGAAGTGGTTCTCATAATGCTGTAGATAGAAAATGGTAACAAAATCACTAGCCGCTACAAGTAGAAGTCTTCCATTGGCTGCTTGAGTCCCATAAAGGTGTGACCCAAGCCAAAAAAACCTCAACAGGAGGAACCATAACTGTCTATTGTAGAGAACAGGAACAGGGAGGAACAGGGGTAACAAGACAAACATTTTCAAAAAGAGTCTCTGATAATCCGGGGTGCCTCAGAAGACTGGATTTCAAATATAGCCTAACTTCCCCAAGTAGTCAAGGCTGGATGAAAATGTTTGGTTTCTCATTTGGAAACCTATAATTCTGCATAGGAAAATTTTGGCAGAATTTCCCATGAGGAAATCAAATTTAAGCAATTTAGAAAGGTATTTTGGCCACAGGAATAGACCACTTTGCATAAGAAATGCAGTTTATCAAGGAAGGTGGTATACAGTTCTCTATGATGTATCATGGTGGCTAAGACAGATGCAGAGATTGTGACCTTGAGTCTCAATTGTTTTGTCTTAAAAGCAAATAATGCTGAAATACTAGCACTGTCCACAAAACAGAACTTGTATTTTTTGATCAGATCTAGTACTTCACATTTTTTATTGTACTTTTTACATTCAAAGTTGTGTAGCAAAGATTGTTTGCAAGGAAACAGCTGGGCTGGGATATTATGAATTCAAATCTCAGATCCTTTTCTGACAATGTTAACTCTGTGCTGCACCTGCTACTATTATTTTGCCTCTGTGTCATTTGGAATGTGCTGCAAAGGTAGTGCTTATATACTGCTGATGGCATGTTGATGCTTTGACAGGAAACCAGGAACAAGCTCTACTCAGCAAAACAAAGAGATAATATAAGGGGTTTCAACACTCCTAAAAACTTGAGTATGCTTACATGGGGAGCACCACAGACATTTCCATAATTCCATTTTTGCTGCGTTAGAGTTCTCCAAGAAAAAAGTCAACATAAATTTAAAAGAAAAATGTTAGCAAACTTAAATATAGATAGTACAGCAGTTCAGCACCCCGACATGCAGAAAGAGGAGGGAGAAAGTTGGGGAAATGACACTGGAGAAATATACCCAATTAGGTTGTATTCATATAACAATGTTGCCCTCTGGGTCTGTTGTGAAGTTTGCAAGGTCGCGCTATGTATGTGGGCTTGTCTGGGGGAAAAAGCAAAACAACACACTTACTATGCGTCTTCTTTATTATTTACCTGTAACATACATTTGTGCATGTTTCTTCTGAAAGGTAACTATCTTCCACAACAAAATAGTTGGCACTTATTCTTTGCCCAAAATGATCTATAATTGCTTTACATCTGTTAAAAAAGGAAGCACAATAAGTAAAGACTGCTTAGAAATAAATAATATCACAAAATAAATCTTTTATGTTTTTGAAGTTGAACAATATTTGGAGATTCAATTCCACTTCCAATAACTGGCAATAAATGCTGCATGTTTTACTTGTAAGCAGCTAGAAATGACGCCTTATTAAAAAAACTCGACTACATATAACAAGATCATATAGAAACCTATTTAGATACCTACATGTTATGAAATACATGGTACTGTTTATTCTAATTTATGCCATAATTGCATTAGTCAATCATTCCACAAATAAACCAATGTATTCCATCCACAATGATATCATTTTTTTATTGCAATTCGACAAGTTACTTGCCTAGTGATAAATGAAAAACTGATGATTTTCTATACATAACCCTATCACTTTGGCATTCCTATAACTGGCATGCCTTTACAAAAAATGGGTATGTTTACTGTAATGATTAAGTTTGACAAGTTAGAAAATTAGTTAGTTTGAACAATGAAGGGAGTAAGCCTGGCAAATATATAGGATGGACAGTTATCTAAGTGATCTTTTCTAGTGTTAGTATCTACTTCTACAAAACACTTGTGAATATGCATAACATCTCTCTCTCTCTCTCTCTCTCTCTCTCTAGTTCAACCAAGAAACACAATAGGCCATGTTGTTCAATGAACAATGCAAATGTTTCTGACAAATATGATTTGTCTTTAAGACTGTTAAAATATATTTCATCTTAGTATCTTACATTCACTTCAGGCAAACATTTAAAATCTAATGCTAAAATTTTCCCCAAGCCCAGAATACAGAAGTAATGAAACTTTCCAACATTCGTATTTTCTTAATACAAAACAGATCCAGAGCCTAGAATAAACAAGCTCTGGTCTTGCCTGTAGTTTGTACATGCCACTGCAATACACATAAAATATCTATTTATAACTGAAATCTGGGGTCCCTTCTAAGGGACACCCATTCATCCTCCAAGAAATAAGCTCTACCTATAGCACTACAAAGCACTCTCTCCCCTGTGATATTTCTTAGTTTTCAATATCAGACCTCAAGGTGGCTAGATATTTTTTATTTATGCAGTAAAAAAACAAAGCTGCTGTTTGTAAAAGGAAAAGCCTTTTTGCAATGATATTGCACAGAAATATTTGAGGCTACCTACAGTACATCCTTATAACAGCTGTTGTCAAAACGCAATGCCATAGAACTATATTTCTGTATGCACTGAAGCTTAAAAGTAGAAGAAAAATCTGAAATACAGGACAATAAGATTGCAAGTGCAAAAATGTTAAGTGATGGTAAATTTATTTTGAAATTCAGATATTTTAGCATATTACCAATTTAAGCAGAAATTTAAGAATAATTCAACGTATAAAAAACAAATGAAACATTTCCCATTAACTAAAACTTGCCACTGCTAACCAGCCAATATGCTTTGAATTCACATATGGTTGTTTTTCGTAAGCTGAAGTTAAACACACTAAATAAGACTAGTTTCAGATGTCACCCTTCTCAATGATTGCTTTCATTAGCCTAATTACAAATAGGATATATCTTCTATCTTCTTGTCTTGTTTTCATATTACAAGGATTTTTAAGCCTTAACCCTGGATTCTCAGTAAGACTTTCATAGCTTTATATAATGTCAGATCATTTTCTGAATATAAATGTTCAATCTTATTTACGTTTTGTCTACTTTACAAAACATCTCCCACTCTTCAGAGTGAAATTTGCTTAAATCAGTTTCTGAAAATACAGTGGAAGTAAAATTGCACTTCATAGATACATGTATACTTTAAATGGAACTTTAGAAAGAACCAAATGCCCAAGAGAGTAATTTCCTAGTTTCTTATGATAATGCTTTCATAGGATTTTTCCTCACCCTCCAATAACATTTTATTCTAAAAATTACTTTAGGAGATATTCCTACATCAATAAGATTTTTTATACATCTAGTTACTAGTCAGGCATTTGTGAATTAAGGTATTTAAATGCCCTTTCCTCCACTCCCCTCAAGATCATGTTGCAATACAATGTATTCACATCAAATTGGAGTGCTCTTAGGGACTTGTGAGAGGTCAGGATTTCACCCCAACTTTCTATGGAAAAATCTGTGGTCTAATACAAAAGGAAGTCAAGAAATACAGGTAAAGAAGAGTTATCTGATTTTACAATAATAATTTCACAATAACAATCAGTGTATGACTTGCATATTACCCATTTAACTGTTAGTAGCAACATTCAAGCACCATGGTGAAAAGTAAATTAAATATCTCATGTCATAAACTTTGAAATACCACTTACATACATTATAAATTATAGTTTTTTCAATATGCATTTCACTTGCTATTTTTAAGGTTTTTTTGGGGAGCTGCACTAATTTGACTCTACGGCACTCATTTAATGTGGCTAATAAACTAGCAAGTCAAGCTGGCACAGTTCATATCTAATTATAACCTTTTCTATTGTTTATGAAAGAAGGGGTTTTTTTCCCTGAACATTCTGGAAGGAGAAAGGTTGATTAAATGTCATGTTGTATCACTCAAAGCCAGCAAAAGCAACCATAGGCTTTTTATTTTCCTGCTAAGTGTTGTTTTCTCTCCTTTGTTCAGAAATATCTATCAGGTCATATGTTTGATAAGGTTTTTAAAAGAAGAAAAAAAAAGATAGTGCTTTTAATATCAGTTTCCACTTTACTTCAAAGGAAGATCATGAGAAGATTTCTTTCAAGTACTGCCTCCAAATAAGGAAAACACTTATGCACTGACATTATCAGGTCTCTGTCATCTGATATGTGTTGGGACAATGAATCATACAGAACCCTCCATTGACCTTCTTTCAATGTGTCTAGATAAAAGGATGAAAATTAGAATCCATCTCCTTGCAGTGCCACGAGTTATAAATGTACTTTATAGGGCTCATTATCCAAACTAATGGACTAAGGGCGACATCCTTGAAATGGACTTACCAGCACTGAAAAAGCCAGTATGCAATATTTCAGGAAAGATATGTAAATTACAGTGTTTGCTATATATTTTTATTACAGAAATATAAATTTACATTTGTCACATCTTTTCTGTTTTTGGACAGAATTATTTAATTGGAACCACATTTAAAGGTATGCTGAACATAAAAATGTTATTTTTAATGCAACCACATTTGAAATATAATTATGTAAATTAAAATCCTTTAAATCATCCTTATGAAACTAAATAAGCACTTTCTACTAAGCATACAGGAAATAAAAGCAAAAAACTAAAACAAAAAAGGATGAAAGTAAAGAAATTAAATTTGCATTCCCTTTAGGGCAAACAGCATAATGCATGTTTAGTTTGCCATCATTCAGAGCATTTGAGTTGGATCAAAATTATACTCTCTAGCAACACAGCATCTTTTAACAAACTTTTTTTAACTGATGATTTACATGAGATTGCTTGTAAGCTTTCTGAACTTGTCCCGCTTTTTATTTCCTTGACTTGTTTAGTTAAAAGTTATATTGCTTGAATGTCTGCACAAAGATGCATAAATTTAAAGGAAAAATCTTTTATTATTCAAAACCTGGAACAACTGTGTTT
Source organism: Gavialis gangeticus (assembly GCF_001723915.1). Taxonomy (NCBI): domain Eukaryota; kingdom Metazoa; phylum Chordata; order Crocodylia; family Gavialidae; genus Gavialis; species Gavialis gangeticus. Next base: position 31,064,044 of record NW_017729029.1, on the reverse strand, counting down.
AAAAGATTCCAGTCTTCTAAAACTCTTTCTCTGCATATTATTATAGCTTGTATACATAAAATACCTGGAAAGGGCTTTATTAACATAATTAATCTAAAGAAAGCTATTCTACTGTTTTATGCATATAATGTAGACAGACTCCATGATATTAGACTAAACCTACCACATATATAATATATCAGCATAACCTCCTTACCACTGCATCCTTCTAGTTCATCGGTATTTCGTTTTTTTCCGATAACTTGCAATTAATTAAGCCCCTGAGTCCCTGCCTGGGGTGACTGAAGAGCACATGAAACTCTGGGTTGCCAGCAGCAAAAAGCAAATAGATGTCTGCCACAATAAAACGGAACAGATTATTACTAACTTCTATCACGGTCACTAATTTGGGAACTTGTGGTGTGACAAAAGGTATGGATGTCTATTTGCTTTAACATTTTTAGGTAAGGTGATGTTTGTTTCCACCCAAACAGACTTGGGTCAGTGTAACAAATATTTCCAGTGTGAGAGCCCAACAGGTAAAAGGGAACATTTGTGAGTAGATTATGGACATCTAACATCACATCATTTGCTGTGATGGAAAGGTTGTACTTAAAACAAAGTTGTTCAGCATTTCATTTAGATCAGTGATTCTCAATCAGGGTGCCATGAGATAATTTCAACATATGCACAAGATAAACTGACATTTCAAATAGGAATTCAGAGTGTTAAAACATTTTGTCATGTTGTGGCCTTTAAGTTCTTTGCAACAGAAAGATTGCTCTATTATTTTTCTGTAGTTAATAAAACAAGTAAACAGTAAGAACTAGCGATTTCCAAGGGGTGCTTTGAGTCTACTAAGGCCTGTGCCTCCAGTTAAAAAAGGCTAATGACCACTGTTTTAGACAACCAGATTCTGAATTCATCTAATCATCTCTCATCTATCTAAGCTTGTTCCTTAGCTGGAACCTTTCAGTTGAGAATGCTTTGTCCTGGTCTTTCATGTGCTTTGAATTAGGCTTTGTCATATGCACTGTCCAAGAGCAGTACAATTGTTGCCCTATTATTAAACGCCAGAGTTCACATAATGCAATTTTTTTTGTAATATAGTCAAGGCTTTGGTCAACTAATTGCTTTGAAAATTATGATGAAGACCTTATAAGTAGCATCAGAAGCATATTGGGAGCAAGGGAGAAACTTGTGCATGGCCCTGAGGCATTCCATGGAGAAGACCTAAAGCCCCCTTGGGAAAGCTGCAGTGTTTCACATTAATTTTATGAGAAAGTCATTAGAAAACTCTTGTGAGGTAAACATTTTTGGGATAATAATAAAAAGCCTAATTCTTATAAGTGCAAGGGCAGGGGTATTAAACCTGCACATCACTGGCTGGATCAAAATTTCTAAAGCAATGAGGAGGTCCATGTAAAGACATAAACCAAATTTTTAAAGTATTTAGCCCAGGTGCATAAATCTTGCCTGCAGTTCTTATTGAAAATAGGGTTAGATGATTTAAATAGCATTAGTGGGCTAGACAATCCGGCTAATCTCAGAATAATGATCAAACTCTGTTGAAATGATTAGATCCTTAGCACAGTACTCATTTAGAACAGGCAAACAGCAGGAATCTCAATCTCAAGAATCTAGAAGTTTGAAACAGTCTTCCAATGCAGAGATGGCATAGAAGAAATACATGCAATAACAGAGAGAAAGGCAAGACAGACAAATAAGAGCAATAAAATGGTAAAGGTAGGCAAAAATTGCATCAGTTGTGAACACATTCTGGTAAGTTTATTTGACCACACTGGAAAGAAAGAAAAATCCATCAGATGAAAACACTATGTGAGAATAAGCTCCCAAAAAGACCAACAGCCAGGTTCAAAACACTCTCAATATTTTGGCTTTAGCACAGCTAAAAATAGGTCGTTTGATTTAGGATATTGATCCAAATGGGTAGAAGTAGATGTAAGATCTGTATAATCAATACAGAGAATAAGGCACAGAATCTCCAAAAGGTGATCCACAGGAAATGATAGGCACACAGACATGTATGAACTCCACCCCTCCTCAGAGTTTAGCATCTGATTCAGGGATGAACAGTTGGTGCCTCCAAGTCTTGGTATCTAGAGTGCCCACAGAGGGATAACTGATAACTAGTAGACACTGAGTTCAGTACATAGCACCCACTAGGAACACTTTTCACTAGGAATAATGGTGTTGTTTCCCACCTTTTGCTTAGCAGCATAGTGGTTACAGCACTTACCTAGGAAGTGGGAGACCCACATCATAGGTCATCCATGGCCTGAAGGAACACAAACCCACATCTTCCACTTCTCATGAAATCCCCACCAAGCTAAAAAATAATATGGGTTAAAAATACCCCCCATACCTCTTGAATTTGTCTCACTAGATAGCCAAGAGAAACGGACTGGAAGAGCAAACCAGAGGAAGCACAGTTCCACAGTCAAATGATGAAGGCACTCCTCTGAGAGGTGGAAATCTGTGTCTGGATCCTTATGTGCCTATGGATCTTTTCAAGCCCAAACAGAAGTGACTAATGGATTACTGTGTCTAAACTATTTTATTTTACAGCCACTGGAGCTGGGTAATTCTGAATTGCTTCCTTGTAATTTAGGTACCTAAATCCTACTTAAATCATGCTTAGGCACCTAGAACAATTTGGATCTGACACTGAGGTTGCTGACAGATGTGACCCCCCCACTTCCCCCACCTAAAATCCCCAGCACTTTACCAGAAGAGGAAGCGTGTTAGTTTGACCCAGCTACCCAGCATCTGTATAAACTGGATGCCTCACCAGGGCTTTTTGGTGCTTTTATCAAACAGCTGATCCAATTAGCTATTAGGTAAAAGCATCAAAAAGCCCCACTGAAGCACACAATCTATATAGATGTTGGGTGAACCGGTTCAAATTTACACGATGCATCTTCTGGGCACACTGCACTCAGTGCACGGACACGCTGAGCTTAAAGCAAAGTGTTGGGTTTTTTTCTTTTTTTTCCACATCTGTAAGCAGTCTAAGTGAATGAGAGCGAGACTAGGAGAACTTATAAAAATGAATGCACAACTAGTTTGGAAGTAGGACTATCATGAATGCCCCAAAATCTAGAAAACTATGAAAAGATAACCAGGGTTACCAGAAAAATAGAATACAGAAAAAAAAGTTCTCAAGTGTTTTTCAAAGAATGAACAACTTAATGAAGATGTATTTACTTAAAAAATACTGAAGACATATAGAAGCAGCTGGAAATATGAACTACCTGTGGCTGACAAACTAAAGTTTGCAAGTTGCTGAGTGAAGCAACAGTCTCATTGAATCAAATATCAAGTATGAAGGTTTAAAGTATTGCTTTAATTATACATGCTTAGTAAGAATAACATAAAAGCAATCCAAATGTGATTTCTAACTTTTGCTGTGTTTTAAATACAAGTTCACTTTCAGAACAACATTTAGAACATCCAGTTCCAACCTACGGCTTGTTTTTATAACTATTATAAATCCCTCAAAAAGATGTATATAATGGAACATATATGATAATCTACAGAAGAATAAACAATGCTACTATGGAAAAAATGTGGCATATTTTTCTTCACTAAACTTTAAACCTGCCTGAAGGCCTGATACTGTTATAGAAGAATTTATCCTAGGATAAGAGGGCAGCATAGTTTATGACAACAATCTACCTAAAAACTCATTAAAGTCTTTTCTCTTGGAGTGACATGCATTATCAGCAAAGATTAATCTGATGAGTCTTTAGGTGAGCTCCATTTTTAAAAATGCAATAACAGAGGGCTTTGTTGTCATCTGATGAAAATCAATTAGAGTAGGTAAGGCCACAAGGAAAACTAACATCACTCATCACCAGCCCCCCGGCAGCTGAAATGATTTGTCTTCCAAGCTTGGGTGATCAGGAGCTGTAGTAATATCACAGGGAAATTAATTTAGTTTCTATATTCTAGACCCACTTTCCTTGTTCTGGAGGACCTATACACAAATTACTTTTAATCAAGGTTGATGTGTTATTAATACCAAGGAGGATCTTTGAAGAATCATTTTTTTAAAATCGACTTTAGCATTTTTCATCTGTGTTTTGTATATAAACAGGTTACTTATATTACCCTTACCGTCCAGATTCTTTGTCCACTACAAGACACTGTATAGAATGGCGAAGACAATAGGTTCCACCAAAAACAGCACACATCCTAGAAATACATAAGAAAAGGTAAATGTTAGGTGAATCATAACTATTTGTAAACCTAGAGTTGTGGTAAGAAAGGAAGTGGATTAGGCACTGACATATGTCAGAATAACATGGTGACTGATAAGTCTGAACCCCAGCATCACAGAAATCTGTATTACATGCTATATCACTCTCAAATTAACTGTAATCACAACTTTGCAGCTGAACTATTATTAGCACCCTTAAAGGCAGACCAGATGTTCCAGAATATGCTAACACACTGAAAAGACTTAATCTAGAAGGAAAGGGTGTTAAGCCTCTCTCAGGATCTGGCTAGGAATCAGATTATGTTCATAATTCTTTTGCAAAAATTTGGTTTTAGCACATCTTTGCTTGCTGCTGAAAACTAAAAAAAATATATATCAAAAACAGCCATTTCTTTAATAACAACAAAGCTGTTTCCCCCATAAAGACAGCATCCAATCTGCTTTTTTAAAGCCAACCTGCACTTCATCGTGGTGAACGGGTGAACAGCCAGAAGTATGGGACTGCTCACTATGGTACACTGAGTGTTATATAAGATGGACAGGCCTAGGAAGATTCCTGAAAATAGTCAGCCACCACAGATAGTGTTACAAATCTCCACTGCTTTTTAAGTGTGTAACGGGTAATCAAAGTACTGACATTAACTGTGGTTGGCATCAGGAAGGGCACCTGAACCTCATCTTGTGCACAAATAAGGCTAGAATATTCCTTGGAGAGAACAGATAACAGTAAACTCCTGACTGGTATGAAAATGGGCAAAGGATACAACGAACTCCACTGCTGCAGCAAAATAAATGAGTTGTGGTCAAAGCCAATGCAAAGGGAGCAAAGAACTAAGAGTTGACACAAACTGGAAGTAGGCAGAAATGTGGGGTGGAAAATTTCCCAGTGCTTTATTTTTCTGCGGAAAATTTTCCATTTCTAAAAATTCATTGTTTCATAAAATTTATTAGTAACAATGAATGGATGCCAGTGCAATATTAGGCAAGCTTGGCAGACAGCAGAGAATAGGTCTCCCCTCACATGGTGGAAGGGATATTGTAACACCTGACTGTTGTCTAGGATTGCTCTAAGGATCCTAAGCACTCCGCCAACAGCAGCTTCTTGTGAACAGAACTGAAAGGCTTTCAGCTCAGTCAAGACAAAAAAGAGGAATAGACTAACAAATGAACACACTACTAAACTTGTTTCTATTTCTCAAAATCTCTTGCTTCTGGAGAATCAGGCAGAAGCACAATTAGTGAAGAAGATGCAGTGTGATGATAAGTTGCCCTTGCCCATTGACTCATAGGTAAAACCATCCTTTAGCGAAAGAGAACGTGCCTCAATCTGATTCTGAAATGGAACTAATAAGCAGTGCAAGTGATTCTACAGATAGTGACAGTGACACTGGAGGTGCTGCAGTGACCTCAGCGGAAGAGAGTTAAACTCTGCTGAAGCAGATGAGTGGACAACCACGGCATATCCTCCAGCTGTTTGGATGTGCTAAAATTAGCGTCAACAGTTTTCAATGCCTTCGGTTTATTTCTTACATTTAAACAAACAGTGTAAGGGAAGCACATGCTACTGTGTATCATCTTTACATTTTTACAAGTATTCCAATAAAAATAATTTCTTTCCACATAAGGTTTTGAATTTGTTTGAATATAACATTTAAATCACATTATGTGCGCTGTATTTAATTTTTTTTCCTAATCAAATATTTCAGTACAAATACTTGTGGCTATTGGGACAACAAATTAACATGGGGGTACTTTTTTGTTTTGTTTACTAAATAAAAGCCAAATAAAAATGCTAAATCAGATTATACTCTATTTAGGGCATTGGAAAAATTTCTGGAAAATTTTCCAGTTCAAAATTTTCTGCAAAACCCACATCTCTGGAAGTAGGCTGAGAGGATGACCAAGACTGAGTTCGAAACATATGAGAGTTCTGAGCATCTGCCCAGAGAATGCAGTTGGCATCACATGTGGAGAACAACTATCTAACCCTCCTCTTCAAGTTAGAAAACATATCATAAAGAAGAAAAAAAAATTGGCTGCATACTCTCTCTCATCATAAGCAGGATTCTTAGTATTACTGAGGCTTTCTCTAGAAGTTTTTGGACATAAAAATCACATGCAGGGGAGAAAGTTATTCAGCATAAAAAAGAAGTATTTTTTTCTGCTCTTTAGCAAGAAGCTTAATCAGTCTGGTCAATTTTACACTCAATAATCTACTCATCCTTTTTAAAAGAAAAACTACTTTTCTATTATATGTCAAAAAAGTCCCTTTCATTGCTTTATATTTTTGCAGTAACCAATACTGTACTCCGTAACAGATCAATATTAACAAAATGTCCCTTGTATTCTTCCATGTAATTATGCTTTTAAAATGTACTTGATATATTATTTGAATATATAAGTTTTAAGGGCCAGTAAAAAGACTAATTTCTTTCTAATTGAAAAAACAAGTTAAACACTGTACAAAACGTGTTTATGCCCAAATCCAAGGAAGGATGTGCTGTACCTGGAAGCTTGTCAAACATCTCTACCAACTGTACAGTTGGTTCAATAAAAGATATCACAAAAAACCCTGGTCTCATACAATTCCTGAACCATCTTGAATACATCAATTCAACCTTATCATAATTTGGTAGTAATTCTGTTCATCTCATGCCCAAGTCAGTTTATGACTTTTGATATGTTAAGTATCTCTTAAGCCATGTTCAATACTAAATACAAGCTGCAATTATTCCAGTATAGATCACAACCCTATTTTCAGCTGTCAGAACATGAAAAAGCCCCAAAAATGCAGCATGAGAAAAAACAGATTAAATGAATTCTGTTTTTGCTAATGCACAATGCTGTCATAAATATTTCCATATTTTAGTTCCCCCAACTCTTGAACACAGTGACCATTATGAAAATAAAGACAAAACGCTTGCCTAGCATGTAGCCCAAATAATCTAGACCACTGGTTTTCAGCCATGTTTTCTAAGACGCTCTTCAAAAAATACCAGCTCTTACCTTTCTTTCATTTTTGACTATATAAAAAATAAATCAATTCTTCTGTTGCAAAGAACTCCAAAAGCCAAGATAGATCAAAATATTTTTTACTTTATGAATTCCTATTTGAAATCTGTGAGCTTTTTTTGTGAATCCTGTGTAGGTTTTTGCATACCTAACAGTGCTAATATTTTACAGCATCTTGTGGCAACATAAAAAGGATACTGCATCACCCTAGTTGAGAATGACTGATCTAGACAATATAAATCTGGACAGCAGCATGGCTAGCATAATGTACAATGACAGTGTGAACTGAAATATATCAGATACCTTGGACACACTGCATTTCCAGATGCTTCTCACCAATTACACACAATAAGCCCCAGTCAAAAATCTGTTTGCAGCATGAAGACACTATGGACTCTCTATATCCTGTCCCCTTTTGCACTAGAAGATATGTTGGATCTTCTATGCTTATGGAGGTCATCCGGATTTAAAGAATGCGAAAGTTGGTACACATATACATACTAAGTCTACCGAATTTGAAACAAGAAGTTAATATAATAGTATATCCTATTATGGAGTTACAAAGTGTTACAACCACAAACTCTCTTGTAAAAGTAAATTTTAAAAAAGAATACCCAGAAATTCTTTTCACGTGAAAGTCATGACATTTGACTCGTATGCAATGCCATCATTTTGGAATGACCAGTGTTGTTATTACCTCATTTCATTTCCAGTTTATATTAATGTACTATAATAGATACCACTAAATTCTATTATAGTAGAACAGTCTCAGCTGTGAGAGTTATAATAAAAATCTTACATTTAACTCACTACCTTTCATTCAGAAGATCCAGCTTTACAAAATTATATAGAAAGGGTCACTTCATATATCACTAGGAGCAGCTACAGTCCAAGACAGGCATACTTTGATATGTGACAGGAGAAAGAGAGACCTTCCTCCGGGTAAAAATCCAATATAAAAAGTGTTCTGTGAGAAAGTATAAGAAAGTTTGTCTTGTTCTTTATCTCCTATATTGTATTTCTTCCTTACATTACCTCCCACTCTCCAATCTCAAGGTTTTGACTTTTCAAGCAAATGAAACAAGAGCAATGCATATCAGGCCCTGATAACATTTGAAGCACTTCAAAGGGTAAGCAAACAGACATGCATGTCCTATGAAGCGCTTCAAAAATTGCAAAAGCACTCCAAAAATAACCATTCATAAAACAGCAACTAACCGGAAAGGTTTCACTTGTAAACGGTTCCAGTTATGTCTGTATGCTGTAACAGTACAACAGAAGTTTGCCCAGTCTTCCAGCATCCCACAGAGCTCTGCTCCTGACATTCCTTCCCATGGGAGTAAGGAGGGAGAACAGGTCAGATAGTCAACAAGGCTGCTTCCAGATATTAAAAAAAACCTCCAAAAAAACCTGGTGCTTTACTTTAAACTCAGTGCATTCTCGCGCCAAGCCCAGCCCATGCCCAGAAGAGGCATTGCATTAATTGGACCCAGCTCACCCAATGTCTGTATAAATTGGGCACTTTAGTGGGGCTTTTTTGGCTCTCATCTAATAGTTGGTTGAATCAGCTATGAAATAAAAGCACCAAAAAGCCCTGCTGAAGCATCCAATCTATACAGACACTGCAGAGCTGGGTCAAACTAACGTGCTGCTGCTTCCAGTAAAGCACAGTTTTGTTTCGGTTTTTTTAAACATCTATAAGCAGCCTGAATGCCCTCTTGTCTGTTTAGCTATTTCTGGGGCTAGAGAGCAGCAATCCCTGCACAATTTTCTGTCTCCAGTCTTCCAGTTCTAGCAGGGGTAGTGATATGCTCTTCCAACTTTAGCAAGCTCTAGAGCAGGGGCAGGCAATTATTTCAGGAGGAGGTCTGCTTACTGAGTTTTGGCAAGCCTTCAAGGGCTGCATGACAGGCAGCCAGGGGCAGATAAATATTCATTTTCAAAATTTTTTAGCAGCCCCGCGGGCCAGATAGATTGGCCTGGTGGGCCACATCTGGCCCACGGGCTGCATTTTGCCCACCCCTGCTCTAGAGCCTGAGGGGCATTTAAGACTGGAAAGAACAAAGTCTTACATGTCTCTCAACTGAATTAACACTTATTCCAAAACACAGACACTCCTTTACACTTCCTACCTAAATAACAACCTTGGTAGGCTCTGCTTGAGTAATAGAATATTTAATTATTGGATCATAGCATGGAATTCCCTCAAAGGGACCTAATAAACTGGTCTTGAACACAAGTCCATGATCTTACTACTTTGGTCTCTGAAATAATTCATTTTCAAAGGTTTTCTTTTTTAAAGTAATGCCTACCATGAGCAGCAACTGGGAGAAAGCCACCAAAACATGAAAGCAGTATTACAACTTATCTGCTCTAAAACCACAAAGTTTGTAGCTTAGAGAAACTCTACACAATTACACTTATTCAGAAAAAATAATTTTCTGCATATGTCACAACTAACTTTTACAGATTTGTTTTTAATAAGAACTTTCTTATTTTGCTCAATCCTATAATAAAGTTATGATCCTATACTTCTCACTAACACCACATAAACATGCAAATTACTGTGATTTTACAAGTTCAGTATTATTTCAATGAAGCATCAAAACAGAGTACAAATATAGTATGGACACTTTTAACAGATGTCTCAAATATCTGGTAAAAATGACAAGGAAAATGTGAAAAACAAACATTCCTTTTTGAATGTTTTTAGGAGTTTCTTAAACCATGAAAGTCCCAAAATAAGACATGCATTAATACAATGCAAAGACCTCCAAGCAACTGGTTATCTCAAAAGCATCAGTATATGTGTTGAAGATTCTTTTAAAAATGAAGTCTCATCCATATCTGTGAATTTCAGTTTCCTGAACTAAAGTAAACAAAAGTGATAACCAAAGTTTATTGAAAATTAGCATTTAAAGAATGGCTGTAAAATATTTACATTTCAGGATTAAGTGTTCCAAGTTGTGGCCCATACCAAGAAGAAATTAAAGAATAATTACTTTTTTGATAGAGTGAAATGTCCCATTCTACAAGAGAATTACTTACATCAATAGCAAAAGTTGGGTAAAAGAAAAGAAACAATCTTCTCTTCTTACGTTTCAGATAATTTTGCTCACTCCGATTATTGAAATGGTCAGAGTTCTGAGTCCATTTTGGACATGTATCCTCCTTGAAGGATTTCTTATTTCTTATAATTCTTATTCCAACATTTCTTAAATGAATGTTTTAATGTCATAATCAAGAAACCGTATCACATTATGTGATATCTAGTAGACAGGATAATTATTCTGCTGTCTTAAAGCTTTAATTTTTTAGAAACGTTATTAAGAAAGATGTGGTAAAGAAATACCTGGGGTCTTCAAGATATCCTCAGTTCCTTTCAATGCAGTTTTAACAAATGGTTTGACAGAATGAAAATTAATGAATCTTCAAAAGGTAATTAAGTATGCATAGTAATTATTTTAAATCTACCAGATAACTTTAACACTACTGACCACAACATCATGCTTACATACTCGGAGACTGTGGAAAAGACAGATAAGCTTTGCTTACATAACTCCATCCTTTTCTCTCAAGAGAACTCAAAATGTGATGTCTGAAAATTGTTCCTCTGCCCTCCAGGCTTCTCCTGTGAAATACAACTGAGTTTGCTCCTATGATTCCTATTATTCAACGGTAAATACGCCTTTTATGATGCATAATGAAGTGGTTTGCACTGCAGTGCAATCAATAAATGCACCGAGGACACTCAGCTGTCCCTAATTTATTGTATTAGAGTAGCACAGTCTATGTGTTTTATCAACTTCAAGTGAGCTTACGAAGTTCAAGCCACAGATGACTGAGGCAAAACTTGTAAGCTAGATAGGAAGGGGAAATTAGGCAGAGGGAATAGAAAGAACATCAGTCCCTTGATTAGCAGAGTCTGGTCAAGCTTATTTAAAATTAAAAACTGGGGTCATTATTCAATTCATAATAAAGAGAATATAAACTCTTAAGATAAAGGAAGACGGTATCTGTATTTCCAAGGTCACTTATTATGCATCAGTCCAGCCATGACAAAAACATCACCATGTTCATTAGGAACATTAAAGAGCTAAATGAATTGATTTTCTGGGTACTCTACAAGCCAGAATGTAGAATTATTTCTCATTGTTCAAGAAATATATACTGTATCACATGCTCAGGAAGCCAGGACAACATCTCTCCAGCAAAAGACTACCTAAGACCTATACTTACAAAGTCACTGGACCTAGCAGCAGACCAAAATTGCAGACCACATGATCACTGGACCAAACAACACAGATTATAACATCCAGGATTCATTTACTTGCTCTGCATGTCTTGCTCTACATATCTCCAACAAATGTAATTCTTGTCAAGGGTGTAGTCAGTACGTATGTACACATGAAGTTTCTGTGTGCAAAAATTAGAGCCTTTAGAATAGACAAATTTCTCAGTGTTGTACATGCACCCTGTATCTCTTCATGCTCCTGTAGTATGGCATAAAAGGCATGGCCGATGAAACATTCCTGTGACGCTGCAACTCAAAGCCTGCGGTTACTGAGGATTCAATAAACAGTGATGCAGGGCAGGTCATGGGATCTATGCTAACCTATATAATCTCAAAAAAAATCACTACTAAACTAGGGCAGGAAGGATTGCACTGGAGGTGACTAACAAGCAGTCTCTTCTTGGGAATGAGTTTTAGGTTGCATTAGTAAAACAATGCTTGGTGCACTGCTCTCCTAAATTAGGCACTAAGTCAAGGGGATATTTGACAAAAGGCTTTCGACTACTTCACATTACTGCCTTGCAGATCTTCACATTACCACTGTGCAGATCCCTGTAGATCCTGGCAGATTTCTAACATAGAATAAAAATTATGGCTCAGCATCAGCAAACTCTTTCATTCAGATTTAAAAGCTCCAATTAGACACATATTTTGCACTGACCCCGTTACATTCTTTGTGACAAAATGGGCTGAGAAGCCAAAACAACTCAGTCCTGTTAGGTAATACAGTGGAAGTTTGGAAAGGTCCAAAGCATATAAAACTTAACTCTGCATTGTGTGCAGTTTTTAAAAGACAATTGGTAAGTTGAATTCTGACACAACATAAAGGAGGACTTTCAGATACAGTCACATTACCACCCTTACCTTGTGGAAAGGCAAGGAAAGACTTATAGCTTAGTGAAAGCAACCAAAGATGGTTCTAAGAATTAGATGGTTCATTAACCAGTCCAACAATGGTTTGAGATGAAACTGAATATTAGAAGGACTAGGTCGACATTAAACAGAGAAGATAGGTCTCTAAAACAGCAAGTAATTTTTCAAAGATCTTTAAGGGACATGGAATCTGTAAGATGCAAGATGACCAAAAAAAGGAGAGAGAAAAATGTGCCTGGAGTTTGCATCAACATTTGGTGTCATGGACCCTGGGAGCACTGAAAACTAGGTCAACGTATTTCAAGAACAGAATGCTGTGAAAAACAAAAAGTACTAGAACTTCTTCTGTATCAATAACATGTTGTTCTACCCACATTACAAATCATTTTTATTTTAAGGACTAGATCTCTCTTGTATACCATTTTCTACTCTTTGTGATTAATTACCTAAACCTGTCATGAGCAGCCAACATTCAAGTCATCAGGTGCAACAATGCAGTATTTCACTACGTGTCCAGAATATTATGTCTGGATAGGCTGGAAAATAGACTGGAAGGATGGCAAATTGAAACCTTCAGTAAACCCAAACAGCCAAAATGTTCTCACCAATAAGGAAGTATAAGGATTGTCACCTAATTCTGGCCATAGGGACCAAGGTAATTACATCACTAGTGCCCACATGTGGTTGAGTACTTAGTATCTTAAGAAGTCTGCTAATTTGTTGCTGACTCCTAGCCAAGGCGGAATCATAAAGTTCCCCGATGTTGAGGACAGCTTATCTATAGATTGGTGACATACTGACTGAAGTATGATGAGCAAACTGCAGATTGGCTGAGGGGTCGCACTCAGAGGGTGGTGGTGGATGGGTCATATTCGACCTGGGGCGAGGTGGGTAGCGGAGTCCCCCAGGGCTCGGTCCTGGGGCCTGCGCTGTTCAATTTCTTCATCAGCGATCTGGATGAAGGGGTGGAAAGTAACCTGTTTAAATTCGCTGATGACACCAAAATCTGGGGGGAGGTGAGCACGCTAGCAGGGAGCGAGAGATTGCAGAGGGATCTGGATAGGTTACAGGGGTGGGCTAACAGGAACAGGATGCGTTTTAACACGGACAAGTGCAGGGTGCTGCACTTGGGCAGTAGGAACCAGCAGCACACTTATACAATGGGGAACTCCTTACTCGAGAGCACGGAGGCAGAAAGGGATCTTGGAGTCATTATTGACTCCAAGATGAACATGGGCCGACAATGCGAGGTCATGGTTGGCAGGGCTAACCGGACCTTGTCGTGCATCCACAGGTGCATCTCGAGTAGAGCCAAGGAGGTGATCCTCCCCCTCTACGCGACGCTGGTCAGGCCACAGCTGGAGTATTGTGTCCAGTTCTGTGCGCCCCATTTCAAGAGGGATGTGGACAACATGGAGAGGGTCCAGAGGAGGGCCACCCGCATGATCCGGGGACAACAGGGCAGACCCTACAGTGAGAGACTGCGGGACCTGAACCTATTCAGCCTCCACAAGAGAAGGCTGAGGGGGGACCTGGTGACCGTCTATAGACTCACTAGGGGGGACCAGAAGGGTTTGGGGGAGACGCTGTTTCCCCTAGCGCCCGCTGGCATAACAAGGAGTAATGGGCACAAGTTGATGGAGAGGAGGTATAGATTGGACATCCGCAAAAACTACTTCACCGTTAGGGCGGCTAGGAGCTGGAACCAACTTCCAAGGGAAGTGGTGCTGGCCCCTACCCTGGGGGTCTTTAAGAAGAGGCTGGATGCCCACCTAGCTGGACTCGTTTGAGTCCCATTTCTCTTTTTGGGGTTTTTGTTGTTCTCCCGCCCTGGCGGGGGGTCGGGCTAGAAGATCTACTAGGTCCCTTCCGACCCTTAATCTATGAATCTATGAATCTATGAATCAAACAATTATGCAGGACAGCTAATATCATGTAAACCATCTTATAGCCAAATTCTGGGATTTGAAAAAGCTAGATTTTCAAGTCATCCTGGGACCAAAGAACCCTTTATGTGTGACAGGAAGCCAGCCCATTTCTGATACAGGCACTGGTATATTACAGAGCATGCCAAAGAAGCAGAGAATGCACTTCTGGTGCACTTCTGGCCTCTTGCCACAAATGTAGCTCCCTCAGGATGTGCAATGATGAGACCCTCTAGCATGTTCACATGGTCTTTATATATGAATACACCAACCTAAGCCAAAGCTTAGGGTGAAAACTAGCGTCAACTGCATGCAGATGTGTGACCAAGTAGATTCATAGATGCTAGGGTCAGAAGGAACCTCAACAGATCATTGGGTCTGACCCCCTGCCTAGGCAGGAAAAAGTGCTGGGGTCAGATGACCCCAGCCAGATGCTTATCCAGCCTTCTCTTAAAGATCCCCAAGGTAAGGGAGAGCACCACCTTCCTTGGAAGCCCATTGCAAATTTTGGCCACCCTTACTGTGAGGGCAAATATCAGGACCAAATTCACTCCAACATGAGATTACAGATTCAAACAAAAGGAGGGGTTTTAGATTGGATCATCTTCTAACCCACAGATTTTGAAAAAAAAAAGGGGAAGGAAATCGCTAGTTGTGACCTTTCAGTGTCTCTGCCTGACTTTCCAAGCAGGAAAATAGTTCACTAGTGTACAAATTGAGCTGCAGCCCTTTGAAGAGTCCCTTGGTGACTACAGGAATCCATGGCCATCTGTAGATAGGGTCAAGTCTTGGCCTTGAGCCACCCAAGGTCACAAGTGGAGAGCTACGTGCATTGCTCCCAACAGTATCAGCACCTACATACCCATTGCTCCTTCACCTCTACTATCTCCAGCTGCCAGGACCTATATTTTGGGTCCAAAATCAGAGAATTAATGCAGATGTTCCTCACCCTTCATCCATCCAGGAACTGAAAAGTTTCTAATCAGAGGGTCCCTTTTATGTATGGGTCTTTGGAAAGATCATCTAGGCCACTGTTCTTTGGTGCACAACTGGTGTCAAGTGATTGAGTACTACAGTGTAAAGCTTCCCATTATTTGATTTCACTGCAGCTTCCTCATCCATTCTAAAGGTTCATTACAGGTGTTTGAAAGCTCCTGTATAAAAGGCAATACACCTTAGGTCTGTGTAAGTATACACTATCATAGCCAAGCTTGATTTTAGGTTATTTATTATCTGTGGCACTGCACTTTTGGCAAGTGGACTTTTACTGACTAAGAGTCACTTGTAGTTTCTCTGAATTCTACTGCCCATGAAAAGATGATAGAGGATTTCCCACAGTCCTCAAGAGAGCCCAGTTGGGTCTTTACAGGTAGGATAAAATTATATTGCTCCTCTGGTCCCAAATCCAGGAACTCCTAATATTTTTCCTTGCCTAAAGGTGATTATCTGGCTGATGGTGCCAATAAGGTGCTGTATCTTCTTACCCTAGAACAGAACAGGGATCTATTTGAAGCAGTATTCAAGGAAGGAGATAATGATCCCACCAGGACCATGTCGGCATTCTGTAAGATGGTCTGACCAACTTCAATCCCAGCATAACTGAAGTGGGGTCCTACACAGATAATTACCTGGTCTGTTCAGGGTCTCAAAGGCCTTCAAAGAAAGAGGGTTCCCTAATCAAGGTTGGTGAAAAGATATGATCAGCAATGGAGTGGCAGAATCCAGTTGCCCTAGAAATGGTACCTGGTCATATTGTATTTGGCTCTGTGACAGTGCTAATGTTTGTATCTTCAAAGAGATGTAATTTCCAATGATCCTCCAATGATACATGTGTCAAGCAATGTCAAGATATGCCCAGCTGCTCCCAAAATGCAAGACAGCTCCTTTTCACCAGCCCTGGATTCAGCACGTGACTTGGTGATTTCTCTCCTCCAAAGGTTTTGTGTTTACTTATGGAAAGGCACTGAATATAGTCCAGTGGGTGGCAAATTGGCTTAGAAGTCGCACCCAGAGAGTGGTAGTAGACGGGTCGGTGTCGACCTGGAAGGATGCGAGTAGTGGGGTCCCGCAGGGTTCAGTCCTTGGACCTGTACTCTTCAATATCCTCATCAGTGACTTGGATGTGAGTGTGAAGTGTACTCTGTCCAAGTTTGTGGACAATACTAAATTGCAGGGTAAAGTGCACATTCCTGAGGGTAGGGAACGATTGCAGGCAGACCTGGACAGGTTAGAAAAGTGGGCAGTACACAATACGATGTAGTACAACAAGGACAAGTGCAGAGTGCTCCACCTAGGGCACAAAAAATATCCAGCACACCTACTGGCTGGGAAGCAACCCTCTCAGCAGTACAGAACCAGAAAGGGATCTTGGAGTCATAGCGGACTCCAAAATGAACATGAGTCGTCAGTGTGACAAAATCATCAGCAAAGCTAACCTCATTTTATCATGCATCAGCAGATGCATGACAAATAGATCCCAGGAGGTGATGCTTCCCCTCTGTGCAGCAT
Organism: Gavialis gangeticus; assembly: GCF_001723915.1. Taxonomy (NCBI): domain Eukaryota; kingdom Metazoa; phylum Chordata; order Crocodylia; family Gavialidae; genus Gavialis; species Gavialis gangeticus. Next base: position 31,047,210 of record NW_017729029.1, on the reverse strand, counting down.
TGGTCAGACTGCAGTTAGAGTACTGTGTCCAGTTTTGGGTGCCGTACTTCAAGAAGGATGTTGATAGACTCCAGAGGGTACAGAGGAGGGCCACTCTTATGGTTAGGGGCTTACAAGACAAGCCCCATGAGGAGAGACTGAAGGACCAGAACCTCTTCAGCCTCTGTAAGAGAAGGCTGAGAGGTGATCTTGTGGCTGCCTACAAATTCATTAGGGGGATGCAGCAAGGGATCGGAAATGCTCTGTTCACCAGGGCACCTCCTGGGGTAACAAGGAACAATGGTCACAAACGGACAGAGAGCAGATTTAGGCTAGATATCAGGAAAATCTTATTCACGGTAAGGGTGACCAAAATTTGGAATGGGCTTCCAAGGGCGGTGGTGCTCTCCCCTACCGTGGGGTCTTTAAGAGAAGGCTGGATAGGCATCTGGCTGGGGTCATCTGACCCCAGCACTCTTTCCTGCCTAGGCAGGGTGTCAGACTCAATGATTTGTTGAGGTCCCTTTTGACCCTAGCATCTATGAATCTATGAACCTATGAATAACACCAAAAGCAGCCTCTTAAGTCCTAGACTTTGATACCAGTGGCTTCAGTGCCAACAGAGTCTGTTTCAGGAGCTAGAGAATGCATGTGCAACTCTGATGCATGACGCAACTAGTCAAAAGATTTCAATCTTGTATGTGTGAGCACTTGCGCTGGGATTCTGTGGCAGGCCAAGCCCTGCTGGGCGACTATAACCCCAAGGGGCCGGCTAACCTGCCCCCCTCGCTCTAGCTCTTCTGAAACACCACCCTATATCTCACCTGCCATGCCTTGATGGAACCAACTATACAGGAGGCATCCTAACCCTTAGAATGGGGGTTTCCTTTGGGTCACTTGGCTTTAACTCATTTTGTACTTGTCCAGGCAGTCCCTGACCCTCTTAACCAGGGCCTATGTGCTCTAGCTACTACCTTGAGCCTTAGGCCCACTTAGCCCATCCTTAGCTCCTTGGTAGCAGTGGCACAGCTGGGAATTAGACTACATGGTTGGGGCTCTGAGCCCCCTTCATTCCCCAGCCTTGAAACGGTTAAATCCTACCCCCCATCCCCCTCATTCTGTGTATGACCCCCTCGCTAACAAGGGGTTAATCCCACAGGGTGATTTAAGGTGCCAGCAATGTGATCTCCACCTCCCCTTACAGTTGACCTCAGTCATCCAGTTAAACAGAAACAAAGAAAGTAAGCATCCGCTCCAAACTAAAATACCGCCCCTCTGGGCACTTGCAAACCAACCCAATGTGAACTGAAATCCTTTATCCCTTCTGAGTCCTGTGGCTGGGTAAAAGGAAATAGTGGGTGCATCTACATGAGACATTTACTGAAGAGCTCAGCATCTACATGGGTGGCTCTATTAGGTCACAGTAAACTAACAAACTCCACCATAGGTTAGTATTTGTAAATACAAGTAAGTACAATCCTGGGATGGAGTTTTTTAATGCACAGCAACACACATGTAGATGCTGACCACGCTGGCTGGGGCACTGCTCAGAGGAAGAGGACAACATTTTTTTTTAGATACAGCAATAACATAAAATAGAATTACAGCATTGTTATGCTCTGACTGAATTCTATGGACAGATGGAGTCTGACTAAGGCATGGCTACTGTTTGGCCCTTAAATTACCCAAGATGAGTTGGAACCCTGATGTACTCAATGTTATACAAAAACAAATAGGAGAGAGAGTGCCAGAAGTTTGTAGTCTAAAGAGACAAGATAGAAAAGGTTAAAGGAAAGTTAAAAGAACGCTTTTAAAGTATAGAAACATTAAGCAGTTTGCTCAAAATTACACAAATGCATAGATGTGGTAAAGCTGGAAAGCAAAGAGTCAGATCTGTAACTTAAACACACCATATTCTTTTTGTGCTTCCAATTTCCCTTTGCAGTCCTCTAGTCCCCCTCACACTCAGATGCAACATCACTATGTTTTCTGGTTAGACATACAGATAATTTTTCTCAGACAGTCAGATAAAATGCCTAGCCTTTAATTCAAAGGGAGTTTTTTATGACTCACAACTCTATATAAAGCAGACACTACCAGAAGTACATTTACTTTAATATAGAACATCCTACAGCACAAACTGCATCATATTAAATCCCAAATATCAAATTTGTTGTAACTATTTTTATTAAAATGAATTAATAGTATCATGAAAACTAATCTTTCCTATGGCAGAGCACTGTCCTGGGATGACAAACTGGGGTGACTTTTAAACTGGGACTAAAGCTCAGAAGTACCCCTGTTTGTTCTTTCCAGATAACCGGAAAGGTGTTCTGGCTTGGTAAGAAAGGGTGACTATCTTCTGCACAGAGTCTATCTAAAGCAGCAGCTTTTAGAGGAATGACCAGCTCTATGAAAAAGTAAGTGATAAAAAGAGGCAATTATTAGGAAGCTATATCCCATCTTCCCTAGCCAAATGCGTTGACTTTAGGTGATTTTGATAACCTTGTATTCTGCCAAGTTGAATATAAGTCCTGTTTTGTCACTCTGAAATTGCACAGTATAGACTGCGTGACCACATTAGTGTGACCAGATTATAATCACAAGTTTTTGCTTTATGTGCATGCAGTTTATAAGCAGAGAAAGCAATACCCCAGTAAAAGCTAGGTTTAAATTGGAATAGACAGGTGAGATTACGCAGATATCAGTGACATCACGTTCTACTGGGCACAAGTATGAGACAAGCTATCTCTTCTAGGGAACCAAATCTTTTCACTCCCTCTCTTGTATGGAGAAAATGTAGCTCACTGTTTCCATTCTACTGAAAGAAAGCTGATCTAGTGTACAAACACTGCCTGAAGTAATAGAACTGTAAGGCTTTAGGTCACTGAGTTAATAGTCACAAGTTTTACCTATCTATAAAGTTGCAAAACTGTGGTATTCATGTTGCTTTTTTACTTTCAGACCTTCCAGACTGAAACTCACAAATGTTTCTTTCGTAGTTTCAGGTTAGACATAAGATACACTAAATTAATTTAAGTTCCTTTTGTTACAAAATTGCATAAATTATTTTTTCTTTGACTTCTACCATACCCAAGGAATAAAGTGTTTTTTGATAAATGCACCTTACATTTTTAAACATGCTTTGTCAGAACTGTGCTGCTTGACTGCACAAAACCATGAATGACTCTTATTCACAAGAATAGCCTTCTAACCATTGGACAAAAACATGACCTGTCTTGATAATAAGGTGGAAAGCAATGATTTTTATCTTACAAAAAATAATGAGGAATTCTGAATGTATCATATTAAACAGTTAGAATGGAATACCTATTAAAATAGCCTAGCATGAAAAATTATATGATTTGGAAGCAGCAGCCAATATTATTTAAATATAAAAGTTGAAATATTTAAACTAAATGGTATCTCAATAATTTATGACAAAGTCAAGTAAAATCAGCATACCAACATTACTTTCATACAATAAACTATTCAGGATGATTTGGGCTATACTTGAAATACAAGATAACTCTTTGATACCATTAACCCAAAACGACAGACGCTTAAACTGATATTACTCTAATTAACTGGCTACTGCCTCCACCAATAATTCAAGTTTTGCTGAAAGATAGCACCAACACTGTACTCAACTTCAACTTTGCCCTGGTGACATCAAATCATAGTACAGCTAAATTAACAGTTGTGAAAATTTTTGGCCTGGTAGCCCCCTATCATACATAGCCTTTAAATGCCATTTCACTTTCTATCAAGGCAGGAATCAGCAGTTGTAATTTTTAATACAGCTGCAAAACAATAGGACACATTAATAGCTGAACTTTTGACAGCATATTCATGATGATTTATGAGTTTGTATATAATTTGATTATTCTATTAATTCTACTGATTACGGTTTCAGCTAATACAGTGAAGGTCACTTCCAGAATAAATCTTCATTACATTTCACAGAAAGTAACTGCCTCCAACTAGTTGTTTTCTTTAATTAAACACTAATGTAACAAGAAAGAAAATAGGCTTCAGGGTTGCTGCATCTGTTGCTACAAGAGGAATATACTGCTTTGATATAATGTTCTCCAATCCTATTTTTTAAAGAAAAAAATAGAATGCCTCTTTATCTGACATCTTGATTTTCAGCACCAGATACACTCTTACATTTACAGATTGCCTTCAGTTTTATTTAAAAATCACATAAAAGGACTGGGAAAATGTGCCACAGAATTACGAAGTATACTTTTCCACTGAGAAGAAAAGCTTTTATTTAGCAGATATGATGTTTTTTTTTCTAAAATGTGTATGGAGTGATTAATTTAAAAAAAGAAATCATCCTTGTATCTTGCTATAGCAAAAACTATTTTCCTCCTTCCTTAAAGATGAATGCTACGTATATTGTGCAGTCAGCTTTGGAGAAAGATCAAAGAAAAGCCTGCCATAGGCCTGACTTAATGCATTATCCTCTTTCAAATTGTTTATTTATTAATTTTTTTTTTTTACATAAAGCAAGCTGTGTCCTGGTTCTGATGTTACATTCTTTGTTTCCTGAAGGTCATTGTTAATTCAGCATTTCCTGCAGTATATTATTGTATGCTATGAAAAAAACTAAAAAGAGGTTACAGCCAAAACAAACATAATACAACACAACTCTGTCTCAATAAACATACCATTATATTTTCCCATTTCAAAACTGCAGTGGACAAAAGCAAATCTTCCTGAGCCTACCGAACACCTGGGTGAGGTTGAAAATAATAAAAAGAAAACTGACTGTTTTGGTGAATAATTCACTTCTGAAAGAACACCACCATGAGCTGCAACTCCCCTTGAATCTAGGACATTACTAGAAAGGATAAGGTACTCAGAGGCACTACTTTCCTACATGCCAATCTTTTTTGGTTTTTTTAAATAGATCTTCAGAAGATTCTTTCTACAGTCTGTTATATTAACAAAAATTAACACACAATAATTTGTAAATTATGCTTAAACCCTGTATAACCAGCAAGTTTCTAGGTACATATCTTTGGGAGTTAGGTTAATTACCAGAAGAGCATGCTGCTCAAGCCCTTTCCCTCTAGTGCACATTCAAGTTTCTTCTTCTTCTACCAGATCTTGACCTCCTATTTCACATAAGAAAGCAAAGGGAAGCGGAAAGCCTGAGGGCTACAGCTATGACCACTAAGGAGAACTTTTATGCTAAACAACTCTATGCTGAAGACTAATGATACTGGGCAAAGAATGAGGCTTTTCACTCCCTTGGGGTTTCTACAATGGGAGATATAGGCAAGGGAGGATGCTAAACCAAAAAAAGAAAAAATGAAGCTGGTTTGGGAGTGGGGGAAAAAGGGAATATAAAAAAGTACAACTTGTAGCATAAACAGACTGAGAACAGGCTGCTGGAAGAATACGATTAGTGTTTGAGATCCCTGGATCTAAGCTGAGCTGCAATATTTTAATATTAAGGTTTTAAAAATTGGACTACACTCTTACAAATGTGCTTCAAAAGGAGAAAAACCTGTGAAGTCAAGTCATTCATACAAACACTCGATCCTGCATTATAGTTTGACATCAATTCTGTGAAGTATTAAGGTAAAACTTAATTACACTTTGCAATTAGATCTGCCTTTATATGTTAGATCAGTAATGCAGTACAGCCCTACTGGGATGTTCTAGACTCTTACAAAAATTTTAATGGAATACATACAAAACTTCTGACGTAAACCAGTCCAAGTTAGAAAAACAGTTGGACATCAGCCATTTAAACCCTTGGAAACCAATGCTTTAATCCAATAAAGAGAGTTTCTGTTCACAGAACTGCTTCCTATTCCTAGGTTTCAATCTTACAATAGATGTAAACAAGTGTAGGTCCTTGAGCTATGGCAACACAGTTCTACTGACAGAAACAGATAAGAATATTTATAAGCCTCACTTTTACCTTTGTAAGCTGTTAGTTCACAAGGGGAATTCAATATAATATTAGTACGCCTATAATTAATGTCTAATGGAACTGCTGCAGAATGTGGTTAATCATTTAGAATACTTAACAGGGGAAGCTGCTTAACTGCATCCATTAGTAAACACTGCTAAAAAAAACCCCTTAAAAAAAAAAAATCAACACACAACTACACACTCCAAAAACATCAATACAAAAGGCGGCTTC
>NW_017729029.1:31021898-31036065 GCF_001723915.1 Gavialis gangeticus | reverse complement strand
CACAAGGGGAATTCAATATAATATTAGTACGCCTATAATTAATGTCTAATGGAACTGCTGCAGAATGTGGTTAATCATTTAGAATACTTAACAGGGGAAGCTGCTTAACTGCATCCATTAGTAAACACTGCTAAAAAAAACCCCTTAAAAAAAAAAAATCAACACACAACTACACACTCCAAAAACATCAATACAAAAGACGGCTACACACGATTATAGAAAATTCTTACTTTAGCTCTTATAAATCTTTTAGTATTATACCAAGTTTTCCAAAAAGATATCTATAGATATCTATATCTATAGATATATATATAGAGAGAGATAATTTCAGGCAATTAACATTTCACCTGCATATTTTATAACCTTAACAAACAAGGTACTAATGTAATACAAATGCCACTAATTCTTTTCTCAAATATATTTCACTTAGAATCATACCCAGATCCAAATATGCAATCAGTGTCAACAGGAAAGTACTGGCATTTTACATCTTTGAAGCTCTATCTTACCTGGCAGTAGGAGCTATGTATTACATTAGCTTACACCAGCATTCAGCAACCATTTTTAGACTGCTGGCAAGAGTGATCCAGTTTGGAAGGTAGACACGAGGATTCAACTGCTGACACTGCTTCTCCCCACAGCGGCATGAACAGTGTGACTGTTGCCAAAACCCCCTGCCACTGAAGGCTGCCAACTGTGAACCAGATGTGGCCCATGGGCCATAGGTTACTGACCCTTGCCTTAAACTAAATGGTCTTATGCTTAAGCACTGGGTACAGCATATTTAAGCTTTTGCAAGACCTATAAGAAAGGAGAAAGACGTCCTAGCTTTTCTCATGGGTGAAACAGGATTGAGAAGAAATTACCACAAGGACTGAAAACAATCCAGTTTTCAGACAAACATGAGAAACTTATATTACACAGGATTTAACAAATTTAGCTTACCTCGAATACACCTATTTGGAGTAAGTCACACAAAAATTGCAAGGAAAAAGCGCTATGTCATTTCTGGAAGCATGAAGTGATATCGGTAAATCTACCCTTACTTCTGAATCAAATGCATATGCTTCCAGTAACTGTAATGTAAAACAAGTAAACTTAGTGCAGACTGATAGGATAAACTCTGAAGCTGTACATGAGGTCCTTTCAGCACATTTCCAAGCACTCTAGAGAAAGAATCTTGGAAGTAGGTCTGAAATCAGTGACTCATAGACTGTAATAAATGTCTTAGTTGCACAATTACTAGATCCTGATGTGAAAAGTGTCCACTCTTAAAGTAACCCAGGAACAAGAATTAAATTTATTCTATAACAAAAATGCTGTACCACACTTCTTAAACCAACCAACTGGCAGCTCATGGGTCACATGACTCCCACATGGTTACAGCACAACACAGCCATCAGCACTAGAGCAGCCTGCAGCCCAGGGTACCCAAGAAAGCAGTGCAGCAAGGAGGATAGGCTGGGCTGCCTGAAGTGAAGGCAATGAGGAAGGATGAGCTGGGGTGCAGTGAAGCAGGGGAGGCAGGTGGAACAGCAGCTGGGGGCAGGGTGGGTGCCTAGTGCTACAGGGAGGCACAAGAAGCATCAGCAGGGGGCAGGGGTGCCTGGTGAAGTGGGGAGGCACACAGAGCAGACACGGTGAGGCCTGTGGTGCAGCAGGGGGGCACGCAGTGTAGAAGCAGAGACGCAGGGAAAAGCAGCAGGAGGGACAGTGTAGTGGGGAGCACCAGCAGGGAGAGTACATGGGTGAGCAGAGGGGTATGAATAGTAGCAGCAGCGGGGGGAGGGGGGGCATGTACTGTGAAGCAGGAGAGGCACTATGTACACAGTGCAGCAGCAGGGACTCCTGGGTGTGGCGCACAGTGTGGCAGGAGGTGGGGGGGCATGAAGCCTTCTGTCCCAGATCCTCCCCCAGATTCAAGTTAACTCACAGTTCCCCAGCATCCCAGGATGCTTTGCACCTCCCTTCCCTGCAAATCCCGCCCCCCTTGCAGGATGGACAGGCTATCCCCAGTCCAAGCTGTCTGCTCCAGCCCAGCGGGGAGGCATACTCTAGCCCCCCCCTGCCAGCCTCTGGCATGGGCCGCTGCAGGCATGTGGCTGCTTTTCTGGAATCAGAAGTGAATGTCTGTTCAATTGCTTATCAGTTCAATCTACACAGCTTAGACTAGTCTGCAAAGATTAAATCCATTCAGCCTCGGGCTTTCTGACTGTCTGTTCTTAGCCTAAAAGATTTCCTGGAACAAGGCTTTTAGATTTGCATTAGGGGTGGATAACACAACTTGACAAGGAAGAAGTTAAAGATGATTGATGCCTTATTTTACCATGTATTCTAGATATGTTAGTACAATGAAACAATTTGTATTCAGGAAAAGTTAAGCTACTTCTTTGAGACTCTGGTCCTTTCTTTTCCTTTTTCATGTTCTAGTGACAAGGTATGTAGAAGAATTTTAAGATTCATTGGAATCTGACAGGCCGTACCATGAGCAGTCTGCTTTGGCCTCAAACTTGCAGCCTCTAGGCTGTCAACCATGTGCCTTAGTGCCCATACCACCCCAGCCCCCCCCTTTTTTTAGGGGGGGTGTTCTGGAACCCCAAATAATGGAATAATATTGTGGTAATTATTAGACACTACCCCTGAGCAGAGGCAGAGATTAGAGAAGAACTGTGTTGTTCTTGTAGCAAATGAAGTCACTTGCCTGGTTCTGAATGGACTTCTTATTTCTCCAAGTTACTTAATTTCTTAGTCCCCCTATTACACATCTTGACCTTTCCCTTGAACTAAATGAACTTGTCAGGTTCGTTTGCAGAGCAAAAAATGGCTTTGAAGATTAAAGCTAAATTGTCTGGATTACAGCTTTTGTCCTGATTTATCAACTTCAAACTTCAATGGCAAAACCTTATTCAAGAGGGAATGGAGACACTCAAAAACTACATGGCAAATACTCAATCCCTTTACTGACATATTTGCTGTTCTCATTTGAAGACATCAGAAACTACAATGGAATGAAAGCAGTCAACACCAGAAAAAGTGACAAAAATATTGATGTTCTTCTCTTTTTCTCCTTCAGATAAAATGTAAGGGAAATGAGTTTATTCTTAGAGTTAAAATGATTTAAGTAGTATTATGTTACATTTTGACTGTGATATACATCGATTTGGTGAAACAGATATGTTAAATTAGCTATTAACAAGATGAATATTAGTTTTTGATGACAGGTAACTTGCCGCTTGTCTGAGAGAATTGTTAGGTATAATGAAGTCAAGTACTGCTATTGTAGAATTTATGTGCATCTTAACAGATGTGTTCTGATATTGATCATACCAAGATCTTTATAAATGTGGCAAAATATTACTTTCTAAACATAACTTCCATCAAAGAACAAAAAAAAAAAAACACTACCAGTTTCAATATCAATGAAAGTTAAAAAGTTGTAATTGTTTCTCCTGATCTCTTCGTAAAAAGGATAGATAAAGTTGTACAAGCTCACTACGGACTGTGTAATCTTCTTGTGCTTAACCATCTTCATATCTTCCTAATATCTAACTGAAATCTTTTTTGAAATTCAGGTTCATTGCTATTTGGTCTGTCCCTTGTGGGCAGAGAGAATAATTGATCACCACCCTCTTCATAACAATCCTTGTGCTTCAAGACATCAGAACTCTATCCTCCTCTCCCCAACCCGCCTTCTCTTCCTTGAACTAAGTAATTCTAGTTTGTCCAACTTGATATGTCATGTTTTCTACTCATTTTTATGGCTCTCATCTGAACTCTTTCCAATTTAACCACATCTTTACTGAAGCATGCTGACAAAAACTGGACAAAATGCTCCAGGGCAGACTTGCCAGGGCTGAACAGAAAGTTAGAATTATTTATTTTAACTAGCATATGACACCCCAGCATACTATTACCTCTTTTTTTTGCAACAATACCATAATGTTGAATCATTCAGTTTGTAATTTATTGTATCTCATACATGTGTGACATGATGGTAATAGCTGCTTTTCTTGTGATTGAGGGGGATGAAGTTCTGACCAAAGATGGTATATTTCTTGTAACCTCAACATACAAACACAGCCTGAGAATGCAGGCTGGAGTATATTTGAGTGGACCTAGTATCTTTTTGTTAGAAACAAAATGTTAAAAAAAAAACCGTGCGCTTGTTTTTGAGACATCATCCATGTTGATGTTGAAAGCTCCCAGTATAAAAACGTGCGATTCATTACCACTTCCACTACTCTGTATCAGGTGTTTTGGAAAAGCTTAGTGTCTTGAACTCTTGACTGAAAACCCAAAGTCCTGGTTCCCAACAAATTTAGGCACTTCTCTATAACTTTTTCTGAATTTACCACAAACTATTTCAAAAACTAATTTAACTTGGGTTTTTTTTTTACATGGAAAAATAATAGACAATTCTTCTGCTGCAAAGAACTCAGAAAAACGACAACAGATCAGAATGTTTTTGACACTATGGGGTCCTATTTGAAATCTATGGATTTATTCTGTGATTCATGTAGGTGTTTGCACACCTACCAGTGCTAATATTGTGTGGCACCCTTAAAAGGTTCTCTTGGCACCACAGGGAGCCATGACACATTAGTTCAGAAAGTAAATAGGTAAATATATTCAAAGTTGTGTAACAGAATTGATAATTTTCGTCATGCAAATATACAAGGAAACATAATAGCTCCCTTGCCTCCTTATTTGAGTAATCTGCATACGTTTTCTATAGTTTCGTAAGCATGTAAATAATCACATTACTGAAATATATGGAATCTAGACATACTGATAACTCTACAAAGACAGTAGATTTGTTAACACATAGCTTCATTTTAGGAAATCAACATGACAAGTGATTTTACAAAATAGGGCATGATACATTCTCCTTTTCTGAGTACAAGCTCACATTTTGAAATATGCAATTAGGATATTTATATAGATTTAAATCAATCAAGATAATTTCACTGACCCCAAAATTCAGTTTTAAAATGCTGACAGTATAATTAAAGTCACCATTATGCATATTTCTCCAAGTCTTATATATGAATGGAATTTAGTTTGCTCTTCTTTTCTAAACTTTTTCACTTCTACTTAATTTAAATGGCAAGAATCTCAAAATCATAATTTATTTTAAAAGACTTTCTTTTGGCTATTTTGCTTTAGTTACTTTTATATTAGCACAGGGATACAATACAGGTAAGCATAGTTATCATGACTGTTTGCATGATCGGCTGTTTGTTTTTTTCCCTTGAGGAGAGACTCTCTGTTGGGATAAACATCAGGGAGGTGAGATAATCCATCATTTTGAGACCTGTTCTCTAGTGATGGATGGATAGATTGGCAAAGTAACTCAATAATCTTCATTTTTTTTTCAGGTTATTCACAGATCAGTGAGCATTGTCGTTAATAAAGCTATGGAATGCTTTTGTGTCCTTGCCCACATTATTTCTCAGGTTTTGACAGGAAAAGACTTTTAATTTGGAAATAACCTTTGTGTTGAAACATAAGTTTCAAGAGTGTGAAATTCTCTGTGAATAATCTGCAAGCCTCCTAGATTTGTATTATCTTCACAAACAGTATTACTCATGAAATCTGCTTAAACAGGTGATATGAAGCATTGGCGCTATTTAGATCATTCTTTTTTTTCCTTTAACTGCAAACTTAGGACACATCTACTTAGCATTTGACTGCACTAGAGAGTGTCATCATTAAAACAAGCCCTCCCTGCCACCACCCTCCAAACCACACACCTGCTTGCTGAATGCCAAAACACTGATAAGTTATAGATATAGCATATGTGTTCAATGGGATCATGGAATTCCCCTTTGTTGGAGGTAAAGATGCTGTCAAACTTAGGCTCAAATTCATATGTCTTAGAACCTTAACATGTACAGGTGCCACAATAGTGATAGTGGTTGAGATTTCCTGATGGCTTTGGAGAGAGCTCAATATCGTAAACCTCAGAACTCTTCTGAAATGTAATTTGCTTTATAGACTTTCCAATTCAACCCCAAACATTTGAACTCTTCCATTACTAGGAGTTACCCTTTTTGTTCTCAAGAAAGAAAATTTGATTACAGAATGGCCTGGAAAATATCCAGAAGCAAGAACCTAAATCCAAGATAAGAAGCTAAGCGTTCATCTTTCTAAGAATGCAGCTCATTTACAAAACAAGTAGTGCTGGAAGTGCTCATAATTCCTGGGACCATCACTTACAATTGTGATCTTTGACTCTCCTAGCTAAGGAAAGATTGTGAACATCCAGGAAACTTCTATTACTAGAGACTGTCAATTCTCTGAACGTACATCCTATCGTAGACAATGGAATGTAATAGCATGTTCTAGAAATCATGCAATCCATACCCCATGCTTATTTCTTAAACAAGCTAAGTAAGAAATTAGCTAAATCTTGACCAATACCGATCACCTCGCAACATCCTGGATCCTTATCAATGAGCCTCTGAGTTCAAACGAGAGAGAGAGAAAGAGACAGCATTTCTAGTTCTACTGAAGGACCTCTTTTCCTGCATACATGGAAAGAGAGGAAAGTAAGTAACGTCAATATTCAAGTTAGTATACTTCTTGATGGCAGCTGATATTGTGAGGTTTTGAATTGCCAGGTCTTCACTTGAGGAAGCACCAGATACACTACTCAACTTCCACCAAACTCAGTTATATCAAACAGCTACCTGAAAACTGTTCTTTCTCTATAACCTCCACTTAAATAACAAACAAGATGGGCAATAAACATGGGATAAAGAACCTTAGTGGGAACTTAGCAAAAGCTATGGAACTAACTGGTTGAAGAAGTGAGAGGCAGCATTAATCCCAGAGCATTCAGAGTGAATGTAAAATCTTTTCTCTTAATTTTTCAGCAATGTTATCCTGGTAGATCCTAATATTCACTAGAGCTACTCCAATATATCAGCTGCATATCAGCTTGGCACCAATAAAAGGAAAATTAACATAATTGGCTATTGGCTTTTTTTGGCTGATGTAACTGATAACATCACCGATCAATGCCACATGCATGTGCACCGCTACACACACGTACACAACTAGGAATGCAGCCCGGCAGCTTGGAGATCAGCATACTACCAGTAAGTTGGGGGGGAACGGGCGTGGAGGGCAGAACGAGTCCCCCATGTTGAGGGAGGGAGTGGGTAGGGGCAGGCACTGCCCAGACAGGGTAGTGAATGGGACCTTGGAGCTGGGACTGGGATGAAGTTGGGGCCAGAGGCAGCACCACTCTCTACCAGGTGTGGGGCTTGGGCTGAAAACGGGGCAGACTCAGCTGTCCAGGGTAGGCAGCAGTGGCTCTGCGAAGGGTGGCTATGGGGGCTGTGGAGAATTTGGGGGTGACTATAGCACCCCCAAGCTTCCCCCTAGGGACACCCCTGCTCAGGGCACTCCACTTTGTTGCCTTCCTGCGGGAGTCCCGCACTGGCTGCACTTCCCCTGCTTGCCTCGCAGCACAGGGCTCCCAAGGGAAAGGCAGTACAATGGAGTGCCCCAAGCAGGGGTAGTGCTGGGGAAGGTTGGGGGGCTATAACCACCTCCAAATTCCCCATAGCGCCCCCATATACACTTCTCCCAGCGCCACTGTTGCCCACCCTGCACAGCTGAGCCTGCCCCACACCCAGTCCTGGTCCAGCCCCCACACTGAGAAGAGGCTGGTGCAGTCCCTGGCCCTGAGCCCACATTGGGCAGCTTGCCCTTACCCCACACACAAATCCGGGGGAGGCACATGCCCCCCCATGCTTCCCCCATAGGTATGCACAGCAGCAGGGGTGCACACAGCAGTGGGGAGTGCCCCCCCATTTCCCTGTATCCCCTGGATGAACGGCCCATGACTCCATCCCACTCCTGACCCGGGGGTCCCATTCACTGCCCTGGCTGGACCTGGTTGACCTGGCTTCTGCTCCTGTCCCACTCTGTCCCTCACCATGGGGGCCTCAATCTGCCCCCCCCATGCCACTTCCCCTGCTGCCCCCACAAGATTTACCTGCAGGGCACTGCTCTCCAAGCTGCCAGGCTGCATTCCTGTAAATTGGTTATCGGATCAGTATCGGCCGATATAGCTGATTAATAATAGGGTATTGGTAACTGCTATTCACTCATCTTATTTTGGTCGAGAAAGGAAGATTTAGCTTTGATCATTGGGCACATTCAGATACTTTGGTAAAGAATATTAATATATGAACATGGATGAGTATAGGAGCACAGATTATTCCAAATAAAATTAGTGTGAAACAATACAATAATTGCTTCTATATTGCTGAAGGCTTCCATAGAAAATCTTCTATGATCTAGAAAATATTTAACATCTCTATGTCCTTTCTACAATTAAATTGAAAAAAATTCTTCATGTTTCAAAGGTGTTTGTTTCAAAGGTGTTTACTTCTCTATCAGCTATAGGTTTTTGAAAAAAATGGAAAAGGAAGACAAAAACAAACTACAGCAGGTGAATTTGTGAAAAACAGCTCTGGAGAAAGAAGTAATTTCTCTTTTAAAAGTCCCCTCCCCTCCAAAGTAAATTGTTAGGAACTCTTAAGGGCACAGATAAATGCAAGTGAACACATGAAGGCATTCTAAAATCTTAGAAGTCAATGTATATCTCAGTTCTCATTTTATAACAATGAGGTCTGCATTCCATTACTTGTCATCTCAGAATAAAATGTTCAATTTTATCAAATCACTTTAAGCCTTTCCTTTTTATTATTGCCTATTATTGTAGTATGTTTAAAATTTCTACTATGAAGAAAATTGTGCTTGATTTGACTATAGATTAATGCCCTACTTAACTGGAGATGATGTCCTTTGGTCCATAAAGGAATTACTATATCAAATAGCTGACTAACATCCAATCTGAATTTTAAACTGATCATGAAAACTTCACAAAGTTTTGTTTTCAAAGTTACCGTAGTCCAGCTAATCACTGCAGGTTAATTTTACCTAGTTAGGTAAACTTTTGATTATTCTCTAACCTGTACCCTAAAACAGGAAAACTGAACTTACATTAAACATTCAGCAATACCTTACACAATATAGCGTTTGACTGCGATTTCCCTGCATAACTGTCTTCTAAAAGATGCTGAATGTGTTGTTTCTGTACCGTATTTTTCAAGACCTGGGTAAGTGCAACTGGGTAAGTGTGCTTGGAAATTATCTTGATAAAGGAGATTTGTATACCCATTCCCAAACCTTATTTCATACACCTCAGTAAGTTGGTTGGGAATATAAAAAAAGCTCCTACCTAAGGGTTTGAGGGGGCTTTTGAGGTGATACCTTTAACTTGCAGTTTAAGTGTAATTCCAGATGCCACCACATTAAAAAATAAGACAGATACTGGTTGCAAATCAGCATGTTAAAACAAGAAGAAGCTATAATACAGGCTGAGAAAGGTTCTACTGCTTCTCAGCTTGGAAAAATGTGAAGATTCCAATGACTTTGTGTGTAACACAAATCCAATTTATGGAGATAAGAAAATCTCACATCTGTACCTCAACATATTGGAAGGTACATAACAGTGATATAAAAAGAGTTTAATTTTCTTTCGTAAAACATACCTGTTAAAACCAGTAAAGAACTGATGCTGCTTTTATTCACTCAACTGTCTTCAGTAGTTATAAAATGTTGTACTGTTTATGAAGAATTCATTTAGAATGCAAGGATGTGACTTCCAAATGTCTTTGAATCATTCACATAAATATGCATGCATGCCATTTATAACAGTAGCCTTGATGAGAACACACAGTGTAACTGGCTGCAAGCAACGCTTAAGAGGTTTACATTAAAACAGAATATAGAATGGTGGTTAGAAATCACAGAACAGGTGACACCTTATTCTGATAACCTGGTGATAAAACCTGTAGGGTATGATGTATAGGCAGTGGTGACACTACTTTACTATACTGACTGAACAATATCCTAAGAATATTGTTCAGTTTTGGCAAGATATAATACCCAAGGCAGGTCATATATAAAATAGTTAAAATTAACAATATTAAAAGAATAAATGGTGATTGTCTTCTAAATTGTTTGAAAGTTTATTTGAAAACTAAAATTTAAGAGATTTGAGATTTTATTTTGTCTTTTAAAAAGACCACTAAGTTTGTGATTTGATATAAAGCGGTTAGCTTCAGGCACCTCGAATGCACTCTTCCTTATTCTACTATTACCTGAGATTAAACAGCAAAATAATGGGATACAATAGGCAAACAAAAAGTTCAGCTAATTTAAAGAATTCCTGTGGTCCCAGAGATTCTCTCTGACAGTAGCTAAAAAGTTTTCCACACAGTCTGAATTGGTCCTGTCTCCATCAAACCTATTGGTAGTATATGTAAGAATACTGCCTATTCTGGTAGTACAACCACTGAACCCCTTGGCCTTCTATCAAAGTGAGCCAATGAAATTATACCAAGGAATTTCTACATTTGAATGAATATATAAATTGTCATCTTGCTGGTTGATTAAAAATAAAACAGCAGCTGTTTGAAGCATACATACATACATACATATAGCATAATATATAAGAGTTGGTTGAATTGTATATTTTGTATTAATTATGTTCTGCAAGAAAATAAAATATGCAAAAAGCCTTTTTTAAGAATGGACAGAAAACCTATTGCAGGTATTAAGTTAGTGAATAATACTTGTTTTCAATATGGTATTGGATAAATGCCCAGACATATAATGAAGTATAAATTGGATACACACTTGACACATCAGTAAACCTCATAAACAATTTTACTAATTATCAATTCAATGATTTATATAAATAAAGATGGAAATCAGGCAGTGTTGTATTATTACCCTTACCAATGTGCAAACACATTCCAGATGAACTGAATCTGGAAATGATACAACAAAACTTATTCTCTATATTCAATGTTTATCCAAGAAAAATATTTAAAGTAATATCCAGACATGGTAAAGTGCTTGCTCAAAAGATAATGTAGACTCATTTATCAGACTTGGATGAAAAAGATTAAATTTAAACTGAAATAATGTGAATTTAAATTCATGGGGGAGAGCAAGGGAGATGAAGTGTGGGGACAAGAGGAACAGAAATTGTGGAAGGGAATAAACAGCTTGTTGTAACAGCTGTCACTTTTTCTTTGCATTAAACCTCCACCACAACAAACCCACACAGTTTTTGTTCACAAAGACAAGAAGGCCAAATAGACTACTTTCATGCTGAGAATAGTTATAATCACCAATGCAACCTTGTGTCTTCAAGAGATAGAGACCTTCCACGAACAAATGCCAACGGCTGTGATGATGTATACTTGCTGGAAATACATAGCATTCATTCATTGCGCATTCAAGACCAACTCTCTCCACTGATAAATATAGCTCCATACAGCTAAGACCCCTCATCCACCAGGGAGTGTTGTAAGAAAGGAAAAACTAGGAACCCATTATACATCACAGGCAGGAACAAAGCAATTGTCACCTATTTCCAAAGAAAACAACATGTACTTCCTAACAACTAAGCATGCATAAACATTACCATTTCTACACAACCTGAAAACATGCCATGTCAGACCTCGTACTGATATTTATAACAAATCCACTAAGAGGTAAAGAAGGCTGTTTGTGATGTTCTAATAAGTACAAAAATCTCATGGTTATATAAAATGCACAAGTTACTACATAACCTGCAGAA
Organism: Gavialis gangeticus; assembly: GCF_001723915.1. Taxonomy (NCBI): domain Eukaryota; kingdom Metazoa; phylum Chordata; order Crocodylia; family Gavialidae; genus Gavialis; species Gavialis gangeticus. The sequence continues at coordinate 31,024,391 of NW_017729029.1, read as the reverse complement.
AGAGTGTGGGAAAGCTGCTTGCCAGCAATGTAAAAGAGGAAGAGGCGATTCTTTCATTTTCAGGCTTTTAAAGAATAGGTGAACTGGAAGAAACAAAACACGTGTTTGGTGCTTGAAGGTGTCTAACACCTCTAGATAGCAACTCCTTAGACAAATCAGACTTCGTAGGGGAGATCAAGAGTAAGCTTCCACTTCATGGATGTAACAATGAAACTACAAGAGTGTAGGGCATTGTAATGGAGACAGGGTCATCGTGCTTTGATTTTAGAATCAGTGCCCTTTTTTATGGCTGCAAATAGATGTCGGATTTGTCCTGGGATAAACCATTTTATCTGGGACAAAATACAATCCTTCAGATGCCCATGTCCATTGTCCCAGGATAAATCCTAAAAAGGTTGACAAGATAAGAAGTAGCAGCAGTTCAACCTGGGACGTTGCAAAGTGTGTCTGAACAATTATCCAGGGATTGCATAATTGAATCAATGTCAGAAAAGCAGCTAATTAAACCTTGATTAGAAGGGTGATGTGTGTACATGCCAATCCTAGAATACTTCTGTTCTGGGACAAACACAGGCACATGTCCCAGAACAAATGCAACATTTGTTTCTAGCCTAAGTGCTACTGTACAGAAAGGATGGTAATTTTTAGAATGTCAAAATTCAAAATTACAATAGTTGCACATTTTGTAAACAAAACAATATTAGGACTGTTCAAACACACGTGTTAACATCTCACTGTGAATTTGGATTTCCAAGGACTAAAGAGATATTAATGCCAAAAGAGCAAAGATGTGATTTCATATTGTTTATCCCAGATAGATTAGCACATCATTTTAAGACAGGTATCACAGTGATGTCATTACTTTGTTTCATCACTTAAAAATTGCAAAATCCTGTGAGCCACAAAATTGCAACTACCACCATAGTGACTATCTGCTGAATTTGTTCTAAATACTAAAACCTTCTCAGACAGTCATGGAGATTTGCATGCAGACAGAGGCCAATCCTTAAAAGTGACTCTGAAAATGTTCTCAGAGCTGCTCTGAGATAGCTCATCTTATATATGAATTCTGGCCCAAGAATAAGCTAAATGTAGGTGTTAGGGATTACGGTTTTAGATAACATTGTTTTATTCCTTCTGTGCAGCTGTAAAATTAGCAATGGAGAAAATCTGTTGTCAACTTTCAGCTTTTATAGATCCTTTATTCATTCTAATAATCTTATCAATTAATAATTGCACCTAACAACATAGCTCTTCAGATTATATCATCATAGCATGAACATTTCTGTTTATATGGAACCATTTCTCAGACTTTTTCAGAAGCAATTACAAAACAATTAGGTAACAAAGGGTATTTTCTGAGACCTCTGCATTACCTGAAGTATGTATGGGGAGACAGACACTTTTTCCACTTTCCAAGAGAGTGCAATATCTATCTTTCAGAATACACTGTTGTAAAACTTACATTCCCGTTTTGAGAGGAATTTACAAATAAGAGACGAAGAAATAGAAGTTGCACATTGATGACAATTTCATAAAAATATATTCGCAAATTCTTGTTTTTTTACAAAATAAAAGAACATGGATTAATTTAAATCCTCTTTGTAATAGGAATTTTAAATTGGCCAGTTAAAATGCCATACTACTTAGAAAATATTTCAACAAACAATAATTTTTATACTTTTTAGAAAAATAAAAATACAAGGTAAATGGAAGTGTTATATTAGCTGTCTATCACTAGACAGCTAAGAATAGGTTTATAATACTCAATTAACAAACATTTCCACTTATTTATCAAGAAATATCAAAAGTCTTGTTTACCTGCAAAAGCACTGGGAAATCTCCCCTTGGCCATACAAAGGAAACAAAAAGGGCGTATTGCCGTAACGGCCAAGACAATGAAGAAATTTTTTTGTTGCCTTGAGCCCATCTGTGGTGCTGCTGTCACTCTCCGATACCATTGCAATAGAATGCAGAATAAAATGTTGCAAGTTAGGAGTTAATTTCTGGGTTTTTAAGTATTGTGAAAATGTACAGTCCTTGTAATCTGTTTCAAGGGAAAGAAATACAATTCAGGTAAAGGATGCAGCTTAACAGTGGAAATTTTCACATTATAGTTTAAATTTAAAAAAATATCCTTACATTTTAATATTTTAACACATTAAAGAAGAGAGAAAGAGAAAAAGAGAGAGAAAACATTTTAACAACTCAATTTTCCAGTATGTTTCATAGTTTCATAGTTTCATAGATTTAGGGTCGGAAGGGACCTAGTAGATCTTCTAGCCTGACCCCCCGCCACGGCGGGAGAACAACAAAAACCCCAAAACAAAAACAGGACTCAAATGAGTCCAGCCAGGTAGGCATCCAGCCTCTTCTTAAAGACCCCCAGGGTAGGGGCCAGCACCACTTCCCTTGGAAGTTGGTTCCAGCTCCTAGCTGCCCTAACTGTGAAGTAGTTTTTGCGGATGTCCAATCTATACCTCCTCTCCATCA
>NW_017729029.1:31015541-31021550 GCF_001723915.1 Gavialis gangeticus | reverse complement strand
GAGCCCTGGGGGACTCCGCTACCCACCTCCCCCCAGGTCGAGTATGACCCATCCACCACCACCCTCTGAGTGCGACCCTTCAGCCAATCTGCAATCCATCTGACTGTGTAGGCATCTATGCCACAGTCGCCTAGTTTTTTAACTAGGATGGGGTGAGAGATGGTGTCAAAGGCCTTGCATCAAAGTTACTAAAACTAAGCAAAGAAATGATGGACACTAAAGATGGATTGTCAACCTTGATTTTAAATGATAAAATTCGTATAAAAATGAATTTGTTAGAAAGAAAGAAATCTAAAACCTGTACAGACATCCCAACAGCATATCTACCATGTTGTGTGGAAATATTTTGAGCTAACTGTGAATGCACTAGCTTGCCCATTGAGTCTACATGGCACAAGAGACTTCACACACAATACCCCCAAGCTAGCTCTGTACATCTTTAGCTCTAAAACTAAACCAAGCAGACCTAATTAACCCAGGGCTCACCACCGTGCTAATATGACTTGTCCTCAGAGCTAGCTCAGGATATCCATGCAAAAGGCTGCTTTGCACTGTATAGGTGTACCCCAATAAGGAGGTAGCTGTTTGTGAAGTTATAGCGAGAGCGGAACGAGTGTTGTGACATACCTAACAATATGATGTTATCTGTTCTGAGTCAGGCCTGGTCTATACAATTTTACATCATTTAGCCAGCTCCATTAAAGAAACTATTTTCTACAAAAATACTTAAAGCAGTACCAACCATATTTGGTATATGGTTGTATTGATACGAAGGTGTCTTATGCTGGTCTAGCTGATTTTCAGAAGGAAAGCAGAATAAGCTAACAGGTATAAGGGGGCTTTCTACTTGCATATTTGCATCCACTCAAGGATAGGCCTACTTACTCCACTGACATAGGTAAAGTGTATAATTATGAGCAGACAAGCTTTTAATAATTCAAAATACAGATCATTTGGAATATATTGTAAACTGATGATTTATGCATAAAACCAATTAATATAGACAGGATCTATCAGGATGTGAGGGAGGATTTATTTCCCTTTTTTAATTACTTGTTTGGCAGTATTCAGAACTGCATGAAAAGTGAGCTCTGAAAAATGTTTCAAATTTCAAACAATGCATGTCTGTGATACTTCATAGTTAAAATAGGAAATTTCCTCACATACTAAGGTAAATTTAATTATAATGAGTAATAAACTTTGATGCTTTTACAACTGTACCCACTGTATCTCTGAAATCAATTATGCTCATTCTTGAAATTTCAAATGGCTGAAATAATTCAGTAAAACTTACTCGCAGTGTAATCACTAATATTATAAAAAGTATATCATCTGCTTGAGCTTCAGCCACTGTTTCGTTACAAATGTATTTTACTACCTGTGTACAGCCAAGCAGCAAGTCATAAAATACACTACATTTTCTTTCATTGTGTTGTCTTTATAAAAACAGGTATCTCAGTGTCTTTCCATTCTAGAATTCTTATATATCTCAACTCTGTATTACAGAGAAAAAGCTTTTTAAAAAGCTTTAAAAAAATCTCCAATTATTTCCTAGCCTACTTTAAAATGTAGTGACAAAAATCAGTGTAACTACCTCTAGAACTAAAATAAATCTAACTTCATTCTGGTATATGAATCAATGAATTGCATCTAAAATTGATGTAGTCTCTCTTTTTTGTACTAAGTAAATTTTCTAAATACAACCTATATTTTTCCTCTAAGCACCTCTTTTTTATTCCACTAGCAGCAAACCTGAAATTGCCTGTAAACTATAAACTGCTTTGGCTTAATGAGTTTTTCCCTTCAAGACTTTCTAGAGTTCATCACTTCATTATCAATACCAGTGGCTCTCTGTCGGGGTGTCCGGTGTGGCCAGGAAGGGCTGTGGCACACATGCCTGCTGCTGCCTACATTACAGTTCTCTGGATAACCCCAAACCAGGCAGGAGCCCCTCTTCCCAGTCCAACCCTTCCTAATGTCTCCTAGAAATACAGGCGCACAATGCAGATGGACCTGTCCCATGCCGGAGGATCGGGGGGTGGACTGGACCAAGAAGGACAAGGTTGTGCCTTGCAGAGCCTATAAGACCCTGTGCTGTGACCAGCATTGGATAGACCAGGTGACATGGCTAACTAATGCGTACCAGACCTGCTGCCCCCAAAACCCACCTGCTTTGACAGGAGGACCAGAGCACCCTGGTTTCATGAAGCAGTGGCTTCGGCTCTCCTCCATGGCTGGTCCCAAGAGTTAGCTGACTCTCAGGAGCAGCACACGCAGGAGAGCAGACAGCTGGAGGAAGAGAGACAGGTCCTTGCAGGAGAAGCTAAAGTTCACTGGAGACCTTCCTCAGCATACAGGAGGTGGGAGCCACAAGGGGAATAAGTTCAAGCCTGATTTATGCTGCCCTGGCTAGGATTAAGCACAGGACGGAGCAACCTCCACAGGACACCAGTGCAGGGTCACAACTGCAGGATTTTTCTCAAAGACAGCCTCCCCTTTCATCAACCAAAGCCCATGAAGGGACTGAGGGTTCGTAAGAAGCAGGGCAGAAGGCACCTCGAGAAAACCTCCTGTCCCATCTGTTTTCTCTGCCTGCTGCTTCATGTTATTTTCAAAAATGCAGCTAAAAACTGCTGGGATCCATTGGAGAGAGGGCAAGAGAGTGAAGTGATCCTAGAGAGGGAGAGAGGCAGGGAGGCAAGGGATTCTGCGCCTTATCACAAATGATTCAGTGCCCTACTTCCATACAGGTGCTCTGATGCTCAGAGAGCAGAAGCTCAGCAGGTCTGAAAAATCAAGTCCCCGTTCAAGTGTCTTATCTGAACCCTGCAAAAACCTGCAACAGCCAGAACAATGATTCTCAACCTGGGCTTCATGCACCGAAGCAAACACAGGCAAGGGCAGGTGCAGGCATATCTCCCTTACACAGAGAAAAGGAGAGGGCTTCACCTACATCCACAGAGGATGCCACTAAATTCAGAGAAATTATGGAAGGGCTAAAAACCACCAATCTATCCTGACCAGTTCTCTCTCTCTCGTGTGCTTACAGTTTTTCACTCTTATTTTTGCTACCCAAACCAAGACACGTATTCAACCAAGTCTTCTCTAAATTCATGTAAATATCCCAACCCTGTGAAAAGTAGCAAATCCCTTCAAATATATCTTATTTCAAAAGTAATAACTTTTTCTGTCATCTATGAAAGTATCTGTATTCTCTAAAATACATGTTAGTGTCTCAATCACTTCTGTTCATTATTATCATTTTTTCCTAAAGCTTTTATAACTTAGCCATAGGCTTTAGTGGGCACAGAATACCTTATATAAAATATTGTCTCATTCCAAAAGCAAAGCTGTATCATCACTACTACATCCTTTGGTGCTTTCAGTGGCTTCAGATGAGTCTTCAAACCCAAACAGGATTTTCATAATTTTCTTTCAAGCTTGCTTTGACTCTTTTCACCACTTGGCTCAAATTTGTTCATATTTTTTTCTCCACTATATGAAACTTTCATTAATTGGGAAGAATATTCTCCAACATTCCAGAGAAAAATCTCTCCAAATGTAAAATTAAAAACCTCGTTTTCAGTGTTTCAGACTAACTGTACTGTCATTTATGAGAACGAGTATTCAACAGGATCAAAAATACATGTACATTACCCAAAGAAAAAGAAAGTATACCACAAAAGGTAAATAAAACCCTCAACGAAAAAAAGAACACAAATAAAAAATACACTTTTGACAAACCTATTGCAATAAAAAATTTGAAAAAAAATGACAAATATTACGAGAACTAAATAAGTGGGAATTTAAGAAAAAAAGTAACACTGAAGTGAAAAGGTCAGGAAAAGGTCAAAACCTACTTTGAAGCTGAATCCATAAAAATAAATAAGGTGAAAACACAGGAGAGCTATCAAAAGTATGGATAACCAAATGAACTCACAAACAAGGGGGTGTGTATTATTCTATGAAACACAGTACCTTGGTATTCATCAGGGTGTTGTTCATATTCCAAACAAAATGTCAAAAATTTCATTAGCATTCTCTTTTCTATCATAGTGAGCTGTTTGCTATTGAAGACATCTGCTCGGGAACAAGGTACCTGGAAAATAATAATTTTAGTAATTTTTCAAACGGAAGGAACAGCAGGATAGATGGAGGCTGTATTTATTATACTATCTATTTAGAAATCTTCCTAAACACAAGAATACTCCAGTTCTTTGCATTTATTTTCCTGTTCCATTATTGCCTTTCATTTTCAATAGAATCTTTGCCAAATGCAGGGCTAATTAATTTTGAACTCCACCAAGTAAATCTGTTGCCATTATTAAGCTAACGGTATTTCCCTTGTAACCAGGAACTAATGACATATCAAGTCTAGCTCTGAAGTTTGGAAATAAAACTGGCTCCTCTTTAAGATCCAGCTGATGAGTCAATAGCTGGACATGATCGTTGTCTAGGACACTGATCTATTCAGTTCCACATTCCTATTTTAGCTGAATAATCTTTGACGTTTAATTTATGGCATGTACAATTGTAATATTTCCTTACCATAAACAGAATGCAGATAAAGACATTTTCCCAGAAAAAATAACAGCTTACAGCAGCAAAATGTCTTATGAAAATCAGTTTATATTTTTTCATATTTAAGAAAGGAATAGATTCAGCTAATATACCACATTCTTCTACAGTACCTGTTCCACCTTTCCTTCTCGAAATACAAGGATCCTAGTTGCATTTTTGAACTCTGCATATCGGCTAACATTCGACTTTATTAGGAGGTCAATTAACAATCCCCGGGAATAAAGCACCTGTACAAACAAACAAAAATATTTTTGAGGATAAAGACAGACAAGTACTTGCATTAAAACATAAGTCGCTTCAATTATATTGTTTTATAGGTTGTCTCTCAAAAGAACTCTGAAGTTCCACTTGAAATAAGAGGTTATAAGGAAATGCAAAGATGCCAGAATAAAACAAAACTGTGTTGAAGAGAGGGATAAAGAAGTAGCTAACAGGAGAGCACTCCTTTCCCCACAGAAAACAGGCTCCTCCCCACTAATTACATAGCTTCATTACCATGGCAAGGCTCACCTGGAGAAATAGACATCTTGGGTATAAGTGCTTGAAGAGAAGCTTGCTTCTTTACTACAAGGACAAGTTTCTATCACACAAAACTGCAGCTTGAGTTCAATGAACATTTATGGCTTTCAACTGAAGTATCATGCATTAAAATTTCTTTGCACCCCACAGTAACAGCAATCTTCTCCAGTCACTGGGACTGAAAACTTCTTTCAGAGCATTACCATCAGCCACTTCTTTTTCTCCCCCTATAACCTATCACTGGACCATGTTATCCTCTTATGATTTCAAGTATCATCTCTACATTAACTCTTCTCCAAACATCTCATGTATGCATGCCAGTTGTTCAAAATCAAGATGACCAAGCCCAATATGACCCTTTCTCCCACCACACTGTGACAACCACATTACTCCACTACCCAGGCACATAACCTGGGTCAGGGGTGGGCAATTATTTCAGCTAGAGGGCCGCTCAATGAGTTTTGGTGAGCTGTCAAGGGCTACAGGGGTAGCCCTACCCCTTGACAAATGCCCTGCCCCCTGAATGCCATCTTGGGACTGGAAGTCCCAACCCTGCCCCCTGACCTCTGTCACTGGAAGTCCATCCCCTTACCCCGGAAGTACTCCTTTTGGGAGGTGTGGGGGTTGCCACCTTGAAACCAGAAAAGAAAAACAAATCATATGCTAAAAAACTTAAATATCAAACATGTACTGTAATTTATTTTAATTTTATTTAAAAAATATTTTGCCCAATTTATGTGCTTTGCATAGTGTATCTAGAGGCAATTACATAATAACTCAAATACAGTCTTATTCTTTTACACTCTGTAGTGGGGTGTGGGGGAGTGCAGAGTGCAGGTATGGGAGGTGGATGTGAATGGGTGTGGGTGCAGGGTGTGTAGTTGGGTTGGGGGTGTGTGGGAGGGTGTG
>NW_017729029.1:31014707-31015495 GCF_001723915.1 Gavialis gangeticus | reverse complement strand
GTGGGGTAGGGGGGTGTATGGGGCTTGTGGGAGGGTATGGGTATGTATGAGGGTATGGTGGGGTGGAGAGGTGTAGGACTGTGTGGGGGCTGTGGGAATATGATAGGAGATTGGAGTATGTGAGGGCTGTGGGAGGGTGTGGGTGGGCCCTGGGGCGTAAGAGTCCCTGAAGCTGCATGTGGTGGCAGTGAGTAGGGTCAGCTCTGCCTGGCTCCACAGTGCCCAGCTCCCTGCACTCCCACCCCAGTCCCTAGCTACAGGCGGTGGCAGTGTGTGGGGCCAGCCCCACCTAGCCCAATAGCTCTCCTGCCCAAGTCCCTAGCCACACATGGTAGCTGGGTGTGGGGCCCGCTCTACCTGGCCCCATAGTGCATAGCTCCTGTGTTCCTGCCCAAATCCCTGGCTGTAGGCAGCAGAAGCATGAGGGACAGCCCCACCAGGCCCGTAACACATAGCTCTCACCCAAGACCCTGGCTGCACGTCGGCAGCACGTGAGGCTAGCCCCACCTGGCTCAATAGCACTTCTCTGGCCACACAGGGTAGCAGTCTATGGGGCTAGCCTGTCCCAGCTCCATAGTGCACAGCTACTGCGGTCCTGCAGCATGGGAACAGCCCAGCTTGGCCCCATAGAATGCAGCTCCCCACACTCCCACCCCTTTCCCCCTGAAGGAGTCCCTGGCCCCCGCCCCTTACCTGCATTTCCAGGCTCACGGGCGGGGAGGGCTGGAAAGAGCCTTGGGGTGGCCAGGCACAAGCTCTGCCAAGCAACGGCTTCCTGTCTCTAATGC
>NW_017729029.1:30996012-31009707 GCF_001723915.1 Gavialis gangeticus | reverse complement strand
AGGAGTCCCTGGCCCCCGCCCCTTACCTGCATTTCCAGGCTCACGGGCGGGGAGGGCTGGAAAGAGCCTTGGGGTGGCCAGGCACAAGCTCTGCCAAGCAACGGCTTCCTGTCTCTAATGCCCCCTGGCTTGGGGCTGGGGAGGGTCAGGCCAGGCTGGGTTGGAGGTGGAGGGGTTGCTTAGCCACCAGAGCTGCACTTCCTGCATGGAGGCAGCCAGGGCTTACAGAGGGGCCCCACAGGACAGATGGAATAGTCTGGCGGGCCAGATCTAGCTGACAGGACGTATTTTGATTCAATCATCTTTGAAGATCCACACACATCAAGACTACTTTAATTCTGTCTTTATGACACCCACCACAGCATGTGACATCCACCTAGCTCTGTTAAGGCTTTTACATACTACCATTATGAAAAATAAGAAACTTTGCATTACATTTGTTTTCTGTAACAGATGTTCTCATGTAATGTCTACAACAATGTCTTTGCCTGGAATTACTTGTGCTCATTTCAAACCATATAAATTAAAGTTACTTTTTTCTTCCTTTAGAAGAGGTATATCATAATATGATGGGCAAAAGACTCTTTTGTTTCCTTCCTTTTGCCCACCCCAACGACCAAAACTTATGAAAAGTCTCTGTTAATAAAGCTTCTCTATTATTAGAAAATGCATCACAGAAGCATTTTTCATTTGCCTTATTTTATGTCTGTAATTGTTTTCCCCCTAGATCTGGGATTTTCAGTGTCTTTATACTTTACAATTTTAACGCTTTGAAGGATATTAAGCCAGTTAGTATAAAGGATGACCTACCATTCATAGTATGTGTTTTCTTCTTTAACTGTGTATCTTGTTCCTCAAATACCATACTTCAAAATCTATCCCAAATATGTTTTATACTTCCTTTTCTTGAATATAAGCAATTTCTACTTACATCTTTCCCTTTGTGGGAGATATTTAATTTTAAATGTCTTAGCTCCCAAAATACAGGCATTTTTAAACTTACTAATTATAAGTACCTCAAAGTTTTTTCAAACTTTTTCAGTCTCCACTATTATTTCACTGAACTGATGAGTAAAGCTGGTTTTTGCTTTCTTTGTATAAGCTATACATTTATTATACATTGCTGGATGGACATAAATGTAATTACTAATCCAAAACAGCTTACTAAATTAAAAGCACTGAAGAAAGTTTTATATCTAGTGCTACTAATCTAAAAGTTATCTAGCCGGAATGTAGGAATCTACAAAGTACCAATGGAGAGGCAAAATCCCTATTTGTTACAATTTCAGATTTCCAAATTTTGAAAACCAAGCCTCTGAGGTAAAAGTATAAGTGTACATTTGCCCATGGTGAGATGGGCTTGCCTTTAAGAGCCCGTGTGCTAAAAATGAACTGCTGCAAGTTAGTGGAAATTTCGGTTGACACTTCTCCAGTCTGCCTCTCTCCCCAACCAGTACTCTGCCCCTTTTATCTACAATTACCTTATAATGGCTTCTAGGGTTAGAGTGCTGTCTCTAAGTTTATCTTTTGAAGTGCATCTCTCTGAATGGCATAAAAAGCAATCAAAATGGATACATGCACAGGTTGTACACGCTGCCAATCATGACCTCTAGCATTCTGCAGGATCAGTATCACATACTGTAGATTTGCAAAGTGTACCCTAGGCTCTGGAATACATGACATAAAATGTATCACTGAAACATAATATTCCCTATTTTGGCTACTGTAACTTTATTGTCATAAAAGCTTAAATATCACTGAAGGTGCAGAATAAGAAAGTCTAAATATGTAAGTTCAAAGTGTGACACATTTGGCAAATAACATTTCTGGTCATTTCAACTCAGATAATTTAATAGGTTATTGATTAAAAACAACTTCTTTTCTAGCTTTCAGAACTATTTTTCCAAACTGAACAATAAAGAAAAAATTCCGTCCCAGACTTAAAGAGTCTTGCTTTCACACGGTCCACTGAAGTTAAAAAAAAAAAATCTTATCAGCATTATAACAGAACTTGTAGCTGTAGGTACAGATGCTCACACGTCAGCAACAGATTTCCTTTGTAAAATATATATTTCCTCTATAAATTACACGTGTGTGGGTGCACATGCACACACACAATCTGTTACTGCCCACTGGACAAAGAACATTGTTTTGAAATCTGAGTGTTTGGTAAGCAAATGAGATTTTAAGAAACCATTCTCAAGAACAAGACAAAGTAAGAATTCAGAACAGTAACAACAACGTCCAATTTCATTTAGCTTAATAATTACATTAGGGACTAAATGCATTTAATTTTTATTTAAATAGACATATTATTATAATCCAGCATGCCAATGTGCTGACAATTAAGAATTACCTCGTTAATGCTTGTTACTGAATGAACATAAGAGCCCCATAGTATCAGATTTCAGGTTGAGTTTGAGTTCAGGAAAGGGTAGTTAGATATTTCTTTAAGTGCACTAAGTGAATTTGATTTGAAAAAATATTCTGTATCTTGAAAACAAAGGTTTGCACCTAGGTGAAGTTTCCTTGTTAAACTGTTTTTATTGAAGTATTTAAGAAGAACAGAACTCAATTTAAGAACTCTTGCTTAAGCTCTCAGTTGTAGGAAAATTTGCTTTACTTCTATGTGAGCTATGCTTTTTTGGTTGTTTTCGTTAACGAACAGACGTAAAAATACATTGTGTTACAGTGCCGAAGACGCTTTTTGTAAAGAGAAACTATTACATGCTCACTTACTTAGAGCCTATGTCTTATGCCCCCACAATGTTGTTACGACCATCTTGTTAACCCCTTGAATGTCTAAGTATATTCATTTTTTTCACTAAAATAAATGCAATTCTATGAAGAGATAGCTAATTAATTCTTACCTTGGAAACTAAATCAATATTAAATCGCCTGCCCTCTTTAACAATTTGGGAGTAGGTAATTTTCTTTGGTTCCAGGTTAGAAACTTCAGTTGTTGATGCATTGTCAGTTTTTTCTATTTCCAAAGTAGAATGGCCAGAAGTTGCATCATAGGAACTTTCTCTTTCAGAGATAACCTCTGTATCTTCCCCTTCTGGTGTACACTCCAGATCATTACTTGCAATTGTTTCTGGAGACATTTCACAGCCCTTGGTCCCTAATAACTGTTTATCTAGAGCCAAGCACCCTTTTTCAGATTGCTGAGCAGTCTCATTAGTAACAGAACCTCCCAAGTCAGGCAGTTTTGACAACGCACCAGCTTCTTCAACATCTTCAGCTGAATCCTGACTGATTAGAACACAAAAACAGAGATTTAAAAACTTGAAGTTTGATCGAGTGCAAGAAATGAAAAACTTCAGAAACATTTTAATGAAAAGCATTAAAGTGAACCACCTGATCCAAATAAGGTCTTATTTGGAATGGCTACAGTACCCTGCTGCTTTCACTCTAAAGTTGTAACTCACGAGGGCTACGTTTCTGCAAATCAAATAACAGGCTTGAAATCCCTGTTTCTGCATAAAACTAAGACTGGATGTATCCACACATGAATTTAAGCACACTTAAATTTGATGCATATTAAGTTAATGCGCATTAAGCCTTTTTTGGCAGGTGTCTACCCATGGTGAAACTTGGGACTTTTAGTCCCAAGTCACTCCAGCCCTGCCACGTGCCCGTGTGGCCACCAGGGGGAGCTCCAGCTTCCATATACAGGGCTGCCAGCACTTGGCAGCCATGCTGAAGGGAGAGCCAGCTGCCAGCACTTGGCAGCCATCTTGAAAGTACACCCTATACACTGTGACCTCTGGGTGGACAGAGCAGCAGCATGGCACAGATGCAGGCAGCACGTGCCTGCCCTGATCCTGCCGCAGCTGCACTTCCCAGGCCTCGCTGCCCCAGCTTCTGGCCCTGTGGCTGGCACAGCAGGCACATCCAGGTGGCTTCGCCCATGGGTTGTGGCAACCCTGATGTGCACTCCCACAAGGCCCTGAAGCCTCTCCCCCCAATGCAGATGTTGGGGCTGCAGAGGCAAAAGACAGAAGCCTTTTGTGAGAGTTTGCAACATTTCAGAGATTAGATACTCTGCACCAGGGTTCATACACTGCATGGTTACAGATCAAAGGTTGGTCATGCATGGGTGCCCAGGGACCATGTTAAGCTGTACAGGCAGGGCTGGGTCTGGGTGGCCACTGGACAAGCTGCCTGGCCCCACTTGCACCACTGGGACTGGCAGGCCAATGGGTGCTGGCTACTGGCTGCAAGCAGCCTGCCTCCCTTGCTCCCTTCCCAGGGCAGAACAGGCCAGGTTGCTGGCAGCACCTGCTGGCACAGCTCCAGACCCCACTCCCTCCCTCCTCTCTGCAGGCCAGCCACTCTGCCGCCCAGCCCATGGCACCTGGGCTCAGGGCACGTGGGGCTCCCAGACAACTGGGGTGAGAGGCTGGTCCTACCCCTGCTCTCCCCACTGGGGGCCGCTCCAGGGAGGTGCTCCAGGTTTGGTCCCCCTGCACTGCTACTGTGCCCTGAGCATGCCCCTGCTGCGTGTGCCCCAGGCGGTGCATGATGAGCCAGCTGTTTGTGCAGGCAGAGGGCTGCCTGAGACACTACACCCTGCTGCTGATGACCCTGGTGGTGCCCTGACCACACCTGTGCTCCTCTCTTCTGGTGGTGCGTCATCAGAAGCATCATGGCGGAGTGCACGAGAAGACAGGCCACCCTCGCAGGGATGCAGCCTGTCTCCTGGGGTTGCAAAATGCATGAAGGGCATGGTCTTTTGGGCATAAACAGATCAACAATTGAACTCGGTCATGGCCACCCACTGTGCCCACAAGGCCTTGGCCTTCATACAACAATGCTGTGCCATCCAGGGGTGGCCACGTGCATGTATTCCACTGGAAATGGTGTCATAAATGTGGGTGTTTGAGCACCTGCCCCATGTGAATGGCCTCTTGATGTTAGCCCCGCCCCAGAGCACTATGAGGTTGCACACCACCTCCCAGGTCCAGTTGGGGATCCAGGCACTCAGGATGGGCGTGGACACATGGGCAGAGCTGGGGCTTGATGGGGACAACATGCTGGAAATGCTCCCCACACCAGCTCTCTGGGCCCCTGTGAGTCTGCCCCTGCGATGCCAGCCCTGGAGGGCTGCTAGCAGCACCCTGGACAGGGGCACAAGCAGGGACTGTGAGCCACGTGGCAGAAGTGCTTTACCACAGTGCCTTCAAAAAGACAGAGGTGGGGGTACAAAACACTAGGGAGCAGGTGTTGGCCCAGCTGCTGTAGAAAGCAGGGCCAGCAGCCCTAGGACGAATCTCATGTGTGGCCAAGGAGCAGCTCCAGCAAGGGGACAGGACAGGCAAAGGCTGCATGGGTCCTGTCCAGGAGGGACACATGGGGGCCTGGTAGGCTCCTGCATGTAGCACTCTGTGCTGTGTGCCCCAGGACACAAAATGGCTGAAGGCTTTTATAGCCTGCAGCTAGGGGCTGCCAGACAGCAGCCCAGCCCTGGAGGAAGAGAGGTGGTCAAGCCAGGAGCCCTGGGGCTGGGCTATGGCTGGCCCCCTAGTGACTGGGCAGACCCAGAACTAAAGTCTCTGCATTAACATGCATTAATACATCTACATATGCATGAATGCGCTTTAACTAATTGTGCCTAAATTTGTTGCTTGCTTTATGCAGGGAACAAATTTAGGTGCAATTAACCAAAAATCACTATTTTTAAGGTGCATTAAGGGCGCGCATGGGTAGAATTGCACCCTTAAATTGGGCTAATATGCCTTAAATACTCATGTGTAGACACACCCACTAAGATTAATAAAAAAATGAATACCTACAGCTGTCAAACTGATAAACAGCACTGCAGATAATTACCTAAAGTAGAGACCATTCATATCACCTTGGAAAGTAGACTGTAGCTTACAAAAAGCTTATACTTTTCTGATCAAATCTGTCTTTAACATGACACCCCCTGCTTTCTGCCTAACTTCAGACTAATATGGCTAAATTACAACATGATATTAAAAATAAACATCCATTAAAAGATAACCTAAAGGGTTTTATTTTTATCTATGAATATGTAAAGCTGCTTTAACATCCCAGCCATTACACCACTGAAAATAACTGAAAACCAAATTCATTTCTTCATTTGATAAAGGATATTTTGTCTCTAAGAGTCTACCATCTCCTCAGGAAGTATGGGAATTTGGTCTGAAATTTTAGCCTATAAGAACTTTCAGTTTACCTATTTAGCTTGGATGCCAAATTTCACTAAAGAGGTGGATCAGACTGCAGGATATAGTAACTAAACATACATAGATCACACTTTTTTCTTGAATCCCATTCATAAGGGATTAATGCTAAATGAGTAACCAATTATCACAGGCTAACAGAACACAGTAAGACAAATGTGGCTTTATACTCATCTCAAATGTCTTTCATATAAACTATTTACAATACATACTTATTTCTAGAAACTGCTCCTCTCACACAATTATATGTTAACCCATTAATGAATAGAACTTTAATACATGTGGCCTCATCAGCCAAAGAAATTTTAGAACAAGTTTATTCTATAAATCTTAAGGGGTGCAAGGCATTCCATTCTGGTTCATTATGAGGCCATGTATACAACTTGTACATCTTATGAAACATGATTTGTCTCCATTTCCAACCATACTCCCCACTGCCTCCCCCTCCCCCAAGCCCTTGGTCTTGTTTAAGAGCCACAGTCTTATTATCTTATATCTATGGTGGCAGAGCCTCATTCTTCTTTCCTCCATTTCCAGCAATCACTTCCTGGGGTGCTGTACACACCATGGGGGTTTAATTCAGTTTAGTTCTCCCTAAATTTAAATGATGGGTTTTAAAAAACCCGTTTCAGTTGAGGGAGAATTAAACCAAATTAACCCCCCATGGCATTTACACAAGAGTGGGGGCCCAATCCTTAGAGCTTACCTGTCTCTCTGGTGGCGGGGGGTGGGAGTGGGGGCAAGCTGCTGGCAGGTTGAGAGGTCCTTGAGCTGTGCAGGGACCCTGTGTTTCCCTCCACAGCTGCGGGGGGGCCAGTACATCCCTCTGCAGCAGCACCCCCCACACTGCACCTGCCCACTGGCACCTGGCCCAGGAGGTCCCAGGGGGCACTGCAGCCACAGAGGGAAGCACTGGGCCCCCAACACAGCTCAGGGAGCCACACAGGCTCTGGAAGAAAAGAAAAAAAGGAAACAAAATATCAGGCTCCTTGCTGCTTTTTATTTTCCCCCTTCAGTCAAACCTGCCTGCATGGGCTGCTGCCGGGTCGCACAGCCCCTACGCTGTGCAGAGCTGGTGCTTCCCTCCACGGTGGCGGTACCCCCCAGGACTACACAGGCTGGGCGCCAGCAGGCAGGTGCAGCCTGGGGGGCCCCGCAGCTGCAAAGGAAAGCACTGGGGTCCCCTGCGGCAAAAGGACTGTGCAACCCGCCAGCAGCTCATTTCCCCCCCCCCGCCACGCCACAACAGAGGCAGATAAGCTCCAGCACCCCTGCACCGCCCCCACCACCTTCCTGCCACCTGGGACTACCCGGGAACGGCTGGCTTGCCCCTGGGGCAGAGCAGCAAGGCGGTAGGAGGGCGGTACTGGTGGCAGGACGAGACAGCAGGGATGGTGCTAACAGCAATGCCACTAAAACAGAATACACAGCCAAACATGATTTTGCCATTAAAGCAGTGAAAAAGGGCATTTAAGTCATCTTAAAGGCCAATTTTGTGGCATGTACAAAGGCCCCTGGAATTTAGGCTT
Source organism: Gavialis gangeticus (assembly GCF_001723915.1). Classification (NCBI taxonomy): domain Eukaryota; kingdom Metazoa; phylum Chordata; order Crocodylia; family Gavialidae; genus Gavialis; species Gavialis gangeticus. The sequence goes on along the minus strand of NW_017729029.1, from coordinate 31,001,966 downwards.
AGTCCACCTGCTCCCTGGCTTTTGCTGAATGATGATTTTACTTAGTATATTCCTTGCTTATCCTCAAGAAGGCTCAGAAAAAGGAAGAGACTTTCACTGAGAGGATGAGTGAATAGAGACAAGAAGGTCCCTGACACAAGACAAGCCTCACAACAGCCATAAATTCTTCCCACATTTCTCTAGCACAGGAACTTTATGAAAACCCTGGAAATTAGGCATTCAGGTAATAGCCACGCGGAATATAGGCAGTTTCCTTAACTACCAAATACTCCCCCCTTCCCTTCTCCCCCCACCCTGCGAGGGATTACAGTTCCCAAATTAACTTAACACAAACATACATATAATCTAATCTAAATTTTATTTTAGAAAGCAGAAAATTAACTATATGTGTTTTCATCTTTACTGGCATTGTCTGTAACCTTTAGTGCAATATAATGAAAGCATGCCTTGTGCAATTCTGGTTAATCGCTAACATGAGAATCATAATGGCAATAAAGTTAGAGGGCAGTCACCACAGGTAAGTATTCCATGTAGTTGGCCTCCTTTTTCTAATGACAACATTCTTTAAAATTCTCCTTATAAAGCAAAACTGCACATTTAATCTCATCTATCTTTTTTAGCCTGAACTTCAATATTGTCTACCTCAGCAACTAATACTTTTGAACTTAGAATTTTAGTTTATGTTACCAACAAAGATGAATGAAATCAATGTCATTATAAGTTAAAGGAGTTCGGCAATAATTTTGTATTATCTTTTTATCTTTATACCACAAGCCATTAATGCACTGAACAAACAATCTCTTCTAAGGTGAAACCTAATGAACTGTGATTTTAAAGGTGACCTATAAAGGTACAATATCAAATAGCAGTAACTATCAATATAGGTAAATTTCCCATAACAGCTAAGAAGCATTCTGCAGACTTACCAAAAGATCTACCTCTCTTCTCTGCAGTCTCAGGGGTAGGAGACTGTCTGGGCCAGCAGGAGAAAGAAAATTCTCCAGATTGCTCTCACTCTCCCATTTTGTATATCTGAAGAGTGCCAATGGTTAGCCAGAAGGGCACAGCATAAATCAGCTTATCCACACATAAAACACATTCTCCACTTTCCTGGAAAGACGTACTTTTGTTGGTCTTGGGATGGCACTCCTTTGCACTATCAACATTTCCCCCATCAAGTAAACCCACTCAAAGTAATACTAACCAAGCAGAAGCATAAGGATTTCTTAGGGTCATATCTTTTACTGGACTACCTGCATAGTTAGGATACTTAGAGAAGCTTTTGAATGCAAGACCTTCTTCATTAGGTCTGAGAAGTAAAAACCAGCATAGCACAGAAAAAAAACAAACAAACGTGATTAAAAGCTTGTTTACTCTAATCACAGCTATGCAGTTGGTCCAACAATAGATATCACCTTAAGAAATCCCTGCCTCTAGTATAATTCCTAGTACATCATGGACAGCTGCATCACCCTAACACTACCATAACATGGAAGATAACAAAACCCAGGACTTACACTGGAAAATCCCAAACCTAAAGAGCTAAACTTGACTATCTAATCATCAGAAGCAAACTTCCCACTGCCAAACAGACTTAACAGCCTTGTGTTAACAAGAAATACTTGACAATATATCTCCATTGCTAATACAAACAACACCCCGCCCCACAACCATCAGAATTCATGGATCCTACACATGCCTTCCCCAAAATGTGATATATCTGATCCAATGCACCAAATGCCCTCATGGCAACTACATGAGAGAAACCAAACAGCAACTAAACAACAGAATGAACTCTCACAGAAAAATATAAAAGACAGAGACATACAAACACCACTGAAGTATATTTATCAGAACAAGTACATTCATCACAGAACAACTACACCCTCTCTGACCTCACTATTCTCATGTGTAAATCTCTCCTTTATCTAACACTTTTAAAAAATTAACTTGGGAACAAAACTTCATAAGCTGACTGGACACTAAGAACCAGGGGCTTAACACTGATACTGGTTTCATGGCACATTATAAAACCTATCTGATCCCTGAATTCTTTCAACACATGAAAGGTGAGAATGACCCTACTCCCTTTTGACAGGCCTTCATCTCCCAGTAATCAGCTTCTTTTCTACTGCTAATTGTTTGTCTGCTAACCCTGGGAACTTCTCTCCCCTGTCTTCCATCTGTTTTTTTTTTTATTATAATGTCCAGGCTTTTACTCCTCAGATGCAAAGAAGATTGTCTTACATTCAGAAGTTTGTCTAACTCTACTCCAACTATGTAGTTGGTCCAATATAAGATATTACCCTAAGAAATCCTTGCCTCTTGCATAATTCCTCAACTACCATAACTACATCATCACTCTAAAAGTACCGATAGCCAAGTAAATACATTGCAGAATCTTGGAATTCAGCATCATATAAATGTAACTAACTCACCTGCACTCACTACACCATAACTGTCCAACTGCACACTGCACCAATGGGAGTCACATGCCCAGCAGGTCACACCAGGACAAGTAACAGGTCCTCAGGTTGCACACCACATGGACACCCCTCTCCTGCTATACTATGCACCCATGTCCCCCATCCCACCGCTGCACCATGCACTTACATTCCCTCTCACCACTGCACTGAAAGTCTGCATCCCTCCCCACTGCTGCGTTGCATGCCCCTGTGGGTGCATCTCCCTCCACTGCACCCTGTACAAGGTCTCAGGCTCACCCTAAGCTCCCCAAGCCATGCCGTGCTGCACTGCCCCACTCCCTGGGAAAGCAGCAGGCATTAAAAGCCCAAGGAGGGAGGGGGAGCTGGGAGACAATGATGAAGTGATAGCTGGGCACAGGCCAGAGAGTAGTAACATGCAAGCCGCTAGTTGGAAAGCCCTACTCTACACTTAACACTCTCTACCAGCACTACTTCCAGCAATCCAAAAATAAATAAATGAATAAATAAATAAATAATCGGTGTAGCATTTTCACTATCATTTTTTGTTTAAATTTGCTGCGCAAGCATTTGCCCCTTCTCTGCAACCAAATTACAGAACCTTCCACCAAAATTACATAATAGAGCAACAGTTAATATTGAGATCTGGACCAAAATGCAAGCAATTATGTCAGTTCTGGAAGTAGGGTTTTTATACAACTGTAAAGATGGGACCACAGGAATCTCCATAATAAATCAAGTTTTCAATACAGGTACTACTGCTTATTATTCTGCCACTGAGATGGTGACAGTGGCACTGCTATCGCCAAAATAAATAATTTATCAAATTAATTAAAATATCTTGCTACTGCATTTGCAGTTTTATGTGTCAGTTCCTTCAGACACTGAGATAGAAATTATTTTTGGATAGAGACCTGAATTCTCTTAATACGAGCTCACTGAACAGTTTTCCTTCCACTTTGGATGCGGTACTTGCCATTTCTTATACACACATTCCTATTAGCCATCCTACCGGTTTCTCTGTTCTTCATTGTCAACTGTCTTAAAAAACAAAGTGAAGTGTTCATTTAGTTTGGAGCCATACCTAAATTATCTTTGCTCTGTGACCTGGCCTAATTCTTTTCTGTTTTTCTTAGCATCTGACAAAGTAGGCTGATGCCTATGAAAACTTATGCATCTCTGAACAAATCAGTCTATACTGCCACCCTGCCCTCCCTTCTGCCTTTCCACTTCTACATTTCTTTTTCAAAGTTCAACTCAACTTCACTTCTGCTTGGGATGCAAATTCCTGATAAGTTTAGAACCTTTTGTTTAGATATCCTAAGCCACTTTCACAGTTATTTCTTTCTTTTCTCCTGTTGACTTTGCAAGCCAGTTTTCTAATAAAAAACTGAATTACCAACACGTTTTTATCTTTCTAATTATATTGAATTAACTTGCGATCACTTCATCTAAGGGCATTGTTTAAAACCAACTCTCCCAAACATTATTCATAGATTCATAGTTGTTAAGGGAAGGAAGGGACCTCTCGAGATCATCAGGTCGACCCAGGTCAGCGTCCAGGCATTTTTTGAAGATATCCAGAGTAGGTGCTTGTACCACTTCTGGGGGAAGTCTATTCCAGACCAGGGACACTCGAGTTGTAAAGAAGTTTTACCTTATATCTAATCTAAAGTGAACTTCTAGCAATCTATGACTGCTAGTCCTAGTCTTCCCCTGGGAAACCTTGGAGAACAGATGTTCTCCCAGTCCCTGATATGAGTCCTTTATATATTGATAGGCTGCCACCAAGTCCCCTCTAAGTCTTCTCTTCTCCAAGCTGAACAGACCCATGTCTCTAAGCCTCTCATTGAATGGCCTGCTCTGCATACCTCGAACCATACGCATAGCCATCCTTTGGACTCCCTCAAGCTTCTCCATAACTTTCCTGACGTGTGGTACCCAGAACTGGATGCAGTACTCCAGCTGCAGCCTCACGAAGGCTGAGTAAAGCAGGAGGATGACATCTTTAGTCTTGTTTGAGATGCATCAGTAGATGCATGCCAGTGTTTGGTTTGCTTTGCTGGCTAAGGCATTGCATTAGTGGCTCATGTTTATTGTATGGTCCAGGGCTTTTCAACCTTTTTTAAGGAGTGTACCTCTTCTGGGTGCACTTCTGGCAGAGCTGGGGTTAGGGGGTGCTGGCGGCCAGATGAGGAGCAGGGGGGCTTTCACACGGTGGCACAGGGTAGTGGATGGCAGTGGCAGCCACCATATGCAAGGCTCCCCCACCCCCGGCGTGCAGCCAGCTTGGCAGCACCTGTGAGGCCCGCAGAGGGGAGCAACTACCCACACCTCCCACCCAACCCTGCTCCTGGGAGGCAGCAGTGTGGGGTGGTGGTGCTCTGTCCCCTCCTGCACATACTACCTAGCCACTTTCCAAGTACCCCCAGGGGTATATGTACCCCCAGTTGACAACCCCTGGTATGGTCTATCAAGATTATATACACAATTATATGGGAACAGATAGATGAAAAATAACAACATATATGAGACTAAACAGTATTCATAGGGACAGGGTTAAAATGACTGTGGTTTTGAAGCTGATGTTACAGTATGTATAATTTTTATTTTAATGAAGATGAATTAGATAACATTAACAGGGGAAGCAGTTTGCAGGCAGTTGCTGGAAGCAAGAGGAGGAAGGAGGAGAGCAGAAGGAGAGAAGCAAGGCACCAGATCCTGCCTAGGAAAGGTACGTGATCCAGCTGCCTATGCCTTTGGTTTTGCTGAGTGCGTGTTTGGTGGGCTTTGTGTGCTGGGGTGCGTGCTCTGAGAACCTGGGAGTGATTGTTGACTATTGTGTGATTGTTGATTGTTGTGGGATTGCTGCCTGGGCCTGACAGAAGCCCTAACAAAGGGGCTGAGTCAGCCCAGGCCCAGAAGGGTATAAAAGGAGACTCTCCAAGTGACCAGGGAGCCAGTGACCAGGCAGCCTGTGAACAGGGACTGCAAACAGGGACTGCAAACAGGGGAAGTAGTTTGCAGGCAGTTGCTGGAGGCAAGAGGAGGAGGATAGAAGCCCACAGCAGTTTGCAGGCAGTTTGCAGGCCAGTTCGTGGGCAGTAGCATAGCCTATTACCATACAACAGTGGGGATGCATTGTACCTCACGCTCCCCGCCTTGGCCCCAATGGGTGCTCCCTTCCCTTGCACCACTCAGGCCAACACCCAGACAAAACCCATGGTTACAGCCTCTACCCAGATGGAGCCTCTGGCACCAGGATGTGAGGGCTGCCTGGCAAGGGCTGCCAGCAACTGGGAATGGGAGCAAGGTCACCCCCACCTGTGGTGTATACTCTTAAGTGAGGTCCCTGGAGTCCCAAGTGACTGAGCTCCAGGCCCAGATAAGCAGACTTCATGCCATCAGGGTCCACGAACAGGAGACTGATGACTACTACAGTCTGGCTCTTCTCCTGAAGAATGAAAAAGAGAAGGGCAAGCTGAAGTGCTCTGGGTCAAGATTCAGGGG
>NW_017729029.1:30994319-30995140 GCF_001723915.1 Gavialis gangeticus | reverse complement strand
GGTCCCTTCCGACCCTAAATCTATGAAACTATGAATAAGATAGAGAAGAAAGTGGCCAACAAGAAAGCTGGCCAAAAAGACCCACCCAGGTCTACCTGGAAGACAGTTGTCTTAGGCTCCAGGACACGCAGGGCTAGGGCAGCCCCTCCCCTGGCATTGCAGGTATTAGATAACCTCACCACACATAAGGAGGCTCCAATGGAGACACTGGAGGAGAAGCTGGGTAGTTAGCAAACTGCCACCCCCAAGAGGAGGTAGGGGAGGTGGGGGACTCCCACCTTTGGGGCACTGAGGGACCCACCTTCCATCCAGACCCCTTAGCCCATGAGGGCTGCTGCCTCCCTGGGGCCTGCACCCGAGATGTTGCGGAGAGGATCCCTAGGCTTGTCTGGGCCTCCAACTGCTACCCCATGCTCCTCATCCATGTGGGCATGATGACACAACCAGGAGTAATCCAGACCTGGTCACGAATGGCTACAGGGCTCTGGGGGCTGGGCTCAAGGGGTCAGGGGTGCAAGTAGTATTTTCCTCTGTGTTCCCAGTTGCAAGCCACCAACCTAGGAGGTAAGGATGTGAACCAACGACTCCAGTGGTGGTGCTACCAAGAGAGCTTTGGTTTCTACAACCACAGCGCAGACTTCAGGGAGAGAGGACTCCTGGGAAGGGACAGCATCCACGTTACACAGAGGGCTGTAAACTAAGGTCACTGGGGGATGGGAAAACACTGCCTGGAGCGTGCCAAGGGACCAGCATACAAGAAAGTGCTGAAGTTGGGGATACTAGGACAGCCACTCTTGCAAGAGCTGAGGGAACAGTTTTCC
>NW_017729029.1:30985148-30989319 GCF_001723915.1 Gavialis gangeticus | reverse complement strand
AGAAAGTGCTGAAGTTGGGGATACTAGGACAGCCACTCTTGCAAGAGCTGAGGGAACAGTTTTCCCTCAGCGTGACAGGAAAAGGAGGGTCTCAAATTGGAGGACTCAGGTGCCTGTACACTAATGCTAGGAGCATGGGGAATAAGCAGGAGGAGCTAGCCCTCCTACTCTCCAGTGGGCATTACTATCTAGTAGGGATTATGGAGACCTGGTGGGACTCCTCAAATAATTGGAACATAGCCATAGAGCACAGGTGGGCAAAATATGTCCTGCGGGCAAAGATGACAGGCAGTCAGCAGCAGAAGGACCCAGGGGAAACCTAAGGCGGGACTCAGGGGCTGAGCAGCAAGGAGGACCTGGCTCCACCCCACCCCCAGCCCCCCACCTCCAGCCCCCAATTGGAAGTCTCTACAGCTTCTGACCTTGAGACCCTGAAGCTGTTTCCCACATCCCTCCACCTGAGTGGAAAGCAAGATAAGATTGGATGGAGGGATGGGGGAAAACCGCTGTGACCTGCTTAGCAGCCAGCAGCCCCATGGTGCTTGCCGGGCTGGAGCTGGAGCAGAAAGAAGCAGGTGGAGAGGAAGGGGAGGGGAGAGGTGGCGGTGGGGGCATGGAGTTCATAGTTGTGGCAGTGGTAAGCAGGGGCCACAGGGAGTGGAGCAGCAAGCAGCAGGGGCAGCAGCCGTGGAGAGCAACAGGAGCTGTGGCCACTGTGAGCGGTGGAGGCAGCCATGGTAGCATTAAGTGGTGGGGGCTGTGGCAGTGGGGACCATGGGGAGTGGCCTGGTGAGCAGCAGGGGCTGCAGTGGCGTGCAGAGTGGTGTGGCCCATAGGGACTGGCGGGGGCCACAAGGAGCAGTGCAGGTCGTGGCAAGCAGTGCAGGTCATGGCAGTAGGGGCTGCAGCAATGGCATAGGGAGGGATGGAGGCCGCAGCAGTGGACAGCAGCACAGGAAGTGACTGCAGTTGTAGAGAATTGGCAGTGGTGGGCAAGTGTGACGGAGGGAAAGCAGGGAAATAGTGGCAGCAAGCTGGGATGACAGGAGTGCAGAGCCTGAGCGCAGGGTCTGCCTGGCTGCATCACGCGAGGCTCACATGCAGTCCACAAGAGCCTCAAGCAATAGAGCCGGCAGCCCAGCCCAGTCACTCTCTCTCCCAGCCCACCCACCATACCCACACATACACCCAAACACACACACACACACACACACTCCCCAACCACACCCCGCCTCATACACCCCCTTACCACCCACACACAGCATACAGTAGGACTGTTCTTTGTACTATTATGCAGTCATCTCTAGAAACACATCATAAACACAGAAATCAGTACAAAAATATTTTTAAATAAAATTAAAATAAGTTATAGTAGATGTTTTATTTTTTTGTATATGATTTGGGGTTTTTTCTGGTTTCAAGATTTCAGCACTTCCTCGCAAAAGGCAAGGGGAGCAACTCCTGGTGGCAAAGGTCACAGGTCAGGAGCAGGACTTCCAGTTCCAATATGGCAACCAGGAGGTGAGGCAACTGTCAAGGAGCAGGGCTACCCATGTGGCCCTCGACAGTTCCCCAAAACTTGGTAAACGGCCCTCCGCCCAAAATAATTGCCCACCCCTACCATAGAGGGCTACACCCTTTACAGAAGGGACTGAGTAGGGAAGAAAGGTGGAGATGTAGCTCTCTACGTGACAGCGCAGTACACCTCCTTCAAGGCCAACAATGGCTCCAAAGAAGAGTGGCTTGAAACCCTCTTAGCCAAACTACAGGGTAGGGCAAGGTGAGAGAGACCTAACTGTAGGTGTATACTACAAATCACCAAACTGGGGGTGGAGTTCTCTAGAGAACTAGCAGAGGCTGCATGTGGATGGGACATGCTCGTCACAGGCAACTTCAGTTACCCAGACATCTTTCGGGAGGAACACTCAGCTAAGTCAGATAGGTCACATTGCTTCCTGACCTCTATTGAAGAGCTCTACCTGACTCAGGAAGTGCATGGGCCAACCAGAGGCAATGCTCTCCTAGGCTTGGTCTTGGCCAAAGGAGACAATCTGGTGAGCGACTTGAATATAGAGGGTAGCCTGGGCAACAGTGACCATGAAACCATCATGTTCACTGTCCATCACAAGGCAGTCAAATTGGATAGCAGGGTTGAAGTTTTGGACTTTAAAAAGCCAATTTCAACAGGCTCAGGGCAATAGTAGGGGAAGCACTGCAGGACCAGGGACTAAAGGTGGAAGGAGTGCATGAAGAGTGGTCCTTTCTCAAGGATACAATCCTCAAAGCACAAAAGAAGTCCATTCCCATGTGGAGGAAAGGTAGCAGAAAGGCTGGTAATATCGATATCATCATCCTCTTGAAAAAGAAGAGAGAAGCATGCAAACAATGGAAGCTTGGGACAGTCCCCAAGGAGGACTATACAACATCAGCTCGCACTCTTACGGAGCAGATTAGGAAGGCTAAAGCAGCGACTGAATTTAAACTAGCAACAGAAATCAAGTTTTCTTTAGGCATGTAGGGAACAGGAGAAAAAACAAATGGAAGTGTGGGGCCACTGCTTAACAACTCAGGACAGCTGGTTACGGACACCCAGGAGAAAAACTGAACACCCAAATGACTATTTTGCTTCAGTATTTCACTGGACTAAGGGGGAAATCATACTAGATAAGGTTCAGAATGGGCATGGTGGGAATGACCGCCTTCCTACTGTTGACACTGAGCTGGTGCATGACCAGTTAGAAAAGTTAGACATTTATAAGTCAGCAGGACCAGATGAACTTCATCCAAGAGTGCTGAAGAAATAGATTGAAGTCATCATGGGACCTCTCACAAAACTCTCTCAAAACTCATGGCGCTTGGGGGAAGTCCCTGAAGACTGAAAAGGGCCAATGTTATGCCCATCTTCAAGAAGGGGAGGAGAGGACCTGGGCCAATTAGTCTAACTTCTAGCTGAGGTAAAATCCTGGAAAAATTCATCAAGGAGCCTATGTGCAATAGGCCTGCAGAACATAGGATTCTGAATGACAGCCAGCATGGCTCCATCGCGGGCAGGTCTTGACTTACCGATCTCAACTCCTTCTATGGTGAGGTAACTCACCACCTGGCTAAGAGACAGGAGGTTGACACTGTATACCTAGACATCCAAAAGGCCTTTGATCTGCTATCTCATGATGTTCTCACGGGAAAACTGGAGGATTGTGGGCTTTAACTACTCAACAGTTAAGTGGGTAGGAAGCTGGCTGTGGGGTAGGACCCAGAGTCCTGATGAACAGATCTGTGCTGTGAGAAGTGGCCAGTGGTGTCCCTCAGGGGTCTGTGCTTGGTCCAGTGCTTTTCAATATCTTTATCAATGATTTGGATGTGGGGGTGAAGAGGTCACTGGCCAAGTTCGCATATGACACCAAGTCATGGGGGAGGGTGGTCACACTTGAAGATAGGTTGCAGATATAGGCGGACCTAGGCAGGCTGGCAAGATAGGTGGATCCGAATCAGATGAAGTTCAATATTGAGAAGTGTGAAGTGCTTCATCTGAGGACAAACAATCCCCAACATACTTACAGGCTTCGTGGCACTGAACTGACTAGCACCATGACTGAAAGGGACCTAGGGGTAATAACAGACCATAGTATGAACATGAGCCATCAGTGAGATGCTGTAGCTAGCAGGGCAAACAATACTCTGGCATGCATCAACCGATGCATCTCAAGCAAAACCAAGGAAGTGAATCTTCTGCTTTACTCAGCATTTGGTGAGACTGCAACTGGAGTACTGCATCCAGTTCTGGGTGTCACACTTCAACAAGGATGTGGAAAAGTGTGACAGTCCAGAGAAGAGCCACCTATATGATCAGAGACTTGCAATGCAAGCCATACGAGGAAAGACTGAGGGACTTGGGTCTCTTCAGCCTACAAAAGAGAAAGCTGAAAGGAGACTTGGTAGCAGCTTACCACTAAATCTTCAAAAAAGGGAAGAAGGAGGACCCGGGAAACTATAGGCCAGTTAGTCTTATCTCGATCCTAGGCAAGCTGTTTGAGAAAATAATTCTGGCACACTTCCACGAGGGGCCAGCAGGGGACTGCATGCTCAGGGGCAACCAACACGGGTTCATCAGTGGCAGGTCCTGTCAGACCAACCTGGTGGCCTTTTACGATCAGATCACCAGATCATTAGA
>NW_017729029.1:30971711-30980148 GCF_001723915.1 Gavialis gangeticus | reverse complement strand
GGAGGCAGTCAGGAAGGCCAACCACACCTTGTCATGCATCCACAGATGCATCTCGAGCAGGTCCAAGGAGGTGATACTCCCCCTGTATGCGACACTGGTCAGGCCGCAGTTGGAGTACTGCGTCCAGTTCTGGGCGCCGCACTTCAAGAGGGATGTGGACAGTATGGCGAGGGTCCAGAGGAGGGCCACTCGCATGATCGGGGACAGCAGGGCAGGCCCTATGAGGAAAGGCTACGGGACCTGAACCTGTTCAGCCTCCAAAAGAGAAGGCTGAGGGGGAATCTAGTGGCTTGTTATAAACTAGTCAGGGGGGATCAGCAGGCACTGGGGGAGTCCCTGTTCCCCCGAGCACCGCCAGGAGTGACCAGGAATAACGGTCACAAGCTGGCAGAGGGTAGATTTAGGCTAGATATCAGGAGGCACTACTTCACGGTCAGGGTGGCTAGGATCTGGAACCAACTTCCAAGAGAAGTGGTGCTGGCTCCTACCCTGGGGGTTTTTAAGAGGAGGTTAGATGAACACCTTGCTGGGGTCGTTTGACCCCAGTACTCTTTCCTGCCATGGCAGGGGGTCGGACTAGATGATCTACTCAGGTCCCTTCTGACCCTAGAAACTATGAAACTACATCAGGGGAATACATCAAGGGCTCGGTGAACAACTGTTCACCAGGGCACCTTTGGGCAAAAATTGGAGTAATAGCTACAAACTCTTGGAAGACCGTTTCAGGCTCAACACTAGGAAAAACTTCTTCACAGTCAGGGTGTCCAGACTATGAAATAAGCTCCCTCCAGAGGTGGTGCAATCTACCCTGAAAATCTTCAAAAGGAGACTGGATGGTCACCTCGGTGTGGTCACCTGACCCCAGTTGCCTTTCCTGCCTAGTGGCAGGAGGGCTGGACCCAATGATCTTGTAAGGTCTCTTCTAGCCCCTTACATTCTATGAATCATCTATAAACAATATAAGAACAGTATGATTTTGCTCCTTAAAATGTTTTAAAACTTAATGTCTCCTACTTGAGGATTATATTAGTGACCATCAATTTAATATTATTCTGAAGTTTATATCACCATAATTGAACATTATGTTTACATATTTGTGTAAACATGATACAAAACACAGTATAGAAGCCGCAAGTTTTATTTAATTTTCGCTGCATTTTCCATCTATAAATTTCTGCATAATCAAAATACAGGTTTAGTGAAAGTGTAAATCTAACTGAATCCAATTTTTCTGCCCTTCCCTCCACCCTCACAAGCCATCCCTACTTTAAGCAGAAATATTAGCTAACCAGAAACATTGGACCCTGCTACACATTACATATATTATGTAATTAACTGGTTAATTGTGCAATACATTTAGACCAGCCACACATGCAAAGTAATTATCACACTATAAAAATTACTATCCAACTATAAAAAGATCTAACCAGCTACAAAGTTAGTGCTTGAAAATTTATACCAACTCTACAGCTGATTTCTATCCAGTTTTAATGCGTGGCAGGACCCTTTGATACACCAAAGTTCATGAAGGTAGATTCACTATGCTAATATATTTTTAAATTCTATTCAGTTCCTCCAAATGAATATCTGAACAATGTGCAGGCCTTCTAATTTTACAGTAAAAGCCAAACCTTTCACAAAAAGTTAACTCATGACATCTTTCCTACAGAAATAACTTCCCCTGAATAATGTAACAACTGTCTATAAAAAGGAGAATCACTCAAATTAAACTTTTGTACAGACATTTTTTCTCACTAATTCATAAAAAAGGATGTGCCTGTAGGAAAACTGTTGTGTAAATTCTGATTATTATCTACTACTATTCATCAATTAATGGTAGTAACAAAGGAATATCTTAAAATGAATGTGCCTTATTAATACTGTGTAACAGACACCCCTTCAGATAGGTCAAATGAAAAATTGCCAACCAGCTGGTTAATTTATTCAGCACAGGTGTTCACTATTTATTTTTCAGCCATTTGCCTTTTTTCAATACAGCTTGTTGTAGAGACAGTATTCTTTTCCTTTGATGGATGCACTTTGTTCAGAGGCCATTCATTTCAGTTTCACACAGTATATATTATACTGCTACCCAGCTGTTTATTCTTTCAGAATAAATGTTTAATGGTTACTTCATACAAGTTATAAAAGTTAAGCAACAACAAAAATCTACCCAGAACATGTAAGCTGTCTGGAGTGCCTTGATCAACTCTCTCCACTAAGTTTAAAGTTGGTTTGTAAACTGCTTCTTTTATCCAACACCAGTTTTTTCTAGCAGTATGCCGTTCAGTGCATTAGACTGAATTGTGTTTAACTCACAAACTGTGAAGAAGTTGAAAATTTTAGTTATCTTATTTTTGAAGCAGCTGTGATCAACACTATTATTTCACCATACCTAGGCAATTAGTAATATATAAAACACTTAAAACCAGTATTGGAATAGTATTAAGAATATTTATGGTGACATTAAGGTAGAAATAGTTGAAGAGAGAATCAGACATTTTAGAAGGATTTTTACACAATGTAAACAATTTTTTAAAATCTGGAATCTGATCAAGTTTTTCCTACTATGTAAATGTCAACTTTGCACACCTTGATTTTTTCAGCTTGCATTACTTACCTTTTGGCATTCAACTCTCTCTTCCTACCTTTTAGGTTTAAAATATAAAATGTGTCACCTTATGAAAACCATTCAATGCTTCACCCAGTTCAGTGAGAAATGATTCAGCAGAAACTGACATGATATCTACTAAAACCTCTTAAGAACAAAAGAATAATTCAATGCAAGAAGTATAAGACAAAAATAAAAGCACAAGATTATCCAATTCTGAAACTGCGGCTCACACTATATGCAATCAGCATTATTATGCTTATGTATTAAATTTAAGTTTTGTTATGCCAGTATTTTAACTGACAAAAAGTTTAACTTTTAAACTAATTTGTTTTTAATCAGTATTATCAGCTGAATTTAAACTTCCTTTGTTTTAAACAAAACCTTTAGCCATGTAATCATTCATCACATTTAGATGTCAAACTAGCATCAGAAAATAAAAATAAATTCTTTTTAAATACATATTTGATTCCTAAACTGGCTGATAAATGATATACTGTTTGCACTGTAACAAATTACAAGATTTAATAGATTAGTTTTGTGGTCTTAGTACATATATGTGCACAGAAATATATGCAACAAACATGTTTTAGACACACACCAGGTACTACTGCATCCTAATCCATTTTTTTGCAACAGAAGTTATTTGAGGAATACAAGATAAGTAACTATCTGTTGGAAGTCAAATGAAAACAAAATTATTTTGATTCACAAAGTAGACATAGATAGGAATAATAGCTGACTTTACCCTACAGTAAAAAGGCTCCCCAGCCATAGCAATAAGGTCCCCCAGCTCCCTTTTTAGATATTTTAATCTAAAAATATCATACTGATCTTACCTATAACTTTTTTTTAAAGAAATATGTTTTCCTATGTAGCCTTTTCTTCAGCTATTATACTTTTGAAGAGCCATGTTTGGGCCCCATTTTTTTGTAAAAGTTATTTCCTAGTACATAAGTGAGTGCAGAATGAGAAAATACAGTCAAATAGACAGAAAAATGTATAACTAGTGAGCAAGTCCAAACACACTTTTCTTATGAGAAATGTATTTACAATTATCCCAAAATTAAACTGTCCAACAACATTTATAATATAATTTTTGCAAGAAATCTTTAAAAGTATCATTCAACTCTGCTAAAGTTCAAGGGATTTAATAGGGTTCTTTAGCAGAGCATTTTGCAATTCTTGGCTCTTTCATGACTCAAAAGGAAATAAAGGAAAAATAATTACTTACAACTAAAATCATAATATAATAATTCATCCACAGTACATACATCTATTAAGAACATTTTGTTTATAACTTCCATATTTATAATTACCTGATATAACAGACATCTTCTACATGCTGAATGGTTGTATCCTTCTTGCTAAGAGAAATAGCTTCTTCTGTTTCAAGGATCAATTTTCTCCAGTCTTCACTTTCTTCGCTGACCTCAGTCTTCTCCTTGCAAACAAATATAGAAGGATAGGATTTTGTACTACATTTTCCTGGAAGAGTGCCCTAATTTTTTTTAATAATGTTACCAATGGCTATTAAATAAACTAACCTGAACGTTTTAATTGCACTGATTGCAGTATATGATGAAAAAAAATTATATGCAATTTTATAGTTTAAATATGCAGTTTCCCACAAATAAAGGCAGATTTTAATTCATCTAGACAGTACATTCCTCTGTTCATGACAGATGTATTTAATACATGAGGTGGCAGTTATAAATGCTTGTGGTAAAAAAGTGTTTTAAGTGCCATAATACAGCTTTCTACCAATGTTATAGTTGATACCTGCCCTGCCTTAAACTATACCTTAACTTTTTGCATTTTTTTCAAATTTGAAAAGAAAACATTAACATGTTACAACACTAAAATAAAATGCATATATATTCTCAGGAATGTAAATATTAAAAACTTGTAAGAGGCTTCTTCTCCTCACAATTCATGTTTTGGCTAAACATTTGGTCCCTATATTTTTGCTTAGAAACCTTGAATTCAGAGGGATTTAGGAATGAAACAATTTGAGAATTATGTAATCACTTTAGAAATGTACCATAAATCATGTGATGAGATTAGGAAGAAACATCTCCCTGATAAGAACATGAGTAGTATTTTCCCTCTTAATGCCATACTGTTCATTTATGTATAAGTGCCATTATGTTGTTTAATATGCTCTTCCAAAATAAAAGACATTTATCAAATGTGTCACTGGCAAATCAGCACAACCTACCAAGAATAAGATGACAAGGCAGAATTTTCATATCTGGACATCTTAAAAATGAAATTGTACATCTAAAGAGCAGGCCGGTATCTCTCCGCAAAACTACAAAAAGTAGCACAGAAGCATACAAAATATTTCATAGGATCACAGAAAAGTAGGGCTGGAAGGGACCTCATGAAGTCCACGCTCCTGTTCAAGGCAGGATCATCCATGACTTAACCATCCTAGCCAAGTGTCTAACCTGCTCTTAAAAGTTTCCAAGCATGGAGATTCCACAACTTCTCTAGGCAGGCTGTTCCAATGCTTGACCATCCTAAAAAATTCCCTTGCTGAAGCTTGAGGCCATTTTTTCTAGTCCTGCCCCCTTCACCCACAGAGAAAAACTCATCTCCATCCTCTCTATAATCACCATTCAAGTATTTGAACACTTATCAAATCCCCTCTCAGTCTTCTCTTCTTCAGACTAAACAACCTTTCCTCATAAGTCTTGCCACTGAAGTCCCCATCATTTTTGTTGCCCAGCTTTGGACAACTGTCCTTCTTGAAGTGTGAGGCCCAAAACTGAACACAGTGAGGCCTCACCAGTGCTGAATAGAGCTGAAGAATCACTTCCTTTGATTTGCAAATGATGCTCCTGTTAATACAACAAAGGATGCTGTTGGCTTTTTTGGAAACAAGAGCACACTATTAGCTCACATGCAGCTTATGGTCCACCACTACAACTCCCAGTTCCTTCTCTCCAGTACTGCAACCCAGCCAGTCATTCCCATCTGTATTTGAGCACACAGCTATTCCATCCTTGTTGAATCTCAACTAATTGTCTGTGAACCATTTCTCCAGTCTATCAAAGTCATTCTGGAACCCACTCTTCCCCTCTTGTGGAGTGTCCACAATTCCACCAACTCGGTGTCATCCACAAATTTGCTACGTGTTCACTCTATCCCATCATCCAAACAATTAATGAAGGTGTTGAACAATATCAGACCCAGGACAGTCTCCTGGTGACCTACCCACAACTAGACATTGAGTAATGGAGTACAATGATCCAACCAGTTATGTATCCACCTTACAGTACTTTCATGTAGTCTGTTTTTCCTTAGCTTGTCTTATCACAAAAGGACTTGGTTAACATCTGTCAACTCCCTTGGTTATTCCTGAATGAAGAGGTATGCCTAGAGAAAGTAGTAGCAGAAAATTCCACAGAAGGAAAAATACTGTCTACAAAGAGACTTCCTCCTGTGTTCAGCAAAACAGGGTATTTTATCTATTCTCGGCAAATAAATGAGATTGCATATAAAAAAAATACTTGACTCCCTCCATTTTTCCCAGTGGAGAACACACTCACAAGACCACTCAGGTCAAAAAGAGCAACAATATCAAGAAAAAAAATGGGTGTATTTTGTAGGAAATAGTATCAATTCAACATTTCTGTCATTGAACAACCCTGTAACATACAGCTGATTTTTGGCATAATCAATTAATAGAAACATATGAACAAATGTACATAATCAATTAGTAGACACATATGAACAAATGTACATATATATACATATTATATTATCCAGTGGATTAACAAAATTATAACACTTGATACACGGCACAATGGCCTTATTTGTACTCCTAATACTAAAAGTTAACTTAGTGGCATATTAAATAGAAAACAGACTATCTTATCAAGATATGCCTCAAATGCTCTATGGATAATCTACATATGGAGTTAATTAATAGTCATAATAATTTAATTGATTGCAGTTTAAGAGTTAAAATGAATATCAGATTCTTTTCCTATGTGTAAAAAATAGAATACAGAAGACTTCTTCTTATATGCATTGTGTCTAAAAAATATTAGTTACTTATTCTATTGTGTTTTTAAGTATGTTTTCATGAAAATAAGATGCTAGCAGGGTAATTCTGGTTCCTTACCTGTTTTTCCTTAATCCAAGACAATAATCCTGAAAAGCTAAAGCTTGCCCAGTTTCCTCCATAATAACTTCTCCTGCAAAAGAAAAAACAATTATTAAAAAGTTAAAAAAATAAACATAATTTAACTCAGTGAAAAGAAAACTAAAAATATAGCACTTTTAGTGTTCATTCACCATCTAAAGCAGTGGTTTTCAAACTGAGTTCTGTGTAACCCTGGGGTTCCATGATAGGCCACAGGGATTTCACAAAGAGACTCGGGGTAATGCTGGAGGGGCACAGGAGGCAGCACACCACCACTGCTGGGCCAGGTTGCCTGGCTCCATATTGGTTCACATGGCCTGTGGAGCCAGGAGTAAGGGTTCCATGGCAGAAAAAAAAAGTGTTATGAAAGCCCCTAACTTTAGGAAGTTTGAAAACCACTGATCTAAGCAAAAAAAAAGCTCAAAACATAACAAGTAGGGCTGTGTGAAGCTTCAAGTGCTGATTCAATTTGAAGGAGATTCAGCCTGATTCGGCAGCCTAATCTCCGAATCCGAATTGAATTGGGAAATGAATAAAAAGGTGTTAATTGATTCAAAGCTCTCTGAATTGATTCAGAAAAGATTCAGAGAACTTCAGAGATCAGGGCACTCCCCACTCGCCGCCACAGGGGCTTGGACCCAGACTCCATGCCAGTAAGTAGGGGGGCAGGGAGGGGGGCTCACAGCAGGGGGAGGAGACCATGGAGGGGACCCCCACCAGGCCCCATCCCCTGCTTGCTTCCCCAGCCTCCTCAGCACCCCCCAACCCCTGCCCACTCCCCAGCCCTGTCAATGGCTGCCCTGCCCAGCCCCAGCATCCCAGCTCTTTAAAAACAAAAACAAAAAAACCCGTACTCACCGGCTGCTGCCAGGTAGGGGCCAATCCCCACTGCCCTCCACTGCCTCGAGCTGCGTGGGGAGCTCTGGCACGAGTGTCTGACCCCCACCCACTCTCCCAGCCCCATCAATGGCTGCCCTGCCCGGTCCCAGCATCCTAGCTCTTTTTTTTTCTTTTTAAAGCCCCACACTCACCGGCTGCTGCAGGAGACATCAGGGCTTCTGGGGGCTCGTGGCAGAGCTCTCCATGCAGCGCAGGGCAGTGGGGATTGCACCCCCTCCCCCTCTAGCAGAAGCCAGTGAGTTGGGGGGGTTGTTTGTTTTTTAAAGAGCTGGGCCCAGGCAGGACAGCCATGGAGGGGAGACTAGGAGAGCAGGCAGGGATCAGGGGGCTCATGGGAGAGCCCCCATGCAATGCAGGGCAGTGGGGGGAAGCAGAAATCACCCCTCCACCTGGCAGCAGCCAGTGCATGCAGGGCTTTTATTTTTTTTTTAAACGAGCCGGGATGGTGGGGCCAGGTGGGGAACGGGACCTGTTTGATTCAGAGATTCGGCCAATTCAGCAGCAGCCAAATCTCCTAATCAGATTTGGTCAAATCGATCTGGGACAGTGATTCAAATCACCAAATCGAATCACTGTCCCCCAAATCAGCTGAATCTGTATCCAAAGCAAATACTAGCTGCTTCACACAGGCCTAGTAACACGGGTTTTACATGTGCAGAACTGTAGCTATCTATATAAACTGTAAAAAGTAGAGTTAAAACAAGGAAGTCTATTTTCCCCTCAGCAGTATTTCATAGATTTCATGGACATTAGGGTTGGAAGGGACCTCA
>NW_017729029.1:30942081-30969017 GCF_001723915.1 Gavialis gangeticus | reverse complement strand
CCTCTCAAGGTGTTCCTTCACGAGGTCAGCATTGATGGAGAGCAGGAGATCTCCCTCACTTGGACCTCCCTGTCTCGCAGTGGGCAGAGGCATCCCATGGGACTGATGAATCATATGTTATCAAATGAACTATTGGGGGTACATAGCACTATTTATAGAGCTGTGCAGAAGTTCTAGAATTACACATACTTTTGGGGATGCCAAAATAACTTTCTTTTAATTTGTTCTGCCTCACTGAATGCACTCCAAGATATATTTACTTTCCCCCTACTTCAAGGTGTCACACTGAATGTCATCTTTACTGAATGTTAAAAATTATTATATGAATTAAAAACTAATGTTTGGGAAGAACAAAGGGGTTTTTACCCTACCAAATAATGCAAAGATAGTTTGCATTGTCCCTTTTTGATTTAACAGTTATCCTCAAAAACCAGAAGTCTTTATCACATATTGTTTCCAAAAATTAGAAAAAATAAAAGTTTAAAAAGAGCGTTCAAGTTCAGTTCTATTATTTAAAAGAGGATGTTTTCCAAAAGAGTTATATGCACTGACAAAGACTTCATTAAGGGTGTCAGTCCCTTTACAGTACCAGAGGGTGATGCTCTACAATATCTTGCTTAGTTAGCACAAGAAAGACAGATGTCTGCTAAACAATGTCTAATTGTTCATGACTAGAAACTGACCTAAAAAAGTCCTTCAGCTCCTGAAGGGAAATGATAAGGAACATAAATAGGACGTTTTCCCTGAAGAGAAGAGAAAATTCACTAATCACTGAATTAAAAAGTTGCACTTAAAAACAGAATCTATAGTTTAAGACTTTATGATTAGACCTGATTCTCTCAGAGGTCCTATGTTAATGTAAATTCTCCTCCAATCTTTCATTTTAAACAGACAAAGCCACTGCAAAGCTGTAACTAATCAGGAAACCCAGAATAACTGTAAAATGGAGCAAATATTTGTTTGCCTCATTGGGCTATTAGGAAAATGAGTATTTGTTAAGGACTTTAACAGAAAACTAGGAAACATTTACAAGATTCTCATTTGGAATCAATACAATCCAATGAGACTCAAACATACTTAATGATTCCCAGATTCCCTCAGAATGAAGCCCACTAAAAAATAACCTGGCACCCTTTCAGTTTTCTATAAAGATCAGTCAAAAATGCCCTCATTTCCAAACGTGGAAATTGGGTTAATTTAGATTCTTTCTGTTGTGAGATATTATCAAAACAAATCCAATATCCATAAATTATATAATCTATCACTTCTGGGAATTAAAAAGAAAAAAATATAGAGAATGACAAGGGAATCTGCTGCTTTAAATACAAGTTTCCTTGAAAGGAATATAATCTGGCTGTCACAACAAGCAAGGGCATCAATCACAGAAAATGTACAAAACATCAGCATAAAACAAAGACAGGCCTTCCAAAATTTAAATCTTGTTGAGCTTTATGTTTCCCTTATGTGGTGCACCTGAAATGTGCACATCTGCAGCAAAAGAAAAAAGTATTATCAATATGCTATCATAAAGGGATGCAACATTCTGTGGGGGAGGAAAAAAATCAGGCTACAATAATATAAAAGCTTTCTCTTAAGTTTGTCATTAGAGCGCCCTTTGAGACATCTTTTTTCTTCTTACTCAAGTGTGGCGATTAGTTTTTTCAAATAAAGTCCTGAACAATATTTAGTCAAGGATATGATTTCTTCAATTACTGCAAAATAAACCATGTTTGTGTTTTCCTCTGAATTAAACTTTTTTCCCCCAAGTTAATGTCACAGCCTTCTAAAGAATTATTTTGTAAAGAAAACAATATGTTTTTTCCAGGTTTTTTAATGACCTGGCTGTTGCCCTGCATTATGTGATGAATCATCATAATCTGTCAATGATTCCTAAATACTCCAGAAATGATGCTGTACAAGTATTGATGGATTTTCTAGCTCTCACAAATACAAGCTAAGTCATAGTTTCATAGTAGGTAGGGTCGGAAGGGACCTGAGCAGATCATCAAGTCCGCCCCCCTGCCATGGCAGGAAAGAGTACTGGTGTCAAACAGCCCCAGCAAGGTGTTCATCTAGCCTCCTCTTAAAGACCCCCAGGGTAGGAGCTAGCACCACTTCGCTTGGAAGTTGGTTCCAGATCCTAGCCGCCCTGACTGTGAAGTAGCGCCTCATGATATCTAGCTTAAATCTACCCTCTGCCAGCTTGTGACCATTATTTCTAGTCACTCCTGGTAGTGCTCAGGGGAACAGGGACTCCCCCCAGTGCCTGCTGGTTCCCCCTGACTAGTTTGTAAACAGCCACTAGATCCCCCCTCAGCCTTCTCTAGTGGAGGCTAAACAGATTTAGGTCCCTTAGCCTCTCCTCATGGGGCCTGCCCTGCTGCCCACTGATCATGCAAGTGGCCCTCCTCTGGACCCACTCCATGTTGTCCACATCCCTCCTGAAGTGTGGTGCCCAGAACTGGACGCAGTACTCCAACTGCGGCCTGACCAGTGTTGCATAGACGGGGAGGATCACCTCCTTGGACCTGCTTGAATTGCATCTGTGGATGCATGGAAAAGTACGGTTGGCCTTCCTGACCGACGTCCCACACTGTCGGCCCATGTTCATTTTGGCATCATAATGATTCCAAGATCCTTTTCTGCCTCTGCACTGACATGAAGGGAGTTCCCCAGCCTGTAGGTCTGCTGCTGGTTCTTCCTCCCCCAGGTGTAGCACCTTGCACTTGTCAGTGTTGAAACCCATCTTGTTCTCATCCGCTCACCCCTGTAACCTGTCTAGGTCCGATTGCAGCCTATTCCACTCTTCTAGTGTGCCCACTTCAGCCCATGTCTTAGTGTCATCTGCGAATTTGAACAGGGTGCTTTTTACCCCCTTGTCCAAGTTGCCGATGAAGATGTTGAACACTGCAGGCCTGAGGACCGAGCCCTGTGGAACCCCACGGCCCACATCCCTCCAGGTCGAAAATGACCCGTCCACTACCACTCTCTGGATGCAGCCCTCCAGCCAGTTAGTGACCCATTTGACTGTGTAGGTGTCGACACCACAGTCCCCTAGCTTTTTAATGAGAATGGGGTGAGAGACAGTGTTGAAGGCCTTCTGAAAGTCCAGAAAGACTATGTCCACTGCTACCCCTGCATCTAAGGATTTGGTGATCTGGTCATAGAAGGCCACCAGGTTGGTCTGACAGGACCTACTTCTAATGAACCCGTGTTGGTTGCCCCTAAGCATAATCTCCCCTACTGGCCCCTCGCGTACATGCGCCAAGATAATTCTCTCAAAAGGCTTACCCAGGATTGAGGTAAGACTAACTGGCCTATAGTTTCCTGGGTCCTCCTTCCTCCCTTTTTTGAAAGTCGTTGGTAAGGATCCTGAAAGAGGAAGCAAATCTAAAAGGGAAAAAACACGTACTAAAACAACTCTGATAGTTAATTTAAGGAGTCATCTCAGAGTAGATAGGCATTTATTACTTTTAAGATTGATCAAAGAACTGAAAATCGAGATCTTCTGCAAATAGTGCTGATGGTATCAATGCCAATAGTCTAATTCTATAACGCACATGGCCTTACAATTCTTAAGGTTTATAATCCAGCCTTTTAGCTGACTACAGAAAAATGGATTAATAATGGAAAAGCCTGGAACAGGTTCAATTATCTAAATCGGTAAGGGCCTAAATTGCTGCAGATAAATTACTGTATTTTCTCATAGAAAATGAAGACCAGAGTATTTTTTTCCTTCTGTAATACATACCTGTCCAAGTGCAGTTTCTTCGAAACTTGTGTTATGTAAAATGTTCATGAAACTCTATTGTTTGCGATTAACTGAGGACCAGGCTTCTGTTCAGATTTTTTCAGTTTGTATCTAAAGCCCTTAAGAGGAACCTAGAATCACTTCTGTGAATGTTGTATGATCCAGATCCTACTTTTCCCCATTTGCTAAATAGTTTAACTACTTTTTCTAGGCTCCTGAACATTCAAAAAATATCCCAGCCTAAAACACTTTTGTTGAGAGTGCAATTATTTCTTGCTGATCAGCTCTTCCTGAGACTCAATCAAAGGTAGCATGTAGCATTTTTATTTGAAGAGATGCATCAAGTTGAGAGAGATGAAACAACTGTGATAGCATGTAATACAAAAGCAGCAGCAGATAAAGCCTTTTGTAGAAGATGTCTGTTAGGAAGACTGGGTTTCTGAATGCCATGTCATAATAGCCATGGTAAAACAAGTCAAAGCTGCTGATGTCTGAAGAGAAGCTGCTGATGCTTCATGATTTCTCCTGAGAGCTGCCTGTATGTGTCTATCCTGCATTTGATCTCTCGGAAAAGAGTCTCCTACCATCAGAATAGCTGTCTTTTGCAAGGGAAGTTACTGCCACATCGATTTTAAGGATCTGGAGACGAAATGACTACAGTTTCAAACCCATAAAATGTAATGCTTTACTTACTGAATTTCTCACATTTATTAGAAAATTTCCACTCTGCCTTAGTTACATGCTCCAAGACATGGTTAAATAGAATGACAGGTTCCTTGGTTCCCAAGAGAAAGATTTTAACCAGAAGTACTCTTTCTATAGTCTTTTGGTTGAAACTACATGACTACATGGCTTTCTTTTCCAAGGTTAAAAGGTACCTACTGAAAATGTTCTGCCCAAGGCTTCTAATCTAGAGTTAAAACAGTTCTTAAACTTGTCTTGGAAGTAATCCAAGGCTTCTTTTGAAGCATTATTTCCCCTCTCTTTTTACACTGTTCATATTGCTTTGAAAGGAATAACCTGAGTCAAATTTTGTGGCAAGCTGTATTATAAATGACAAGCTCCAACCAGACATGAAAAGTAGATAAAGGAAACCGAGGCGTGATGGGAGACAGCAAGTAATTAAACAAGAAGATCGTTAAAGACATAGGTAAGGGATTTGAACTCTATGTACAAAGGTATAGGAAGTCTGTAAGAGTAGAAGGTGGAGGATAGCATTGACATGGCAAAGAAGTACAAAACAGTAGCTGCTGGAAAGAAAAAGAGAGTCATATATGCCAAAAGGAGAAAGTTCTGAGTCAAAGAATGAGGATATGAAGGAGTGTAAGCATCAGGGACAAAGGAAAAGGTAGATTTTAGAGATGTAATAAAAGCCATGTACCGGCACTACATTTCTGCTGCGAGAATTGCAGCTCTTCCAGTAAAAACAAGTGTACAGGCATCCCCTTGTCACCCAAAACCAGCAGAACTGGAAACTAGGCTCTGGGATACTCTCCCCAAACTCAGTTCCCAGCACAACTGGCTTCTGTTTGCCACTCCAGCAGCCCACTTGCATGGTGGGGGATCATTTAAAAGCCAGTGGAAAAGGGAAGTGGGGTTAGGGGATGTTTTCCCCACCACAGGGTCCTGGTCCCACAAGCTTTAAATTCCATGTGCACTGCCCAGCAGCACACATGATAATTTGAACGTCCATGGGTCAGAAACTGGAGGTGAAGAAGTTTTCCCTGGGGCAGAGGCGCAATCCTCCCCACAGTTGCCCAAACCAGGGGTTGGGAAATGGAGTGGAGGCTTTGCCCTGCTGCTCCACTCCCCTCCCAAGCCAGCCTACAGGAAAAGAGCAGAGCATCAAGGAAAGACTCCCTGCCTGTTCTCCAGACCTAGTGAGGAACACTGAGTCTTTCTCCGCCATTTTGCTCCACCCCAGGAATGGAAGAAATGGAGTAGCACTGCTTCCTGTACCTTCCCCAGACCACGATTATCTCGGTGTCAGGAAGGTGCAAGGAACAGGAGAGAGGGGGCAGTTACAGGCTGAACACTTGTACTACTCCCTTGCCCAGAAACATTTCTCGCAGTGGGAAAAAACACCTGTTCATGACAAAAGATTATGTGTGAGTTGAGATGTGAAAAATCAGACAGTTCTCAAGTTCTGGACCTGAGAAAAAGGTATGATATTGTCTAAAGGTTCTGGTAAGAGTGGGAGAGAGAAAAAGAAAAAATGTGTTTTTTCTTGTTTAATTTAAAAAAGATTCAGACATAGTAAGATCCAAGACTGGCCAGAGACAAAAACAACTTAAAAGCAGCCAGAGATACAGTGGGAGCTGGATTTTTAGAAACACTCACCAGTAAAAAATATCTTGCTCCTATTTTCTTAAATCAGTTTTACCTTATTTCACTGTCCCAACAGGGAAGAACCCTCTAACAGTACACTGGGAAGGTACTATCATTGTATGTGCTTGACTGTCTTTTATTTGGGTGGGAATAGAAAAGGATTTAGTATACAGGCTGACAGCTTTCTTTGCTCTGTAAGACAGAGGAAAATAGTAAGTCTTCCTAAGAAATTAAGACACTGCCCATATACCCCAAAATAGTTACTGAAACAAACAAAACTATGAACATTTGATATGAACTTTTCAAAGGCAAAACATGGAATTTTCCATTGCATACCCCTTGATTGGCACCTCCAAAATTATTTTCAGTCCCAGAAGGAAAAAAGCCAGCATCTCCAGAGTGAGGTAAATGGTGCAAGGTAACATTTCTTTTAAAAGCCTTGTAATTTTATATAATATACTTTCTATTAAAGACAAGGGAGGAAGCTACAATTCAAATGTAAACTTCATTCTAGCAACAGTGCTAATTTGAAGAAAAGCTTCCTTTGCATATAAAGAAACTGCAAAACAGAATATAAGCAGGGGTAAAGAAAAATAGGACAGAGCATAACTAGGAGGAAAGTCCTGTATTACTATAGGAGCTACAGTCACTTCACAAAGCAATCAACTTTAGGCTTCACATACTTCCCTTTAGCAACTTCAAGTTTAAAATAAGTGCCGATCTCCACATTTTGAATTGCAAATTACTTTTCTAAATCACTTAACATCTATCCTTGAAATTTCACATGTCAACAGCTCATTAATATCTACAGTAAATGTAGCTCTCTGAAAAGAACCACAGATTTTACATTTATTGAGACAGATAGCTGGCACGCAGAAATAGAGCTCCTTCAATTACAATTTGGCAGAAGCTAACTTTAGTTTAAAATCTGTCTACAGAAATTTATGGCAACACTGCAATGAAGAAACTATTTTGAATAAGATTAGCTGTTGTTGATGGTGATGCTTGGACAGTGTTTATAAATCAGAGGCTTGAACTTAGTATTTTATAATGGCCTGCTTCAGAATTATCTAGCACCATTACCTATGCAGCATATTCTGGTAAATGCAAACAAAGATTAGAGATTAAAAATAACAAGATAATCTGTACAACACAATGAATGCAAGCAATATATACAAGAAAAAACAGTTTTATTTTTAGTTGCACCTATTCAATATTTTATATTGAACTTTTTCTGACGTTTATAGAGAAATGAAGAAATAAAATAATGTAGCTAGCACGTACATATTTCAATAGACTACATTTTTGTTTTAGGGAATGGGAAATTAGCAATCTAATCTATGATCCTAAAAAGGATTTTATAGATCAGATAATCTTTACAAAATGTAAAAATCTAGACGTAATAGAATACAATAGTTTGAACAGAAATGTTTTCAGCAAGCATACTATTTTCTGCTAACAAATTTTCAATTAATAAAATGAGAAGATAATTTGTGAATTTATCTAATGATTTAATTTATAGATTAGTTCACTAAATAAAATAAAAATATGTTTAGAGTTTCAAATCAGTCAGAAACTTGAAAAGTTTAACAGTGGGGCTCTTCTCACTTAAAATACAAAGCCAGCAATAGCCTTCTGGAAGGCGGCATTAAATTGTTTTAGATTTTAAAAAGCAGATGGCTTTTGTAATGTTTGCCTATTGGTTTTTTTATAGTGTAAATATCTCAGGTTTTGCCAAAATATGGATTCTAGATCATATTTTACTGAGAACATACACTAATTAAAGCAGCACAAGAATTTAAAAAGCCTCCACTGAGCATACCTTCCTTTGACCTACTAAGTCTAATCTTGCCCAAGATTTGGAAAAATTACCTCACAGCAGGACGAGGGGAGAAATTAGAAGACTTCGTTTTCATCATAAAAATGAAAGAGGAAGCATGCATGAATATAACCAAACACATTTAAGTGAAATCAGTAACAAACAAAATTAGCACTCCACAGTTCTAGTTGCTCTCTACTTTTGAGAGATAAGACAGTCATCTGGTGGGCTCTCCACCAGCAAAAAAGACACTGAAGCTTCAGATCAAACGTATCAGTACATAGCTATTACTACAGACCATTAATAAACCCCTGATATTAAAACTGGAGAAGCAAGGTGGAAAAAAACTATTTGACCAAAAACAGTCAATGCATAATGCTTTGTGATTCTGAAAAATTTCGCTACCGTAGAATCTAAGTTTAACCAGCCAGAATGTATTAATTCTAGGTCTCAAAAACTGCCTGCTTACTTTAAGTATTTAATATTTTCCCTACTAATATAGCATTTTATTAAATTCAAATGCTGCCAGAAATACTGTAAATGAGGCATCCACATTACCTTTACTGAGATTTCAAGGATTCTGAACCTCCCTTTGCTGTTCAAGTGTGTGTACTATACGGAACGTTTTGTGATGGAATTAAAGCTTCTGAAACCATGTTTTTAATTTAGAGGACAGTTTCTATTCAGTTTAAATTAACTCTCAAGATGTAAAAGACTACAAGATGAAGTAGTTTAAGGACCAACCAGTCCTTGGAGTTTCTGGGGGATTGTCACCATAGAAGGGCCAGGCTAGAACTCAAAATTAGATTCAATCCAATCAGAATAAGGTACGATTCACCCTGCTAACAAGCTTGTTTATAAAACAACCAACCCTCCCACCACTGTACATTACATTCCTCTTTGCCAGTTCAGGAAACTGCAGGTAAGAGGATGGACAACATAACTGCCAAGTTCCAAGTAAAAACATATTACATTTTATGCATCTTATTAATTTAAAATGGTTAATACTTTAATTCAGTATTATTTTGAAAGAGTTTGCAGAACACCTCTGCCATACTAACTAAAGGCAAGGAAAGTAGAGAACAAGGATGTACACGTGACTTGGCTGCTATGTGTCTAGAGCATGGAGGGAGAAAGGCAGATACGCTAACCCAGGTAGTGGACAGGATTTCTAAATGAAAGTTAAACCAAGCAAGTTGGGTGTAAGGTGTTAAAATAATGGGAGCATTTGGTATCAGTATGTTGGCCAATAGGTAGCTATATACCAGGGGTAGGCAATTATTTGGGCTGGAGGGTCACTTAAGGAGTTTTGGTGAGCTGTTGAGGAATGGAGTGGAGAGCAGATCCCACCTAGGCCGATAGCCACAGTCATGAGCCTGAAGAGGGAGGGCTGCATCCTGCACCACTACGCTGCAGCCAGGGCTAGGCCACAAAACATGCACCTCCATGCACTCCTCCACCCCCCGCACTGATCCCCTCCTTCTGCCCGGCTATCTGTTGGTGCTATGCAGTCCTGGCACTGTGGCTGCTGGCAGCTGGGCCCGCACAGGAAGAGGCGCAATGCAGCAAACTGAGTAGCTGTCCCGCTCACCCACTGTGACAAGCCGCTGCCGCCCCTGCATCACACCAGGAAAGTTGGGAGTGGCTGTCCTGGGCAAACCGTACCCCACCCAGCCCCCTCCCCTGCCAGCATGGACTAGCAGCAGTGGCAGCAAGTTCAATGCAGCAAGTAGTCTATGCGGGTTTAATTATCCTGTGAAGGCCCAGTTGGCAGTGGCCACAGTGCCAGGACTGCACAGCTTCAGTGCTAACAGGAAACCAGAAGTGGGGGCTGAAGGAGTCTGTGCACTACAAGGCCTGGCCTGGTCTTGGTTGTGGTAGTGTAGAGCAGCATAGGGCACAGCCCTCCTTCCTCGGGCTCCCAGTGGTTGCTGGTAGGCCAGATAGGATCAACTGGCAGGCAGGATATGGACTGTGAGCTGTATTTTGCCCACCCCTACTATATACTGAGGTATCTAGGGCACTACAATATTCAGCTGGGTATTTTCATTATGTTATTATGCACCTATTATCCATAAGTTGATAATAAGGAACTAGTGGCTGCTGTCCCTCTGGAAAGGGATTGGAAATCTGACTGTGATATAGGAAGTCTTGCTAAGAGGCAGGAGAGGGGAAGGTGTCAGGGTCTGACCAGGCATTCAAGGCATCTCACTAGAAGTTGAGATGTAGGGCATTGGTCCAGGGTCCTTTAGGTTAGTACTGAACCATCCCTTCCTCTCCAACTCCACCACCACCTTATAACCTCACCAGCTTATTACATGTGCGTTGTCAATTCTTGTGAATGATTTTTTTCAGTGGTTTAATTAATTTCCAGCTAGAACTGTATTGTATGACAATCTCAGCATCCATGTTAAAAGATAAAGATTCTATCTGTTGCAGTTACAGAAAAGAGTTTGAAAATGTAAAACCAGTCCACTTAAAAAGCTCTAAATCTGGATATTTGCCATTTAAATATTTCATATTTAAAAATCATCATCTTTAAACCAATTCTGTAAGTTTTTAAAAGACAGTCAGATTTGAATGTTTGCAGTTGGCTTCTCTACCTCTCACTGATAGCTGTTTCCCCATTTCTTGTATCCAGCAGGAGAGAAGCAGATACAACACATCTGAAATAAGTCTTTTAAATACTACAAAAAGAACTGTAGCTTTGCAGCTGGACAGGCTGAACTGCAAAAAAGACCACTGGCCTATCCAAAATGAATGTCCCTCGAAGTGGTTGACATTCAGCAGGTGTTAAGCGACAGGAGTAAAGCAAAAAAATAGACTGGAGCCTGGATACTGATTAAGACAAAATTAAAGACCTGGAGGGATGTGGGCAGTGGGGTCCCCCATGGCTCGGTCCTCAGGCCCATACTGTCCAGCGACTTGGACAAAGGGGTGAAAAGCACCTTGTTCAAATCTGTGGATAACACTAAGATGTGGGGAGAGGTGGGCACGCTAGAAGGGAGGGACAGGCTACAACTAGATCTGGACAGGTTACAGGGGTGAGCGGATGAGAATGGGGTGGGATTCAATACTGACAAGTGCAGGGTACTGCACCTAGGGAGAAAAAACCAGCACCTAGGGAGAAATAATGGCCACAAGCTGTTTGAGAGTACTACTTCACAGTCAGGACGGCTAGGATCCGAAAACAACTTCCAAGGGAAGTGGTCCTCACTCCTACCTTGGGGGTCTTCAAAAGGAGGCTAGATAATCACCTAGCCAGGGTCGTTTGACCCCAGCATTCTTTCCTGCCCATGTCAGGGGGTCGGATTTGATGATCTGCTCAGGTCCCTTCCCACCCTATCAACTATGAGAACAAAAAAATAGTAGATTTGTAAAGGATGTCCACTTAGCCTGATATTCTGCAGACTAATCAATCTGGACAAAATTTTCTAATTAGGCGAGCTAAAGCTAACCACCTAAAAATGTGATCTAGAAGTATTGGAGGTGTTGAGATGAATTCCCATTGAAGTCAATGGCTATAAGTGCATGCTGAGCACCTCTGAAAACCAAATTAAATTAAGTAACTAAGTTAAAACCACCTACGTTAGAAAGTGCTGACATTTTTGCACATGGTACAGGCACTTGAACTTGAGACCAGTAAATGTTTCCCTGCCACCCCCTGCCCCAGGCAGTTAACACACAATTATGGTATAAAAAGATGTTCTTAAAGGACGCTGATTCCTTGCAAACACCCCCAAGAGTTGTGTTTGCAGCAGTCCTTTGACTGCCATCTTTAAGCAAGTTTTAAAATCAATTCTAGACTTTTTGTCAAATTCAGGCTGATGATATTTTTAAATTTCTGCAAACGCTTAAATGCTCAATAATGTATAGCATTGGGATAACTTACAAATCAACATGCAGAACTCTCTGGCCACTTCTCGAACATGCAGCTGCAATGATAGATTCAGGCAAACCTATAAAAATACATATTTTTTTTTTTAGAACAAGAGTTTAAAGCATGTCTTAAGAAATAACTAGCATGTCATTGTCATGTGAGTTAACTAAAATGACTCACAACACATTTTGGACCATTATAATCATCATAATTTCATGATACTAAAAAAGCAAACAAAATGTCAGTATCAGTAAGAGATCCTTCGGTGTTGCCTGCTGAACTTATATTTTCTTGTATAAAACACACCTTTCTTCTCCCAAAACTCAGCCCCACAAAAAGTAGGTGCATACATTAAGCAAGGAAGCTGATTTTCTGCCTGGAATAGAAGTACTCTGGGTTTTTTTCATAGATTCATAGACATTAGGGCTGAAAGGGACCTCGGAAGATCATCGAGTCCAGCCCCCTGCCCCAGGGGCAGGAAGTCAGCTGGGGTCATAGGATCCTAGCAAGATAAACATCCAAATTTCTCTTGAAGGCATTCAATGTGGGTGCTTGAACCACCTCCGATGGCAGGCTGTTCCAGACCTTGGGGGCTCAGACAGTAAAGAAATTCTTCCTTATGTCCAGCCTGAAACAGTTTTGCAGGAGTTTATAATCGTTTGACCTTGTCATCCCTTGGGGCACTCCGGTGAACAAGTATTAATATTCAAGTAGCTCAGGGAGTCAGCTGATTTAATGACCCGCTGATCTGCACTCTGCAGCAGTTAACAATGGTCTTGATTATTCCACTAACATTTCTTAGGGCAATTTTTCCTGTCTGCTAGCTGCTCCTGGTCTTTTTACACATATTTCATAGGCATGGAACTATTTTTAGCTCTTTTCAAAATCATAGATCCATCCATAAAAACCAGTCTTCAACAGCTAGAGTTTCAGCTTTAGTTAAGTAGGAAAAGAGGGTAAGTCACCTGAAAATTAGGCCTCTGTCTGTGATCTATACAGATAAAAATCTGGAAAAATCATTTTTTCTTCATTCTGGCTTTCAACAACAGGGTTCGTAGTGTACTCTGTATGTTAACAAATATGGTGGTAATAACGACACATAAATAATAATAATAATTTTTAAAAAGTGTTATTGGTGATACATTTGCACCAATTTCTCCCCTAAATGGTTTGATATCATATATCTATTCAGCACTTGCACAACACTGCGTAAAGCTTAATGTGATATACAGAAATTGCACTCTCAGCAACACAAACCCCCAAGTCATCTCAAAACTCAGATATTTTTACTTCAGATGAGGGATCGAACTAGAAAAGAGGTAGTGGCAATCTTCCACCAATTACCCTGTCCATATGAGGTCACACTCATTGACTACATTCAAAATAAGTCATGCACATTCTCTAGCTTCTGCTCCCACTCACTGAGCACACATTGAGGATCCTTTGGGCAGCTGAATTAGCTTCAGCTTAAATGGGGCAAACCTTGCAGAAATAATGTCTCAGGTTCTACAAAACACAGGAAGATTTAACCACAGCAGTTAACCTAAAAAATAATCTCAGCCATAATAGCTACAGATTATTATAGCACTAGAACACAACCACATACTTGCTTCACTTTAAGCAGTCAAGAACATTTGAGTTTAACATGGACCCAGTACGCTTTGTAAGACCCATCACAGGAACAACAGTCAAAATGTTATTAGGAGTTGCCTCAACTACATGCTCAACTAGTGATGAAGACTGAAAAGAACCCTAGGTCCTATATGATCAGTTTTCTCTTGTAATATTGCCAAATAAGGATTCTGGAATCTTTACAATCTGATTATTTGTTACACATGTATACTATAGCATGTCAAGGATACAAGGTAATTATTTTCTAACTTACAAAATATAAGTCTTTACCCAGTTGATGGCCAGGGCTTCTGAATATTATTTAGCACTTGTGTAGACAGAAACTCATTAGTTGATAAATTTAATCTAGTTGTGGTTAACAGTAAGATCCCAGTGTAAATGCCAACCAAGAATCCTTAGTCGCTCTTTATTTAGGCAAACTTCCATTGAAGTAAAGGCCCAAATCAATGGATTAGGTCCTAAAGAATGTGAACTAAATTGCTCTCACCCTCAGCCAGCTTGTGTTGTCTAGGGAAGTTAATTAAAAGCTCCACCTTGTCATCTCAAAACAAACAATCATTGAACTTTGCTTCATAAATTACAGAAATCATATTCCTCTACTGTCAATTTTGTAATGAAGTTTTTTTACTACAGTGTTTAGCTAATGTAAAAGAAAGTTCCTCCTTTCTCTTTTTAAATAGCTTCATTTTCCTAAGACATTCCCTACAACATAGGCTTAAATCTTTCTTAACTACTTCACAGAGTGTCTGTACAGAGTGTGTCAACATTTCATTTCAATATATACTTTATATTAGGGGGTGCACCAATAGAGATTTTTGGGGGCTGATACTGATATCCAATATTTAAGGAGGCATATCAGCCAATACCGAGCCGATTACCGATACAGCTGCCTCCAGCTGGTAAGTCCAGTGTAGTGGAAGGGGAGGGGGGAGGGAAAGAGTGTCAGGGGGGCCAGATCAACACCCCCTGCAGTGAGGGAGGGAGAGGGCAGGGGCAGGCACTGACCAGGCAGGACGGGGGGAGCCAGAGCTGCAACTCATGAGATGGAGAAAGGCAGCTCCTGCTGCTGCTTGCACCCCAAGAAGGCACAGTGGGAGGGGCGTGTGCCCCCTGGATTTGTGTGGGGCAGGGCAGGGCAGGCTGCACAGGGCTCTTCTCGGTGGGGGCTGGGCTCAGAACTGGCACTGGCAGTGCTGGGAGGATGCTGCAACCACCCCTAATTTTGTCACTGCTGCACTCCCAGCGCTGCCACCACCAGTTGCTTGGCACAGCCCCGGCTCTTCCCAGCACATGGGTGGAGGCGGGGCATTGAACTGGGGTTGCACCAGGCAGCTGGTGGCAGTGGCGCTGGGAGCAGAGTGGCAGCAAAATCCGGGGTGGCTGCAGCATCTTCCCAGCACTGCCAGTGCCCACTCCCAGCCCAGACCCTGCCGAGAAGAACCCCACGCAGCCCCAGCTGCAGCCCGCCCTAACCCACACAGATCTGGGGGGCCCATGCCCCCTCCCATGCCCTACCAGGGTGCAAGCGACAGCAGGAGCCGCCCCCCCTCCATGAGCCACAGCTCCACCCCCCCAGAAGCAGTACCCCCTGCCTCTACCCCCTCCCTACTGCATGGGGCGTTGATCTGCTCCACCCACACCCCTTCCCTCCCCTTCCACCACACCAGACTTACTAGCTGGAGGCAGCTCTCCACGCTGCTGAGCTGTGTTCCTCGCTGCCTGAGTGCTGCGCTGCAGCTGTATGCAAAATGGGCATGTATTGGCCAAAGTACTGACCTCACCAGGCTGATATCTGATAGTCAATTTTCTTTATACCAGTACCGATTTGATATCGGACCAATGTATCAATGCACCTCTACTTTATATACATGTTTATGTCAGTTGTGCATATAGTCGCATATGAATCTGACAACAATAAACAAAGAAATGAAAATGTTCACATAGGTTTCTCACCCTCGTATCTAGTTCAGAGGCTAAGAACAGATGTTGCATAAGTATGATGACAAGTTGTGCCTGTGTTTACCCTAGAACAGAAATGTCCTGAGATTGACCTGTACATACATGTACGCACTACCAACCAGGGTTTGATGAGCAGCTGAATGCATATAGCTCCCAAGTATAGCAGGATCTCTAGCATTAGTTCTGCCATTAGCTCCAGCATTAGGTCTACTGAAGAGCTTTCCCCTGCAGCTCCCAGGGACAGACTGACTGACTGGGCTCAGGCACTGGCTTTATGTACCTTGAGTCCAGCACTATCCAGTCATGTGACACTGCAGACAGTCACAGGTGTTCCCTTTCTGTGCCTGATGACCAGTCTATTTTCTCTTTTAGGGCTTGGTTCACCTGTCATTTGCAGATGACACAAAGCTGTGGGGAGCAACAGATACGATGGAGGGCAGGGCTAGGATTCGAAGTGACCTAGACAAATTGGAGGATTGGGCCAAAAGAAATCTCATGAGGTTCAACAAGAACAAATGTCAAGTCAGTCCTGCACTTAGGACAGAACAATCCCATGCACCAGTACAGGCTGGGGGCTGACTGGCTGGGCAGCAGCTCTGCAGAACAGGATGTGGGAGTTACAGTGGACAGTAAGCTGAATGAGCCAACAGCGTGCCCTTGTTGCAAAGAAGGCTAACAGCATACTGGACTGAATTGGTAGGTGTGTTGCCAGCAGGTCAAGGGATGTGATTATTCCCCTCTATTCAGCACTGGTGAGGCCACATCTGGAGTACTGTGTCCAGTTTGGGGCCAGAAAAGATGTGGACAAACTGGAGGTTTGCAGATGACGGAACAAGAAGCAACCGTCACAAGTTGCAGCAAGGGAAGTTTAGGTTAGGTATTAGGAAGAATTTTCTCACTAGGAGGGTAATAAAGCACTGGAACATGTTACCAGAGGCTATGGAATCTCCATCCTTGGAGGTTTTCAAGACATAGCTAGACAAAGCTTTAGCTGGGATGATCATGCTTGGAGCAGGAGGTTGGACTAGATGATTCTATCTGACTGCAGCTTCGGGCTTCTGAGCTGCCTATAGAACTGCCATTTGCAGCTTACTGCTCTGTGACTGTCTCTTTGGGAAGGTTACTCCCCACCCAGGGCAGCCACTAACCCACGTGGCTATAGGTCTGCCTGCTAGTTGGCATCTGGTTTACAAGCAGTTAATTTGTGTATTAACTACCACCCTGTCCAGCCCAGGGACAGCTCAGTTTTCTATTACAGTTCATCCTGGGACAAAATGGTTTCTCGAGGGACGAATGCAATGTCTGTTTGTAGCCAGACACTAGCAGTAAAGGGGCCAATCTTTTCCTCCAACTATTACTGTACACTAATCGTGACTGATGACAAGGACACAACACAGCTATGTGTTTTGCTTCAAGAGCAAATATCAAACAAACAATCAGAACCTATTTGCAGGGAAGAGTGAGTAGTCATATACAGACTACAGTAACTCAAAAATCAAGCTGTAAGGGAGACAAAAATTAATCTGTTTCATATTTACTCAGTTAAAATGTAGGTATTCATTGCTTAGATTTTTTTAAATATTCTCGTGATGGAATGGGTGGATATTGGTCAAACAGTGTTAACCAAAGTGGACACAAAGAGGAAAAAAAAGATAAGAGCTCTTAAAAGTCTGAAATAGCACCAATAGGTTATAGTTTCATAGTTTCTAGGGTCAGAAGGGACCTGAGAAGATCATCTAGTCCGACCCCCTGCCATGGCAGGAATTTTTTTTACAGTTATTTACATTATTACAATTATTATTTACAGTAGCCTAAAAATATCTGTATGTAACTCTTAAATTCTCTTCTCTTCATCCAGGAAAGAGACTTTTAGACACCCAGAATTGTACTGCACACCTGGTGCCGCCTTTCTTGTTGATATAAGCCACTGAGAAAGTGTTCATCATTATTAAAACAGCATGCCTGATCAGGACCAGAACCGTAGTAATGAGTATAACTAATTGTTCAGTACTTGATCCAGTTGATACTGTGTTGGAGGTCTGTTTTCCATTAACCTTGGATGTTGAAAGCTGACATTAAATTTATCCCCAACCTGTGTTTCTGACAAACTGTAGCCCTCCAAGTACACAATGGCAACAGGGCAAGGGATTATAGAATAACAAGTCCCATGAGCTCAAACCTATGGAGAGGCCCTATGTCCTCTAGCTTATTGGTACAAGAGACATTATTCAAATCACAAAGAGTGTGCAGTCTGACAGATATAACTGGAAGACAAGTGATGCTATGCCTTGTGGCCCCCAGCTTCTAAATCTTTTCCAAGAAATCAGTCTCTACAGAACTTTATTACTCTTGGAGGACAAGTATCATAAGCAGGACTACAAAGCATCATTTTGCTATAGGTGATGGTGACAATCCTAATTATTTCAAAATAAAATCTGGACGGTGCAATCCTTGCTCTGATGGCCTTGAGCAGAGGATACTCTGAAAAACAGATTGTTTTAAAATGGATTTACAAAGCAGCCATTCTACCAAAGAAATTACTGCTAGCTAATATTTTGGAAAGCAACATTAGGCAAATAGACCAAAAAGTGAAGCAGCATGCAAGAAATATCTGTTGCATGTGGAGCTAAAAATATTTCCTATCCAAGGTTTATATAATATTACATAAACAGATATTCTTTGGATTATCAAAAGAAAAAAAATCGTTTTTGAAAATTGCTATGATAAAATTTTTCATTTCCACCCTGAACTCTGGCTCCTAGAAGAAGCCTCTTCAGAACTCCAGGTAGAGTTCTGTCTTTGGCATGCTTTGCTACAAGAAACAGAGCAGAGTCAAGCCCTTACACCCTCTTGTTCCTTGGGAGATCAATTACTGCAGTTTGAAA
This sequence comes from Gavialis gangeticus, assembly GCF_001723915.1. Taxonomy (NCBI): domain Eukaryota; kingdom Metazoa; phylum Chordata; order Crocodylia; family Gavialidae; genus Gavialis; species Gavialis gangeticus. Next base: position 30,950,763 of record NW_017729029.1, on the reverse strand, counting down.
GTGATATACTGCAGTGTTCATACTTTGGGAATTCAAATAGTTGAAGAATGTGATGTCAATAACCTTGATTTTGGCATGTCATCTTAGTCAAATGAATGAGCAGGCTAGACCTGCTAAGTCTGCTTAAGATTTGTTTTTCTGATGAAACACAGATCCAACACTGAAATTTCATGCCACTTTGTCCCCTATCAGAGGAACCATATCAGAGTTTGTCTGTAACCATGCTTACTTGAAGGATGGAGATGGGGTCCCTACAAATTCCCTGTTTTTCACACCACTAAACGTGTGATCAGCAGGGATCCAGGTTTTCTGTTTCCCACAGAAAAACAGAGGAAGATACAGACTTCCCCTTTTGTCAGAGGAAAATGTGGGTTTTTCATTTTAGTGGAGAAACCCATGTATTTTGCAGTTTTGCAAAGAGCTCTCTGCAGGCTGGCAGAGGTCTAACCTGCAGGGAGCTGGGAGGGAGTGGAAGGAGGGCAGTCAGACAGGGGGCGGATGTATATGCCAGGCAGCCTAGAGAGCGGCTCTTACAGGTAAGTGAGGTAGGCAAGATTGAAGTCCCCATAAGAAGTGAGGGAGGGAGTTAGGCAGGGTGGGGGTGGAGCTGGGGCTGCTGCCAGCCAGGCAGTGTGTGGGGCTTAGGGCCCCAGTGGTGAGCAGGATGGGGCTCCAGGCAGTTTGTCTGGGGGGGGCAGGGTCGTCTCTCTGCCGCTGCGTGCACTCCTGGGCGGGGAAAGGGGGACCTATGCCCCCCAGATCTGTGTGGGGTTGGGGGGCGGGCTGCCCACCCCCAGGGCCTCCACAGCCCAGTGGGTGTGACCCGGCACTGCAGGACACAACAGGGCCACAAAGGAAAGCTGCTGGCCGGCTGTGAGCTCTGTAATGCCCTGGCAATGCATCCCCTGCACACGCGGCAGCAGTGAGGGGCACAACTCCGCGCCACCACCCCCACTACTGCCCCTTGTGCAGGGGCCACATCACCATGGCAGCACAGAGCTTGCAGCAGCAAGCAGCTTTCCTGTGCAGCCCTGCTATACCCTGAAGTACTGGGTTGCACTTGTCCGGCTGCACCAGCCCCGGGGGAGGGCAGCAGGGTGGGAGCCTGAGCCCACAGCAGGCAGCCTGTACCCCCGTGCACGCAGATCTGGGGGAGCACAGGTTTCCCATCCCCCCAGAGTGTGTGCAGCGGTGGAAAGCCTGTCCCACTCCCCGCCAAGCCCACAACAGGCAGCAGGGAGGGAGCGAGGCTCCACTCCACTGCAGCAGCCACTGCCTTCTGTCAGGGACAGGAGGCTGTGGACCCAGGTCCCTGGCCCCATAGCCCTGGCAGCTGGGGCCCCCGTCCAGCATGACTGGGAGAGGCAGGGGCCTATGAGTGGGGGTTGGGGGGCACCAGCAGGGCAGGGGGGTTTGTGAGGGGGACGAGGAACATCAGCAGGGCCAGGGGGCTATGGGGAGGGGTAAGGGACACCAGCAGGGCAAGGGGACTGTGGGGGGTAGTGAGACGCCTTTCATTTTAATAATGGATTTTGGATTTTAATCAGAGAATTTGCAGTTTTCTTCAGGGAAAACCAGGATCCCTGGTGATCAGGTCAAAACAACATCAAGACCATAGTATACTCTAGCTTTTCCTTTATGCCAGAGCTATACGATTTCTAAGCTGCTGGGGACCACACATCCCACAGGCCTCACCAGTGGGAGTAAAAGGCCACATTGGTGGGGGCCACAGGCTGCACACAATACAACCCCCCCTGCAACCTCTCACCATGCACCCAGGCTGCCCTGGCCTCAGTTTCAGCTTCCTGCCACCCCACCCCAAGGGCAGGCACAAAAAGCAGAAGTCAGAGAAGGGAGGGGGATCCTAGAAACTCTGGCTGCTGTGGCAGCTGGAGTAAGCTGGGTGGGGAGGGGGCAGCAACCAGACAGGAGCCCAGGAGTCGCAACTTAACCCCTTATGCACTACATGTGACCCACTCCTACCTGGACAGCCCTGCTTTATGCTAATAGTCTCCCCCAGGACTGGGGCTATTTTGTTTTCCTTGTTTGTATGTGCAACCATGGAAACCTTTAAGCAAAGTATTAACTCATGAAGAAGCATGCTCCCCAAGATTTTTACAGTAACCAGTTCCTTCTTTCCATAGTTTTAGGGAGAGCTGCAGTTGGTCACAGTGGTATATATAAATCACTGCTCTTTTCTTACATCTCAGGCAATTTGGGATACATGAAGGGACTTTGCCCCCCAGCAGCTACTGCTAGGAAAATCTCTCAAAAACAATTCTGAATCCAGAGAATTTTCTAACCTCAATCGGCACTGCAAGAGGCACCTGTTCAGACAAACTACACAGGAGGTTGACGCAGCATCGTCGGAACAGGAAATTTCTAGTGAAAGAGGCCGAGTACAAGCTTAGAATCTAATAAATCAAGAATAAGAATAATACAGGTTTTGGTTCCTTTTTCTTCTCTTCTTCTTCTAAGCAGCAAATCCAGTCACAATCTTTCTGCAGCTGCAGGAGGCAAATTAATCTCAATGTGTGTTTAGGGGTGTGACAACTCTCAGCCAACCCAGACCCATAAAAACGAGCTGCGAATAGGGTCACACACATTTTATTGGATTTGTAGATTCTCTTACAAAAGAGATTTAGCTTTAATTGCAATTTCACTAAAAATAGTATGATTCATAAGTAAAAATACGGGAAAAAATGGACATAATCTAAACAGCTCCCTCAAAAATATAGACTACATGGGCCCCTCATCAAGGTGCCAGTTCCAATTCTAGTTCGTTACACAGGAAGAAATGAAAATGAGATGCCTCTTCATATTTCAAGCTCTCCTGTCTTGTTCTCAGTGCTGTCCAGTCAAATATCTGCAGTTTTTTTTTTTTTGTTTTTTTTTAAAGGAAGAAACTTTCTGAAGCAAAAATGATACAATTTGCCTAATTTAAGTTTATGCTTGGGCTTCCATATGTTACATTTATTTTGATTAGTTGCCATATATTACATAATATTACAGATACATATTGCTCTTTACAGTAATTAAAATCAACAATTTCCAAGCCCCAAGCAAGCTTACATAATAAATACAACTCTATAAGTGCTGAAGTGTATTTCTCAAAACAAATTGGATTTTTCAATTGTGTAACTGATATATGTTTGTACCAAACTATATAAGACTTTTGTAGCAAGAGGTTTAAATGTTTAATTTATTCCACTATATCTATTAAATAAATCACTAGTGGCCCCTTCGTTATATAAAGGATTGAAGGGAAATATATTCCCAGCGAAGAAATGTTAAGACCAGGACACTCCACACTGCAATCTTCTGGTTACACAAGTAACCTACTGCAATAAATTTTGCTAGTATGTTAACTTCTGACATCGTAGCAGCTAATTTCTGGGGTAGCTCACTGGACAAGTCTAGTAGCCTGAAAGAAGTGACACTCCTCAAATCAGTAACTAGTTCCAAAAAGTCTAGGAAGTTTTATTAATGGAAAAATTGTACCAAGTCAATATTCTACAGGGAAGAAGGAAAAAAGATACTTATTTAGAAATTTGGTGGAGATCCTTGGAATTTAATGCTTCCAAACCATAAAGTTGAGAAACTTATTTGAATACTGAGCAAAGTGCAAGTTCTATGAGCTAACAGTAAATAAAGATCACACTTGGAATAAATCTGAAATCTAAAAGCAGAGCTAAGTAGAAGATAGTCAGATAAGTATTATACAGCATTCTGAAGGGAAAGAGGGGGCAAATTATTAAGAAGGTTACATACAGCGATGAAAAAATACAAAAGCTTAATGACTGAAACATAAAGGACCTGTCAGAGACTGAAAGAAACACAAGGCTCTTCTGCATGGATGATGACTTGGGTTAAGGCAGCACTGTTGATGGAAAATAAATACTTGTCTTGATGTATATTTTAGAGAAGTGGATATATCTGCAGACATTTCATAGATTTCATAGACATTAGGGCTGGAAGGGACCTCAGAAGATCATTGAGTCCAGCCCCCCGCCCAAAGGGCAGGAAGTCAGCTGGGGTCATAGGATCCCAGCAAGATAAGCATCCAATTTGTTCTTGAAGGTGTTCAATGTAGGTGCTTGAACCACCTCCGATGGCAGGCTGTTCTATACATTTTTATTTGCCAGGTTGGATTAATTAATATATAAGGGTGGGGGATGTTTTTGGTTTGTTTGTTATTTTTAAAAAGCCCCTCACAAAACTTTAATTCGTGGTTGAAATAACCTGACAGGGTAACTTAAATACTACTTTGCACTTTTGTGCTCGGTGTAGAAAAAAATCAATTTTAAAACTGGTAGCAAAGAGTGCAACCATATACATTCATCATTTTTCACCAAAAAAAAGCAGCAGAAATTAATGAAATCACAAACCTAACACAATAACATTTGTAAGGCAGCATCACAGCTGCCCAACAAGCTTCTTTATATTTGATAGAATTATCACATAAGCATTTGTCTACTTTATTGTTCATTTAGAAAGTTTTTCTGAACTGTAAAGCACAGGGGTGGGCAAAATGGCAGATCCAGCCAACGCTGGTCAATGGAGACCCTGGCCCAATGCTGTCAAAGCCCCACCACTACTAGGGTTTCCACAGAAACCAGCCAGAGCCACATGAGCAGGGCTGCTGGGATATGAAGTCCACTGTGAGCCCAATCTGATCCAGGGGCAAAACTAACTGTAATTAAACATTAAAAAAATAAATAAAATAAAAATAATTCTTTCCCATATGGTTTATAGCTAGATAAACAAACTACCCCTTTTAACAAGATCACCTTTAAAAAATAACTAACAACTTATAAATATTCCTAAGGTCTCTTCTCAGTGCATCTTTAGATCTTCTGACTGTACCAAAAATTGTTCTTTCAGTTCACAGTATTTTTTAGTGAAATACCTCACAAGAGTAGTTTCAAAGAAATAAGGGAGAAAAAAATTAAATGTATGCATACACACATTTTAATACATTAAATATTAATATATTAAATCATTTGACATTAAATAGACAAATCATGATGAATAAATCAATCATAGATGAAACAACTTTTGAGTTGTGTTATTACCCATACAAAACACATATGTAAGCTGTTTGAGACTCAGTTGGCTTGAAGAAAACTTCATCAAGGTAAGACAAATAAAAACAGCCAGTTTTCCAGCTATTGGCAAAAACAGATTACCTTTGATTTAAACACAATTCTGGTTGAAAGAAGTCAGATACTTATTTTTCACACGCAGTTAAATCATCTAGTTATGTTCACTTTACACAAGGAAGCCAAGTTCCAAACAAAAGTTAAGGATGCCTGTTAATAAGATTCTCCGATGTCACTAATTCTGTATCACATCTACTCAGAACAAAAGCAAATGAAGGGGATTAAAAAAAAATAAGAAAGCAATCCCAATTCTCTTCCAAGTAGTTACAGTTATGAGATTTATCCTTCAAACATCAGGGAGCCGATTAGGACAAAAAGTATGAGTTAGCAGTTAGCAACTGCTGAAAAGTGGCAGCTGCCATGGACAGCCCTGCACCCTACAGGGCTGGAAGGGGCAAGAACTATCCTTGCTACTTCCAGTCCCCACCCCACAGTGCAGGTTGAGGTAACTCCTGTGCAGGGCAGGGAGCAGTACAGTTCTACTCCCTGAGATACTAGTGATGGGTTAAACAAGAGGGAAACTCATTCTGACCTCTGCACAGACCAGGGTCATATAATCATAGAAAATTAGGGTTGGAAGGGACCTCGGGACACCATAACCCAACCCCCTGCTCAAAGAAGGACCATCCTCAGTTAGCTCATTACAGTCAGGGCTTTGTCAAATTTGGCCTTAAAAACCTCTAAGGATGAAGAATCCACTACCTTTCTCTAGGTGGATTGTTCCAGTGCTTCCCCACCCTCCTAGTGAGAAAGTTTTTTCCTAATATCTAACCTAAACTTTCCTTGCTTCAACTTCTGCTACCTGCCACCACTGAGAACAGTCCAGCTCTATCCCCTTTGGAACCACCCTTCAGGTAGTTAAAGGCTGCTATTAAATCCACTCTCAGGCTTCTCTTCTGCAGACTAAATAAGCCCAGTGCCTTCAGACTCCTCAGAAGTCATGTGCCCCAGCACCCAAACCATATTCATTGCTCTCTGATGGACTCTACCTAACTTGATCACATGCTTTCTATAGTGGGGGGACCCGAAAACTAGACACAGTACTCTAGATGTGGCCTCACCAATAAGAATAGAGTGGAATAATCACTTTCCTCAATCTGCTGGCAAGGCTCCAACTAATGCAGCCCAGAATGCTGTTGGCCTTCTTGCAACAAAGGCACACAACTTATTGTCCACAGCAACCACCAGGTCCTTTTCAGCTTATTGTCCACAGCAACCACCAGGTTATTGTCCACAGCAACTACCAGGACCTTTTCTGCAGAGCAACTGCTTAGCCAGTCAATTCCCAGGCTGTAGATTTTTCTGTCCTAAGTGCAGGACTTTGCACTTGTGCTTGCTGAATCTCATGAGATTTCTTTTGACCCAATCCTCCAATTTGTCTAGGTCACTAGCCCTACAATCCTAGCCCTACCCTCCAGTGCACCTACTACACCCCCCCACTTTGGAGTCATCCATGAACTTGCAAAGGGTGCAATCCATCTCATCTTCCAGATTGCTAATGAAGATATTGAACAAAACCAGCCCCACGACCAACCCCTGGGCCGCTTCACTTGATACCGGCTGCCAGCTAGAGATTGAGCCATTGACTACTACCCATTGAGACCAACAATCCAGCCAGTTCATCCAAACCATACTTCCTCAGCTTGCTTGCAAGAATGCTGTGGGAGTCTATATCAAAAGCCTTGCTAAAGCCGAGGTATATTATATCCACTGCTTTTCACAGAGCCAGTTATCTCATCATAAAAAGCAACCAGGTTGGTAAGGCATAACTTGCCCTTGGTGAATCCATGCTGACTGTTCCTAATCAACTTCTCAAAGGGCATAAATATGGATTGAGGACCTGGCTCCATGATTTTTCCAGAGACTGAGGTGAGGCTGACCCTGAGGTGAGGCTGATGGTCACTCTGCAGCCGTGCATGGAGTGGCAGGGAGATCTGCCCATGGCTGGAACAATCCAGGAATTGCAAGACAAGTCTAGCTATGGGAGAACGCCCCTAATCCCATCCCATAAATCAGCTGATTGGCAGGATGAGCCATTCCCCCACAACTTGAGCATGGAGCTGTAGGAGAATGCCTCCATACTCAGTGCACAGACCCAAGGTAACACAGATCTGTTCAGCAGCAACACGGTTCCTTCAGGGCCCCAAAAGCTACCCTTGCATGGCTAACAGGGAGCCAGTACTCTCCTGGAGAATGGAGGATTATAGGATACACTACTGGGAAAAATATACAGCCTTTCAGGCTAGTGTGCAAGAAAAGAGATGTTCCTCATTTAAAAATGCCCTCATTTTTTCATGAAAGAGCCAGTTCTCTTTCATGAAAATGAACAGATCTACGTGCTCTGTTTGTGCTAGGAGAAAGGCTTTTCTCCCAGCACAAATATAATACCTATCCACAGCACGTGTCTGGTGCTGCCAACTCCATTACTGAGGTTTCTGCTCAGGACACTTTCAGGAGCACATCCAATGCACCAATGACTTGAAAACAGACAAGTCCTTGGTATTCTGTTCTTTTCCAACTTTTGAGGCCATCCTCTTCTTAATGGTCTCAACTTTTCTACTCAAAATCTAGACAAACATGTCTTTCAAATTAGACTAATTCAGACTGAGGTTTCCAAATACCCTTCCATAATTTGTTTCAGAGTGCTTAAAATAGATTTTAAACAAAAGGCAGATCAGCGCAATTAAAATAATGACAGATTCTCCATTATCCTGGATAAATATCTAATACAAGAGCTTGAGAGAAGAAGGTTCCCCAAGAGGATAACTAAACTATTCAAAGTACTAAGAGAACTTTGTTTAGTTATCTTAAAATCTTCAATGAATTGGGATGTTGTGGGACTGCACACAAGGCTATAATAATCCCAAACCCTCTACTGTGCCACCACTTCAGCCTTGTTAGAACCAGAATTTTTAGTGAGAAAACATGAACAGGAGAACCAAAATGGAAAGCCATCGGCTCAAGTTCTCCACAGTAGTCCCATTGTGGGAAAGGCTTTGGGATGTAACATCAAAGCAAGGAACAATCAGTGGCAACAGTTATTTATACGACAGAGGGTATCTGAAAAGCACAGAGTGACCCATCAATATCATAGTTTCATAGTTTCTAGGGTCGGAAGGGACCTGAGCAGATCATCTTGTCTGACCCCCTGCCATGGCAGGAAGAGCACTGGGGTCAAATGACCCCAGTAAGGTGGTCATCCAACCTCCTCTTAAAAACCCCCAGGGTGGGAGCCTGCACCACCTCACTTGGAAGCTGGTTCCAGACTCTAGCCGCCCTGACCGTGAAGTAGCATCTCCTAATATCCAACTTAAACCTTCCCTCCGCCAGCTTGTGACCATTGTTCCTGGTCACTCCTTGCGGCGCTCGGGGGAACAGGGACTCCCCCAGCGCCTGCTGATCCCCCCTAACCAGTTTATAACAGGCCACAAGATCCCCCCTCAGCCTTCTCTTTTGAAGGCTGAACAGGTTCAGGTCCCGCAACCTTTCCTCATAGGACCTACCCTGCTGTCCCTTGATC
>NW_017729029.1:30940555-30941445 GCF_001723915.1 Gavialis gangeticus | reverse complement strand
CCCAGGATCGAGGTAAGGCTGACTGGCCTATAGTTCCCCAGGTCCTCTTTCCTCCCCTTTTTGAAGATGGGAACCACGTTGGCCCTCTTCCAGTCCTCCGGCACCTCTCCAGAGTCATGAGAAAAAAAAAATCACTGAGAAGGTAAAGATATGGCTATTTACTAGAGATGCTAAAAACAAGTAGGATTGTGAATGTGATGAGCGCTGCTCATGATATGCAACTAGATAGGTAGTTACCTATTTGTAAAGATAATGTAGCTATTCCTGCCTTATAAAAATGAATACAACAATATATTTTACTTATATGCATACCGGAAAAATGTAGTTAAACAAGTTATGCACAACTCAGGTCCCAATCTTAATTAATTATAGTAATCTGCATATAACTTAAGTATATAAATGTAAGTATACAAGAACTTTCCTTCCCAGTCTATTTTATAGCTTAATTTTACTCTATGAACTACATAGCTGATGAAACTGATTAGAGCTCATTCCAGGTCTTCTGAAGCAGCCTTCACCTCACTAAGTCCTGTCAATTTCAAGGCTATTAGAGGCATAAGACACTCTGAGAAACACGATAACAAGTCTTAAAGTGCAAAAAACCTTATCCTTTCTATTGCTGTAATTAATGAGCATTGTCTTTAGTGTGTTTGATAAATACATAACTTTTTCAGTCTCCAGGCTACATACTTAAACTAGGTACACTGATACTCTACTAGATTGTAATGAGTGTATCCTGGGGTCAAACCAATACCTTATTTTAAATTACCATTTCCTTACAGAGACTGCGTTACAAACCTTATTTCAAATTTATAGGATCTTACAACAGCCTAGACCTGTCTAGTGCTCCCCGCCCCCTCCCCCCCAGCCACACAGGGGCTCACAGGAGG
>NW_017729029.1:30921500-30935555 GCF_001723915.1 Gavialis gangeticus | reverse complement strand
ATAACTTTTTCAGTCTCCAGGCTACATACTTAAACTAGGTACACTGATACTCTACTAGATTGTAATGAGTGTATCCTGGGGTCAAACCAATACCTTATTTTAAATTACCATTTCCTTACAGAGACTGCGTTACAAACCTTATTTCAAATTTATAGGATCTTACAACAGCCTAGACCTGTCTAGTGCTCCCCGCCCCCTCCCCCCCAGCCCCCACATCATCTATCTAAATATTTGGTTGTCTAAATTGGTGACTGTTTATTTACGTAAAGTAGGGTAACCAAAACATCAGCACAGAAAATATAATTTGAAATACCAGAGAAAGATTTTAGGCACATTTTAAAAATTCCAGGGAACAATAAAAATATTAGGAGTTACTAATTTTTTTAATTCTCTCTTTAATTGGATCTCTGATGTGCAGCTTCATAATTCACATCTATAATATTCAGGTTAGTTTTCCATGATATATTTTAAAAACTGTATTAGTATCTGGAATTGATTTTTCCTAACACTATACTTATATAAAATAAACATAAAATAAAGTACTTACACCACTCCCGGCATATCGAACAATAAATAATAGATTCTCCTGACAGGACTTTGATGACCTGGCAAAGCCCGAATGCTTTCAGCCAAAATCATATGAAACCATAAATCACTCTTTATTTTATAGAATATTTCAAAATGGATTCCTGCTTTCTACCTTGAAAGTCATTTCATGTGTTATTTATAACCAGAGAAGACCTGAATGGAAAGAAAATTGCACAGAACTAGAAAATTTACTGTGACTGCTTTTATAAAGAATAACTTCTTTTTAGAAAAAAAAATGAGAATTACTGGCAGACTTGTGAATACAACTACCTTTTAGAGAGCAACATCCTTTATTTTGCAACTTAAACAGCAGCTAACACAGGCCTTCTGCAATATCCTAGATACATTTAAGCAATGCTAAAAATTGAGGTATAATCCAACCAACTAAAGACATTCGAAGTTAAGGATGACACCACATCCTTAACTTGTGCTATTGCAATAAAATGCACGACGTTAGACACCTTTGCACTTGCAATGATTCCTGCCATAAATTCAACCTTATTAAAATGTTCCATCTATGAATTTTCCTTTTTAATCACAGTTTGAAGACAAAGCACTGTCATTAAGTGTAAAATCTGGATACTTGACAGTGCCATTCTCATATAAATGCTTTCAAGAAAACAGTTGTATGCTGTTGTTTAGAAGGCACTGTTTAACTCAGTAATTACAATGCCACACATCCCCTTATAATAAGCAGAGCTACTACTGTAATGCTTAAAAGCTAAGCCTGCAAGCAGTTCTGAATGTCAAGAGTACAAGTAAAGTGTTTGCAATAGGATGCCCTCCAAAACTGGACATTGCATTCTCTCTATTAGAGCTTACTAAGTATCTCTTTTTTAAAGAGCAAATTTGATCAAATGTCAGTACTAGCATATGGATTACTGATATGTATGGTATCAATATATTGGGGTTTGAGGGGGAGGAGGGGAAGGCTGTTACTGGTAACTCAGCCAAAATAAAGCCATATACCTTTTTCAAACTGCAAGATGTGAAAGCTCATGCAAAGGTAAAAGAGCTACCACAAAAATGGAACTCCAAAGAATACTTCTTGTATCTTCATTTCAAAAACTCAAAATTCAATATACAGTTAACAATTTTGTACCCTGTTATACCTGCAGTTATAAGGAAATGGGGGTTATATTTACTCCCACTCTGGTACTGAAAATTTTGTTGGTTATTTAGACCTACTGTACAGTCAATAAGTAGCCCTGGCATTCCTGTGTTAACAGAGCTAGTTTAATAGAGCCTCTGTTTAAAATAAAATGCATATGTAAACTAAGGTAACAGAAGCCAATTCTTTCAGAAAACAAACACAAGTTTCTATTTACCAGGCAAATATGAAAACATTATTTTTGAAGCTATGTGAAAGATTAAAAAAAAAAAGAAAAAAAAAAGAGGTCTAAGATGAAGCACTGATGACCAAATTTACCATAAGGTTCCATTTTCCCTATGCTCGCCAGGACAAATAGGTTAAATGAGCCCAAATTCAGGTTTACCACTTAACCTGATAACTAAAAATCAACAGATGTACACAACGTATAAATCAAAAACAGAAAAAGACCCTGAAATAATAGGACTTAACAACTGACTTTTAATTCAAGTTTTCAGCAATATTTTAAAGAGTTCTTACATATCCATATTTTTGACAATTACACAGCAATAGCTCCATTAAATACTAGTTACAAGACAGACAGAAAAGTCCAAAAATTAAGCTAAAACAATACAGGCAGTCCTCGGACTTACGACACAATAGCAACCATATTAATTTGGAAAGACTTCTTTGAGGTGACTCTGCAGGACTTTTTGAAGGATTCTTAGCTGGAGTCTTCTCAGGAGTCTTGGCTGCAGGTTTTTCTGGAGTCTTGTCTGGTTTCTTAAAGGCAGTGTCCAAGGAAGTTTAGACAAATGTTCTCCAGGGAGATGGGCAACACAGCAAACTTGTTCTCTTGATATGACACCATGCCATGCCAGTGTTGTGAAGTCAAAACTGACATCAGAAAGTTGAAACAGGGTGTCCATTTATAAATGCTGCAAGTGCTAAACGTTGTAACTTGAAACGTTGTAAGTCAAGGACTGCCTGTATCTTATAATACATCTTTTCCAATGCGCTCTTTTAGAGGGACATTGCAGAAAGAGACTGGCACAAAAGTTCAGCTGCTGGATATGTTTACATACTTATGTATGTATGTATGCTGACATTTATGTTATATATTAGCAAATATGAAAACATGAAAAAAATATTTTCCATGTAATGTTTTAAATACAAAAATATTTTCACATCTGTTATATTACAGTGCTTTGAAATGCAGGTACAAAGACAAAAACGTAATTTTTAAGCCAACTAAACTTCTATACTCTTGTTTCACAGGCCTAATTTATAAAAATGAAATCACAACAGCTTATAATTTAGTTTATACAGTTAATAATATTAGTTGAATCTAAAAAACAACTAACTACGAATCTTTTTAGTATTTGAAGTGCTGATCTCCTCATAGCATTCACATACAAGCACACAAGTTTGATAATTTATGCTAAAACTTCAATCATATGATTTAAGGTTAGAGAGGCTACAAAGTTACCTAATACAGTACAACCTTTTGCCTAACATTGGTTACACAGGTTTAATCATGTAATTTCTACATGAAGCCCAATAACTTTTGAGAAACAAAAGCTTGTTTCAGACAGACATCTAACCTTGATTTAAAGTGTAAAATGACAGAGAATTTGCCACACTCCTCTTAAACTGTTCCAATATTAAATAACCCCATTAAAATTATCTCCTTTCCTGCTGCAAATGATCTCATTAACTAAAATACTATATAAAAGAGATTGATTTAGAAGGAATGATTAAATCAAAAAGAAAACTACATCAGTAAACATTGCAGAGATGAGACAGAGGATACGACAAATTCAATTTTTGATGCAAGAGCTATCAAAGCAAACAGAATTCTCAACTGAAACTGAGACTATTTTCTCCAAAAAACTTTACATCTCAGTGAAAACTCTCAGACCTTCATTAACTCAGATCTTGATTATTTTCACTCCTCTACAAATCTATATCATGCCCCTTCAAGGCATTTAAAGAACACACCTACTAAGGTCTTCCTGTAATTATATTAAGTGTACTACCCCGTTCACCTGAATCCTACCTATGACTCCCCCTGCTTTCCACATCAGGCTGCACTCTTTAAGGCCTTTCAAAACTTTTACAACTTTTTGGAATCTTTGCTTTATGCATCTCCCACAGCAAGGCAAATGCTGATTTCACTCACTCCACTATCTGTATACCTCCTTCAGTCCACACTTCCATACAAACACTAAACTGAAAGCAGTATCCTCTTCCTCTTTCAATATACACCTTTTCTACAAGCCAACCCACTCATGATGAATACTGTGGAACATTTGGGGCTAGCTGATTTTTGTTTAAGGAAATACTTACAGAGTTTAGAACCTCTTTGGTTCAACACAAAGCTAACCTAAAAAGATTTTTCCTTACCATTGTACTCCCTGTTTTGCAATTGTTTCCGGAAGTTGTTCTGGAAAAAATAGCAATTAATAAGAACCTGTTTTATTTTTTATCTGAAGAGATACAAAGGGAGATGATTTTTTGTATTTCACTGTACTTTTACGTTTTTGTAGAAACAACTAAATAGAGTTTAGAAATTAAACAGGGACTACCCTTCTCCTTAATAGCAGGTCAGCTTATCACTGAAAACACAGCCTTTGCCTAAAAACTACATCAAATTCTAATTCACTTACAAAAAACCCATAACCCTTGGAACAAAGTGCTACAAAATTCCCTGCTTACTCATCTACGTACTGTAAAAGTCTGTTTTCAAACAGTATAATCATTTCCATTTAGGAGAAATGCCTTTATACAACCAAAAGGAAATAGAAACATCTTAACACATCAGCTTAGACACAGCAAAATGTAAAACAAATTATTTGCCATGTGTAGAAGGTTAATAGTTCCTCCTGTGTATTGGGGTTTTATAGTAAACATTAGAATACGATGGGGAGCAAACATAATTGATTTTAATTCATTATTATTAAATTCAGATTTGCTGAAGTATTGTTAAACTTCAAGAGAAATCTCCTAAAGCTCAGGAATTTAGTATGATAACATAGAAGGACCTGTAGAGAGACTGGCTGGTGCTTGATTTACGTGCAGGTGCTAGCATCTTTCTGAAACTCTTCTTCTAAAGTGGAAATTTGCCTTCTCTGGAGATTGAGAACAAGAGAGTCAGACTTTTCTTCACTATCAAACTTAGGCATTAGAAAGCACTGGTCATACTTATCAGTCATTCAGATTTTTAAAATATTTTTCTACCACATCTCAGACTGAAAAAGGGAGAGATCTTGTTACTTTGGGCTAAAAATCAGAAAAGTTAACGGGTTAAATCCTGACAGCAAAACTCTTCCTTAAAAAAGGGAAATAAGTAAAGCTGAATCTAACCATGACGGTAATTCTACAACAGCATGATTCTCCATGGGAAGACATCAGGGAAATGATGGGTGGAGAGATATAAGTATACATAGGAATATTGATTATCTGAATAATAACTTATTCATGATGCATCAAGATGATGGATTTAATTTTATTAATGTACCCATCTCTTCCCAACTACATTAGTCAGATAGAAACTGTATGTATTCCTTTAAACAAAACCTGTTAACTTTTCTGCTTTTATATGTGTATAGCAGAAAAGATTTTTAAACTCAAAGCATATTCTGCACATACATTTGCAGGTACCCAATCTAAGGGAAAGGGAAGCTAGCTAAAATAAGCAACATCCAACTGGCTATTTCCCCTATATACTTTAAATATCTACATGCATTAGTTGCCATAGAATAAGAAAAATTATGAGCTGTCAATCCTTGTTTCAAAGCATAAACTTTCATAGAAAAGTTAACAAAAGGAGCTAGCTGGAGAGCAGTGGGGTGATGGTCAGATTATTTTTTTGCACCTTATGTTAGAACAGTGGTTCTCAACCATTTTAGACTCCCAGAACCCCTGGAAAAAAGTCAGCTCTTAGTTTCCACTATTTTTTACCTACAGAAAAATAATAGAGCAGTTTTTCTGTTGCAAAGAACTCAGAGAGCCCATGTCTATGGATTCGTAGCTGAAATCTCTGGGTTTATCTTGTGAATCACAGTGGCACACCTCACAGCACTAACATTGTGTGGCACCCTGCAGAACCCTTAAAAGGATCTCAAGGCGCTCTGGTTCAGAATCACTGGGTACATCTACATGAGATGCTCGCTGCCCATTAACCCAATAACTATGCACAGTAGCATCATGGCAAAAACCATGCTGTCATGTGCAGTGTTATTAGGCTAATGCACAGTAAGCATCACTAAATAACTGCCAGTGCTATTACGCAGTAACTTTAGTTACTGCACATTCAGTTAATACTTTATTAAATGTAGTACTAAACTAAATGTGAAGTATTTAAGACTCATTAATGAACAAGTAGATGTGTTAGATGCATCCAGTAGCGATCACTGTCAGAAACAGGATGATGATTTCAACAGAAAACAGGGAAGAACTGATGACATAAACACCCTCCCTGTATATAGGAGACTTGAATCTGTTTTAGGCTTGTCAGCAGGACTAAACTCACAAATATTTTCAACATTTTACTTCTGAAATATTTTTATAACTTAAGGTAGGTGTATTGATTGATTAGTTGAATTTTCCTTTAAGAGGGTAAGTTCATTAAATATATAGACTACTCAGTAGTGTAACTAGGGCAGGGTAAACTCAGAAGGTGCCCCAGGCACTGTTTTGGCAGGGGGGATGCAGGCGGAATATCAACTTTTGCTGCAGCCACACAGTCACAGGAGCACCAGTGGTAGCCAGAAATTGCTGCTGCCCCATGTATCCTGCTGCCCCAGCCACCTGGCTGCTTTGTTATGCCTCAATGAAACAGCACAGCTCTAACCTGGAAGTTGCACTGTCTGTATTTGTTCAACATTTGCAATTATCTGATTATTTTTGCTAGGCAGTATATATTATAACACTCTTTTTTTCTAAAATTAAAGAAAATCTAGTAAGCACTTGAAAGCAGTTGGTGGTTAATAGTCAGATGTCTAAACCTTAAAGACTCAATTCTAGAATTTTTTAAACTTTTTTGACTAGTTCAATCTAACAAAAATGGTCAGCTTGAGGGGAAAACTAATAGCTATGCAGTTTGATTCCTCCCCTTTTCTATATGCATGTAATCATGAAAAGATAAAACTCCATTTAAATTACACAGGTTTATAATGTTCTGCTGAGGTTAAATCAATACATACATTCCCGATTTAACCCATCCCCCTAACATTGATATGACTTCAAACTAATTTTTTTGCTTTATTTTGTACTTCAGATATGTAAATATGATATTTCAGTGGTGCTCAATATTCTAGCCTCACAGGCCAGATGGCGGGAACATGGCCAGAGCCCATATGCCATCAGTGCACAGGGTCAGTCCAGGGGTCAGTCCACAGGCATGATTCTGTGCACCCATCCACCAGATCCAACCATGGTGTAACCCAGTTCACCCGTGTGATCTGATATCTGGAGCCATGTCAGCAAATATATAGGTCTGCAAATGTGAAGGAGAGAGAATGGTGGCAGCATTAATTGCCACCGCTCTGGAAGCCACAGCAATTGACATGGCCACTTCCCCCTCAAACTACATTTTCAAACCTATGGAGGGTTCTGGCAGGCCGAATGACAAGGCCTCACAGTCCAGGGGTTGAGCACCACTAGGACAGTTTATTCAAAGTATGTGAGAAAGTTTCTGAACTAGAGAAAATGTTTTGACGCATTCCTGGATGATAAATAAATATTCAGCAAGAAATTAATATGCTTTTGATATAAACTTCTATGATCTCCTCTCACTCCCTCTCTTGAGCAATAGTGCCCTTACCGATAACTGAATGGGCATGGAAACAACTACAGCTCCACTATTAGGTTTCTATCCTGCATGGCAAGGTATGGAAAAATACTAGAGGTCTCTTAATTTACCCAGAGATGTTAAGTTAGTAAAATACCATTGATGGTCACCAGTGGGGAAACATGTCCAGATTTTACTATTTTTGCAAGTCCCAAAATAAATCAAGAAACTTCTGAGCAATAACCTGTCCAGTACAACAGGACAGTGTTTTTTCACTAATTTTTTAAAACAGCATATATGCCAGTATATTCCACCAATCCAAATCTATTTTATGCATGCAAATCAAGTTAGCAAGTTAACATACACAAATATAACTGAATGTTTCATAAAGGAAACAAAAACTACACAAGAAAGTCATCATTCTGCAATCAAATACTCTGTGTAGATCCAGGGAGGCCCTCAATGGTGTATGGATCCACCCAGGTGGCAACCTCCCTCCAAACTGTTTATCCCAAAACAGCTGCTTTGCTGGGCCCTGGGGCAGGCTCCAGCCTTGGACTGGGGCCCAGTGGGGAAAATGCAAATTAATAAACGTCACATGAAGAGCACTGATGGGACAGACAGACATTTTAAAAAATATATAATTTGTATCTGAAGCCAAATTAGCCAAAACCAATTACAAACCCAAGAGTCCAGAACCATAAGTGGCCCTACTACCAGCAAACATCCTCCAACCAGCACCTGGGGCTTCAGATGTTTCCAAAACCTTTGGTGGGCAGTCTACTTGTAGGCTCAAGCCCAGAGGCTTGGGGTTCAGATGCCCCTGAGTTTTGCTTGCCCTTAGCCATAAGGCCCTCAGAGAAAGCAAGGGAGGAAACTCCCGTTTCCATAAACTAGGCTTAAAGCCACTACACCTCACGTGTATTGAATCACACCAGAAGAGCAGTTCTCCTATGAAGAGGTTCAGGAAGACTGCCTTCTTGGAAACAGATACATGGTATTTCCTCTGCCAAGTTAAAAAAACACTACATTTGATCTGAGCCTTCAAGAGAGAGACATTTTGTGGCAAAAAAAAAAAAAAAAGATTAAATTAAGGAAGGAATAACTACAACACTTCCCTGGGGTCATCTATAAGAGCAGCTCCAAAGAGGCTGCTCTCACCACAAGGTTCTGTGAAGCAAAAATCAACTTAAATAAGTCTACTCAGGTCAGACAGTTGGGCAAGAAGCAGCCTCATTTGTAAGGAGTGTTCAGGCTGTCCTTTCAGTCTCTATGTTGTTCTGTGTTCCAATAAAATACGGAATAAGATACACCCCCCGCCAAAACTGAAGGCATTTCCTGTCTCTGAGTGAAATCTCCAGCGAGTGAGGGGGGCGGGGAGGGGAGGGGAGGGGAAGGGCAGTTACCAACATCTACTAGGTGTCCTGAAGAAACTCTTGTTATCTAAAACCTAATTCTGGAGCCCACTGGTAAGGCGCAAGGGCAACATCTGAATGCGCGTAGGAGCAGATGCGTCAGAGCGAGCTGGCGGCAGCAGCTGCCTTGCACAGTCCTCCTGCTTTCGGCTTGCTAGGGGCTGCTCAGCATTACAAGCCCAACCCCCGGCAGGTCGCAGCCTCCCTCCAAACAGTCATTCCCAAAACAGCAGCTCTGCCGGGCCCTGGGGCGGGCTCCAGCCTCGGTCTGCCAGGTCCCGCTCCTGGAGCCCCGCGCTCGCCCCCAGCCCCGGCACCCGGCCTGCTCCCCCACCCTCATGGCCCGCGGCGCAGGTGGGAACCGCGGCCCGGCCCCGAGGGGGTGCCTCCCGTACCGGTTCCTATCACAGCCACGTCAAACTCTGAGGGCAGGTTGTCCGCCATCTTGAGGAAGGAGTCATGTGACCGCTGCTGGCGGAAGTGAGCCGCTCGCTCCCGTGCAGGCTCCTGGCGGAAGCCGGGGCCTGGTGCATTGTGGGGGTGCTCGGGCGCTGCGCTCTGCTCCGCAGGGGGATATCGAGGGCCCCTGTGTGGCTGTGTGAGGCTGTAGAACTCGATACCACCAGATCACTGACCCGGCGGCTCCGGCTCCGGGTGACGCGGCGGGGATCTCCCCGGAGCTTCACTCCGTGTTGCACTGATGGTCTCCGGGGCGGCCCCTTACAGGCCGACTCGTGCCGCGGGGCAGGAGCCTCCCGCAGCCCCTGCTTCCGAGCCCGTCATTCCGGGGCCGCCCCTAGCCCGTGTCCTCGGGGAGGCCTGACGGCCTCAGCGCGGGCAGTGTCTATTGGGGGTCTCCTCACTCGTTTTGTCCTGGGAGCAGAGGCGCATTAAGGTGCACTGGGGCCCTGGGGAAGCACAAAAGTGGAGGTGCTCCTCCTCCTGGTGGTGGCGGGGGAGGCTGGGTGGACCCCCCTGGGCTGGGGGGCACATGCCCACCTTTTCTCCCTGCTACAGTCGAGTGTACACACGGGTGCGCACACTACACTCTCGGTACATGGACACAGACACTCGATCACACGGAGGCAGCGCCCCACCCCTCGCCCCCTCTCTGCACAAGCCACTTGTGGCTCAGTCTTGCTCCCTAACCCCGGCCCCTGTTACACTCACTTGCAGGGAGCCGCTGCCCAGCTGTCTCGTGCAGCCATGCATATACAGAGTGCTGACTGGGCTGGGCGGGGAGCAGGCAGGCAGCAGCACTGCAGGGGGAGCCCTAAGATGAATTTTGGGGGGCTGTAGCCCCCAAGTCTTTCCCAGCTCTGCTGCCCACAAAAGCTCAGCATGGCACAGCCCTGTCCCAACTGCCCCCCCCGCCAAGTGAAGCACAGCTCTCCCAGTCCTGTTTTGCTCCCTCTCCCCCAGACGCAGTGCCATCCAGTCTGCCCTCACTCCCCCAGGCGCAGTTCAGCTTTTGTGGCCCAACCCCAGCCATGCCCTCCCCCCACAGCCCCATTTGTGGAGAGGTCCCGCTCCAGCTCCCAGGGAAGCAAATGTGAAAGCTGCTGTTTTAAACTAGGCACCAAGAAAGGGCGCCACGTTTAAAACTGAGGCTTTCACTTCCCTGCTGATAAGGATCCTGGTACCCCAAATTGATAGAAGCCCCTGGGCTCATGCCCAGCTTGCCCATTCATTAATCTGCCTATGCCTGGAAACTTCCCTCTTTTTTTTTTTTCCATTTTTTTTTTTTTTAAGGAATTTTTTTTGTGTTCCAAGCCAGATCAGCCAAATCCATTCCAAATCCATGAGTCATTCAAGAACCATAGGTGGCCCTACTACCAGCAAGCATCCTCCACCCCACCTGGGGCTTCAGATGCTTCCATATCTTTTGGGGGGACTCCTATATGTAGGCCCAAGCCTGGAGGCTTGGGGTTCAGATGCCCCCAAGTTTTGCTTGCCTTCAATTGTATGGCCACAGAAGGAAGCTGAGGCTGAGTCTTCCACTTCCATATAGTCGCTGTATAGCTGAGATCTTCCCATTGGAAGTGAAAGTGGGAGGCTATCATTACCTCAGTCAGGGTACTATGCCCTGCGAAAAAAGTGGTTTTCCACTGCAACTAGGAAAACCATATTAGTTGTCATGGTATTTCCCCTGCCAGGAACTACACTTGAACTGAGGGAGCTGAGAATTGCCCGGTCCAGGCTCCATGTGTGAGGACAGGACAGCGCTAAGGACAACAGACTTCTCTTCCCTTCTGTGTCTGCAAGGGCCAAGTACCCGTGTACAAACACGTGCTCACTTCAAGTACACAAATGAGCTGCAGCCAGTCGCCTTTTACAGTCTGCTTGTCTCATTTCTTTGAGTGGGCCCAGCGTGGAGGAATAACTTCAGGGGCATCGCTTTACCCCTTTGATTTGCCATGTGTGCCCTACAGACTTCCTTTACCTGCTCAGGTGTAGAAAAGGCCTGCTATGCCTGTGAATAGGCCAATTGTAGGTGCATGATCTTTTTCCCCTGGCTTTTGTACTGAACAAACGTGCTGAACTCCAGAATGTTGCAAAACATTCAATGCTGCTGCTTCTGAGTCCATTATAAATTCTTTTCAGTAGTGTATTATATTTTAACTGTGAATAAAGTATAGGCTGAAATTTACGTGGTGGTGTTTTTTAAAATCTGATTGCTGTGTTGTATTAGAGAATAAAACGGGGAAAAGATGACCTAAGTTTCATGTAGTGTATTTTATATCCATATATGGCATTTAAAATTAGCTTTCATTAAACTAAGATTTTGCAAGCAACTAGTCTGCACTATTGGCCAGAGTCCTTAAATACTTTTTCAGGACGCAAATAAATACAACCACAATCTTTTGTGTATGAAAACAGTTTATTTTAAGCATATATTAATTTCTTATTTGAAAATGTTATTAAAAGTTTTTAAGATGTTAAATCCTTTAGATGAGTCAGCTGTTGAACATATGCATACATTCACATGCACACCCCCAACACTGTTAACAACAGCCTTTCTGGAGCCGCTAAGATCTACCATGTAAAACTTAAATCTTTTCATACATCCATGCTTCAGACACAGGCTAACATTTAGTTTCATTAATCTCTCAGTACAGATGATTCAGAGTTAATTTGCTATTTGTATTAAATATACTGACACCTTTAGGGAAGAAACCTGCTGGAGCTTTGTCCCTGCCTAATATGCATATTCACAGAGCAACTTTTTCACAAATGGACTTTGAAACTAAGGCGAACCCTAACATCCTTTGCCTACCCTGTGCAAGATGAAGTTTCTTTTTTACCTGGGAGAACTTTTACAGTCTTTGAACTCTCCTCTGCCTGATGAAGAGTGTTTTGGACTCAAAAGCTTGCAAAGAAATTTTTTTTTGCTACTATTTAGTTGGTCTAATAAAAGATACCACCTTTTACCCAAGAGTTTTGTCTGCCTCTTAAAAGCTGTCAAATACTCAGACATCCCTAAATATTTTTAACCTTTGGAGGAAGGGAAGCAATGAATCTTCAGGGAGAGTAAAAACCTATTAAATTCCATTTTCTAACTAACTTGTCTCTTCTACACAGCCTAAGGTCCCAGCTTTGCAAACTGTACATATTATGCAGCCAGAGACAATCCATGGGCTATTCTGTTTACATTAAATTAATAGTTACAGTGGTATACCCCATCCATTTTAGTATTTATTATCATAACTTACCCTTCTTTGACATCAGTCAGTCAGGTAAAACACAATTTTTTGCATGTTTACACATTACAATTTGTTGGATTATTTTTTTCCAAACTATTTCATTTGTTATTTTTTCTTATGTATCCAGTCTTTGTAAGTTTATTTTTATTTCTCTACTTTCCCTTACCTTTGGAATTCCTTCCAATTGAGTTGTGGGCTCAAATCAAGTATAAATTGCAAATGTAGTTGTTAGGTTGTTAAATCAACTTTCTAGATCATTTACAAAAATACTAAATAAAATACGACAAAGCAATCATACCCAAAAGTTAGTTGAATAATGGGGAAAATGTTAATGTTTCCTAAATGTTAGGGCTTTGGTGCAGAAGTGTTGTATTCAAGCTGTTTAGTATCAACAAATCTGTGAATCCTTGAAACTGGTTGATAAGATTAAATCATATGCATATTAAAATCACAAGCAATAATTTACAAATACTTGTATTATATGTGTAAGTAATGCATTTTGCTTTCTAGAATACTGGGGCAATCAATACTAAAGCTTGAATATTAAATATCAACATCTGAAAAATGAATGCTCAATCTGCCCTCCTCTCTTGTGGGCCAAATAAGATTCTCAGATATTGGAACCAGTCTGCGGATGCTTGAAAACGATTTTAAAGTCAAAATTCATAGGATTGTATATTCCGTAAGCACTGTTTGATCAGCTATTCTCAACTGCCCTGTTTTTCCTGTCACTAAGGGTAAGGATTGCACCCTAGGGACCAGGACTGGCACATTAAGGTAAACATTAGCAGATGCTGGTCTTATCTCATAATGGGAAATGTCCATGTTGGTGAGTGACAGACAAGTAAGTGGCCTAGGCCAGGGCACAGTCTATTGTCCACAAGCCAAATCTGGCCTACAGTGGCACGGGGGAGCAGCAGCACATTGCTTAGCCTGGCATGTCTGCCACCTCTTCCCTCCATAGTGCCACTGATCTCTGTAGCCTTCTGCTGTCTCCCCATACAGCAGGTGCTGCTTACCGTTGTTGCCAATTCAGCCCTCCCCATTGCTATTGGGGCTTGGAGCTGGCAGAACATGGTGTGTGCAGCAGTGTATGGCAGAGGTGCAGTGAGTAGCTTGGGTGCTGGGAAGGGAGTGTTGGCTGTCAGGAGAGCAATGGCCTGCAGCAGCAGCTGGATCACAAGCAGCCAGCCAGCTGTTCCAAGAGGTTGCCAACCCCAGGATGGGGGAGTTTGTACTCATAGAATCATAGAATCAATGAGGTGGAAGGGACCTGGACAGATCATCTACTCTGACCCCCTGCCATGGGCAGGAAGGAGCACTGGGGGTGGCAGAGGTCATAAAACCCCAGCCAGGTGCCTATCGAGTCTCCTCTTGAAGATTTCCAGGGAAGGTGAGAGCACCACCTCTCTGAGAAGCCTATTCCAGGCTCTGGCCACCCTTACAGTGAAGTAGTTCTTCCTA
>NW_017729029.1:30918288-30921386 GCF_001723915.1 Gavialis gangeticus | reverse complement strand
CTATCTAACCTAAACCTATCCTCCCTCAGCTTGTGGCCATTGTTCCTGGTGACTCCAAGGGGGGCCCTGGTGAACAGACTTTCCCCCGAGTCCCTGCTGGTGGCCCCTGATAAGGTTGTAGGCAGCCACAAGATCCCCCCTCAGTCTCCTTTTGGGGAGACTGAAGAGATTCAGGTCCCTCAGCCTCTCCTCATAGGGCTGGCCATGGAGGCCCTCAACCATACAAGTGGCCCTCCTCTGGACTCACCACTGTCTGATAGAATGGTGTAGTCACCTGAGGCCCCAGAGTAGGGTCTAGTAAGAGTCAGATGGCCCTTACTACTGCTTGGCCCTGAGTGAGGAGGAGATAACTTGTCCAAATGGAAGAAACTAAGCCTTGGAACTTGGCAGATATTAAAGAACTTTTGTGACGAATGTGTGGCACATCTTGCTTGTGACTTGGGTAGATGAGGGCTGAGGGCTCTGGGTTGGGCCATTGGATTAGAGGAAAGGTGGCTCAGGTAGGTCCCAGCTATATGGAGTAGTTGTACAAAGAGTTGAGAGACAGTGTTTGCTTGGGCTGAAGTAAGAAGTTGGAGGTGCACAGTGAGCACAAGCACTGACTGCAGCGTGCATAGGCTATTAGGCAGGTCTGTGGTTGAAGTAGCGAGGCAGCCTCAACCCACGATTATATTAGTAACTAGCAATCCCTCCAGAGACAGAAAATATCAAGTCATGGCATAAGCAATGTGTAAGTGCTGACATTAGGGGAGCACAACTCTGCACCACCACCACGGTGCCACTGCCACCTCTGCTGCTGCTGGGTCCAGCTGGGCTGCAGCCCCATGCCCCACCATTGGTGCAAAAATCATGCTGCTGCTACTAGTACCACTGCTGCCAGGCCCTGGCTCTGGCCAACCTGCAGCCCCACGCCCTGCTGTTGGTGCAAAAATCTGGAGGCGATACATACCCTCCATAACTCCACCCCCAACACATCATCTATGAGTCATGGCATTGGTCAACAAGTAGGTAAGCAGTCTTCCTCTTGCAACTAATTGGTCTTTCTAGCTCATTTCCCCCCCTATTCATTCTCTGTGGTTTATCGCATGCTATGTCATCTTTTTGACATCTTTGTTTCTGATCCTTTGGCATGTTTAAATTCTGTGATGATTTTTATATTCAAGCTGATTTTATTTAATGTTTAAAGTAAGGCTTGGTGGGCCAACCTACTAAATGTTTTTCTAAAATGTAAATATACTGTGTATCTGGAACCATACTTTACCCACTGATCTGGAAATTTTGGCAAAAAAAAATCAGATTTGCTTGGCAGAATGTATGCTGTTTAATCTATGCTGCTTATTGCTTATTTTGCTGTAAAGTTTACTGTTAAATTAAATTATGATCCTATTAATGTGTCTTGTGTTTTACAACATTGTGGGGGGGAGTGAGCAAAGGGATGTTTTTCCCAGTGAGGAAAGATAAGATTTTAGTTGCTCAGAAATGATTGACATGCTCAACTTGTTTTCAAAATCTACTTAGACAAGAAGTTGTCTACTCTTTTTCTTTTCTTTCCTTTCAACTTTGCATTTATTGCTTTCTGTGTCTTTAAGCTAACCTGTTAATGTTGTTAGAATGTGCGTGAATATATTAAGTCTTAACACCTTAAATCATAAGCAATAATAATCCAAACAGCACCTCATTAACACTTTATTACAAGCCCCTTGCTCACACTAAAAAGAATGATGGGGGAGGAGACGGAAATTGTGAAAAGCAACTAATGGAAGCAAGAGACTACCTCTGTCCTAATGTGTACCACCAGTCATGGTAAAAGTTCTTTACAAGAGAACCCTTGTAATTACAACAGAAGCCAAAAAAGCTTAGGAAACAAACTATTGTAGAGAAAAACCTTCAAACAGCATTAAAAACCAATATGTTGTTTTGAACCCATGCTTTAACATTAATACCTCTCAATAGACTCAGAAATAAATTTATGTCAGATGACATAAAAGTAGTAAAATCAGATTTTAAACTGCTTGTGATAACAGATGGTTTGCATCAATTTATTTTATATTTTTCATGTATTGCAGCCCTTGCAGCCTTCTCCTATGGAAGGGGCTGGGGGTAGGGGGTTATACCCTCTGTTTTGATAAAAACATATACAACCGTAAATACTTACAGTGTTCATCATCTCCAACCTAAATGTTTTGAACAGGAGCAGCTCTTCATATCACTAAAAATCTCATAATTTTAAGGTAAAATTTAAGGTAAGTTGTGGAATCAGAATGAGATTATATGTTTTCCTTCCAGAACTTCTGCTTAGTAAGAGAGACATGTATGGGAATGACATTGTTTCAAATATTTTAAATTTAGAATATCTTTTATTATTTAACATAATTCTAAAATTGCACTAAGATATTTTCACTGTAAACTTCTTACTATTTCCAAAGTGTGCAAGTGTTTATCCCACCACAAAATGCTGTTGTTTTGTGCTCCAAGCTTCTGTTAGCTTCATTCATAAGATGACAATGAGTGCAATCCTATTTCATGATGAGTCATTATCCACCAGACCAGAAATTCTTCTCAGTACTATTTTATTTGACAGAAATTATTATCTATGTTTCTTAAGTGCTAGATTAATCAACCCTTGCAATGCAGAAATATTTTTCTGTACTGTACAATTTTACATTTCAACAAATGTAAATAAATATTAGAATATTATTATTTTTATGGAATTTTGTGGACCCTTTAGAAAATGTCTTAGCGTGTTATTCTCTTCAGCTATTTAATTGCAATGTCATAGTAACAGAAAGCAGCATACCCAATTCTGCATGGATGAATAAGCACATTCAATAAAGAAGATTTAACAGAGTAAATCAAACACTGGATTAAACATTTTCTGCATAACAGACCACAAAATGGGCATTCATTTTACCAATAGATCCTCCACATTAGAAACAAATAGAAGTGCACACCAACATAATTAAGCCATGCATTCAGTGGCCTGATTGCAAAATTTCCCTACATTTTACTGAACTAGGACCCAGTCAATTAGAATTGCCTAAGCATCTTTGAGAATGTACACATAGTTTCATAGTTTCATAGTTTCTAGGGTCAGAAGG
>NW_017729029.1:30916090-30918277 GCF_001723915.1 Gavialis gangeticus | reverse complement strand
CATTTGTGCCCACATGGACTAGGACCATGGGGTAATAATACACTGACAAGATTAAAATGTAAAAATGGCATAGACTTGTATTCACTAGTTTCCTTTTGTTTTTGTTAATGTTTGAACTGCTTCAAAACTGTGTATGGTATTCGAACAAACATATTCACATGGCATCATTAAATAACAAATAATGTCCGTGTCTCAGGTTATAATTCCACATTTTACAGTCTTCTAACATTCTTATTCCCTTCCTGTAAATATCCATATCTTTGCTAAGTACAATATGAGCATAAACTTATTATTTTTTGTATTCTTCTTACAGTCTCCTTTATGTTCTTAATTCAGATATTTTGATGTATTTGCAGAATGTCATTTTTCTTTTTATCCTCAAACATTTATTCTTCAAAGGTAGTATAAATTAACAAGAGTTAGACCATAGCTTTGTCAAACCATGTTGCACACTCATAAACATCTATGTGTGCACATGCACTTTAAGTGCTTTATCCAGAGCCACAGAATAGGTCTATGGGAAAGGCATAAAAATTTATATTCCTAGTTACCTCTGTAATGGGGACTCTTCCCCATTACTAGATGGAAAAAGGGGGTTAGGGATGCATAGGCCTCTCCCCCACCCTTTCCCCTCTCACTCCCACACTCCTTTGTGGTCTGCCAGTTCAAACCTTCCCTTTGTGGAGTTCCTTTGCCTGTTTCTTTTGTTGTACACTCTCCCTTTCTCCCTCTACCTTTGCTGTGTTATTTGTTTTCTTGTTACTTATCCTTTATTATGCAGTTGGAGTTAACTAACAAGAGGAGGAACCTGAAACAAGATGGTCACCGCATCAAGGTCCACGCTGTGCCTGATGGCCCAAGGGTGGAAGTAGAAGCATCAGATGACCAAGAGCACCCTATATAAGCCCAAGCCTCAAGCCTGAGAGCCAGTCAAGCCATAGAAGCTACAGGAAGAAGGAGCTCCTTATGGAAGTGCAAAGGGACTGGACTCCAGGCCGGAAAGACAGGACTCAGAGTGGTAGCTGGGGTGAAGCAGACCGAAGAACCTGCATCAGGAATCAAATTAATTCCAAAACCTTGTCTATCTTAGTTTGTGGTTGGAGGACACTGCAAGGCAAATCCTGGGCAAGATATTTTTGTTTTGTGTCAAGTGGGTGTTTCTGGTTTTAGTGATTTTTGTTCCCAGTAGTCTGGACTGTGGGTGTAGGGGAAGCAGAGGCCACTGAGAGGGGTGGGTTAACCCCCTGAATTTCAAACATGATTGGGAGGGCAGAAGATAGAGACTGAGGGATAAGTTCCAAGCCCAGGAGGGTGAAGCCTGCCTGAGACTGAAAGGTGATGGTAGGACTTGGGAAAACAGGTTCTTGAGCCTGAGGAGTTATCCACTGTGCCCAAAGCTTGTGGTCCTGAATAGTGGGCTCCAAGCTAGAGGGCACAGCTAAAGTCAAAATGGGATGATGCCTGGAGGGCCCCAGCCCAGACAAGGGTCTGACTCCCAAAGGTCTCTTCACCCATGGGCAGCCTTACCTGTTGGTTTGTTCCATCAAGAGGTTGCAGGAGGGAGTACTGGAGGGGAAAGCCAGAGGGAATCAGGGGAGCTAGTAGAAAGAGGCTTCTAAATTCAGGTACACCACACTCTGTGGGTGGCATACAAATCAGACTTGTGTTTAGATCATGTGACTACAAGTCATCTCTTTTATACAAATGATAAATTATATTGTTACTTGTATCCTATATTTTAAAAGACCATGATGTATTTCAATACTTTTAATTGTATGTGTCATTAATCTCAATCCTTCACCCATTCCACATGTGAGAAACAGTGATGTCAATGAGTTTTGCTACTGACTTTAGTGGGATAAAAATGTCACTTTAAGTGCATACGAGCTGTGCACAAGGATCAATAATGGTTTGGGGTCCTTGGAACTTACAGTGATTTATTACTAGGGAGCTACTTAATTCACAATTTTGCAGATTCCGCAGAAATCACGAAATTAGGCATTATACACTAAATCAGCTAAATAAAAAAAACTTACTAAAATAAAATGCTGCCTCCTCATGGCTGCTGGAGGAAAATGAGTGGTCCTCATGGCTGCTGAGGCTTGGCCTCACAGACTGCTGTGGGGAGCAAAGGGGGAACTGCTGGCATAAAAAGGAGCAGCCAAGGTGGCCGCCAACCCCCCCCCC
>NW_017729029.1:30894571-30911090 GCF_001723915.1 Gavialis gangeticus | reverse complement strand
TGCCTCCTCATGGCTGCTGGAGGAAAATGAGTGGTCCTCATGGCTGCTGAGGCTTGGCCTCACAGACTGCTGTGGGGAGCAAAGGGGGAACTGCTGGCATAAAAAGGAGCAGCCAAGGTGGCCGCCAACCCCCCCCCCCGCTCTTCACCACTGATTGGCTGAGAAGGCGACTTATTGCACCACCCCACCCATCTTTGCCAGTCAGCAGCAAGGGGCGAGGCCACATAATAGATAGTCCTCTTAGCCAATCAGCAGTAAGGGGTGGGGCCACCAGGGCCCATTCGCCAATCAGTGGCAAGAAGTGGGCTCATTGTGAAAAGGCCATGAAATCAGCTGCATGTGCTGTTGTGCAAGTGTAAAGCACTAAAGCAAAATTGAAACTGCCTCTCTACACTGAGCCTTCTAAATTCTCATGTATGTCATTTATATTTAAGGACATGGGATAGTTCTGCAGTTGATATTCCAGACTATAGGCTAGGGGTTGGCAACCTACAGATCCACTGAATCTGGCCCAGGGATGTAAGGTTTCAGTGGTGTTTAGCAGTGGGTGATTCTTCCATGCCATAGGCTACTGGACAGGATGGCATATGTGCTGAAATCTACAAGGCAGGTGGTAAGGAACTGATACTGAGATTCCATAAATTTATTCTAAGAATTTAGAACAACAAAGATATCCCTGGGTACCTGAAGACTGCCAACATCATGACTATTTTCAAGAAAGGAATTAAATCTGTCTGTGGGAACTATAGAGCTATTGCCTTCCTTTCCATAGCAGGGAAAATCTTTGCCCACATCCTCCTGAACCATCTTCTACCTCTTGCTGAGGAAGTTATGCCAGAATCTTGGTGTGGTTTTGTTGCCCTGTGGGGTCAGGCCAACTCTCAGGACCTCAATATTGTGCTGTTAGATGAGAGGGTGTGACACAATTGCACATATACAAACACACAAATCAATTGGGTGCAAACACACAAACACTACCAACTCATGCACATACACATCCAAACCAGCCTAGGCACATGCATACCTATCATCAGTTCAAGCACCTACACACTACATACACCAGAAATTAGACAACAATCAGTTGTCAATACCTACACATTCAGTACACATACGTGGATCACTGGTTCGTATATTACGCACACGATGACATATATGTATATTCACCAATTCACACACATATCACCCACCTACACATACACACAGGTGAGTTCCTAACTTGGGTGGTATGGTATGTATGTGTGTGTTTGGGGTACCTGGGATACCTGGGGGAAGGTTAAGGTGAGAGAGAAAGTGTAAGGAGTGAACGTTGCCAGAACTGGGATTAGAACTGGTAGACTAGAGAGAAGCTGGGCTGAGGAACTGAGGCTTGGGGTTACTTAAGGTCAAGTGGCCTTAAGGTCAAAGTCACTGGTGCAAGGGAAAAAGCCTGGTGGCAAGGAGGAGACAGCCAGGAAAGAAACTGAGGCAGAAACCTGGGAGCTCAGGGGAAAAGGCAGTGGAGACAAAGCAATAGCAGTGGCAGAGATCCGGGGAAAAGGCAGTGGGGACAAGGCAATAACAGTGGCAGAGATCAGGAGAAAAGGCAGTGGAGACAAAGCAATAGCAGTGGCAGAGATCTGGGGAAAAGGCAGTGGGGATACGGCAATAATGGTGACAGAGATCAGGGGAAAAGGCAGTGGGGATAAGACAGTGGCAAAGAAACAGGGGGTTTGCAGGCAGAGAGGAGCTCAGGACAGGTGTTGGTGGTGACGGTGAGCCAGAAGTAGGAGAGGGAGAAATGAGACTGAAGTTAGAGGGGCGAGGAGTAGAAATTGGAGTAGGGCCGGAACCGTAATAAAGCAATACCCAACTGAGGGGTCCAAATAGCAGATTTATTAAACAGACAACACACTACACATCCCCATGAAGTTATTGGTTCACATACACACACAAGCACTCACAGTGGCAGTAGGAGAAAGAGACCCAGTGGAAGGGTTGGAGTCCAGGTAGGGAAGAGAAACAGAGTCCAAGTCCTTGGTTGAAGTGGGGGGAGGGTGATAGCTACCTATCCAGGCTGGAAAGGGTTCCTTGTCCAGCAGGTGTTGTCCAGAGGGGGGTCACTGGCAGGGCCTCTGGGTGGATAGGTCGTGTGGCATGGTGCTGGTGCAGATGGAGAGGGCATCCCAAGGAGTCAGTCTTCACTACCCTTTTTATGGGGCAGACTACCTCTGATCTCCCATGGGGAGGGCCTGTCCAGGCAATGTCAGTCCTGTTCCAGAGGGTTCCAGGTGTTCTTAGTGAGCATGTGCAGCCTTGGCACAATGGTGGGTTGCCTCATCTTTTGTTTCTTTGAATGCTGAGGGTGGTTCCAATGGCTGGGTCGTTGGTCCAGATATTGGTTTTGATGGTTCAGTCATTCAGAGGGAGCTATTTTTAGATCTACTGCCATTGTCTCTCAAGCACCCTCATTCATCCCCATTCATCCAGGAACAAATTTACATAGGAGGGGTAGATATGAGTCATAGGTTACAACATCAGGGGACACAAAATGGAAACTTGACATGGCTTATGTTAACTTACATATGTAGGCCTAAATCATATAGTATCAGTAAAACAGTAATATAGGACAGTAAAAATCAATATAAACATAATACTTATACAATATAAAGAAGGAGAAAAAAACAAAACACATACAACTTGCTACCAAAATAAAATGCTGAAGCTTATCCTATGTCTTAGCTCACTTATACTTATCTATAGGGAATAGAGAGGGAGAGAAAAAGTCAGAAAATGGTTGGGGAAGGGAAGGGAATGCATTAAAGAAAAAGAAAAACTGGGGGTTTTGCTACAGTTTAGGCCATCTCATGGGGCAATTAACATGATCTTTGTTGCCCATCAGGTCCAAGAAAAATGCCTGTATCTGTACATAACCTTCAATGAACTCACTAAGGCCTTTGATTCCATCAGTCATGAAGCCTTGTGGAAAGTACTAGCCAGATTTGGATGTCTTGAAAAATACATCAAGGTCTTGAGGCTTTTTCATAACCAGATGTCTGTGACTGGCCCCAACTATGTTCTCCATTTTTTGATAGCCATCTTGCTCCTTATTAAGGACCACCTTCTTTGGGAATTGACACAGAATACCAAATGGATGGAGGGCTCTTCAGTCTGGGACATTTTAGATTGAAGACCAAAGTATTCAAAATGGCCATCTTGGACCTTCAATATGGCAATGACTACAGCATCCTTGTGCACACTGAAGAAAACCTCCAGAACACACTGGATCTTTTTAGAGAAGCCCACCAAATTTTGAGCCTCTCTTTGAACATCAGCCTGTCCCAGACCATGAATGTGGCCTTCCTTCCCAAATTACTATTGAAGGAAAAACCCTGGAGGTAGTCAAGCACTTCCCTTACCTCAGTAGCTGCCTCTCTCTGAGAGTGAGCATTGATGAGAAAATCCAGCCTAGGATCCTGGTCTGTGAGTACATCCTTTGGGAAATTGTTTTGGCATGTCTTTATTCATTGGGATCTCTGGAAAGGCACCAAGAGCTGGGTCTACAATGCAGTCATCATTCCTGCTCTCCTCTACAGATGTGAAACATAGGTGACCTGCTGTGGTCATCTCAAGAGCCTGGGGAGGTATCCCTAATGATGCTTGTAACAGGGCATACCTTATGGCACCAGTTACAACTAGGAGAGTTACCTGATACTCATCATCAGAGGGGGAAAAGAACTTACCTGTATCTGAAAAACAAATGAAAGGAACTAGCTACATTTGTTGCTAGGATCCCAGGTGTTTTTGATTGCCCCCCGCTCAACTGGCAGCAGGAAACACATGGGAGTGGACCCAGCTCTCATTGGTGCCAGGAGGAAGAACCCGGAAGTTAAAACCTGAGTTAAGCCAGAGGGTCAGATGCCCATGAGAGGGGAAGCACACAAGAGTGACTGCTTGTGCATACCATACAGAGGTGTGGGAATTTACCCAGGAACCCAGGCTATTTGGGAAACTGATCTAATCAAGAGGAGAGAAAAACACTGCTTACCTTTGATGAGGAGTTGACATGGTAGTCTCTAGGTTGTGGTGAGAGCTGCAACTTGGTGACTGCAATCCATGTTGTTTACCCTACCTAAGCGAAAGAAAAAGAAGAAAAGGGATTGTCAGATTGAGTGACTCCTGGATACACATCCCCTTCCCTGGTGAGGCGCACTGGAGAAAGAGGGCCCAAGGGACTTAAGGAAAAGGCAACAGTGGGTCATAGCTCTCATAGAGTGTTAACTGGTAAGCTGGGTACCCCGAGATAAAATAAGGGCTGGTGACAAGGATTAATTGATGGAAACCAGGCACAGCTGGATGAGTCGCTGGTAACAGAGATTGATTGTGGGAAAATGAAAGGAAGTCCTAATCCTGGGCCAAGCTGAATTTAGGAAAGACAAGCAGAAGCAAATAGAGAAACTAATGTGAGTCTCTAGAGACTGATTTTGAGGAAAGTTGATGAATCGAGATTGTTGAATAAGTGAATCTAGGGGAGGAAACTGGACTGCTTCCTGTCACTGAATCCCGTGTGTTATGTGAGTATGGCTGGAGAGATCACATAACAGAAACATCTGTGGTGTGGTGAGGACAGGGTGCGGGGTGGAAGAGACCTGATACAAAGCCCAGAGTCATTACCTGGATATTAATCAAATAGAAGAAGATCTCACCTCCCAATACCTATTTTTCTTCCTTTGTTTTTCTTAACGTTAAATGCGTGGTGGGCAAGTGAGGAAGGAGAGTATATGAGGAAGATGGGTAGTGACTGATCTGTTACCAGCACCAAAGGAGCTTCTACAAGGCCGTATGTAGCCTTTGTAGCATGAGCCATGGGTATGTTGCTGCCAGACTTGGCCATTTTCAAAGGTCCTATGGCTAAGTGGCAGGCCTGAAACCTGCCCTTGAGTGACATACTGTGGCAGAGCACTGGTAATGCCTGACACTTTAATGATTGGGCCAGGGGGGCCGGTGCCTGATTAAGGCAGCCATTTTAAGGCCCAGCTCCCTGAGCTGAGGGCAGATCATGATCGGCCAGCAGAGAAAAAACACCTGTCTGCTGAGCTCTGCCAGGAACACCTTGAAGGTAAGGGTGAGGCTGTGGGGATGGCTTGGAGGTCTCATTGGTCCTGGGCATGACCTAAAACTGCACCCTGCTGGGGAGGAAGGCCTGGTGGGGTTGCTGGAGGCACAACAGTCCCCATGTAAATGCCAGGGATGAGCACCTCCCCACTGTAAGGCAGGTTGTGGTGCCTTAACCTCATCCCCCACCTTTGGGTGGGTTATATAATGGAGGGAAGGCCAGGTAAGCTTCCAGAAGCACCTGAGCCTGCTGGGGTGAGTGATCCCACATGGCCAGGCACGCTTTGTGAAGCACCTGAGCCAGAAATGGTGGGCCCCTGATCCCTGAAAGCCAGGCAAGCATCTTAGATTTGACCCAAGGGACCCAAATGGTCTATGTTGGAGCCATGACCCAGAGAGGGGTCAAAAGGGCCAGGGGCCCACTGCAGGGATGCCCACAAAGCAAAGAAGCTTGGGGCCCCAACTGGCCTGAGACATGGCCAGGGCCTAAGGGGGAGCCAAAGGTCCCAGAGAGGGGACCACTGCTAATGGGCAAAGGGAACAGCTGAGTTTAGCTGCCTGGGATGCCATCTGCGAGGCTTGGGCCTCAGTGTAGGGGTGGAACAGAGCTGCAGATACCCCCCTAAACATCGGGGTTCAAAATGGGCAGGCTCACACTTAATTAACACCTCAGTATTATTACATTAAGGTGTGGCAGAAAAGTCAGGTGGGTGGCTGGCCCATAGACAGGAGGCAGGCTGGTGCTTGCACAAGGCTTGAAAGCTTGCTCCTGTCACACATACCATAATGTAAGTGGACATGCCAGATGCTGCAGCTGGCATGGACTTCTATAAACACAAGAAAAATACAATATTGAACAGACTGAAATCCATTTAATCCCATAAATGAAGGTAACATTCAAGGCAAAATCAGAACTATTTTATATTACAAAATAAATCCTCAATTTTTTTTAAAAATCTTGGTTCATGCTGGAAAGAGCTCAGAACATTTTAGGTAAAACATTCAACAATCTGAATTAAAAGGTCATTTAATTCTAGATCATTACAGTAGTGCGAAAGCTATAACTAATCTTTGTATTAAAAAAACCCCCAAAGAACTGAAGTAGTTTCTTCATTTTCAAGTTCGCTTATATTTAACCAAGATGACAGTCTTTACAACATCCACAGTATGTTTTTTTTAAAGACATTTTATCTCTATCAGACTTTGTAGACTAGAAAATGGACAAAAGTTAAAATCTTTATTTTCTGAAGGTGATTATGTCTGCAGTGGACATAAGCCATTTTAATGTAGATGTTGAGCTCTATTTTTTAATTAAAAGCACATTTCTAATAAGCTAAAGTTAACTTCGAAAAAAATGTGTGAAATGTCTTTTTAAAATAAAACAATAGGTGCACAGCCCATTCTTTTACTAAAGAGCACCCATGCCATGTAAAAATTGTATGTTTTTGGTTGATAAAGTGTAAGACAGCAGATCTAGATTATACTCAGTTTTTCTGAGTGTGCAGGACACAGAAGTCTTTTTTCCAACCATTCCACCAATGCAAACTAAAGTGTAAAAACTTTGCAGAGTAAGAATCACAGTAAGTGCTAACATGCCAGTATACAAAGGCAGAGAGAGTTAGTTTACCATGTCAGTCTCCCTGCAAGTCCTTTCATAGCACCTGACAGAGTGAGCTGTTGCTTATGCATCTCTGAATTAGTCTGTAATCTGCAACTCTACAGTATGGAGAGGTAGAAAAGGTAGGACCATAGCTTTGATCGGCCCATAATAATCAACAAAACTGGCAAGATACAAAGTGACTGTTTTCCTAGCGGTGCCTCCCAGTATTCCTCCTGTTGGCATGCACAGAGGGGGAAACAGATTTTGTAATGCCTCCCCAAACCTAGCTGCAATTTAATGCCAGAGTTTAGTCGTAATTTTTAAACTGGAATTGTTAAGGGAATCAAAATAACTAAAAAGTGTTACTAAATAATAACTGTTGTTTTTAGAGATATCAAGGGAAACCAAAGTCACAGTAAACTTTTCTTAGTTATGAGAAAGCACAATTATTCTGAGTATTAATTAAAACAGCAATATATCCCTGACATCCTAATTTACAAAAGAAAAATGGTCTCTGCAATAGTCATATCCCATGCTAGATGAAGAACAGCAACCTTATTGGTAACATGAGAAAAAAAAAGCAACATCTACAAATGGTACTTTAGTTACTTGTGATAACTGTAAAGAGGTCAGTCTTATTTACACGTGGAATAAATATCTCCATAACTACCTAATTTTAATACTTCTGCAATTAATAACCATTTGTGTAGTGTATAAACATTATATATCAGCCACTTGTGATAAATCTGGCTGCAACATTTCACTGACCCAATACACATAGAAATAATGTATATATTCCATTTGATATAGGTGGATACTGGAATTGGGCTGAAATACCTGTGTATTACAAGCTCCTGGTCCTTCAAAACCAGAACAATTCTGGACAATTACTTTGCCCCTAACCTCAAATGGCATCTCTGAAGCAACAGGCTCACCAAGGCTACAGGCCTTGCAATGGACACTGTGCCGATTGTAGGTGTTATACGGCCTTAGGCCCCTGCAAGGGACTGCCATCCTACAAGTGGCGGCAGAGCGGACCTCAAGGAAAGATCGCCCTGCCTGCCTAGAGGGTGATCTTTTACCTCTCACCCACCATGACTTGATGCAGTAACTTCTTGGGAGGCAGTTCCCTGTAAGCGATTTTACTGGTCCCAATCCCTGTCTTCTTCCAAAGATAATCACCTTTGGAAAATAAACCTCCCCTTCACCCACCCTTACCACTCCAGTCTTTGATGGAGTTGAATTTGGTCGAAGCCTGATGACAAGCGCCTCAAAAAGTCTCAGATTATAATATTGTAGATGAGTGACATCCTACAACCAAGCTGACTGTACCTCTGGCTCTACTTCTGTCTATGCAAAACTATATAGACCATTGTCTTTAATAAACCTTCTGACAATATAAATGATGGAGAATTCTGCAGTTTTGTAATCTTTATCTTCAAGGACTGGCTGATCAGCCAAAACCTCACAGTGCCCTGTTCCCCTTCTAGGACACAGCTTCGAATCTGATAATCTATCTGCCCTGCTACTCTCTCACCCTGGGAACAGAGCATGCCACTGTGTCAGGGGGAGCAGTCCTATTGCCTGGGCCCCTTGCTGGTTCACTCACCACCCAGGTTCCCCCTGACCTTATAGATGAATCACCGCCATCCATCTTGCTGCAGTCCTTAGCAGCTGCTCCTGCATTTGACGGTGGCTGTATTTCTGAACAGGAACTCCTCCAAGCACTAGACCTATGCAAAATTTCACCCGGTGTTTCGTTTCAATGCTGTTTTGACGTGGTTCAAGCTCGAAACAGTGAAATTGAAATGAAACAAAAGCCTTCAAAACAGCTTCCAAATGAAACGAGGGTAGTCAAAACATTTTGAAAGTTTGAAATGTTTCAATTTCGAAGATGGGCTTGTTTGCAGGGAAACAGAAAGGAAAGAGAGGGAGAGGGAACACGGTGAAGGGCTGTTCTGATATTGACTGTGTACCTGGCCTGTGACTGTGATCCTTCCCTAAGGTCCCTTCCAATCCCACTGCTCTGGAGAAGGGATGGAAAAGCAGCATTAAAAGCAGCATTGTTTGAACTGAGCTGCTTTCTGCCTTGGGGTCAGTTACTGAGCTATGTCTTCCAGCAGCTCAGCAGGGTCAGACAAAGGCTATAATTTCCTACTTCCTCAACTTGTAAGATGTTGGCATGCCAGGGGCAGATAGTGGGGGAGCCATATCTGTAGAAGGACATGCAGGCCTGTGTCAGAACACTTTAACCTCTCTGCCCTGAGAGCAGCTGTCCTTAGGAAACAAACCTTTAAAACAGAGGTAGGCAACCCCTGCACGTATGCCAGAGCATGGCATGTGAAGGCAATTTGCTTGGCACATGCTCCTTAAGATGGACAGCGAGGAAGGGACTGGGGCTGAACTGCCACAAAAAGGATTGGGTCCCTTGTGACTCCCCCACCATCTGCCCCTGGCATGCCAACATCTTACAAGTTGAGGTTGTGGGTGTTTGGGGCATTCTGCCAAAAAACACTTCTGTGCCCTGCTTTAAAATCTGATTTAAATAGGGAATTGTGGAATAAGAAATCATCCTCAGACTGGGTTGTGGTAAGTATAGTGTAAATTGGGACTATGGACTCTTATTTCAGTGTGAGGGAGAAGAGGAGCTGGCAGGCTCCAGGGCTCCCGGAACAAGCGGAAAGCCGCTAATCACGCCCCCACAGACCCAAGGCACCTGGTGGGAACTAGCCTTTCACAGGTGTGAGAGGAAGGGAGGGGTCAGTATTCCCATGGCTGGCATAAAGGAGGGACCGGAGCCGACAAATGGGAGAATGACGGAACTGGAAGAAAGCAGCAGAAGGGCTGAAGTCAGCGGGCGCAGGCTGCAGCAGGTGCGAGCTGCTCTCAAATGCGGCAGAAGCCTGTGGAGAAGGGGTAAGCCCCAGTAGGGCTTTTAAGCCCAGGCCGCTGGCCTAGCGGGACAACAGACTGTTTGTTGCCGCCTGGGCGCGGCGGGGACCTGGCTGAAGCCGAGTACTGTATAAGCCCTAATATAAGGGCAATCCTTGATTGTGGGCACCGTGGCTCCTATAAAGAGGGCGGATCGGCCCTGGGAGCCTTAATTGTAAGCAGGAGCAAGGACCAGACCCCAAAGAGCTCGGGGAGAGCCAGAAGTGGGTTGCGATCCCCGGTGTACAGGGGAATATCAGAAGTGGTCTGCTGAAGATTGAAGTAGCCACCTCAATCCAGGGACCCTTGGCCACAGTCTTTGTGTTCATCTGTACCTTTTTCTTTTGGACTATATGAGCGATCAAAGGGCACGTGGCTTGGGCTGATAGGCGGCCGCTGCCCCAGTGGAATGGGTGAGGGTGTAGGGGTGGAGCCCTCATCAACGTGGGACCCGCAAAGCACTGAGGAGTCTCATATTTGGACGACATGCGCCAGACCATCTGAACCAATCTTATTACCAGCAAAGTCGTGGCAGGAGAGGCGAGCGCGTGTAAAACACCCAACCCCAGGTGAGGCATTCCTTGGAGATCGGTAAGTGGCCCTGGCGCGGGGAGGTAGTGACGGGGTGTGCATGGCCCCCCCACACACATTGTGGTGCATTGGCCTGGAATTCGGCAGGGGCTTCCCTGACTGGACTAAAGAGTCCAGATGGGGCACCAGCCCAGACTAACGGGGACAGAGTCCTTGCAACAAGCGATGAACTTGATGGCACAAGTGCTGCAACAGCAGCAGCAACAGGCCATGCGACAGACAAGCATACAGGAGCATTTGCTCCAACAGCAGGTGTGGGCACAGAAGGGCCCATGGGACTTCAGAATGCCAAAGATATCCAAAGAGGATGACTCTGAGGCCTTTCTGGAAACATTTGAAAGGGCGGCCATAGCCACGGGAATGGAGAAAGCCAAGTGGGCGGGCCATCTGGGGGTCCTGCTAATTGGTCAGGCACAGGCGGCATACAGGGCTATGACCTGAATTGACGCCCAAGATTATGACAAGGTTAAGGCGGAAATATTGCAGAGGCTGGACATAACGCCGGAGAGGCATCGTCAGGCCTTCCGAGGAAGGAAACCAAGAGAGGCGAAGGCCCCTCGAATATTATGGCAGAGCCTCGCAGACCTGATGAATAAATGGCTCAGACCCAAGGCCACCTCTAAAGAAGAAATATGTGACCAGATCCTCTTAGAGCAATTTATTGCTGATCTGGATGAGGACACCCAGAAGTGGGTGAGGTGCCACTGCCCGACATCATCTCGGGAGGCTCTACAGCTTGCCGAGCAGTTCGACATGGCCCAGGGGGTTCTATGACAAGACAGAGGTATGAGGGGGCAAGAGGTGCATATGAGGAGGGACAAGGAGAGCAAAGGGAGTAGGAAAGGGAGTCCGCCCGGGCTGACATGCTTCCTATGTGGACAAAAAGGGCATATCGCCCGGACTTGCTCTCAGGGTCCTCGGTTAAGGCCTGTAAAGGGCTTGGACATCCCTGACAGTCATCCAAGATTAGGGGAAACCCCGGAGGTGGAGTCAATGGAGTGCGGGGTAGGCAACAGCGGGTCCGCTAAGGTCCAACCCTTACCGGAAGTGCGGGTGTGGGTAGAAAGCCGTCTCATCCCGGCGGTCGTGGACATGGGGTGCACACAGTCGCTAGTGCGCCCCTCTCTGGTTGACTGGAAACCAGCACCGCGGTGTGCCGGGGTGCAAATGGTATGCCTCCACAAACAAAAATCTTATTTTGAAAGACGGTTACTAGACGTTCAAGTGAAGGGAATCCACAGAAGAATCCCAGTGGGGCTGGACGAAGGGATCTTATACCCTATGATTTTAGGCCAGGATTGGCCAGAAAACTTTGAAGTACTGGCATCGCTCCATAGCCATGAGAACCTGAGAGAGGGACTGATAGGAAATAACATTGACGCACCAGATGGCCTGGCAGTGGAGATCTTGGCTGACAACAGTCGATTCCGTGAGGCTCAAGAGAGCGACGAGGAGCTGCGACCATTTCGAGAGGTGGACCCAGTGAGAAACGACCAACAGGTAACCTCCCCTGAACAGAAAGGGCAGGTACCCTGGGTGGAGGCTCGCCTGGCTAGGTGGTGTTTCTGGCCCCATATGTATGAGGTTGTCAAAGAATGCTGCAGGACCTGTGAGTTGTGCCAGAAAGTGAGCACACACAAGCCGCCTAAAGTGCCATTACGGCCAATGCCGGTGGTGCAAGAGCCCTTCACCCGGGTAGCCTTAGATGTAGTAGGCCCGCTGCCCCGGAGCGTAGCAGGACATCAGTTCATGTTAGTGCTCATAGGCTACATGACCCGCTTCCCAGAGGCCATTCCGCTGAGAACCGTCACAGGGCCCAGGGTGGCGGAGGAGTTTATGAAGTGGGTTGCTAAGTTTGGAATCCCCAGGGAAATTATCACTGACCAGGGGTCCAATTTTATGTCCTTGGTGCGGGGGGCTATGTGTAAAGTACTTCAGATCTATCACTTGAGGACGGCAGTAGACCACCCACAAACAAATAGCTTGGTAGAGCGTTTTAACAGTACATTAAAAGGGATGCTGCTCCGGTGTGCTCAAGTCGAGCCCAAGAAATGGAACCTCATGGTCCCACCTTTGCTGTTTGCAATCAGGGATGCCCTGCAAGCATCACTGGGCTCCTCACCCTTCAAATTAACTTTTGGGCACCAGCCCCGCAGCCTACTAGACATAGTGAGGGAAGGGTGGGAGGCAGATCCGAATCTAGGCAAGAGAGTCCCCGAGTACGTTCGGGACCTGCAGGAGTGCCTCCGGGCAGTCAGGGAGATAGCCCAAGACAATTTGGAACAAGCCCAAAACAAACAGAAAGAAAGATACGACGCTCATGCAAAGGAATGGGAGTTAAAAGAGGGACAAAAAGTACTAGTACTACTACCCAGTTCTACCAGCAAGTTTTTAACTTGTTGGCAAGGGCCGTTTACGGTTTTGAGGAAGGTAGGCCCTGTTGATTATGAAATTCTGCACCCAGGGGCGAAAAGGGGGAAACAAGTCTATCACATCAACCTCCTTAAGGAGTGGCATGAGCCCGAGGGCCTATTAATTTCTCCCGACCCCGAGAAGGACGAATTTGGAGTACAAATCAGAGTTAACCCAGAAAGCCCCAAGGATGGAGGCCAAGTCCCTGTGGGGAAACAGCTGAAGCATCAACAATTACAGCAATTGCAAGGCCTGGTGAAAGAATTTAAAGACGTCTTCACGGAGAGGCCGGGGAAAGCCGTGGGGGTGGAACACCAAATTATAACTAAGGAGGGTCAGGTGGCACGGGAAAAGTGGCGCAGGATCCCTTATCATAAGTACCAGCCCATCAAGACGGAACTAGAAAAGATGCTAGAGCAGGGGATCATTACGCCATCCTGCAGCCCATGGCGCAGCCCCTTAGTGGCCGTGGAAAAACCAGAAGGAAGTTTACGACTGTGTGTGGACTTTAGGAAAGTAAATGCTCTGATGCAATTTGATGCGTTCCCTATGCCCCAAGTAAGTGAACTGGTGGAACAGGCAGGCAAGGTTCATCTTGACCCTCGATTTGTCGAAGGGTTATTGGCAAATCCCGTTGAGAAAAGAGGACCAGTCAAAAACAGCCTTTGGTACACCCTGGGGCCTTTTTGAATTCAAAAGGATGCCGTTCAGGCTTAATGGGGCAGCAGCCACTTTCCAGAGGCTGATTGACTGGATCCTCGTGCCCCATCAAGGGTATGCCTCAGCGTACATAGACGACATTGTGATATATGGGAGACGTGGGAGCAACACCTAAGAGCCCTAAAGGCAATCTTGCTCGAATTAAGGCAGGCGGGACTAACAGCTAATCCCAAGAAATGTGCCTTGGGCAAGAGGGAGACCAAGTATTTAGGTTTCTTAGTGGGGCAAGGTCGCGTGAGACCCCTTGCGGATAAAGTAAAGGCTATTAAAGACTATAAGGCCCCAGCAACTAAGAAACAAATGCGGGCATTCTTGGGACTGGCCAGTTATTACCGGAAATTCATACCCAAGTTCGCCGAAATAGCACACCTGCTGGTCGAGACAACAAAGGGTCGGAGAACCCACAACATAGAGTGGAATGAGGAATGGCAGAAGGCCTTTGAGGACCTCAAACAGGCATTATGCCAGGAGGTGACCCTCCATACTCCTGATTTTGCTCTGCCTTTCACATTACAGACAGATGCCTCAGCCTTCGCACTCAGAGCGGTACTGTCCCAAGAAGTGGATGGGGTGGAGCAACCCATAGCCTACGCCAGCAGGAAGCTCAATGAACATGAAAAAAGGCACTCCACTATAGAGCGGGAGTATTTAGCTATCCGCTGGGGGGTAGACTACTTTAGGTACTACCTTTTAGGGTATGAATTCAAGCTAATAACTGATCACGCCCCTTTGAGGTGGCTGAATACCGCCAAGACCGATAATGCCCGCATAATGAGGTGGGCCCTCGCGCTCCAACCTTTCCGATTCTGTGTGGCATACAGACCAGGGAGATCGAACACTGTGGCAGACTTTCTGTTGAGGTGCAATGAGGAGAATCCCAACTCAAGGCCAGTAGACCGGCCATCGGACACAGGGGAAGATCAGAACAGGATGGATTAAGTCCAGAAAGGGAAACACCTTGCGGCGTCTTGAGGGGCGGGATATGTGAGGGAGAAGAGGAGCCGGCACGCTCCGGGGCTCCCAGA
The DNA here is from genome assembly GCF_001723915.1 of Gavialis gangeticus. NCBI lineage: Eukaryota > Metazoa > Chordata > Crocodylia > Gavialidae > Gavialis > Gavialis gangeticus. Next base: position 30,896,720 of record NW_017729029.1, on the reverse strand, counting down.
ACAAGTGGAAAGCCGCTAATCACGCCCCCGCAGACCCAAGGCACCTGGCGGGAAATCGCCTTTCACAGGTGTGAGAGGAAGGGAGGGGTCGGTACTCCCGTGGCCGGCATAAAGGAGGGACCAGAGCTGACAAACGGGAGAACGACGGAACCGGAAGAAAGCGGCAAAAGGGCTGAAGTCGGTGGGAGCAGGCTGCAGCAGGTGCGAGCTGCTCTCAAACGCGGCAGAAGCCTGTGGAGAAGGGGTAAGCCCCAGTAGGGCTTTTAAGCCCAGGCCGCTGGCCTAGCGGGACAACAGACTGTTTGTTGCAGCCTGGGCACGGCGGGGACCTGGCTGGAGCCGAGTACTGTATAAGCCCTAATATAAGGGCAATCCTTGATTGTGGGCACCGTGGCTCCTATAAAGAGGGCGGATCGGCCCTGGGAGCCTTAATTGTAAGCAGGGGCAAGGACCAGACCCCAAAGAACTCGGGGAGAGCCAGAAGTGGGTTGCGATCCCCGGCATACAGGGGAATATCAGAAGTGGTCTGCTGAAGATTGAAGTAGCCACCTCGATCCAGGGACCCTTGGCCACAGTCTTTGTGTTCATCTGTACCTTTTTCTTTTGGACTATATGAGCGATCGAAGGGCGCGTGGCTTGGGCCGATAGGCGGCCGCTGCCCCAGTGGAAAGGGCGAGGGTGTAGGAGTGGAGGAGCCCTCATCAACGTGGGACCCACGAAGCACTGAGTCTCATATTTGGACAACATGCGCCGGACCATCTGAACCAATCTTATTACCAGCAAAGTCGTGGCAGGAGAGGCGAGTGCGTGTAAAACGCCCAACCCCAGGTGAGGCATTCCTTGGAGAGCGGTAAGTGGCCCCGGTGCAGGGAGGTGGCGACGGGGTGTGCACGGCCCCCCCCCCACATTGAGTCCCTGGATTAGCTTTTGTGACTCCTTTGTTACTATTTCAGTCTGGCTTCCTTAATTGTGTGGAACAAAGGTATGGTAATTAGAAGGTATGGTAGATTTTTTCCTACCCTGCTCTAGGGGAAGTCTGCCCTTCTCACCCATCACACCTTCATGTAAAACGATTATTTAGAATTGTGGGAAGCTGCCTGATCTTACTATGAAGACAATTAGTTGTCTATGGTCAAAGCCTTATAGACCAATTGCGTGGCTCTGTTCCACCCTTACACCACACCCCAGGCCTTGCAGATGTCATCACTCTCTGTTGTTCTCTCTCTGTGTTCTCTGCCTGGCCCTGGGCTAGCAAACCCCTCAGTCTCTCACTCAACTCCTCTCTGGGCTACCAGACCCCTAAGTCTGATTTGGGTCCTAATCTTTCCCGGCCCCTCGCTGGGCCTCTGGACCCTTCCAGTCATGCTCTTTGAACATGTAAAACCCACACTCTATAATGTGTGCTTGTGTGTCATTTCCTGCTCTACATCAGTCCAGGGGCTTATGTCAAACACAAAAATTATGTCTCTATGGAAAATGTCTGGAAACCTTTTTATTTCATAGAATCATAGAAGTAGGGTGGGAAGGGACCTTGTAGATCTTCAAGTCCGACCCCCTGCCTGGGCAGGAGAAAACCTGGGCTCAGATGACTCCAGCCAGGTAGGCATCAAGCCTCTTCTTAAAGATCCCCAGGGTAGGAGCCAGCATCACTTCCCTTGGAAGTTCGTTCCAGATCCTAGCTGCCCTGACTGTGAAATAGTTCTTATGGATGTCTAATCTAAACCTACTCTCCAACAATTTATGGCCATTATTCCTTGTTATGCCGGGGGCGCTAGGGGAAACAAGGTCTCTCCCAAACCCTTCTGGTCCCTCCTAGTGAGTTTATAGAAAGTCACCAGGTCCCCCCTCAGCCTTCTCTTGTGAAGGCTGAACAGGTTTAGGTCCCGCAGTCTCTCATTGTAGGGTCTGCCCTGTTGTCCCCGGATCATAAGGGTGGCCCTCCTCTAGACCCTCTCAATGTTGTTCACATCCCTCCTGAAATGGGGTGCACAGAACTGGACACAGTACTCCAGCTGTGGCCTGATCAGCGTCACATAGAGGGGGAGGATCACCTCCCTGGCTCTACTTGAGATGCACCTGTGGATGCACGACAAGGTCCGGTTAGCCCTGCCAGCCATGACCTCGCATTGTCGGCCCATGTTCATCTTGG
>NW_017729029.1:30885606-30891556 GCF_001723915.1 Gavialis gangeticus | reverse complement strand
AGCCCATGGCAGGTGGCAGCGCCAGGGCGGGGCCCCTGGCAGCCATGCTCCACGCCTGCACCATGTCTGCAGAGCTGCTCCTACTGCTTTTGCTCACTGGAGGTGCAGCTCTGGGCAGCTACCTCGTGCCCGCCTGACGCGAACACCGGCACAAACACTGGCGCGCCCTTACAGAGCGCGCCTGTTCACGCACGCTGTTCATGTGTGGCTCGGGAGTGCGGCTCCCTGTCAGGCAAGCTAAGAGGGCTCCGAAGGGCTTCCCCTCCAGATCCGCCTCAGCTGTGCTGTACCCTCTGCTGAACTTACCTTAGGGGAAATCAGCTGTTGCTGCCCCCGCCGCTGTCTCCTCTGCTGCTGCTGCCTCCGCCGGTGAGGTAAGGGGGTACACGTGTGTGTGGCACACGTGTGCCCTGCTCCCTCAGCTCCTGCTTCCCAACTGCCGGGGGAATTTCAAACCACAGGCTTTTTAAAGCCCACGGTTTGAAATTCCCATGGTTGACCCTTTGTTTTTCTAAATTAAGATTAGGTTTCATGGCAAGCTGGACCGTGAAGGATGTAAAAGAAGTTCAGTCTTCCAAAACAAGCAAATCAAACTATGATAGCTGGAGGTGCACAAATATATAAGCATGATATGTGAACTGTGATTTGGTTTTCCCAAGTAAAGAAAAAACTCTCACTTAGAATTTCTCACTTTAATTGTTAGCAAAGTGTGAAACAATTACACTGTATTTTAGCTTTCACCAAACTACTTTTGTTTAAAATGGAGAAGTCATCAACCCTCTAAACCAGTGGTGTTCAACCTCCAGCCTGTGGGCCAGATGCAGCCCATTGAGCCATGTCATCTGGCCCACAGGGCTGGAGAGAGAGTGGTGACAACATTCATTGCCACTCTCCTGCTGCCAAATTTCTGGAGCCCTGGGGAGCTGTGCAGGCTGGATAAAATGGCCTTGTCCCGGTGCACAGGGTCACTCCATGGCCAGCTTCAGATGTGTGGAGTCACGCTGGCATGTGACCACATCCAGATGCACGTGCTTGGGCCAGCACACAGCCAGATGGGGAAACATAGGATCAGGCGAGCACACAGCTGTATCTGGGCATGTGGGATCAGGCAGCATGTGGTGGCATCAGACTGGCACATAGTCTTTTGGGCTGGTGCATAGGTGGGTCTGGATGTGAAGGTTTGGGCCATCACGTGAGTGGATCTGGGTGCATGAGGTCAGCCTGGTATGTGGCTGGATCTGGCACACATGGACCAAACTCACCTGACAGCCCCATGTGGCATCCAGTCCACAAACTGTTTGGCATCACACCTCTAAACTGCCAGCAGCTAAAGTGTTAATAACCATTAGCTTCTGCTAATCCATTTAAAAAAACAGAATATATTTTGGAGTGGAAGGTTTTGTTTCAAAGCCCTCATGAAGACACTTTACAGTGTACACTTGATTCAAGTGGCAATTGCAGTATTCTTTAAATTAAACCCAAAGGGTTTAATTCACAAAACGATATCAATAACAAACAGAACCAGACAGACCAATAACAGTCCAGAAGGGGGTGAGAGCCTATTGCTGTCAGGGAAGACCCATCAAAGTGGAAGATTATTTAGGCTTTGGACAGTTCCAGTGCTGCAAATATCTGGATCAAGCAGATGCTCCATCCCCCTTGATTGAAAGCAGCAGAGTCACCTCAAAAGGTGAGCTCTCCAGCCAGGGAGTGATGGGGACCTGCTCCTTTGCTCCCTCTGCTCTCATGGCAGAGGCTGTCTCCTGTGGATGCTTGCAGCCCCAGCTGCTGCCCTGAGACCATGATCAGTCTATGATTGGTTTTTAGGGCAACAGCTGGGGCTGTCGCAGCTGCCTGCAGTGGGGAAGAAATCAGGGACTGTGGCAGTGTGAAGAGCTGCCATATCCCCTGTGGGAAGAGCAACTGTTCCTGGGATTTCTATGAGGCAGGGAGCAGCTGTGGTTGTTACCCCTGCCTCACATGCACTTGGGTTGTTCTCCTTGCCTCCACCAGCTCCAGGCAGTCCCAACATCCCCTAAACAGTACTGGAACCCCACTGGGACTGCCTGATACTGTTCGAAGGGCAGCATGCTTTCCTGCTGCTGCTTGAACAGTACCAGGGCTCCCTGGGCAGGAGTCCATGCTGGGGTTGACATTGCTCAGGCACACAGCAGCAGGGTCCCTACAGGCCTGTCTCTCAGCTTACCACCCAGTGTGCTGTCAGGGATCCAGTCTTTCCCTCTCTTCATTCTCCCTGGAGTGGGAAAGGGAGAACAGAGGACTGTGGGATAATGGGAGTCTTAGGGAACCCAAGAGATTCAAACAAATAGTATAGGTGGTGCTAGAATACTTCGCTGGAGAAACTTCTGATTGGAACTGTGCTAACACTTTTCCAGGGGAAAAAATTGGTTTTCTTCTGCAAAAAGACTATTTAATCCATACACATTACTTTTTTATGCCAGAAAAAGGTGTCTTCCTAGTACAAAAGTAATGCCTGTTCATAAGCTTTTCCCAAAGTTGTCTCCTTTTCCCAAAACAAAAGTTATACAATGCTCTTGGCCTCACAAGCTGATAATGAGATTTGGAACTCCCTAGATGTGCCACAGCCTTAGGCTGAAGCACCTACAGTGCGTGCATATGTGGTGGTACCTACATCATGCTACCAAAAACTATTTATGTACTAGTGCTGAAGGCAAGGTAGAAATGCACCTTATCAACTAACTGAGCCATAGGTCACTTCATTAGATGCTATGAAAGGATCAATGTTGGTAACCACAGAACTCTAGGGCACCCATTACATGGCACAAGTACAGGAATTAACCCTGGGAGGTAAACTTAAAATGGGTAGGCCTTTTTTTCCTGGAGTTTTTGTGGCTACAGTAGAAATTTTACAAGAATGTCAATAAAATGGAAATGTTGCATTTAGATCCTGAGGACTTGAGAGAGGAGAGCATAGTTTCTTCTCAACCTCAGCAGTACCACATTACATGATGATACCAGTGAAGGAAGAGGGATGGATTCCTCTGACCAAAAAGGTGAAGAGCCAGGTTTGGAATTGGAGAGAGATTGTTTGAGGTTCAGGGGCCAAAGTAGTTGTTCAGAATTGTTTTGGTTTTGAAGGGCCAGTAGCTTGTAATACACATGCCGATTCCAATATCTGCATGAAAGCTTTGGGGGTTAGATTTTTGTTTCACTGGAGCATTGCTTAATGTTAGAGGAGACCTTAGTTTTGGCCTGGAGATTACAGAGGATTGCCAGTGGAAGTAGATTACCTACTCATGGGGAAACTGAGGAAGCAGCCATGTATGATGATGGAAGGGTAAGCCAGCTTTCTATGACAATTTGCCATCTAACAAATTATGAGTGATGCAAGAGAAGATATAGGAAACTGCCCCCAATAACAACCAGAATTTAAAACAATATATGGCATAGGCCTTGTCTACACTAGAAAAGTATTGTTAGTAGAGTTCTTTATGTCTACTAGCGCAGATGCAGTTTCTGCTGGCATAAAGTGTTTTTGCTAGTCTCACCAGTTTTCTGAATCAAAAGTTATACCAATACAATCAGTTTTTTTCCTGGAGTTTTTCTGGCAATAATAGGCATTTTATAAAAATGTAATTAAAAATAATTTCTAACTGACATTACCAGCAAGAATGCTAAGCATAGTCTTGGCCCAACCAAACAGGAGAAGGCCCATTTATGTTCTGCTTCTGTTACAAATGATAATTGGAAAAAAATTATTTTCATGTATGGAATAGCTGATGGAAAGAATGTAAGGTATAGTCAGAAATAAGAGGGTGTAAACAAGAAGGAATGACAGTACTGAAAAGTATATATACAAATGAATTATGAATTGCCATATTCTCACATTAGTTTCTCCATTGTTTCTATTTCCTGCAAGATAAGTTACTATAGTTGTCTAGCAAATTGTATGAGGATGCTCGGACATACTATACAATTACATCGTGGTCAGCTGCAAAACTTAAAATCTAAAAAATTTACTTTTTTGTTTAGTTAATTGGTTTGCTCTCCTTACATTCCCTCCCCACCCTTTGGTATTCCCCCATCTTCTGTACCTTATCTCATATTTCCTAAAGTTGTACCTTGTTTATGTAACCTGCCTCTTAAACCATTTCCTTCTAACTGTAAATTGCTACTTTTTTCAATAATCTTTTAATAAACCATCCCTCAATATATTCCCTACCTCAAGCAAAATGGAACATCTTTCTTTTGTTCTCAGCTACACTCGTATAATGTGGAATAGGGAGATGTGGTATTTATTCATATATTACCATTCTGCACTGTCTTTCCAGCATCAGGAAGGCATGATTTTCAATGACATTTCTTTCAGAGATGGAAAATAAGTCACAGATAGAAAATGAAATTGTCTGGGAAGTATAGTACTATGAAGGGTATATAAAGTTGGGCAATAAATCAACATTAGTGAATAGGGATGTGTGTGTTTAACGGTATTTAAGTATTCGTTTACTACCTTATTTAATTTGCATTATTACTTGAAGCAGCTGTTATTGGGTAATAGAAGGCTTTCAAACTAATGTCCTCAGGGTTTAGGAAAAAATAGTGCTTTTTGCAAGACATCTGGAGACTGTAGCTCATGTAAGAAGTTGTACCTCCATCCTCTTCCTGAAAATTATGCAAAAAACGTAAGGTAATAGAACACTTAGGAACCCAGTGTAATAGGGCATTAACTCCAAAATTCAAGGTCTTTGACTTGTACTTCACAGTATGAGTGGCAGGATGGTATTTTTACATTTTTCATATAACAGCATTGTATAATGTTTAAGATTGGAAAACGTGGCAAAGAGCGTTCTTCTCATTCTGGTCTGCACCCAACGTATCTTTTGCATTGACTCTTCCTGAGATGAGTGAGCAAGCAGGTCAGTGTCAGTATTCTTCCAGGTTTCAATTTGTCTACAACAGGAGGAGGCAGCTTTTCTAGCTGTGGGCCATAATTACCCAGGACAAGGGAGGACTCCAGGACCTCCCATTCTGTCCAGTCAGGGGCATTGACCAAGGTGGTCAAGGGCCCTAAGGCCCGTTGCACCAAGGCCCCTGCCCTGCCACAGGTTAGCAACAGGTACGCACCTCTTACTGCTCCAGCAGAGCCTGCTGAGTTGCCAGCTCCTGCAGGCAACACAGGCTCAACTGCAGCTACTGCCCCCACTCTCCTCAAGACAAAATGTAAAGTGTTTGTTGTGGGAGATTCCATCCTGAGGGGTACTGAGGGAGTAATCTGCCGCCCCGACCCCTTAGCCCGGGAAGTCTGCTGCTTCCCAGGGGCCCTCATCCGAGACATTGTGGAGAAGATCCCTAAGTTCCTCCTACCCACTGACCACTACCCTATGCTCCTCATCCATGTGGGCACCAGTAACATGGCTTGGAGCGCTGCCAGCCAGGTCATGAGGCACTACAGGGATTTGGGAGCAGGGCTAAAGGGTCTAGGGGCACAAGTGATGTTTTCATCTATCCTCCCAGTCTCAGGCTATGGGCTGAGGAGGGAGAGGAGGATCCATGTAGTTAATCAAAGACTACAGCACTGGTATCATCAGAAGGCTTTGGCTTCCATGCCCACAGCCCACTCTTTGGCAAGAGAGGCAGCAAGCTGCTGGGAAGAGATGGCCTCCACCTCTCTCCCCTGGGGAGAAGGCTCTTCTCAGCCAGACTGGCTGACCTGCTCCACCAGGCTTTAAACTAAGCCCGCTGGGGGACGGGGGGACTACCGCCACTGCTGGCCTGCTGAGTAAACATTTCAAAGCCAGCAGGCCAAGGCACTTAAGGGCGCCCACCCCTGCCCCAGCCCTGACACAATCTGTGGGCAAGGCAAAAGCCCCCAAGAGGACACTTGCCTGCCTGTACACAAATGCCAGGAGCTTGGGGAATAAGCAGGAAGAACTCCTCCTGCTTAATGCAAATAATGATGACATCATAG
>NW_017729029.1:30885119-30885344 GCF_001723915.1 Gavialis gangeticus | reverse complement strand
AGGCTCTTCTCAGCCAGACTGGCTGACCTGCTCCACCAGGCTTTAAACTAAGCCCGCTGGGGGACGGGGGGACTACCGCCACTGCTGGCCTGCTGAGTAAACATTTCAAAGCCAGCAGGCCAAGGCACTTAAGGGCGCCCACCCCTGCCCCAGCCCTGACACAATCTGTGGGCAAGGCAAAAGCCCCCAAGAGGACACTTGCCTGCCTGTACACAAATGCCAGGA
>NW_017729029.1:30876309-30881958 GCF_001723915.1 Gavialis gangeticus | reverse complement strand
TGGATGCTTATCTTGCTGGGATCCTATGACACCAGCTGAGTTCCTGCCCTTCGGGTGGGGGGCTAGTCTCGGTGATCTTCTGAGGTCCCTTCCAGCCCTAATAGCTATGAAATCTATGAAATCTATGAAACCTCAAGCTAGGCAGGTGAGTGGGTACTGAGACCTAGCCACCACTTCCACTTGTCTGCAGTGGCACGTCTCCCTGCAGCAACATGGAGAGGTTGCCCACAGATAAAGCCCTTCCACTGCTGAGTGCAGCTAAAGCTCTACATCTGCAGCCTGGAGCCACTGGTTTCATAGAAAGTATCTGGCCCTGGTATACCATATAATTTTATAGAGGGATTGTGGGTTTGAGGAAATGGATTCTGTATTAATCAGATACATTATTTATATGCTTATGTTATCTTCACACTATAAAACCAGGACCACTTTGACATTTATTTAAATGATAGCAATTTTAATTGTACTGGTAGAGCAAAATTAATTTTAAATAAAGATTGTTTGACATTTTTGAGAATGGATCATTATAATTGTTTAATTATGTTGTTAAATAAAAATACTTGCCCAGGTATACAGAAAATTTTACTTAAATAGGTAACATTGTTATGGTTCTTGATTTAATACTGTATATGATGAGCTAAGACAAAAAAAACCCATTTCTCCATTTATACATATCTTTTTAGTAAATAAATCACTTGGTAATTGGATAATAAGTTGGATGAAAGTTATGATTTTAAACAAGCTACTTGTTTAAAACCCAGAGTTGTGTGAATGAATGGAAAGGTAGGTGGGGTATTTTAGTTCACTTTGTGATTTAGAGAAAAATCTCCCTGAGGAGTTTAAGTGGTGGTGCTGTATAAATGATAAGTACTTGGGAACATTTGGCAGGAAAGGAGGTAATGCTTATACTCCAATGTCAACAGTTGTACCTGCTGGAAGCAGAGCTGGTCAAAACATTTTACAGGAAACTTTTCCCATTAGGAAATGTAGTTCCTTTGAAATGGAAGTATTTCACTAGAAGGAGTAAACAGTGACATTTTCAATAAGAAATAATAAAAACAAATTGTTTTGGCAACATCATAAGGTTCAGTTGACTATTGCTTTTTTCATTTAGAATTATTACGTGTTCATTATATTACATGTCAATGTTATTAAACTAACATATAGATGGTACTGAACTGATTTTGTTTTCTAAGTTTTGTCTATGGAAAAATTACCTTTCATCCAATTTGGACCTTTTTTAAATTTCAGACTCCCATGGAATGTAAACTATGGCATCAGGTCTAACTGGAAGATTAACTGGAGAAGATGCATAAGATAAGGACATGTGAAGAGTGGCTGTAGCTGAAATGGCCTAGGGAAGAGGTTGGCAAACTTTTAGAAGTGGTGGGTCAAAATTACACAGCTTTGTGTTAGGTGGGCCAGTGCTTCCAATCTGGCTGTCACTTTTCCCCACCATTGCCATATCTCCACAGAACTCCTCCACTGCCAAACCACCACTGATATGAGTTTGGCATATTGGATCCAGCCTGCAGGCTGTAGGTTGCTGAACCCTGACCTAGGGAATATGCAAGAAGCAGGATTTCTATGGTCATATCTTTTATTGAACCAACTTTATGGTTGGAAGAGATGTTAGACAAGCTTTTGGGCCTCAGGGCTTTTTGTTATGACAGCATCTCTATGACAGTGGGACCCACCCTGCTGACCCACAAGATGCGTATGACACCTCCGAAGATGTCCCCCTGAACCCCACAACACACCTGGAGCACGTGGAGGGAAAGAACGAGGCTCCCCTCAGCACAGGCACGTACCAGGAGAGGCACCGTCGGCACAGTCTAGGGAAACCCCAGCACTGCAGCTAGCAGTGCTCCACTTGGGCCAGTGCGCTGCTGAACACGTCATAAAGATGTGCCCCATCCCAGCCAGGGACAGGGAATCCTGGAGAATAGAGCACAGCTGCTGAGAAGCCGGCTCCCATCCAAACCTGTCCCAGCAGGGACTAGTGGAGGAAAGCAGCAGCTCTTCCTCTGCCATAAAACTCAGAGGAGTCTCTTTATTTACCAGAGTCTGGAGAACTGGTGATGAAGGTTTGTTGGCTGGCAGTCAGGGCATCAGGAGATCTTTGCCACCCTGCTGAAGAGAAGAAGAAAGCAAAATCATGAGTCAGTTGCAACAGGAGGGGAATATTCCCTGAAAACCTTGGATAAGGATGTCCTTTTGGACTTTTTTGTTTTCTCTACTAAGTAAAGGTGCTTACAGGGACTAAGGGCTCAAAGGACTGAGCTATAATCAGGTCATAAGAGAGTGCCAAATGCACACCAATTGTGAGGGCAGGAATATTGAGTGTTCCTAAGACAAATGACCTGAACAGGACTGATAATGTTAGGTTGGCACAAGGATGGGGTGCAGGAGGAGGTGGAGCCCTGAGCAACACCACTTGGATAAGAGCTAATGGTGCCTTAGACCAAGAAGCCTCTCTCTTTCTTTGTATTTACATGTAGGCATGGCAGGAGAAACAAGGGATGCACACCATTATTAAGTGTTTACTGAGTCAAGCTGTCAGATCCTAAAAGTACATCCCACAAAAACCTGCCCAATCACTGTTAGACACTTGAAAATAAAATTATCTTCTGAATATTGGATGCAGTGGTTTAATTTTAATCAGCTGAAAGTGCAGATTAACATGAAGTATAATGAAATGCAGACATTTTTCTATAAGTCAATAATGTAATAACTAGTTTAGATAATAATATACAGTGCTTTAAATGTTATTTTGAGAAGTCTCATTTTTGGACCCATACTTAGTTATTGTAGCTTTCTGTTCATATCGGGTTTTTTACATATAATTCTAATACAGTCTCACCTATAATATAGTTTCTTCAGGTCGAAAATGAAATACAAAGATGAAGCATTGTAGAAATGTTGCTAATATGACTAAAGGATTATTTCTATCTAAATGATATGTGTTCTTTAGAGTGAAGTCCTCCATCCACAGAACAAGTAGAGCATGGGCACTAGACCAATGGCCACACTGTAGGACAGTGTATTTCAACCTGACCTGTTTTGTAGGCTGTAAGCATTACCACCTGAGGGCATGCTACAAACATGATTTTCCCTCTTGGTTCTTGGAATAATTCATTCACACTTCACAGCATGAAACCAATATTCTATCTCCCATGGGGGTCTACTTTATTTAGACTATTTTGTCAGTACAAGCAAGATTTTTCCCTCCTGGCTTTCTTTCTAGAGCTCTATTTAACATTGTAGTAGGTTCACTCTCCTGCAGTTACAGGGGCCTGTGTCCCCTCTCTAGCCCTGCTCTCCCCAGCCCTGGAACTCCCTCAAGCACACTCCTTTGACCAGTTTTATGGTGGCACAAATGGCAAGCAAATAGATTCCTGCCTGTGTCATGCCACTGACTGTGACACCACCAACAAAAGGTAGTGTTAAATAGTGCCCCATTATTGTAATGGACAGCTATTTATTCTGTGGCAGGAGAGTCTGGGCAGCCCAGAGCTGCCTGCACTCTCCAGCTGCCCCAAGCAGATGCTTCAGAGGCTTGAGAGCCACAGCCCTGTGTACCCCAGAAATTCCCACACAGGATGGGACACCTCACTCCTCAGAAGTGCCTACCTGGCTTTCCCTGCTTATAGAGACACACCCTGGGCAATCTCGGGACATATTTCTACAGGTGGAGAAAGACCATGCAGGTCCTGGTGTGGTGGCATGGGACCCAGGAAATCCCTGGCATCCTGTGTTTCCATGCTGGGACCCACACAGCCCTGTGCCTCCACACAGGGACCTAAACAAGGCCCCACACTAAGTCATGCTTCACAGGGCCATGCGGGTCCCAGTGCAGAGGCACAGGGCACCAGAAATTCCCAGGCTCCACACCACCCTACACCTTCTTGCCAGGACCTGCACCAACCTATGCTTCAGTGCAGGTCCCAGGCATGGGGCCCCAGGGATTCCCCAGATCCTGTGCTGCCTCATGTTTCCATGCCACTCTGTGCCAGGACACTCCTTGACCCATGCTTCTGTGTGAGGCAGGGGGGAGCATGAGAAGGAGGCACAAGGCCACAAGGAATTCAGGGAATCCCTGGGCAAGGGAAACACATTGTTTATTGTCCTGCATCAGACCTCTGTCTGATGCAGGACAATGGGCAATGCATTTTGCCCAACACAGCTTTATCCACTTCATTTGGCAATATCTTGTTTTACCCTCATTTTTCTCAGTAGTTTTTAAACAGCCTCTCCAACTTCCTTCCCCTGACTCAAGAATCCAAGATAGTCTTCTTTGGGTTGCAAGCTCTCTAATGACCCACTTTCCAAGTGAATTTAAAAAACTCCCAAAGCTTGTAAGGGTTATTATGGAGACAGAGAAGCCTCGCCCTGCCCACCCCACCTGTTTCTTGTCCCCACTAGCCATTTATAAGGACTATCCTTCTCTGACATGACAACTGTTTCAAGTACCTCAAACAATCCACCTTCTCAAGCACATGGAAAAGGGGACCTACCCTTGCAAACCTTTCTGGCCTCAAAGAGCTGGTACCCCAATACACAAACCACCTACATTTATTTATTCCTTGATTCTACTCATTGGGGGCTGGATTAGATCAGAGGTTCTCAACTTTTTTTTGGACCAGGACCTATTTGTAAACATCAATGGCCAATCCTGACCCAGTAAATAGTTTTAGTAGAAAACAGCCCTCTGACCCTGCCAGTGCCCCTCACTCCTAACCCACAGGCCCTCATGCTCCAGCCCTGCTAGTGCCCCTGACTTCTGACCCATTGCCCCTCATCCCAATGTGTGGGGCTGGGGATAGGTGTGTGGGGAATGGGGGGCGTGGGGCATGGGGACACACATGTCCCCACCCCACCAGATTTGTGTGCCCCCTGTAGATGCAGAGCTGCAGCCTGGATGGACCAGCACAGTCGGGAGCTGCCTCCATGGCCCAGCAGGTGGGTCCCAGTGTGGGAGAGCAGAGCAGGGCAGCAAGACTTGTTACTGCCATTGCCACCAGCATGAACCCTGCACCAGCCATGGTGCCAGCAGTGCAAGGAGTAATGGACAGAGGGGGGTGGGGCACACTGCCCTCACCTCCTCCCACTGCCAGCCAGTTGCCCACTAGGCCATAGCTCTAGCTTGCCAGCATGGCCTGGCTGCTGCCACCAGCCTTCCCCTCAGGATGTCTGTGCTGCTTGGCACCCCGCCTCTAGGGTACAGCAGTGGCCAAAGGGGAGCAGTGGCAGCAGCAGCCAGGCCATGGCATGGGGTAGATCTGTGGCCCAGAGTGCAAGCAGCTGGCAGTGGGAGGAGATGAGGACAGCATGGGTTCATGGCAGTGGCAGTGGAAACAAGAAGTCTTGCTGCCCCACTCCTCCCTTCTGCACTGGGACCCACCTACTGGGCCACAGAGGAAGCTTCTGCCTGTGCCAGTCCAGCCAGGTTGCAGTCCCATGCCAACTTCGGGCACACAAATCGGGGGGGGGGGGCACGTGCCCCCCCCCAGCTTCCTGACATGTCACCTGCACCCCCCTGATGCATCATAGATTTATCTGTGGGGAGCTGCAGGAGCTGCTCTCCACTTTGCCTGGGTGCCACATGCATGTGTGTGAATGCACACATGCATGTGGCACCCCCTGCCT
>NW_017729029.1:30856352-30871309 GCF_001723915.1 Gavialis gangeticus | reverse complement strand
GGGGGGGGGGGGCACGTGCCCCCCCCCAGCTTCCTGACATGTCACCTGCACCCCCCTGATGCATCATAGATTTATCTGTGGGGAGCTGCAGGAGCTGCTCTCCACTTTGCCTGGGTGCCACATGCATGTGTGTGAATGCACACATGCATGTGGCACCCCCTGCCTAATCACTCTCCTCCCACTCCCCCCAGCTCCAAGCATTCCCTTGCAGACTGGAACTCTGCCAGCCTGCAAGGGGAAACTCACACTTTCCTGTGTTTTCCTGTTATGGTCACAAACCTTTCAAATATTTTTGCAACCTGCTTTTGGATCACGACCCATGGGTTCAGAAATGCTGGATTAGATGTTCTTGTAGGATCCCTTCCAGGCCTACTTTCCTGTGATCCTACCAATAATCTTACATTGGTGTGTATGCAAGGTTATCCTTGATTCTCATTTACTTTAGTTGTTAAAATCATGCAGTGTATACTATGTTTTAACTTATGTAATTTGATAAATTACATGTATAAATGGCTCTAGATCATATTAATACTGCCAAAAGTATAACCATGATACTTGTGGTGGCTTTGATTATAAGAATATTTGCACATGTGTATTTACTGCTTTCCCTCTGGAAATTCCAATGACTTGCAGCCATGAATCAATCTTTCAACAGTACTGTGTGGTTTAGTACCCCATTTTACAGGTGACAAAACTGAGGTACACCATAGATAAGTATAACTAACCCATACAGTAAAAAATAGAACCAAAAATAGGATGAAGCTATCTTATCTGCAGTCCTATGTCTTAACCACAAGGCCATTCTTCTTTCCTAATGGTGTACATATGCTGGGTATTCAGATATCTGTCATTTGCAGTTATCTTTAGTATTGTTGAAACACTACTCTAAAACCCTATGAACATTCAAGATCTGAGGTAATACATGTGTTTATTATTTCTTAGGCAATTGTTTCCTCATTTCCACATGCTCTGTGCATCTGCTTCACTTCGTATTTGTTTTTCAAAGAGATGAGATTGCTTTATGCCATCTGGAGAAAAAATTCTAAAACATTTTACTGTTTATATATAAATATATGTAAAAGAGTGAGAAAAATATATTACATATTGTATTTGGCCTGATTATCCTCCTATTTAGGTTAATATTTTTTCCATTCTTCAATAAAAGCTGGAGCATACTTATGTTGTTTTTTCCTTGGATCCATCTTGCTGTTTCTTACTTGTTGCCAACCTTCCAGTAGTGAGTTGTGTAACCATTAAGGTGCTAGTGCTGCACCATTAAAGTTAATAGAAGCTTGTCAGTGGCTTAAATGAGAGTAGGCCCTAATAAGAGTATATCTAACTGGCACCATGCAGCATTGTGTGAATACCAGAAGCAATCTAGTTGCATTAGTGTAGTGCTTTGCCCTGACTAATTAACTGCTAAGAAGCAGGGTATGATCTTTAGATCTGATTCAGTTATCCTTGCATTGTACTGTAGTTGTGACCTTAAAACAAATAAACATATTTTTCAACTGATGATTGAAAAATAATGAAAATGAGGTTTGAAATGTTTGTTGTTTTACATCTGAGCTAAGAGGTTTATATCTATCTATATAAATATTGAAAAAGGTGCTGCTTGTTATCAGATGGATACTAAGGCACAGCAAACACACAAATTACCTCATACCCTGAATTAGATGACTGCTTTTTAAAAGAATGATTAAAAATAAATATAAAAATGTAAAGCAAAATCTGAAGTACTTTATTTTAAACAGAATCCTTCCCAGTATTGAAAATCATAAATGATGCATGAAAAGGAAGAAAAGGAAAAAAAGGAAAAATAGATAATCTTTAAAGTTCTGAAATTGCTAAAGCTCCTTTAAGAATCTCACCATAAATATCATCATATAATTAAAAAGGTTTAAGGTGGTCCATAAAGCTAAGTGAATTGATGTCTCTCATATGCAGTATTTTAACCTGGACTTCAACAGAGAAACCATAAACAAAAGGCTATAAAGGCATCAGATGAAATGAGTTCTTGCAAGCTCAGATTCTTGTGAAGACACACTTATCTTAAGCTCACCAGGGACTCAAACATGAAACCATCAGCAACAGACACCTACAAGGTAAGAATGAATAATGGTGAAAACCCAATTTACAGGTTAAACAAGCCCTCTCTAGTTTCAAGAAGCTAAAAATGGTATAAAGTCTAATGTCTAAATTAAAAGCAGCAAAAGTAGTTATGAGAAAGAGTGAGCACAAGAAAAAAGAACGTATTGTTTAAGATTTTTTGGAAACCATTGCTAATTTGTATATGTAAGCCAAATTTGCCTCAGTTTAAATGCCTTGTCTGTTCATGCTCCCAGTATGTGGTGAGGGAAGAGTTTGAGCCTGTGCTTTGTAATTGTGTTGGTAAGGATTTTTTAGTAAAGTTATCTATCACATACCTGTTCTACAGGAGAGCGGTGAGAAGTAGGTAACCATATTAGTCTCAAGTCAAACAGAAGGCAGGGTAGAACGGCACCTTATGGACTAACTTAATTTTGTTAGGGCCTTGTCACATAGGACACTTGGAACATTCTTTATTTAGATCATAGTAAGCCTTACCATGTCATAGTAGAAGTTAGAACATGTTCTGAGCAGTCACATGGTAATCCTTACTAGACTCTCTCATCCTGCATGCTTCGTAGGGAGCTCTGACAAGCCAGGTCTCTGCTGCTGGTAGTAAGCAGAGGGAAGAATGGGGAGCTAAGCCCAGAAGAGGGTGTTACCTCTGCCATTGGATCCTGCCAGTGCCTTAGGAGCTGATTCAAGACTTAGTGTGGTCCCAAGGCCATATCAATTCACAATTTTTAAAGTTGAAATAAGAGCATGTGGATCTATGTGTACCAGGCTACAGATAATTCATTTTAATCTTCTATAAAAATTAAAAACATTATTAACTTTAACTAAAAATATTGCTCTTTTGGCCCTAAAATCCTAAGGGAGATAAATCTAAACAATGCACAAACCCTGCTATTTTCTTCCCTATAATAGCATATTATGAGGGAAGCACTTGCTGAAGAGTGGATTTACCTTGCATGGTCTCAATGTATTTATTTGTCAAAAACAAGACATACTGAACATCTTTTCCTGTAGTGACTGCATTATCAATTAGCTCATTACCCCACTTCCAGTCTAAGCTCAGCAATTATGATGGAATTTTTATGGGGCTCATGACCCCACTCATTATATGCATTTGGTGTCACAGCCCCTATATGGGGAACAGCTGCCAAAAGCAAACACGTTTTGGAATTGTTGGATTAAAGTTGATCTTATTTTTAGAGGTGCACCAATACGTCGGTCCCATATCAGATCAGCACCAATATAAGGAAAATTGACAATATTGGTATAAGTTCCTGTGGCATTCGCTTGTATGCCTAGCTCTTAGGGACCTCTCAGGTTTCGCCATTTCGTTGGGATCCGGACAGTTTGGTGTTGAATTATGTGCCTTGGAAGGCCTTCAGGGGGTTCTCGTCTGCCACGTCTTTGATGGAAACATAAGTTATTACTGGGAGTAGGATGTTACGTCCCACCTTCCCTGGTGTCTTCTGTAACCAGGCTTGTCCAGTTTCCCAATTCGGGGCTCTGCCTCCCCTACACCCTGCCTTATGCCAACATTAAGATGTTATCTTCTGCTCATCTGTAAGGTGAGCTACGGTAGTAATTTTTTTGTCTTGATGTTTTGACCTAAAAGGAATATAGGGTACAGACCTCAGTTGGCCTGAGCTCCCAGCTATAGCAAAGACTGGCTTGTGGTGCTTGCTATCCTTGGGTTACCTTGTTGCCAATGATGTCCATGCTTCTCTGTTACACGGTTACTTTGGTCTGGACTCCCAGCTCTCTTTTTCCTTTGCAGGGTCCTTGGCCATTCAATCATGTCCAGAGGCATCCAGGATCTACACCTCTGCTTCAGGTATGTGCCTTGGCCCTTGAGAGCCTTTCCCTTCTCCGTGTGCCCCCTCCTAGGGCAGCTACCACTGCTCCTCTCTGGAGCTTGCTCCTCCTCGGGGCTCTTCTGGTCCCACCGGAAGCCTCACTTCTGGTCCTCCTGACTCCACTCCCAGGGGAGCTTTTACCTCTGCCCTAAGGGGCCAGGGGGTGAATCAGCACCGGCATACCACCATACAGCAGGTCCATGCCGGGGCTGGAGCCAATGATGGTTGTTTCTGGACCTGTTGTACCTTTTTTTTCTTCTTCTTCTTTTGTTGCTGCAGTGATCTTGTAGATCATGGTTTTGCTCTCACCGGATTTCCGGTTTTCGGCCATGTCTGGCTGGCTTGGGAGTGCTTCCCTTTGAGGTAAGCTTTCCTTTGGGGCATTGCCCCTATCACACTTGGCAATCACCTTTTTTGGCTGATATGGCTGATAATGTCACCAATAATGTCCTGTGCATGAGTGCAGCTGCAGCGCAGCACAAAGGTGGCCAGGAGTGCAGTCCAGCAGCATGGAGAGCAGCCGGGTCCAGCTGGTAAGTCTGTTGTGAGGGAAGGGGGATGGGAGGGCAGATTGAGTCCCCTGCAGTGAGGGAGGGAGTGGGGCTGGGGCTGGGGCAGAGGTAGATGCAGCACAGTCTGGGTGGGGCACGGAATGGCTCATCTGGGGGTGTGGGAAGGGGGTGGCAGCTCCTGCTGCTGCACGCACCCCAGAAAGCATGACAGTGACACTGGGAGGGGGGCTATGGGAAGGCTATGGTGCATTTTGGGGTGGCTGCAGCCCCCTCCCATAGCCCCCCTCCCAGCACCACCACTGCCCACTCTAAGCCCAGCCCAGCCCAGCCCAGCCCAGCCCCCTGCCAGAAAGAGCCCGGCACTGCTCCCAGCCCACAGCAGCAACCCACCCTCACCCTGCATGCAGATCCAGGGGCATACACCCCCCATGCCCTCCCAAGGTCTGTGCAGTGGCGGGAGCCGCCTGTCCCCACAACCTCCAAGCCAAACTGCTTGCAGCTCTGTCCCATGCTCTGCCCCAGCTGTGCAGTGCCTGCTCCTTCCCCTGCTCCAGCCCCACTCCCTTCCTTGCCACTGGGGCCTTGATCTGCCCCCCCACGCACCTTCCTTCCCCCCTCACCCCTTCCTCCACAACAGACTTACCAGCTGGACACTGCTCTCCAAGCTGCCCAGCTGCATATGGGCAATCAGATTGGTGTCAGCCAATATGGCTTGTTAAAAATTGGCCATCAGTATCGACCCAAAAAATCTCTATCGGTGCACCCCTGCTTATTTTTTTAATTAAAGTTGTCATAGAGGGCCCTGCCACCTGCTCAAATTGAAGTTGTATAGAAACCAGCTATAGAGCTGTTACACATTTTCAAGCACTAACTTTGTAGCTAGTTGGCTCTTTTTATAGCTGGATAGTCATTTTTATGGTGTGATAATTACTTTGTGCCTGTGGCTAGTCCAAAATTATTGTGCAATTAACCAGTTAATTTTGTAATAGGTGTAATGGGTAGCAGGGGCCTTAATTAGTGCTATTGGGTAAATACAGTGGAAAAACTGCTATCTTTCAAATCTCAATTCAAATACACCATTGCCTTATTAGTGTAGTGTTGTGTGGTTTATGGATTCCACAAACAGAATGATAAAGTAAATTAAAAGAAATAATAAATCAAACCTGTAGAACCTTGTCTGAGTTAGGATTTCAAGTTTTTGCTGAATTCTAATATATAACACTATAAAAATCCAGCTTATCACCTGTTTCATAATGCATATTTTAGCTATACAACTGGAACCATAGAACCACCACAAAAGGAAAAGGTAGGAATATGTTGATGGAGTCAATTCCTGCTTTGTCGTAACTCCAACTGTTGGTTGGTACAGGCTTCTCTTAAGGAGTCAGGGGAAGCATTGCAGGGGACCAGTGCCATAGCAACAGGAGGAGACCACTGACTGTCCCGGACATTGAAGCAAAGGGGCATCAACAGGCGCTGTCCAGCCAGGGCAAGTTTTGGGATGGAGCCACAAGTGGCTCATTTGAGGGGAAGTGGGGCCAGGGGAAGGGCGGCTCCCACCTTTGTGCGCACTCCTGGGCAAGCATGGGGTGAGGGGCGTGTTTCCCCCGGATCTGTGTGCGGGGCAAGGGCAGGCTGTTGCTGTGGGCTTTGCCCCAGGTGCCAAACTTCATTGCTACAGCACTGCAGGGGACACAGGTCTTCACCGTTAAAGGTGTTGTACAAATATTAACACCATCTAGCTAATACATAGCTCCACATAAGTGTTTTAAAAAAGGCTTTCATTTTGAAAGCACTGCTGTGCCGTTCTATGTGTTGAAGCAGATTATTAAGAACATTTGGAAGAATAACTATTTAAAATGGTCACATTCATATTAAAGAAAAGAAATATAATTGGTATTTGCATAGAACAAAATGGATGAATTTACATTTTAGCTGATTATAATTATTGTCATCATAATCATCATTATTATCTTTGTATGTCTAAATGACTGATTCAAAGAAGAATTTTATCATATTTCACATGTCACTGTAATTCTTTTCTGTTTTGTGCTACAGTGCTTGGGTTTTTTTATTTGCTTTCTTCAGCCTTTGAACTTTCCATAGAAGCTATTGTCATCTTTTTAAATGGAAAAGGAACTTTTGAGATAAAAATCAAGCTGGAGGAGATATTACATATAGATAATTTTTGCATTTTTCGCAGTAAAAAGATAACCATTTTATACAGAAAAAGCTGATATAGAGGAATTATATGACATAATTCCTAATTTGTTCAATAAAGATGTTCTGAAATGTAGGGTTCTATCCTGAGTCAAATCTGTTTGACAAAATAGGATACTATGGGCTTCAGTCCAACAAACAGTTTATGCATTTGCCCAATTTTTCCTGAAAAACAAAATCCTAAGCTTCCATAGGTTTGTGACCTTAGATGACTATAGAAAACAATGGGATTGGATGTAATCCTCCTGCATGATAACATTGAAAATGTTAATATTAAGAGAGCACACTTCTCTTTAAGTAGGGAAAAGAGGGACAATATAATTTAGCAACATGAAATTCCATGACTGCATCCTTATTTTAGTGATGTTCACTGGAAAAAAGAGTTTTAAACAATTAAACTTCTATTGATGGGTATGTACCATGACAGGGGTAGAGGCACTTTACATAAGAACTTGTAACCCAAGAGTTAAAACCATGTTCCAGGCTAACATTGTTCTGACTTAATTCAGGGGTTATTAATTGACAGTTTCTATCCAACTTCCTAAAGGACAAGTGATATTAACTGGCAAGAAGGAGAGTAAGAGGACCCATGAGCCTGACAGAGAGCTGGCCCATTTGTCTTGGAATCTGATGAGTTATAAAAAGCCAGTTTACTTTGATACTTATGCTCTGGCTGAGGCAAGACTTACTTTTTCTTTTTAGATTAAATTCAACAATGTAGACTTTTTTTTCCTTTGTATGAATATATGCTGGCATAAATGGACAATTGCATTGTTATCCTGGACAGTGTTTATAGTTGGCAGCAAGCAGATCTTTGTTCTATAAGCAATCACAAGCCATCTTAAAGATGATAGATTTGTGGGTCACTCCTTGCTCCAGCTAAAAGAAAGAAACCATTAAGGTTCTTTATGGAGTACTTGAGACAATAGAGGCCGCTGACCAAGGCAATAGGCTACATGCAAGATCCATGCAAGAAATACCTTGTGGAGAATAAGTAGGGTTTTCCTAGAGGCTGTAACTGAAAGGATTGGGGCATTGATTTAATGCAGTTGTTTTCCTGTGGCTAACAAAGGGGAAAAGTGAAGAATAATGGTATAATAAGAAGAGTTGACTCCTGGGACAAACTGTGTGGGACAGGGAAGGAGGAGGTTGTGATTCCAAGAGCAGGGGTGAGGAGCAGGGGATGCAGCAGTTTTCCCCATGCCAGGAACACCTAAACAGTTCTCAGGTGAGCTGCCATTGCTGCCTCCATGTGCTCTGCCCACTCTGGCTGTTTTGGAGATCCCAGCACGGGTATGATGCTGGTGCATGGACTCTGCAGGGTGGGAGGCAATTCCAGTACCCCTTCCAGTACCCACAATGTGTGCCATTCTCACCCACCCCTCATTACACTATTGGTTAAGAGAGACAGCAGAGAAGCAGGTGTGTATAGGGCTTTGAAAAGAAGAAATAGTGCTCCTTGGATCATTTGCCTGCCTAGAAAAGGAGGGTGGAGGAAATAAAAATGGACTGCACGCTGCTTTTCCTCTTGTGTTCATGGAAACTGGATTTTGTGTATATTTTTTTTAAATAAACAGGATTGCTCCCAAGAAATACCCGACTCATATAGTTTTCCTCTTAATGGAAAGAATGTGGAAAACCCTTGACTATTGATTTGGGCTGATGAGGCAATAACAGGTACATTAACTTTTAATTATTAAGCTAATAGCATAAAATATTGATGTTGAAGCTTACTCTTATTTAAGCACTTTCATGCAAAATAATTTTTAAGTTTTACACTTTTTCTCAGGTTTTTTCCATATATTATTTCACTAAAAATGAAATAGCAAATGACCTATAATGGATCACCCAGTGTATATATCTTTGACTATAAATAGATAGCACATGTGTCTTGGGAGAAAGCATTTAGTCCCTGGAACGTACAGACATTCAAGACTACTGTCCTGTTTCAAGTCCTGCTGAAGCAAGCAGGAAAAAATGTACTATGACTTTTTCTCAGGGCATTATGATATGTGTCTATAAGATCACTGTGGGTCAGTCCCTAAGAAACTGTCTGGAATGCGTACTCTAGCCAGCCATCTTCTTGTGGAGAAACAACAATGCAACTTGGAAGGACTATGTGTGTTAATGACTGTACCACTCCTGTTTTGATCACAGTCAAAATCTGAGACAATCAGAACTGTCTCATATGCAACATTTATTTGCAGCCTCCCTGTATTTAAAATTATAGCCTCCTGTGATGGTGGAACTTATGATGCCTCTCTGAATCCTCTTATAGTCTCCCAAAGAACTATAAGTACCCCGACTTTTCGCCTGCCATGTCTTGGATGTTATTATAATATGTTCTAATTTATGATGTCACTCATCGGGAGGGTTATTATATATATTTGTTGATTTATTTATTTATTTGGGGTCTCTATTAGGAGTCCCAGTATTATAGAGGAAAACTTTGCACGCCTTCTCGACTATTCAAACACACTCGCCGATATATATATATATTTACAGTCGGATGCATATTTAACACTTGTCTTTATTTTTATTCTTTATAATGCTATATAAACTTCCTTTATCTTTAAACAGGAGTGGTCCATGTATCCTTTTTTTTTTAACCTTATCAGTTATATCAACTTTGTAATTCTATCTATATACTGTTCTTACATAACTATTATCAGTTCGGTCAGGCTGAACTTGGTATTAGGAAACGAAGTCTCTTTAACTTTGCTTCATCTGTTTATTTCTTTTTGGGGCAGAATTTTCTCTTCAAACCCCATTGTATTCTTTCTCTTTATTTCTGTTACCATAAGTGTGTACCTTTTATCTTGCACGTGCCTGGAGCCTTGAATCCTTGTGGTTGACACTCAGATGCCTTCTCTAAGCTTGTGGGAGTGGGTCAATTCACTCTTCCTTTTTTTTTGGTTTACTTTTCAACGCAACTGCCAGCCACGTCCCATGGTGTGCCTCTTTGGGGATCTGCCCCTCTTCCCCTGAGCTCCGCTCTCTCCAGCGTCGAGAGAAATCCTGAGGTAAGCCTCTTATCTCCTGGGGATCTTCTTTTTCCCTCCCTTTCTCCTTCAGCTGCTCTCTCTCTATTTTCTTCTGAGACTCCCATCTCCTCTTTCTTTTTTTCTCCCAGAGCTTCTATCCTTATATGGTAATAGCTCTGGAAGTGGCATTCCCCAGCTCTTTTCTCCACGTCACTGTTTACTCTTTCACATCTCCATTAACATTTGATGAAAAAGTTCTTTAAATCTCACAGCTTGGGCTGCATACATGCATTCAGATAATCTGGGAGAATTGTCCCAGGTTTGTTGGTAGAAAAACTTTCCCACAACCATGTGTGCAGACATTCAAATGTTGAGGCCCTGAATAGTGGAGGTCTTGCAGTGATGATACTGTGCAGATGGGGAGGCAGGGAAGAGCGGACCCTGTGCACACATCTAATGTGATCCTCAGGCTCCCTTAGTCTACCTGGTGACAGATGGTAGCAGTACATCTGGAAGCCCTGTACCACAATGTGGGGATTGCAAAGGGGGTATGTTGTTCTCTGGAGCTACAGAGTCCAGCAAGCAACAAAGTCTCTCTGGGAGGGAGAAGAAGAGGCTAGATACTGAAGGACTATGCTGTCTTCTGAAGCCATAGCATGTACAGATATTTGCTGTCCCAGAAGAAACTCTCCTAGGAGTGACTTGTTCCCAGATAATTTTTCTTAAGACATGGCCATTTTTACTCTGGATGAAAAAGTCTGAACTTCTATACACTTGTGGTTTCTCCTGGGAGAGCAGCAACTCTCCCAGGAGTAACTAGATATCTGTATAAGTCATGCTTTAGGATGAAACCATGACCAGGATTGTATCCAGAGACTATAAGTGTGTCTAGATGAGTGTGCACATGCCTCTTGCAGCATCTCAAACCCCTTTGAGATGCTGCAAGAGGCACGTGTGGGAACAAAAAAAATTAGTGCAGGGTCAAAATTAGATACCTGGATATCCAGGGGTCAAAAATACCCCAGGGGGAAAAAGGAGGGCAGGGCATAGTCCCAGACCGTGCTCTGAGGCAACCAGAAGCTTGATCCTCCACAGATGCACTCTGGTAGTCAGCCAAAGTGTCTCTATGGCTGGTCCTTGCCCTGGTACTGAAGCAGCAGTGTGGGCTGTAGGGACATGGACCTAGCTTTGTGGCAGGTAAGTAGGGGATTGGGGGGCCTGAAAGGGGGGGAAGGGAACTCGGGGGGGCCCACCTGGCCCCAGTCCCCTGTTTGTTCCCCCAATTCCTCGTGGGTTCTCCCCACCCGTTTGTTCCTCCCACCTCTGTTCTTTCCCTCAACTCCCCATCCATTACCTCCACTCCCTAGTCACTCTTCTGCCCAGCTCCTCACACTCACTGGCACTAGCAGCAGTAGTCGGGGCCTCATGGCACAGCCCCCCTGCGTGGGGGGAGCAGGGGCAGTGGGGCTCAGCCCCAGCCGCCTGGCACCCATGCTGCCACATCATGTGGGTGCTTCCTGGTTTGGCAGGGTGCTGCGTGCTGTCTCACAGCTCTGGGCCTCTCAGGTTGAGTGTCGCTGAGCCTTGGGTGACAGCCGCAGCACCCCTGAGTTGCCAGTCAGCGTATGGTGCCCTGCCGAGCCAGGCCACACCTGCATGAATTGGCAGCTGCAGTGCAGGTACCAGGCAGCCATGGCTGAGCCCCGCTGGCCCCCACTGCGCCACACCGCCTGGGGGGCTGTGCCATGAGGCCCAGCCGCTTCTGCTAGTAAGCTGCAGGTGGTGCAAGAGGCTGGACCTGGGCCCCCTGCTCATTTTCCTACTCATCTCCAGCCTCCTGAAGCTGGAGACAAGCAGGGGAACATGAAGGAGCCTGGAGATGAGCAGGGGAAGATCTCCAGCTCGTCTCCAGGGGCTCATCTCCAGCTTCCTGCTCATTCCCCTGCTCATCTCCAGCCTCCTTCGTGTGCCCCTGCTTGTCTCCATCCTCCTGCTCATTCTCCTGCCCATTTCTGGAGGCTGGAGATGAGCAAGGGAATGAGTAGGGGGCTGTAGACAAGCAGGAGAACAAGCAGGGGGCTGGAGATGAGCAGGGTACTGGGGCTGGGCAGCAAGGGAGGACTCTGGGTCTTGTGGTGGGGGGATGCTGTAGCCCCCTGGAGTGGGGGGACTAGGACTCTGCAGGCAGAGAAGTCCATGTGTTGTGTGAGGGGGCTGTTCCCTGTGGTGGGCAAGGGACCCACCCCTCCTAAGCAGCTCCCCCCACACACCCATGTTCCCCCCACACCTACCCATACACTGACCTACATCCCCCCACATCCCACCCACACACACACCCATCCACATTCCCACCCCCTCTTACAAACCCCACATCCCCCCATCACACACCTACCATGTGATAAGGAAACCGAAAGCAAACATTAAAACATATAGATATTTAGGATTTATTTTATTATGATAATAGAGACACTGTTAGAAAAGAAGTGTGCCTGAGTAGGACACCAAGCAGAGCCCCCCAGGCCGCACCCACCAGTCCTCAAAGGCATCCAAGGAGCCGGTGAATGACGTCCACTGGTGCTCTGCCTAGAAACATGCATAGACAAGTGAGAAGGAAGTGGTCCCACATCTCTCAGCAACTTCCCAGCCAGAGCCTCTTTCCTGGTCAAGTACAGGGCCCACTTGGCCAGGGCCAGGAGGAGATTGACCAAGAGGTCCCAGGACTTGATGGGGCCATGGATGGGGTGACCAAAAACAAAAAGGTGGTGGTGGGGAATTCAACCAGAACCTTAGGAGGAAGTTCTGGAGGTGGAGGGGCAGCAGCCTGGTGCACTCAAGAGTCATGTGCACCAGGGTCTCCCTCTGCCCACAGAAGGGGCAGACCGGGGTGTCCATGAAGCTCGCCACATACATGCCCGTGGTGATGGCTCCATGGAAGAGCTGCCAGCTGAGGTCCCCAGTGGCTCATGGGATGAGGGTGGAGTACAGATTCAGCCACTGGGGTGTCCCCCAGAAGCTCCTGAGAGCAAGCAGCCCTGAGGTGCTGGCCAGGACAGGTTTTTGTACTGCTGGGGCAGCACCTGTGCTGGCCCCAGCCTCTAGCTTCCCCGGCTGCAAATCTGGGAGGAATCAGGGAGGGTTATTTTGCCCCAAGTGGCACAATTTGCCCCACACCAAAGTGCATGTCTGGGCATGTGCGCTGAAGCAAAAAGACCCAGCTAAAATTTGCACGGCTTTTAACCGAGCTGCTGCAAGTGCCCGTGCTTGCATGTGGGGACACGCCCTATGAGATGGTAAATCTGGACAGATATTTACCATTATATTTGCTATGGTGTGATAACATTTATCAGTATTCCATTTCAAAAAGTTCTACTTGTAATATAGTCTTGAATGCAATAAAAAACTGACAATATTAACAATCTTTTATTTGGTATTTAAAAGCTATTATAAACATGTTTTAACCATGTGTGTCAATATCAAGTTCTGTTCAGCCCTATTTCCAGTGTACTAAACTGTGCCACTTTAGGTATACTGGGTAATGTTTGCATAGGGAGCATTGAGCAAGAGGCAAAATGTTTGCCAAGATCCCTTTATTGGGTAGCAGGAACAAAATCAGTCCTTTCAGAACTGCAGCACATTGCTGTTAGTGGGAGAAAAGGAGACCCAGGGCACTACCTACTCACTATCCAATCCCATTTCCTTTTCAGTGCATTGCTCCTATCAAGCAGTTCAGTAGTATGCCCTTTGCTTCCTGGAATATAGGAGTCATGTTTCTGGGAAGCTTTTACATGAATAAATTGAGCAAAGCCAAGTGACTTCTTACTTTTTCCTTCCCCACTTCATGTCCATATTGCAGGTGACTACAATCTGGCCCAGTATAGCCAAATTTTGTTCTTAGTTATACCTTTTTCAAATAAAAAATGCTTTGACAGTTACAGTAGTGAATAAAGGTGTGTCTGTCTTTATCTTTAGCTATCTACTCACTTGATTCAGGAAAGTATCAATGGGGGCACTTGTCAAATTAATCCTGACTTTTGATGTACTTGGCCTCTGCATTTTCCACATCCTTTTTCTCCTTCCCTTCACTCCTTCATCAATCTACTGACAAACCTTAGCTATATATACATACCCATTTGTGGACTTAGCCAAACAAGTCATCCTTGTTGAATTCAAGATTTTCTAGTACAATTTTGGTTAACTAGTAAGTGTAGTTCTTTACATTATAGATGCCCTTGGTTAGATTCATAATGGCTTAAATGAAATGGCAAAATAACAGGAAAC
The DNA here is from genome assembly GCF_001723915.1 of Gavialis gangeticus. NCBI lineage: Eukaryota > Metazoa > Chordata > Crocodylia > Gavialidae > Gavialis > Gavialis gangeticus. The sequence goes on along the minus strand of NW_017729029.1, from coordinate 30,857,359 downwards.
AACTAATTACAAGAGATCCCTTATGACAAGAGTATTCCAGGAATCTCAAGGGTTGGGTTTTTTTTCTTATAAAAAGAAAAGGTTTATACAATCTGTCAGGTGAGTGCTGAGATTTCTATTTTGATTAACTAATTCCCCTTCAGGAAAAGTCTTTTCAAACTATGCATATTAGTGAGAATATCTTCAAAATAGCATCATTTTTACACACACTGATATCACGTTGAAACCAAGCTTTGTGGATTCCTGAGATATAACTTTGCCTGGTCTTTCTATAGAAGTATTTGCAACTAATAGCATAACTATGGATATATTACAAAACACAGAAGAACCATAGCAATATAGATGAATAAGGGTCTTTGTATATATTCAGACCGAGGAAAGAATTTCAATGGCAATAATATTTATGTATCACAAATATTTTAACTTTGGCCCTCAATTCTGGGGCCCATGCTGATCTCACTTACACTGGTATAAATCAGTCACTGAAGTCAGCAAAGTTAAATTAATGGAAAACGACTGTGAGAGGGAATAAAAAAAATCAGTATAGAATATAGACAAATGAATTGTGTGGTGTTCTTACTAATAGTTGCATGGGAAAATAGGAAGGCAAACCTGGAGATTAATACAGGATGCTATTCATTTTCCACATACCAATTGAAGCTTTTTGTTCTTAAAAAACAAAACAAAACAAAACAAAAACACAAAGAGATTTAATATTCAGGCAAAAAAAGTGGATGGGGCAGTACTGAAATTTACTCTTAAGTATTTTTCAAAGTAGGGATTTCTCCTAGGAATGTGTAGTGAACTTCATATGGCATGTGGACAAAGAAATGGGAGGTTAGAAGAAATGAAAGGGGAAATATAAATGGAGAAAAAAGAAGAAAAAGAGTAAGTGAAGAACAGCTCTACAATGGCCATAAACTCATAGAAGAAGGTTCCAGACTGGATTTAAGGAAAAACTTCTTCATAGTACATGTGACCAGACTCTGGAATAGAGCCCCAGTGGG
>NW_017729029.1:30847787-30851352 GCF_001723915.1 Gavialis gangeticus | reverse complement strand
CATAAACTCATAGAAGAAGGTTCCAGACTGGATTTAAGGAAAAACTTCTTCATAGTACATGTGACCAGACTCTGGAATAGAGCCCCAGTGGGGGTGGTGCAGGCACCTATCCTGGAGATCTTCAAAAGGAGACTGGACACACACCTTGCTGGCATTATTTGACCTCAGCAGTCTTTCCTGCCCAGAGCAGGGGGACTGGACCTAATGATCTCACAAGGTCCCTTCCAGCCCTACATTTCTGTGAATAGGTTGCTGGAGAGATTACATTATGGGTATAGTGATATAAAGTGATATATTTTTATTATCGTAAGAGTATGCCTTAATATAACTAACTTTACAAGGGTTATGCAATTAAAACTGCTCTAGTCTTGTTTTATGCCAATGTAACGTTGCTGGCTAAAATTGACTAAATCCTGATATATACTAGAGTAAGGCTCAGTGGTTTGCTCCTGAGTCAAGCTGATTTAGGGGAAGAATGAATCCCTAGTAGTAAGTTTCTTTCTTGACTCACTCCCCAAAAACATAGAATATAAACAGTTAATGTTGCTTAACACATGAGGTTCCACTTACGTTTAAGGGTGCACTAAAAGAGATTTTTTGGGCCAATACCTATAGCCGATTGTTAAGGAGTCGTATCGGCCAATACCGATCCAATTTCCAAAATGTAGCCCGGCAGCTTGAAGAGCAGTGTCCGGCTGGTAAGTCTGTTGGAAGGGGAGAAGGAAGGGAAGAAGCATGGGGGTGCAGATCGAGGCCCCTGCGGTGAGGGGGAGAGTGGGGCTGGGGCAGGGGCTAGGGCAGGCACTGCCCAGCCAGGGTGGGGCAGGGCACGGGATGGAGCCATGGGTCCTCTGAGGAGTGCAGGGGGTGGCTTCTGCTGCTGCGCGCACCTTGGGAGGACATGGAAGGTATACGCCCTCAGATCTGCATGCAGGGCAGGGTGGGTTGCTGCTGTAGGGTGCGGCCAGGGCTGTGCCAGGCTCTTCCTGGCAGGGGCTGGGCTGGGCTGGGCCGGGCTGAGCCACCACCCCATCCTTGCCCCCCCAGACAAGCTGCATCTCTGTCCCACGCCCCACCCTGCACGACCCTGGCTGTGCAGTGCCTGCCCCAGCCCCATTCTCTCCCTCACGATGGGAACCTTGATCTGCCCTCTCCACACCCTTTCCTTCCCCCCTCCTCTTCTACCACAACAGGCTTACCAGCTGGATGCTGCTCTCCAAGCTGCCAGGCTGTGCTCCTCAGTGTGCTGCAGCTATGCCAATGCACAGGGCATTTATCGGCCACATTATTGGCCACGTCAGGCAAAAAAAGCCGATTTCTGATACAGTCAATTTTCTTTATATCACTGCCCATCCAATATTGGACTGATGTATTGGTGCGCCTCTACTTATTTTCTGTAATCTTCCGATACATGATTAGGATCCTGCACAAAAACAAGCAAACAGCTCTTTTGGTTGAGGGAGAGACAAATGGGAACACTAAGGTGGAATGGGTGGCAGGGGAGGGCTTCTGTACTTACTAGACAATGATCCAGGATAACATTCCTTGGTAATCTTTGTAAGCAGGAAGCAAAACATCTAGGACCATAAGAAGTGTATATACATAGTAATACTTCCTGCAAGTATGTGTAAATGTGCACTTTAGGCTAACGGTGTCTAACATGTAGCTTCTTAACCATGTATTTTAGAAGTCAGAAGGGCGAAACAGCAGGCACTACTTGAGAGGCTTGAGACCATCTCCTGTCACTGATTCTTATGTAGATCTCCTTATTCATTTAATAAGGAATTCTAGTATGAATTGACAAGAGAATATACCCCTTAGAAGATATGCAGTGTAATTTTTAGGGTTATACCTTGCCATTGATCAACAATACAAAAAGCCCATTGATGCCAAATTGTGTCAGCTCGATTTCTGTATCCTGGCTGAATACTGTACTACTTCATCTCCCTCGTCTAATCTGGTTTACATACAAAAAAATGGGAAAACTATCATAAACTTGCATAGAAGCAGAAGCAGATCATCATCATGACACCAAAATACTTAAAATATTTTAAGCATTACTGAGCATATAGTTATTAAATATTTAATTATCTTTATTGGCTATATAAACATTAAGGGACTATGTGAGGGAGGTATTTTAAAACATTTTGATGAAATCTCAACATTTACTCTAGTGTCTATACCACATTATATTTATGTATCTTTGAATGATGTGAATCAATTGTCCCTATATGTGCGTAATGCTGTGGCAAGATCAATGAGTCCTGAACACAAGGAGGCATCTTAGGATAACGGCTGCAGATGTATGTGTGCTCTTGGGGGAAAAAGCAACGCCCCCCCCCCCAAAAAAAAAGAAAAAAAAAGCTGTTGTTATCCTTGACAACAATTGGTAAGTCAGTAAAAAAGAAATATGATCATGTAACTCAATCCAGTATATCAATACAGTCAAAATAAATGGTCACTTTTAAAGCCTAAGATAAAATGCATGCTTTGCATTCAGAGCTTTGAAGTTTGCTTTTGATGTGACTTAATGGTTAGAATATACTGAAAAACAAATACTTTATATTTAATGGCTACAGATAGCACTACAAATATATATCATGCTGTTACAGATATGCATTGGTTTTAAGGCCGAGCGCAGGCTAATCACCCTTGCAGTATTAATTATTCTGATAGTATGAATTCACAAAAGTAGATTCAATAACATATTAAAGATAGTTCTTTAATAAACCAGTTATATTTGCAGAGGAATCCAGATATGTAGTACTTAGTTTCTCGTTGATAAAATTCTACTTATGGAGATCTATGGTCACACCAGATTATATCTGGTTGCCAGAAAATACTCTGCACTCACAACAGGCAACATGAAAATTCAAGAGGGATCCACAACAATATACTTTGTATTTTCTGTTATACATTTAAATCAACATAATCTTGCTTTTTACTGTTGCTGTAGAGTTTAATGTCTGTGTTTCAAGAATGCCTAAAATACAAAGATGAAAATTGAAATACCTTCTCATCCCACTAGATGGTGGTGCCTTCAGGTTAGGGCTGAGATACTGCAATAGACAATGCAGGGAAACTTTTGCTACATTTTGGTTGCCATGCACAGAGAGAGAGAAGAACAGTCTATATATTTATTGTCCCTCTCTGTGGCTATTAACTTGAAACTGTATTTAAAAACATGAATAGATATTAATGTCTTCACCAGACTGCTATAAGCATGTAGGATATTAGTCTAATAACATACAGGATTAATCCCACTCCCCTAAGAAAAATAGATTTGAAACAAGATTGAACCTTAATTAATACATGCTCATTGATTAAGGTACTGGCTTTGTATTTTTGCTATCCTATATCCTTAACGGAACACAAAACTGGGACAAGAGTAAAGTTGTGGATTGTATGTTTAATGTAACAGAATCTGAGTTGGTTCATTAAGGACGATTCATTTAAGATTAACATAACCTTGTATGTTTATTATCATCTTTATATCACATCTTTCACTCTGCACAACTATGCACCTGTCTCTCAGGTGAAGATGGAGGGTAGCAGAGGCCCAGTA
>NW_017729029.1:30842447-30847776 GCF_001723915.1 Gavialis gangeticus | reverse complement strand
GTCTCTCAGGTGAAGATGGAGGGTAGCAGAGGCCCAGTACATTCTTCATCACCTCAATTCTCCTTTAAGCCTCCCTGTTGACTTTAGTAAGGTGTTCAGGAAACAGGAGACAGTGGGAACACTGTGAGAGAGAGGACGGCAGGACTTGTCTCGATGATTTTAATTAAAATTGGAATTTTGGGACTTTCCATAGAAAAATGACACAGTTTGTGAGACTGCAAAAAAGACTGCAAAACTATTTTGATTTTGCTTGAATGTTTTAGGACGCAAAAATCTTTTATGGAGAAAGTAAATTAAGAAAATGCTTAATTTGAAAAATTAACTCATTACTGAGTTAATACATGAAGAATTCCAGTAGGACAAATGCTGGATTATGAGCTGTCATGACAGACTCTCTATTTGGCTTTGTCGCAAATTATGTCAGGTTACAACAAGATCAAAGGTATTGGGAAAATTCTCAGGAATTCTGCTCTTAATTATGAAGACTATCCTGCCGTTCTTAAATAAAACAAGATACTTATATAACAATATAACAGTAACTTTACTATTGTTTTAAATAATGTTTAATGCACATCATCCTACTTATAGATGAGAACCTTAACCATTACAATATAGAGTAATTCCCACAAATTTTCTTGCTCTAGCTCAGTTACTATTTAGGTACCATTTTTAATCATAAAATCATAGAAAAGCAGGACTAGAAGGGAACTCCAGAGGCCACTTAGTTCAACCCCCTGCTTTAGGCAGGATTATCCCTATCCAAATATCCAAGTAACGCTGTGTGATAAAATGTTTTCTTTGTGGTGATTTACTTTTCTATCTTCTACCACTTTTCAACATATGCTTACCTTCCAGTTTCTTTTTTATATTCTTTCCTCTCCAGCCTCTCTTTCCATTCACCCCTCTCATCATTATCTCTATATTCTGCTCCTTCTTTTTTAGTTTCCAACTTTGCCACCTCCTTTTCTGTCTCCTGTTCCCTGTTAGGGAAATACACCTCAGTGTGGCTGGTAGTGTGCTGAATTTTGGTGGGTCTGGAAAGAGAGAAAGATGAGTTCAGCTTTTCTGTATGAGGAGGATTGGAGCCTTCAGCAAAATCAGATATAGATGGCAGACTCATGGTAAAAAGTCAAGCCTATTGGGTTTTAGTCTTTGCTTGGTAAATTAATAGGCTTTACTAACAAGGAGATGAGGGGAAACCTTGTGAAAACGTGGAAAGATAACACTTAACACTTTTGTCCAAGGGCCCAAACAAGCAAAATCCATTGAAGTATTATTATCCATAATTATTAGTAAGCTAAAATGCAGCATTAGAGTGCATATTCCTGTATTTGATCCCTCTTAGAATACACCAGTATTGCTGCCAATCACTGGAAACATCTCTAATAACTGTTTCTTTTACTATAAGGGAATACCACATCTTTAAAACATTAGAAACAGATGTCATTGCATTACTTCACTGCTGATGTATGTAATAGAAATGACACACTAATTAATTTAATGTAGTATAAATGTACTGATTATTTATCATGGCTGACAATAAAATTATGAAAACATTCAATTACAATCAGTGGTAATTCATTATTTATTGATTCTGCATTATGCACACATTAATACAATACAGTTAATTACACACGAGAAGGGATCATTTTTCTATTGATACTCAGGCATTTAGATTCATTAGTTTTATTTAAAAGAATTTATATTTAGGTGGGAAATTTCAATCCACATTTCATTAAAACTCTCCTGAAATGTCTAAAATAAATTGAATTTAGTATACTGTACTAGTGCGCTTACAAAAATGTGGGCAGTGAAAATGACATATTATTTTCAAACTCTTTTTCTTGCACCAGCAAGCTAATATAATCATAGTTACACCATACAAAACAAATCAAGAAATTAAACTATAGACTAACTTTGGGGGGAAAAAAACCATAATTATGTTCCCTCCTTTTTCGGCTTGTGCTTCTAAGATAGTAACATCAACTTCACTTAGACCTTGAATCAAGAACTCACTGAACTTTCATGGGCTTTCAATAAAGCTCTGAGTGGAGCATTTCTGTTAATGGTAGCAAGATGAATGTCCCCATCCACAGAACTCTAGACTGGTTGCATAAGGAGAAAAGTGGTGTTTCCAATTGCTACAACTGGGCAGAATATCCATTTTAAAACCATGCCTTCATCCCTTTTTCTGAGCCCACATGTACCTCCATCTCTTACAGGTCTGGTGTTAGCTCCCTACCAGACATGCTTATAGATATGCCATCTTCACAAATGTTGTTTAAACTTTCTTTTATACGTCTGGTACTGAACTCTAACATGCTGACACACGATACTGAGTCTGTGTAGAATGCTATTTGTGCTAAGCAAACTAAGTTTGCATCTTTGCATTGTAACTTTTCTTGAGTCCTCTTTTTTAATGTCCTACCCCATATTTGGCCTCATACGTCAATACCAAACTTTCCAGTCATGTAAAAAGAGATTTTTTTTCTTATTTTTACAAAAGACAATTACTTGTATCATTAATGTCTTCTTGTCCTTCTCCATAGGACCTTCAGTTGTGAGCCAGTGGCCACAATACGGTCAGCTACCCGTAAGTAATGAACAGGAAACTTTGCATGGGCCTGTCCATACTGAGCCGGAGATTGAGCAGGCTGTTACTCTCCTCCCTGGCATTTTAGGTGAGCCCTTTCACAATTTTATCCTAGTAGTGCATATATAATAAAACAACCTTCACAAACAAGCCCCTTTGCCTGCTGTTTTGCAAGCTGGAATGTGTTGTTAACATTTACATGCAATTAAAATTGCATGAACATTGGAATGGCTGCTAATATCAAGAAAAAACAGAATATTTTGCCTTGACAGCTGAATTTAATAAAAATATTCAATACCTAATAAAAATGTAAAAATCCTTATTTTTGTTACTTTAGAAGACTGAATAGATTGTACTCACTCTGGTTATACACATGTACATGGATCCCTTTCAGTCAAAGCATCTGATAAATGCAGGATTTTTTTTACTTGTAAGATATTGCAGTATGATTTTTCAGATTTAGTATCTTTTCCTTATCTTGGGTAAAATTACAAGGAAGTAACAATGTTCATTGATATAGTTGGATCTTATATGCTTAGTTGAGCTGGGCTGCTGTCTGGTATCAATTCTCAAACCTTGAACATTTTCTTAGCCTAAGTGCAGTTCTTTTCTCCATGGATAGTCACCTCTCAAGGGTACTGCTTTTACTACAGCCTTTATGATTTTATATTGCTTCATGCCACTCCAACTCGCAGGGTGTTGATGCGCAAGGCTTCCTCTGGCCTTGCAAAAACTCAGCCTTATTTAGAAATATGTTTAGCTTATGGAAGACATTAAAGTCAAAAAAGAAAAAAATCCTCAGAGTGGAATTTGATTGTCTCATTAATCTAAAAGCAAAAATGTCTGTATAGGGGGTAAAGGAGACAAAACAATGAGAAATCTTTAACTATGATTTATTAAATCTTCTAATAGGAATTATGCCCAATAAATTAACCCCATATATTTATAGTCTGAGGGCCTTTATATGTTATTTATAATACTATAGTGTGCAGAAATCCTGCCTAAGTTCATGATCCCATTGTATTAGACACTGTGCATAAATGCATGTTAAGTGGCAGTCCCTGCCCTGAAGAGGCTCCAGTATAAGGCTTGGATAGTGGAAAGTCTCATCCAGGCATTAGGCACTGTGAATAGCCTCATTGTTTCTAAAGAGTGAACAAAACTAAGCATGGTAATATGTTTTTGCAGGTTTGAGAACTATCTGCTAAGAATGACAAAAGGAAAAAGGGATACAATAAGTACGCAGAGTACTGAAAGTGATGTTTGGCAAATGCTGTGTTAGTTTAATGTTACTTGTAAATATGTGTTTGTGCTTGTCTCCCATTTTCATGATGATGCATTTAAAAGGTTGCTTGGCAAATTCGACTGAGTGAGAAACACAGGAGGGGTGGACTTTAAAGGAGCAACAAAGGAAAGATAAAGCTAGTGGCAGTGGAGGCTGAAGAAAGTGAAGATGAACTGAGACAGAATGGAAGGACAGTGACAGAGGGGAAGAAATGCTGGGAGGAGAGGGGCAATGAGATGATGGCTGTCCACAAGTGAAAGTCAAGAGAAAACAGCAAATCATATCTCTGAAATTAATAATCAGGCTCAGAACTGGAACAGGTGTCCAGGGTACTGGGAAAGTGCTGCTCTGGTTGCTGATGCTGGGAAATAGCACCTGAGACTACCTTCCTAAAGAGTTTTTGCTTCACTTTCCCTTGAGTGCCTTTGGGCAAAAGGGGGGAGCCATGGTACTTGGTCCCAAGTGAAGACGCTGATCTAGTCAGGGTGGAAAAGTGGTGTAAGTCCTGGCTGGATCTATGCCACTCTTTTCGTGCAGATACTGCTTGATCCCACGTCTTCCCAGCTCTTTTAGTTTTTCTCTACCTAAATTCTTGTGAACACTACCGTGGGAGCCAGGGCCCAGGCGCAGGGCACAGAGAGGATCAGCATTAGCCCGGGTAGACCTCCTCTGGCGCCGTGTGTCGCAGCTGCTGGAAACAGTAGCCAATTACATAGGAGCTCTCCTGAGAAGAGAAGTTTTTCACCTTCTCTTCATGAGGCCCAACTTACACTTCTTTCTCAGCGTCCCCCTTGGCTACTGCGCTTCCGGCCCCTGGCGGTTTACCTCGGCTGTAGACGCCGAGGAGCAGCCAGTGCCGCTGCCTTCCCTTCCCTCACGGACCGGTGCGGTGCGCATCCCAAGCCAACTCTGCGGAAGGCGGGTTTATTATTCGGCCAGGGACAGTCGTGGTCTGCCTCCCGCGGAGTTCACTGCCTCTCCCCGGCGCTGACATGACAGCCAGGTGGCCGCAGGGGCAGGAGGAGAGGGGAGCCCGTGTTAGCTCGGGCGCGGGGGTCGCACCTGCCTGCCTCCCTCCCGTCAAGCGCCTGATTTCTTCCCAGCCCTCAGCGACCGACTTCCCCAACTTCTCCGCTCTGCCACAACTTTGCTCAGCACAAGAAAAGGGCGGCTGGGCGTGCGAGTGCCGAGGGGACACCTCCCGCTCGCCCCCACGACGAAGCTGAGCCGCTGCCCGCCTGTGTGGGACAGCCCCACTCTGAAGCTGCGGCTCAGGTACTCAGGCCGGCGAAGCGCCCGCCCCGCGCCCTCCGCCCGGCAGCCAGTGGCAGGGGCCGCGCGGGAGCAGGGCGCGGCGCATTGGCTGCAGGGGGCTGTCACTCTTTCCTGCTGGCTGGGCTGGGAGGGGTGTGGGCGGTGGAGCGCGGCTGCCGCTGCGCGTGTGAGGGAGG
>NW_017729029.1:30837152-30837447 GCF_001723915.1 Gavialis gangeticus | reverse complement strand
GGCTGCCTCTGCGCGTGTGAGGGAGGAGGGCGGGAGCCGGGCTGTGTTTGGCTGAGTGTTGCGAACAGTTGCGGGAGCGCGTGAGGCGGGAGCTGCCGCGCCGGCACCGGCCGAGGCAGAGTGGCCATGGCCGTGTCCGCGCCGCCCGTCATCTCCGCGGCGTCCGGCGGCAGCGGAGGCAGCGGCGCGGGGGGCTTGTTCCGGGCCGAGCCCCTGTACTCGCCCAGCCCCGCCGAGTCGCCCCGGCTCGCCAACAGTCTCATCAACACTTTCATCTCGGCGGGCGGCGGCGGGG
>NW_017729029.1:30832532-30837082 GCF_001723915.1 Gavialis gangeticus | reverse complement strand
CGGCGGCGGGGCAGGCGGCGGCGGGGGCGGTGGCAACGAGTGTAAGATGGTCGATCTGCACGGGGTGAAGGTGGCGTCGTTCCTGGTGGAGGGGCAGGAGCTGATCTGCCTGCCGCAGGTCTTCGACCTCTTCCTCAAGCACCTGGTGGGGGGGCTGCACACGGTCTACACCAAGCTGAAGCGCCTGGATATATCGCCCGTGGTGTGCACGGTGGAGCAGGTCCGCATCCTGCGCGGGCTGGGGGCCATCCAGCCCGGCGTCAACCGCTGCAAGCTTATCACCAGGAAGGACTTCGAAACTTTGTACAACGACTGCACCAACGCCAGGTGAGCGGCCGCCCCGGCTGGGGGGTGGCGGGGTGGGGATGCTGCAGCGGCGCCTGGGCTGGGCCGGGCAGGGGGAGCGGGAGGCTCCCGAGAACTTTCCTGCTGCGCTTCAGCGAGTCGCTTCCCCGGCGGGTTGTTGCTAAACCACTTCTCATGCAGTTTCTCGCAAGCAACGGCGGAGGGAAGCGCCTCCCTTCCTCCTCCCAGGGCAGCGAGGCCTGAGCCGGGGTCCTTCCCTCCCCTGAAACTTTCAGGTGCCCTGGAGGCAGCAGCTTTGTGTCCCGTGAACGAGCCACCGAGCATGTGCCGGAGGAGGGCTCGCGGTTCACAGGCAAACTCTTGCTGAGTGGGACAACGTGACACTGGGCAGAGGCTTTCCCGTGGCTGCAGCCGCTTGGAGGCAGGGAAGGTCCCTGCTGGGCTCTTCGTACTTGGGGACAGGGTTCGGGGCGGGGGTCTTAATCCTTGTTTGTGACCTCCTAGTTTCTTCCTTTAGAGATAATGATCTCAGCAACTACCCCTGCCTCCCCACCCCCAACTGTCGAGGCCGGACTGAAATACGGAGTAAGATGGGGCAGGTTGGAAGAACCAAAGGTCTAGATGACAGCCCCTAGTTTAACAATCCGTGAGACGCTTCTTGAAAGAGATTTGCATTTCAATGTGTTCCTGCTTTCTGTCTCACCAAGAAAGTTTCTGTGCCTATGCCACTTTCAAGTACTTTTGACTCGTGGTGCTCTGACTTATTGCAGGCAAATGTTTAATCATTTTCCCCTCCCTCCCGGTAGGTGTATAAGACAGGTGATTACTTCTACTGTTGAGACCTTGTTGTGTCATGGGTGTACTTCTAAGCAAGCAGATGTATACAATGAAACTAGAAGTGCCTGCTTCTTGGGAAAATAGTCTTGCAGAGCAACAACAGGCTTTTCATAGTTTCATAGTTGTTAGGGGCTGGAAGGGACCTTACAGATCCCTAGATCCAGCCCCCCCTGCACGTGGGCAGGAAAGACTGCTGGGATCTTTGATCCTTGAATAGCAATTTTTTGTCCCCTTCATTACTGAGAAGAAGACAAAACAGTTTGAGACACTTGAGGGATGCTTGTGCTCCATTCCTAGCTGTGTCTGCAGGAAGCATGTCTTTTCTTGCTTACTTTCTGTAACTCCTCTTGCTGTCCATTTATTTCAACAAGTCACAACCCTTGGTGACATTGTAACGATTATTGCTCGTTTACTGAAATAAATGATGGGGTTTTTGTTTTTATAAGGGGGACAGCAGATTTAGCATGCACAATATCTGTGGTTTTCTAGACCAGATTCACTTAAACTTGCTACTTCAAATGTTAGCCCTGTTTAATCTGAAGTCAGGCAGAAGCCAGGGCAGGGTGGCACCTTAGAGACTAACTCTGTCAAAGAGGCATAGGCTTTCATAGGCAACAGTCTACCTTGTTGGATGCCCTGCTCACAATGTTGTTAAGGTAACAGCTTACAGAAATTTGACTGGTGGGAGAGAGTTGGTCTCAACCACAACACTTCTGTAACTTTTACAGCATGACAAAGTTTATTAGCAAAAACATGCAATTCCATACCACCGAGTGGATGAGGCAGCCCTTTTATACTTGACTTGAAGATTTGTTTTCTTCCATGACAAATGGCTGAAGATGCACAGAATTTATTGAAATGTTTAATTTAGCACTTTCTTATTCATCGAACTCTCCTGTTTGTGAGTGGGAGAAGGGAGTAAGATGCATGCAGCAGATGAGAGGCAAGGGCAGAAGAGGTATAAATGTGAACATAGGAGCTGAGAGATGCTGTGGGAAGGGACTGAAAGATGCATCCAGAAGAAGTAAGCAATGTAATCATCAGGGTCAGGGAGATTGCTTCAGTATTGGCTAGAGCAACTAACAAAGCTGACATTTAGTATGTACCTGAGCAGAACAAAAGTAACTTTTGGATTAAAAGGGATGTGTAGGAGAAAAGTGCATGCATTCTGCATATAAGCTGCGCTTACCTACTTATGGAAATTACATTTATCTTCACTTCACTACAGACTCTTAAGATATTTTAAGATAACTTTCTCATCTAGCACTACCGTAGAAGTATTTTTTTTCTTGAAAGTATCGATATCTTGAATATACCAACTGCTATCAGTATATTTTGCATTTTTGCCTATGCTGATAGAATGGGATCAGACACCATGAGTACACGTGAAATTATTATTATTTTTTGTTTATCTTAAAGTTAACTAGTGCAATTTAGTACCATTAAGTGCACTGTATCATGTGGATCTTACTGCTTAACCATACATTTGATTAGTAGACAGTTCTCGTTTCTTGAATGGCCCAAGATACTCATGGCCAAAAATGTTTGATAAAAATAGATATGTGGACATAAGTAGTGGAGTGCTCTCATCTTCTTGCATGCAATATATCCTGTATGCTCCTGCAATTCATTTTATCATTTAAATAATTCACTTTTTAAAACAGTCAGCTGCTGTAGACCTCTTACATTTTTGTACCTGGGAAATTGGGAAAGAATGTGATAGCAGGACATGCATAGCAGAACTTTTAGATGTGAATCATTCCACCACATGACTCGAGTATTACATCCTGCAACTTCTTCAAGGTGCCGTACATTCCTTATTCTCTGTCTTCCACAAACCATTTTGTAGAAGATGAATATATAAATCATCTTTAAAATCCTTTTGAAATATTGGGTCAGACTTGAAAACTGCTTGGAAAAGCCATTAGAAATGTCATATAAAAGTCTTCCCCTCATATCAGTAGAATTTTAAAAAACTTTTTATTGCAGAATTGGAAACAAGAAATATGTTTTGTTGGATGTAAAACACAGGTAAATTTAAATAAGGAAAGATAATTTTTTTTTTACTTTTTCTCATTTTTGCTTTGTCTCACAGTGTTTTCATATTTGAACAGGTTTATAGAGGACTATAACTATATACAAGTCCAGGGTTAGCTGTAGATATGCATCTATAAACGAAAGTTTTAATAAATCTGTTTCTTATGTCTAACGTTAAAGACCAACCTCTTTGATCTTTATATTATTTTTCTTGGTGGTAGGAACATAATTTCATTTTTTCACGCATGCATATAAACAGTATTGTTATCCTTGGTTGTTCATTAGCCTTTATTTATATTATTTGTTTTTAAGGACTGTAAAATACTACCTTTAGGAACGTCTTAATTCAGTTTATTGTAAATAGTATCTTCAAGAGTACAATGGGTGAGGCATGTTTATCTGGCTAATTAATGAGGCATCTATGATATTTTGGAAAACTATTCAAAATAGCGAACTAGTTATTGATTTTTTAGCTATAACATTTTAAAGCTTAGTCCATGATTTTAGTAACAGAAAACTGTGATGTTGTTCCTTTACAATTTTTAAATAAATAGAGAGCGAGTACTCACAGCTACACATAATAGTCCCTTAAATATCAGAATTATATATGTATGATCATAGCCAGCCCATTCTTCTGAGTATTTGTATTTGATGAATGCCATTGTCTACTGAGGTAGTGTAGTATTGTTCTGGATTATCTGGCGAACATGGAGTAAAATATTTCACATGAGAGGAGAATATCTTCTGGTAAAGAGAGAGACAAAGCAACACATGGTTTATTTTCTGTGATGAATTTAAACTATTTTGTTAAGCTAATATTTTGTATTACTTGGCTTGTCCACAAACAATAAAAGGCTTTAGAAATGAATCTAGGCAGTAAATGCAGGCATTTTATTTTATGGGATAATGAGGGTCTAGTCATGTTGTCTATTAAAAGCAGCCCATAGTCAACAATGCTCTGTCTTTTATTAGACGAATGATGTCAAGATTATAATTAAAGCAATCCAGTCATGTGCCCCTGCACAGTGCTTCCATGTGTACATTGATTTTTAAATGTATACTTATGATTGCATAAACTACTTTGCCCAAGTAAATATTTAGCATGAATTCAGACTTGACCAAACTTGCTAATTTAGGAGTTGATTACATATTAAATTAAAAATATTTAGGTTTTCAGTCTTTATTTTCTTTGTGGAGGACAGACACCCTGTTGGGGGGCCATAGCCCTTGTGTGGGAACTGAACCCTCTGTTGGGGGGCAAAACCCCTTGTGTGGGGGCCATCACCCTGTAGGAGGGCAGCAAAATATGTATTCATGGAATTATGAAATATGTATTTAGAGTTCACTTTATTATGATAAGAGACTTCCTT
>NW_017729029.1:30825432-30827532 GCF_001723915.1 Gavialis gangeticus | reverse complement strand
GCGGAAATTTTCTGGAGGTATTTTGCTGTCATAGTGGAGTTTTTTCACAGAGGTTTTTCCACTTTAATTACTAGTATCCTCAGAAAAATACCTAATGTGAAAACCTTAAAAAATAAAAAGGTTCAAAAGTTCAATTGTTTGTCTTAAAATTCCTGGAATTAAAAATGCTCATCAAAACCAAAACTAATTGAAGCAAACCTTGTTCAGAAATCTCTACTTTTCTGATAGCAATACAGTTTTCCATCTGTAACTTAAAATGCTTTTCCCAAAAAATGGAGATTTAAGTATGTTTCCCGTCTATATCTATATTTCAGTTTTCTAGCATGTAACTTCTACAAATTGATAATACTGTTTCTGGAACAAAGACAAAAAAGCAAAACAATTAAGTATTAATGATATTCTTGTTGCATATTCAAAAGGTCTTTGCAAGCATTTTTTTCTCCTTTTTCCTTTTCACCATCTCAACCTGCAGAACTCTTCACTGTCACTTCAAATCACACAATTCTAAAGAGATAAAACAACATTTAAACTCATTTGCTTTGGGAGGGAAATTGCGCATTTGCACCCAATAAGCCTGATTGTGGAACTGCATGCAAATTGTGTTTTGATTTATCTCTTTTGCACTTTTTTCCATTTGAATTGATCTTGCATTAATTTTGCCAAGCGGCTCTGTGAGGCTGCAGATGTTGCCCTGTGTTTAATAAATCAATGAGACAGATCTGAATGAATCACTTCAGATGGATTCTCTGCTCGGTTTGATGTCTAGATGTTATTCTTAGCTTGTTATCATGACAGATGCATTAATGTTCCCATACACTGCCAGCAATGTCAAAGAGATTGAAGCTTTTAAAGTGGTGGTATCCCCTTTTTCCAGTTCTGCAAGAATAACCAAATTGTCTTTTAAGGGGCAGGTAAAAAAAATACAAACTTAATCATAGGATCATTCTGAGGAAAATACTAACTATCTGATTACACTGCACTATGAAGTTTAACATGTATAGTTTCATAGTGAATGATTAATTATTTCAAAATAGTGGAAATCAATATTAAAATCTAAATATAGTGTAACCATTTTCTCAACATTAATATTTCATTGTAACAGGAATGACCAGAATAAATGATGTAAGATTAGGACATGTTGATATATGGAATATCATTGTGTCCAAACTGATTACAGGTTAGAGTTACTTCTATGTGGGACTTCTAAAAACAATTCGTATTAATGTTTGCTTTGGATTCAGTGCATCTTGATTGAATATATGTTTGCTACTGAATAGGGAAAAACGTTGGTGGTTCTGCCTGTTTTATTGCTCGTTGGTTAGCATTAAGAATATTAGAGAAATTGTTGAATCACAGTTTTTCTGAGCCGCAGTCTGTTATCCATTATCTTGTAGTAGAACCTGTGGATCACGGATCATAAAATAGGTTGGAATGCTCTGAATTTTACAGAGCTTTTTTTGCTTTCTCTTTATTATGGAAGAGCTAGTTTAAAGCACGTGCTTTGTTATGCTCTGTGGATTATTGCCCAACTACACTGAACACAATTTTTAGTCATCTTGAAAAAGGTTTCCTTGATGTGCTTAAATAGATAAATGCATAGCTTGTGATTATTTATTTATTTATTTATTTGGCTCTGAGCTGTATGCATCTAAGCTTTTACTCAATTTTTCACCCTATTCCATCTTTTCTCTTTTAGCATTTTATTTTTATATATGATGCCTGACTTATGTACATCACTTTTTGTGGTGCTTTGCTTTTAAAGTTTGACTTTGCTTTTACAGTTCTTCTGAGAACAAATTATAGAAATTGCCTGTTACAGATCCCCAGATTTATGTTGGGCTTCTTTGTATTCTTGCTTCAGTAGTTTCAATTTGATAAAGGAAACAATATGTAATAGAAATTCACAGTTTATGCAAATGGCCTGAAGCTTTAGTATTGCTGCATTCACCTTCGTTTGCCCAATATATCAATGTGTGGCAATAGCATTAAGCTTACAAAGCTTCCAGAAGTGACCAGCTCTGTCAGTGTTTTGTAGAACCATTGTCACACCACACACACACACACACACACACACACACACACACACACACACACACACAC
>NW_017729029.1:30820342-30825295 GCF_001723915.1 Gavialis gangeticus | reverse complement strand
CTCTCTCTCTCAGGTGTATCTTGTGTGCATGGTTTTCTTCTGTTCTTTTGCTTTAAAGGACAATTTAAAACAAACTTCTGTAGAGTAAAGGACCAGAGCAAGAGTCCCTTTATATTAAAGAATCATGATGTTTTTGATATAATGGCAGCTTTTCAATGAAGGGTTTACTTTTCCAAGTATAAAAATTGCTAGGAAATACTAAGTGTAAGTCCTGGCTAAAGATAGTATTATTATTATTATTATTATTTGCTACTAGTACTACTACTATTCTGATGCAATAATAGTTTTTCAGCATACACATATAAGGCATTTGGTCCCAGTCCTAAAGTTCATGACTTCGCTCAAATAAACCTCCTGATGAAACCAGTGGAGGTTTGCCAGAACAAGGGCTGAGTAAGAACTTATTTATAGATATTTCTAGTATCTGAGACCTTGTCTTCAAAATTGGGACCTACTTGCTACACCCTGCATTTGATTTTCTTTCTATAGTTGATTTTCTTTTAGGCATCGGGGAAGGAATTGTGCATGTATTTGCTTCATGGTGTATGCCATAACTAATTTTGGGCCTGATCTTTCTTCCACTGATCTTGGGATCTTTAATCTTTCTTTTGTGTATCTTGTGGTAATATTATTTATATGTGGCTTGAAGAGGAAGGTCTGTGTCTTTAAGTTTTAAATACTTGTCTAACAAACAGAAATCAGATGGAAACCTTTTTTTCCATTTAATTTATGAAAGGCCTCTCTATGATTTTTCTTTAGCCAAAAAACCCTTTTTTCTGTAAATGAAGTTAATATAAGAAGTACACAGCTTTTACTGATTCTTTTTTGCTTAACTGAACAACTCCTAATAAATAATGTGTTATGGCAGTAAGAATAAAACTTTATAAATGATAAAAAGGACGTAGTATAAATTGCCTTTTGAAAACACCAGATTTGAAATTCTCTAGGTTGCATTGAAATGAACTTTAGAGATACTGTAATTCTCTGACACTCTTTCAGTGTACACCTTTTTGTATGTTATGGTTAAACACGAATTGTTAAGTACAAGCATGCTAGTTTGTAATGATTCTCAGTAATTTAGATTTATCCTGCTTGATATTAGAACTGTCCCCTGGGGCAGTGCACTTTTGATCTTGGTTTCCCCCTCAGTAAAACCTGGTTATCAAACATGACTTGGTAATAGGTGTTTTCTTCTTTCATTCCACATCCTATGAATAAGAAACATTGATAACTATTTAGTATTGACAACTTTCATAGCAACACTTTGGTGTCTGCTATGAAAAGTTTACAATATACACATACTGAAATTTATATTCTTTATTCGTCTCTCTTTTTGGTGGTATAGCTTTTATGTGCATATGTGTGTAAGTTCACTATCACAAGTAAGGCTGGGAAGATTATATTTCCTGTAGCTGTATATTATTTTGACCTGTTAAGCCTGTTTTGCTTGTTAAAGTGTATTGTGTCAGAGCCTCCTTTTTGATTCTGTTATAAATACTGCTCTCCCAAAAAGTAAAAGAGCCAGAACAAATGAATAGCGCCCATTTTATTGCTGTACAAGGATTTTTAAACAAGTCCAGTGTTTAACAGCGTATAATGTGTTGTATATGTTAAGGTCTAAAATGTTCAATTGCAATTGTGTCTGATGATCTTACCAAGTTTCTGGCAACCGATATCTGGTAACAGCATTTAAGCTACCTTTAGTTTATCTGCTGTTTATGTGATGGGTTAAAAAGAAAAAGTAATATTGATGTGTCTCTGGATTAAAGTTTGAAATCAGCAACAGCCTAAACACAAAAGGCTTTTTTATGATTTCTCAGCTTGCCATTGATCTACCAGTTTTATTGCATTCATTATTTATTAAAAGAATTTGCAAGCTAAACATAACGTTAAGCTAGTTTGCACACAGGGACCGCACTTAGGAAATTGAATGGAAATTGCATTAGAGATGAACATCTGTGCTATTTTTCCACTCATGTGTTTATGGGTTTGTATAAAAGGTGTATTGGATTAACAGTTATAACCATTATAGCTTGCAGCAATATGTTAGAACCCTGAGCATTTAGATGTTATTATAGAAGGAAATCTATTTTTGCTTAACTTAACGTTGGTTGTGATATTACCATACCTTTTTGATTGGCTTATTCTTTATCAATGAATTGGTTACTATTTATTAATTTATTAACATATAAAAATTGGGATAGTACATGATATATGTGATATATATTCTCTAGGCAGTGTAGGGCCATATTATTGTTATTGTTAATAATATTGTGAATTGAGGGTTTGGTGACAATATTAATTACAGTTTTGTAGTGCTAGTGCTTTGCACCTGTCATTAAAGTACTAAGAGAAAATATAACCCTTATTACATATATAGGTGTGCATAATTTAATTTTTTTCAACTTAATCCACATTCTGCAGAGCTTGGAGCCCTCTGTAATCTGAACACCTTGACATTTTATAAAAGGAAATGGAATCAAAGTTGTGAAATGTTTTAATGTAATTTTTCTTTCAAAATACATGTCTGATTTCCCTTAATATTAGCCAAAGTTGTGTAGGGCACATTAAGGCTAGAATAGACTCCTTATAGGTTTGAGATCATCTGCTGTAATGCTGTGTTGTGGTGTTTGTACTAATATTGTAAAATGAAAAGTGGCACTAGCTAGAATTTTGGATAATTATTTTTAGATATAAAGTTTAAAATAGAGTAAAATGTGCTTTTTTTAACTGTGAAGTGTGTTTCTTTAGTTGTTTCATGTTTGTTTGCTTTCAAAAATGTGTAGTCAAGTTAGGTTTCTGATTGGAATGAACTGAAGTGTGTCATCACTTACATCATCTATATATGTTCCTTTGCTTTATTCAGAAGTCAGGCTGGTAAGACTCCTTATAGAGTGTTCTGTGCCTGTAGGAGAAATAATGACTTTTGGGTGCTTTCTGTATTAATTATTCACATCATTTTTGGAGGAATGAGCCACTTCTATTCCACAGATTTTGAACAGGTGTCTGTCATTATCAGTATTGAGAACAATTGAGTTCCTCCAGGAAAAATCCTGTGTTTCTGCTTTTTTTCCCTACATCATTTTTCAGTCATTGTTAATGTTCTTCAACACTGTAGTTCTCAGCCCTGGGGTTCCTGTGATCACAGTTTTAGTATCTTATTGATAAAGTATTTACAACTGTCCTGCACAGAAGTTTAGGCAGAATTCAAGTTTAATATGGAATTAAATATTTGCATCCATGAGGATGAGGTGTGTTAATATCTAATGGATGCTGTGTAGATCTACAGGATCAGAGTATTTTGAAGAAAATGGAAGTCACCCTGGAGTTTCATTATTGTGTGAGGGACAGCCAGGAATACACCAGAAATTAAGTTTGTGTCCCTAATAAATGCCTGATGTTTGAGAATATATCAGATACCTGTTCTGAAAATTATATACAAAGCTTTATTTTTTCATTCTGTGGCAAACATTACTAATGTTCTTGCAATGTCCTCATCTTGTTTAGAAGAGATAGGAAGGGGAAAAAAGGTGGGGGGTAGCACTCTATGTTGGGGAACAGTATACCAGTTCTACCTTCCAAATGGGACCAGAGGAAGGCTTAACTGAGACCCTGTGGGTCAAACTTCAAGGAGGGTGGGGGGAGAGGGATCTGGTGGTAGGGTTTTACTACAGGCCACCACATCAGGAGGAAGAGCTGGATCTGGAATTCTCCAGGCAGCTGGGAGAGGCCTTGTGTGCAAAGGATGTTGTGGTCATGGGTGATATGAATTACCCTGACATCAACTGGGAGGAGCAGTTGGCCAGGTCTAGCTACTCATGAAGGTTCCTGACGTGCGTACAGGACCTACACCTCGTGCAGGAGGTACATGTCTCCACTAGGGAAAACACCATACTGGATCTGGTGTTAGCCTCCAGGGGCAACCTGGTGGGGGATGTGCTAGTACAAGGGAGGCTAGGGGACAGTGATCATGAAATGATCCAGTTTGCTATTCAGAGAAAGGTGGGGAGGGTAACTAGCACAGCGCAAATGCTTGACTTTAGGAAAGCCAACTTCAGTGTGCTCAGGGCAGTAGTCAGGGAGGCACTCGGAGCCCAGGGTGTAGCTAGTATGGGGGTCCAGGGAAGGTGGTCCTTCCTCAAGGAGGCTATCCGTGGGGTGCAGCAGGATGCAATTCCTCTGCACAGGAAGGCTGGAAAAGGGTCCAAGAAACCTTCATGGCTGAGCACGGATATCCAGGCTGGCCTGAGGCAAAGAAAAAAGTGTACTGGTGGTGGAAGCAGTGGGCAGGGACCAAGGAGGAGTATACCTCCCCGACCCGAGCTTGTAGGGATTTGGTTAGGGGGGCTAAAGCAGCACTGGAGCTTAGATTAGTTTCTGGGATTAAGGATAACAAAAAGTCCTTCTTCAAGTATATAGGTAGCAAGAAGAAGTCTCGGTGTAACATTGGACCCCTATGGGGCGGGGTGGGGTGGGGCATGGCAGGGCAGGGCAGGGCAGTTGGTGACAGACATGTGAGAGAAGGCAGAACTCTTTAACAAATTCTTTGCTTCCGTGTTCCTGTCTGCTGACAATGGAGTGCTCTTGGGTGATAGCGTAGAGAGGCCCAGGAAGGATGCGAGTCCCCCGACTGTTAGTTCAGACCTACTTAAGGATTACCTGGAGGGCTTAGATGTGTCCAAGTCGGCAGGCCCGGATGACCTTCATCCGCGGGTGCTGAGGGAATTGGCTGGTGTCATCGCGGAGCCATTGGCACGGCTGTTTGAGGATTCCTGGTGCTCAGGCCAAGTCCCTGGGGACTGGAAAAGGGCCAGTGTGGTCCCTATTTTCAAGAAGGGGAGGAAGGAAGAGCCTGGCAACTACAGGCCAGTCAGCCTCACTTCTGTCCTGGGGCAGGTCTTTGAAAAAATTATCAAGGGCCACATTTGTGAGAGCCCTGCAGGGGAAGTGATG
>NW_017729029.1:30817574-30820006 GCF_001723915.1 Gavialis gangeticus | reverse complement strand
AAGTGAGCCCCGTGAAGTTGACTAGACTGAGATCTTCCAGCTGAGACCAGAGAAACAATGCTCCTGCTTGTTCTCAATGGACAGTAACAACTGGGGTGAAATGGCAGTGTTCTGTTTCGACCAGCGTTTTGACATTTCAACAGAACAGCACTCCATTTTGATTTTTGTTTCACTTTGGAACAGCTATTCTGTTCTGTTGAACAGTTTTGCCATGTTTCGACGTTTTGCCTGTGGGATATAATGGGGAAGGTGTGGCTGCCTACAACTTTATCAGGGGCCAGCAGCAGGGACTCGGGGAAAGTCTGTTCACCAGGGCCCCCCTTGGAGTCACCAGGAACAATGGCCACAAGCTGAGGGAGGATAGGTTTAGGTTAGATATTAGGAAGAACTACTTCACTGTAAGGGTGGCCAGAGCCTGGAATAGGCTTCCCAGAGAGGTGGTGCTCTCACCTTCCCTGGAAATCTTCAAGAGGAGACTCGATAGGCACCTGGCTAGGGTCTTATGACCCTTGCCACCCCCCAGTGCTCCTTCCTGTCTGTGGCAGGGGGTTGGAGTAGATGATCTGTCTAGGTCCCTTCTGACTCATTGATTCTACAATCCTATGATCTTAGTTATGTCATTTTTCAGAACATCCTTAATTATATTTTTTCTCCTCTTGCTGAGCTTCTGGGAAAAAAGGAATTACAGCAAAATGCTTACTTTTTTTTACATTTTAAATATAATCGTCTTTCCATTAGTGCAGACAGTAGGCCAACCTGCTTGGAGAGTGTAGTTAGTTGGTAGAGTGTGGTAGAAAAGCTTTTTTTTTATTGGCATTAATTTGGAATGGGTGTAATAAACAGCCATACCGATGGCAGGAATATATGCTAAACCAAGTCTTTTGAAATTGTGTTGGTCAAAATACTGTTTGCTCATACTCATGTGAATGCGAGTGGTCTGCCCAGAATTACTTGTGGAATAACCATATAGTCTTGAAAATTGGGAAGATAACAATTCTTTGTTGTCTCCTCTCCCTTGCTTCTTACCTAAATTTCTGTAGACATGTATATTGAGGCACATGGTGTATTTTAATAAATGTAGAAAATACATGTTATTCTGGTTATAATTAATACAGAATAAATTCTGTCATTGGAAAAACTGAATTACTTGGATGTAACAATAAAATATATATTCACAAAAAAGAAAAGGCATTTTAAAAAACCCAGATAATCTGAACTGAAGCTCTATGCTTTAAGTGTATTTAAAGAACTGTTTACTATGCATTTACTTGTGGAAATAATTATACTTCTTTTGCCCTGCCTCAAGCTCTTGCAACAGTTGGTGGACATTTTTAATTAATACCATAGGAAAATTCTTGCTTCAGACCAACATGAAATCTACAAGTTTTTGCATAGGTCATGGATATACCATATTTTCCCAGATACCACATGCATTCCCCCCCCCCCCAAAAAAAAAATTAGCCCCCCAAATTGTATTTTGAGTGTAGAAACTGCTTTTTTTGCCTGTAGTAGAAGCACCTGGCTTTTCTTCTTTCTGCAAAACCAATTGCCCAAAAGTAGCAGTGGAGTTTCTTTTCAGGCAGTTGAGGGAGTCATTTGACTAAATAGCTCATTGTTCTTCACTCCACAGGTGTTAACGATCCTTTCCTGTTTAATGTTCTTGATGCTCTACTTATGTTCTACTCATCAAGCTAACTTCTGGCAATTTTGCTGGTTGCTAGCTACTCCTAGTTTCTCTTGTACTACAAACTTTTTAGCTCTGTCCTTGCTTTGCGTGATCGTATCTTGGGGGCGGGGGTGAAAAAAAGTATTCTGACTTTCTAAAAACAAGGTGCATAGTTTATTCTGGGGTGTATGCTGTGTGAGAAAATATATCTCAGTCTTCAACTCTCTGTATGTGATTTTTTTTTTCTATCTTTTGGGTATATTTTCTTCTGAATGTACATGTGCAATTCCCATCAGGCATAAGGAATTTGATAGATTTTAAACTTCTCCTCTTACATCATTCTCTCTCACCTCCTTTGATGGCCACCTATAAGTTTATCAGGGGTGACCACCAGTATCTGGGGGAACGTTTGTTCACCAGAGCTCCCCAAGGGATGACAGGGTCGAACAGTTATAAACTACTGCAAGACCATTTCAGGCTGGACATAAGGAAGGATTTCTTTACTGTCTGAGCCCCCAAGGTCTGGAACAGCTTACCATCAGAGGTGGTTCAAGCACCTACATTGAACACCTTCAAGAGTAAATTGGATGCTTATCTTGCTGGGATCCTATTACCCTAGCTGACTTTCTGTCCTTTGGGTGGGGGGCTGGACTTGATGATCTTCTGAGGTCCCTTCCAGCCCTAATGTCTATGAATCCTTTCTCTCACTTCCAAAATCTAAACTAGAGAGCTACAATCAAAAAGGTGGCAGATAAAAGAAAGTTAG
>NW_017729029.1:30810545-30812574 GCF_001723915.1 Gavialis gangeticus | reverse complement strand
CCTTTCTCTCACTTCCAAAATCTAAACTAGAGAGCTACAATCAAAAAGGTGGCAGATAAAAGAAAGTTAGACTATATATACTCTTTAATCATCTGACATCAAGAATTCAATATATATATACTTATAAATAATATTTAGGGCAATTGCAGATTCTCTTTTGAAGGTATCAGAACAGCAGGCTCTTTGAAGTTGTAGTTAACGTATTGGTTTCCCACAGCACTTGGTATCTGAGATCAGGTTTTTAAGGGTATTTAGGCACCATAATATCTTTTAGGTTTTGAGTTCTTTACAGGCATTAATTATGATTGCCTTACATTATATAGGGAAGTTGTATAATCTCAATTATTCAGAGAGAAATTGAGGTAAAGAAGGATGAAGTGAATGTCAGTGCCATGCAAACAGCCAGCAATAGCACTGATACCTTGAATCCTGTGCTTCCAGTGCAAGATTGTCTTCTTTCTTTCTGCCAAATTATCTATTGTTCCAATTTTGGTTCAGTTATTCCTCAGCTAGCTTTCTCATGGTCCATATAGAGATATTTCTTCCATCTGAAATTTGTCAAAATATCATGCTGAACAAAAAACAAAAAAAGGGGGGTGCATTTGATAATTGGGGAGGAAATTGAAAATATGAGTTTTAAAAATTAAAGTGTTAAGCTCTCTCAAACTCTCTCAACTTTTTTGGGTCATATGTTGAACGTTTACAGGATGGGTTACATGAATTTTATTTGTTCAGTCTCATTGAACATTTCTTTTATCTTTAGTTATAGTGCATATGAAACACTGAAATTTAGCCTGTTCCATTATATTCTTTTGGAGTTTGTAAATACTGTTTGTAGTTGGATTAACTTCTCGGTACACTTATTAGAATGCATCTTTGTCAGGAAAAACATAGTTTAGGATTGGGCTGTGGAGGATAGATGTTTAAGAACTCCATAAAGTCTAATGCAAGAGGAGTAGGTAGGGTGGGAGACAATGATTTTGCAGTATACTGTGATGCAGGCATTACAGGAAAGCATGCAGTGTTTAACCAAATGCCTTTTTTTCCAGAAAATATATTGATTAATTTTTTTGCCCACCACTTCCTGTGTGGAGTTTATCAACAGGTCCATTTTTTCTTGATAAAAGTAATAGTGAGGTGGGCAGGGGTGTGCACACTGGTTTTGTTATTTCCCTTAACTTTAAGTCTAAAATGCTGAGGTTTAGCTGATTTTGGAAACTGCTGGTTTGGATCCGAGGTTACAGTTTTTATGAGACAAGCAGCCTGGGTTAGAGAAGGTGAGGTATAGTGTGTTGTGTTGTCTTGTCTCTAAATGTTGACTTTTAATACTGCATCTGTAGTTGGTTGTATGCATTCTGTTATATTTTCTTTTGCCAATTAAAGCAGGTTTGTACATATCAGTATTATCAGTGCTTTCCAAAGTATAAAATTCATCAGAGGGGAGCAAGAATATTAACCCCATTGTTGCTGTGACAGTAATATATTTTATCTTTTAGTCTTCCCTATTAATTGGAAAGATCATACAAACTCCTGGGGGGCAGGAAGCAAAATGCTACCATCCTTGTACTGATCTGCAGGTCATGCGGAGGCCATGCCTGACCATCTTGCCATTCTCTGGGGGGCTTTTGAGGAAGACTATACATGTCATGTAACTTACTGGTGGTTCCTGCTATACCAGTTTTTGCTTTTTTTTTTTCTCTTCTCCTTATCCACCTGCCTTCTGGAGAAAGAAAATAGAAAGGAGACAAGGATTAACTATAAAAGACACCCAACTCACTGTTTATTTGGCCATTAGGTACCAAGCTTTGGCCAAGTGTGCTTCTCATCCAAGTGCAGGTCATTATTAGCATAATTAGTCTATTGCCCGTCAGGAATGACGAGGGGTGGGGAGGCAGGTGGGGATGGAGCGTCACCACTCTGCGCTGCTGCTGCCTCCCAGGAGCAGGGGGGGGGAAGCTTCCCTGGCATCCCCCTCGGCAAACACCATGTGCTGCCACCGCCTCCAGAGAGCGGGGGGAGGGGGGGGGGG
>NW_017729029.1:30787196-30805545 GCF_001723915.1 Gavialis gangeticus | reverse complement strand
CTGTTCTGTCCCCTCCATCCCTGCCATCATGGTGGTGCTCTGCTGAGCTGCTGCTGCAGCTGCCTCCTGTCTGGAATGCTCTTGGAGAACTCTGGTTGTTTCAGTCAGCACTGCGATTGGCTGCTGAGAACCAATGAGAGAATGAATAAAGCATTATGGACAGACAGACAGATGGTCATGCCCTGAGTAGGTGCCGTAAGTCTGGCTCTGTCCCACGGTCGGGGTCCCCCCCACAACTCACCTGCCATGGCCTGATGGTATATATAGGAGGAAGGGGGTTCAGTGGTGTTTTCTTCCCCTCTGGTCCTGGGGATGGAGGTACTCACAGGTATGCTGCGGTGTTCCTCAAGGCTCTGCCTTCCCTACACCCTATCTGCTCGTCAGCTGTTCGGGAATCCTGGTCTTTGTCCTGACAATGGTCAACCCCTTTGGCAAAATGGGGTGTGGTGTCACCTCTAACGATTCGGTCCAATACCTGGATGAAGATTATGCCAAGGGCTTAAGCTTCTAACCTTGGGGCCTCTGCTACCGGTGTCGGACATCCTCGAGAGGAGCACCTGCTTAAATCTCCTTACAGTTGGGGGGGCTGGGAACTGCCCATCCCAGCCTGGTGCCAGCTAAATCCCCCACTCTCCTGTTGCGGGGCAGTGCCAGCGGAACCGGTATTGCTGGTGTACGGAGCCTCCTTCTGTCTGGCATGCTCCTGGTCGGCTTCACCTCTGCTGGCTTCTGGTGGGGTTTTTGAACTCTCTGCAGCAGCAGCTCCAGTTGACATAATCAGCTGGCCGCTGCCCTGCCCAGGAAGCAGCTGCTTGAAGAGCTGGTGAAACACTGGCTTGCGTGGCTCCTGCTCCGCCCCTGTCTGCTCTAGCGGTGAGTTCTCCAGGGCACGGATGTCTCCTCTTTCAGGAACACTGGGGTTTGCCCTTGGTGTTTCCGTGGCTTTTGGAGGTTTCTCACCGCCACACAGACTAAGGCTTTTATTATATTAGAATAATAAACAGTAAAGCAGTCATGCATACAGGGATATAATTTCATTTTGGGGATCTGGTAGTATTAGAGTAGTAGTACCCTGCTTTCTAGGGGTTTTGGACACCTGGAAGATCTTTCTCCTCAAAGTTTGCCCCAGGAGAAACTGAGCATTAGCTTAAGTTTAATACTGTATGGAGTCGTTTGAAATTACTAGGATCACTCCCATATTAGTTAATCAAGTACTGTAATTTTCTGGATCTTTATCTCTCTATACCTCAGTATATCCTTGTTATATGAGCATGATAATCTTTTACCAGAGTAGTGGGGTGGGGTGTAATTTTATTTTCTGGGGTCTTTTTTTGTATTTGACTTTCAGAATGAACAGCATTATAGAAGTGAAAAGTACAAAGATTCAGAAAGGTGTACATGCCTGAAGTACCCCATGTAACACTGTTAAGTGTTGAGAATTATTGGGTGTTAATCAACAGTGTGCATGCTAGATGGGAGGAATAGGCTGCAATCAGACCTAGACAGGTTACAGGAGGTGGATGAGAACAAGATGGGTTTCAACACTGACAAGTACAAGGTGATGCACCTGGGGAGGAAGAACCAGCAGCATACCTACAGGCTGGGGAACTCCCTTCTCGTCAGTGCAGAGGCAGAAAAGGATCTTGGAGTCATCATTGATGCCAAGATGAACATGGGCCGGCAGTGTGGGGACGCGATCAGGAAGGCCAACCGTACCTTGTCATGCATCCACAGATGCATCTCGAGCAGGTCCAAGGAGGTGATCCTCCCTCTCTGTGCAACACTGGTTAGGCCGCAGTTGGGGTACTGCGTCCAGTTCTGGGCGCTGCACTTCAAGAGGGGTGTGGGCAACATGGAGAGGGTCCAGAGGAGGGCCACTCATGTGATTGGGGGCAGCAGGGCAGGCCCTACGAGGAGAGGCTACGGGACCTGAACCTGTTCAGCCTCCACAAGAGAAGGCTGAGGGGGGATCTAGTGGCCTGTTACAAACTAGTCAGAGGGGCCAGCAGGCACTGGGGGAGTCACTGTTCCCCTGAGCACTCCCAGGAGTGACTAGAAATAATGGTCACAAGCTGGCAGAGGGTAGATTCAGACTAGATATCGGGAGGTGCTTATTTCACTGGCAGGGCGATTAGGATCTGGAACCAACTTCCAAGCGAAGTGGTGCTGGCTCCTACCCTGGGGGTCTTTAAGAGGAGGCTAGATGAACACCTTGCTGGGGTCATTTGACCCCAGTACTCTTTCCTGCCATGGCAGGGGGTCAGACTTGATGATCTGCTCAGGTCCTTTCCAACCCTACAAACTGTGAGACAAAAAATGAAATAAATTCACTTGCATACCTACATCTTAAGAAAAGTTCAACTGCTGTGATAACTGAGCGGCATCTTTCAGTGGGCTAACAAGATAGAGTACAGTGCCACTCTTAGTGCTGAAAAACGTTAGTCCCTCTTCTTCCATGTTAACAGCCCTTATTTGTTCTCTTTCTTTTGTATATTTTAACATAAGTTTTCTACAAAAAAATTTGTGCAAACAATATATATGAAGTGAAAAGTATTTGTGGAAAGTAGATGATGAATTTGTGAACTTGTGGTTGTACCAGAATCTCTGTCCTCAATCACAGAACTGATATTATATCATGTGACTTACATTTCCCAATCAGCTTCAGCCAAAATGTCTGATGTACTCTCAGGAATAGGTTTTGAAGACTACTTCGCAGGCCTTCAAATATTTGTAGATACTAATTAGTGATAACTGCTAAGTAATTAATATATTTTAGAATATTTTAACTTGTGAATGGGCAGTTTTTGAAAATGTGGATAAATGCATCAAAATATTCCCTGTGTATAATTTGTTCATCTTAAATAGAAACCACTGTCCATAATTTCTTGTGTCTGATTCACTTGTTTCATCATCTGTGGCAATATAGATTAGCCAGCTTCTGACAAGAAATTAAATGAATAAACCATTCAGTGCATGGTTGTCATGGGAGACTTTAATTATACCTGGACATCTCATGGGAAGAGCACTTGGCCATATCTGGTAAGTCGCAAAGCTTCCTCTCGTGCGTGGATGAACTCTACCTGACTCGAGAAGTCTATGGGCTGACGAGAGGTAAAACGTTGCTGGATCTGGTACTGGCCAAGGGGGATGATCTAGTCAGTAACCAAAGAATTGATGGGTGATAGTGACCACGAGCTGATCATCTTTATTATCTGTTGCAAAGCTGGCAAGTCAGTCAGCAATGCAGGAGTTCTTGACTTCAGAAAAACTGACATTGACGAGCTCAGGAGGCTTGTTGTTGAGGCCCTAAGGGGACCATGACTGGACAGGAAGAGGAGTCCAAGAGGAATGGTTGCTCCTTAAGGGAGCTATCCGGACTGGACAAGGGTTGTGCATCCTGTCTCGGAGGAAGGGTAGCAAAAGGGCACAGCAACCCCCTTGGCTCAGCAGGGAACTTGAGAACCTCCTTCGCCTAAAAAGAGAGACTTATAAAGGCTGGAAGGCTGGAATCACCACCAAGGAGGAGTACTCAGGACTGGTCTGTGCCTGCAGGGAACAGATCAGGGAAAGCCAAGGCTGCAACCCAACTACATCTGGCTTTACATATCAACGATAATAAAGTCTTTTTTCAGATATGTAGGGAATTGGGGGTGGGGGGAAGAAAGGGTAACATTGGACCCCTGCTGAACCAAATGGGACAACTGATAACTGACACCCAGGAAGAAGCCAGCCTGCTTAATGGGTACTTCGCGTTGGTCTTTTATGAGCCCAAAGGGACTGCCCTGCCTAGCATGATGCAGGATGGCCAGGGTGAGGGTGTATTTTTACCCAGCAGCAGTTCCATCTTCAAGTCAGCTGGTCCTGACAGATTACACCCTAGAGTACTCAAGGAGCAGGCAGATGTCATAGCCCAACCATTGGCAAAAATATTTGAAAACTCATAGTGCTCAGGTGAAGTAACTGAAGACTGGAAGAAGACCAATGTGGTACCCATCTTCAAGAAAGGACAGAAAGTAGATCCCAGGAATTACAGGCCAGTTCGCTTGACCTCAATCTCCAGTAAAGTTCTGGAGAAAATTATCAAAGAGACCCTTCTTGATAAACTGGTTTATGGCAACATCCTGAGGGGCAGCCAGCACAAGTTTGTTGCAGGTAGGCCTTGCCTGACCAATCTCATCTCTTTCTATGACCAGGTGACATATCACCTGGACAAGGGAGAAGAGATTGACATCATATATATGGACTTAAAAAAAAGCCTTTATCTGATGTACCATGATCTCCTCATGGAAAAACTGGCCAACTGTGGCCTCAGCTACACCACAGTCCGATGGCTGGGAAATTGGCTCCGAGATTGGACCCAGAGAGTAGTAGTTGATGGAAGCGAATCATTGATGCTCCATGACCAGTAGTGTCCCCCAAGGCTCTGTCCTTGGACCGGTTTTCTTTAACATCTTTATCAACAATGTGGACATTGGTGTCAGAAGCGCACTGGCCAAGTTCACTGATGACACTAAACTTTGGGGCATAGCGTTTACATCTGAGGATAGGCTAGTGGTCTAGGCTGACTTGGATAAGCTTAGTACGTGGGCGGATATAAACCTGATGATGTTCAATATAAAAAAAATGAAAGGTACTGCACTTCAGGAGGGGGGGAACCTGTATCACGCTTATAGGCTTGGCAGCGCTACACTCACTAGCACCATGGCTGAAAGAGACTTAGGGGTCACGATTGTCCACAAGATGAATATGAGCCACCAATGTGATGTCGCAGCTGGTAAAGCAAACAAAACTCTGGCTTGCATTCATAGATGCTTCTCAGGTAAATCTCAGGATGTCATCCTTCCGCTGTATTGGCCACAGCTGGAGTACTGCATCCAATTCTGGGCTCCACAATTCAAGAAGGATGTAGAGAAGCTTGAGACAGTCCAGAGGAGAGCCACGCCCATGATCAGAGGGCAAGAGAATAGGCATTATGATGAGAGGCTGAAAGCCATGGGACTCTTCAGCCTGGAAAAGCGCAGCCTCATGGGCGACCTGGTGCCTGCCTATAAGTACGTAAGGGGTATGCATCAGGATCTGGGAGAATGTCTGTTCACCAGAGCGTCCCAAGGGATAACAAGGACCAAAGGTCATAAACCCCTCCAAGACCGTTTTAGGCTGGACATAAGGAAAAACTTCTTTACTGTCCAAGCCCCCAAGGCCTGGAATAGGCACCTACTCTGGACTCTTTCAAAAAATGTTTGGATGTTTATCTTGCTGGCATCCTTTGACCCTAGATGACTTTCTGCCCCTGGGGAAGGGGCTGGACTTGATAATCTTCAAGGTCCCTTCCAGCCCTAATGTCTGTGAAATGTGTCCCGGGACCCACGGAAGCTAAGAGAACTTACCAGGAGAGCAAGACGCCATGTGGGAGGGAGAGCCCGCGCGGCTCGTTAGCTGTGTCTATGTACAGCTGCAGCGGGCAGCTGACGGTGACATCAGACGCTGGCCGGGAGATTTAAAAATGGCGGCTGCCGCTCCGGAGGCGGCGGAGGGAGAGAGGAAGGAACAACGGGGAAGATGGTCCCTGTCGTTAGCCCAGCTGGACAGGAGCTGCGGAGCTGAAGAGCTGGAGTGTCCGGTGGCCGGGAGAAGAGGCAGGATAGCTGGATCCCCAGCGGAGCGAGCCTGCGGCGCCAGAGCAGGGGAACAACAGGGGATCAAGATCACCCAGGAAGATCCTGAGCGGCAGGAAGTAAGTGCTGTGGCCGGGGGCTTGGGAAGTGCCGAAGAGGAGGGTGAGGCCGAAGACGCACCGGGCTGGAGAGAGAGTTCGGGGCGGGGTCGCCGCCAAGAATAGAAGGCGTCGATTGAGGATTAAAGGGGACAGCGCGGGATACCCAGCCAAGAGACGTTACTCCGGGGCAATATCATAAGGACACGGGTGGTAGGTCAGGGAGGTACTCCTGAAAGAGGGATCACAGGGAGGAAGCATACAGCTGAGGGTTCAGGTGACGAATCGGTGGTGGGAAGTATCCCGTGCGATAGGCCTGGGACACCTACGCAAGTGAGGGAGGAGTCTGTAGGCACTTCGCTGAGTCGGTGCAGGGAGGTGAAGACCACAGGTGGCGTGAGGCCGGGGTGTAGGGGTGGCTGGAGCCCCGTGTGTAACCGACGCGGCCAACCCGGGACACTGAGGGACCGTTGAACTAGCCCCGCCCCACTGGGATAACAGCAAAGTCGTGGCAGGCGAGAAGCGGGGTTGGTGAAGCAGTAAAGACAACTCAACTGCAGTAACACCACTGCTCGGTGCAGAGGGTGGTCACCCGAATGGGGAGCTACACTACTAGTAGGGTTCTACGAAGGCCCGTCGGGGACAAAATGTATGAAAAAAAAATTACTTCATATATGGGAGGTGTGTGTATTTATTTATTTATTTATTTATTTATTTATTTATTTAATTAAAGGACCATATGAAGTACTTTGGAAATAGATATATATGGTTTGGCAAATGTCCGGAAGACCTAATGAGAAGTGAATTGCTTCACTAATGAAAAAAAAGTTTGTTTTTCAGTGTAAGTTCTTACCTTTTTTGTAATCCAAACACAATGGCATTGTGTTAATGAAAATCAGAATGTGAACCTAAGTGTAAACAAACTGGTATAACTTAATTTTACCTGTTCCATGAAATACAGAAAGTAGATAAATTGTGTAGATGAAGAATGTCTTGCATTTGAAAGCTTCTCTAACTCTTAACTCTATCCGAGATATGCAGTGGGTTCAATAAAAGATGCTACGCTAAGAAATCCATGCTTTATACAGATGTTTAAAATTATTTATGTTACTAATAAAGTGCTATTAATAAGTTGGTATAAAGAGTTTTATGCATGTATGCTTTAAATCTTGATGGTGGCTTTTTTAAATTAATGTGCACATAAATCATTTTTCTACTTAAAATGTATCTTTTTATATTTGGGAAAACAAAGCAGTATAATCTCTGCTGTATGTATGTATTAAATGGTTCATATGGTTTACCATATACAATAGGTATTTTGTATTATTTCTGCAAAGACTCTAGATTCCTTAACCCTATTAAGGTGAAGGTTTGTGAACTAGCTGGTATTTGTACAGAACCCCAGCCAAGGGCTGTGTGGGACTATTGAGGTTGTCCACCTTTTTGCTGCAGTCTTTATTTCCGAGTGCCTCTTTTCCAATGAGCTGCACCTGGAAACCAGTGCCCTTTGAATTAACAAGGTAAATAGCTGAACAGCTCATCTTTAATCTGGCACTTGGTGTGAACTAAGCAGCTTCAGATATGGATGATCTGGGGTTTTACTGTGTAAATTGTGAATATTTGGATATAAAGCTATTCAGGACTGTTTACATATTCAGTTACCATAATTCTGTAAAGAATAGTTTTGGCCATATTTCCATTTATTTTTAGTGTCCATTTATGGGAAAATGTAAAGGAAAAGAGAATCTATGAAAATTGTTTTATGAAGGAGCCTTCACATTATGATCTGGTAGATGTGTGTGCATGTACTCATGCTCACATACCCACACATGCCTGGCAGTCATGAGGCTTGTAATATGTTACACACTGACTAATTAGGGTACTAGAGATTTGATGAATTTTTAAAAGAAGTGTATTGCTAAAGGGTATTTAGGCTCTCTGAATGTCGTAACTGTTGGTTGATGTTACTGGACACTTTAAATTCAGTCAGTAGTTTCTATAATTGTTTACTGATATTTATTTTGGCAAGTTAGTTAACTCCAGAGCACTTGCATAGCTTGTGCAGAATGAGCCTGTAAGAAATTTTATTTCTACCCTTTGAAAGGACAAACTAGTTCTTTCTTTCAAAATGCTGACAATACTGACCAAATGAAAGAACTATCCATTACAAGATGAGTATGTGTTGGTATGGACGAAAAATATAATTTACAGGATGAGATTGAAAACTTTAGGTATGTTAAGCCATCAGTTGTCTGTATTTCTAAAAGAAGTGTCCATGATTAGCACTTTCTATGTATACCTGGTTTCTAGGAAATCCTATGCATTTATTTTTAGGCTGAAATGGCAGCTGGTGGACCATTTATTACTTGTTCTGTTTTTGGTAGGAAAATTTAGCCTTCTGTGTCATTTAGACTTTGTGACACATGTACCCTCCCAGGGCCTAATGACTTGTCTGCAGATGGGCTGTTATTTATTATAGTCATGTAGAATAAAATTGATTGTCTTCTAAAATTAATTTTTCATTCGCCTCCAGCTCTGCTTTAATAGAGGACATACAGTTGCCTGTTTGCAGAAATACTGTTTAATCACATTAATATCTGAGCCCCCCAGGCCGGAGAAGATAATTGTACAAACGAACAGCAAACTCTGTATCTTTAACTTCTTTTTATGATTAAATTATGCAAATGACTTATCTCCTGCCCTTCCAAGCACTAATCATCTAATTAGGAATGATGTGTTAAAGGGATGGTTTTGAATCAGGAGAAGGGGGGAATGCAGGAAGCAGAAAATGGGAGCTGACAATAAAACT
The DNA here is from genome assembly GCF_001723915.1 of Gavialis gangeticus. Lineage (NCBI taxonomy): Eukaryota > Metazoa > Chordata > Crocodylia > Gavialidae > Gavialis > Gavialis gangeticus. The sequence continues at coordinate 30,797,023 of NW_017729029.1, read as the reverse complement.
GCTGAAGGTACTATAATTGTACAAGATGAATCTGTATTTTGTTTCTCAACAAGCAACAATAAGGGTCTGTTGTATTATTTCTGGGCTTGATTTGGAATGCCATTTCACATGGGAGTAATTCTCCTTTACATTCTTTGCCCCTTAATTTTAACTTAAAATTTAGTAAGCTGGCTTTAGGAATCCAATCTCTTGTTTATGAGAATTGGAAAAGATAATACAGGGAAATAGAGAGCCTTTATATTCATCTTTACCAATTGTATATCTTGGAATAACATATATGTGTTTGTAAAATTTTTATGATGATATTTGTGTCCTCAGTACTTAACAATACATCTCCATCAGATTTTGTAAGCAAAATGTGTATGAATGCAACTTTTATTTTAGCTCCTTTCTGAGATTCAACTGCTTATGAAAGTAACATTTTTATATTTAACAGAAAAAGCTCCAGTGTAAATCCTTTTTTTGGAAATATTATGGGTTTATTAGGTTTTTTTGGACCTCTGAGTTATTGAAGCAAAGGTTCTACTTAGCTTGCAGATGTTAATTCTGGTTTTTATATTTTAGGCAAAGATTTGTGAAATCTGGATTGAGTGGCGACTAGCAACTGCTGGTGTTCATCAACAATGGCATGAAATAAACATTTGTTTTTATACCAAAATTAAAAAGTTGCTAATGTTAGACTTCAACAAGTGATCAATTTCTGAATCTAATAGGGTAACAGCTTAGTGTGTAATTTTCTTTTAACGAGTGAAAGTAAATAATTTAACTGTTGTACCTTTAAAGAAACAGTTTGCCAGTTTAGCAGAGCTACAGAGATTTCTACAGGTTTGTTAAAGCAGACTCTTGGATACTTGTAAAACTGAGGATGTTTGAAAGCCATTTGGTGACTGGCCTTACTTCACCATCTACAGTCTTTTATTTGGAAAAAAGTATGTTGGTGAATGTTTGTGACAAGCTGATTCTGACTTTGTTTAGGGATATGTAGTTTGTAAAATCGGTCTTTAAAGCAGTAAATGATATAATCCATAGGCTTCAAGTTTAAAACTTGCATGGAAGAGCTTTCTTGAATAGAAATGCTTTGGCATGTCAGTACCCTTTGTAAACATGGTGCCTATTCTTTTCAAAGAATAAATAACTGATCCAAGAAGAAGAGCTTTGTCTGAAAAAACTCCAGCAGGTTGAGAACCATGACTTTTGGAAAAGCAAATGTTCCACTGGTATGTCAAGAAATTGGGAATGGGGATACCAGAATAATCTTGATGTTGCTACTGACCAAGTGTCTGCCCTATGCTCTTGGGAGAAATCCCACCACAAACTAAATTTGTTAGCAGTTTAAAATGTTGACCCTCATAAATAACCTAGTTTATTTTAGCTGTCTTCAGATTCTGTACCTGGTAGAATATTTTAAAATGAAGAAAATAAGTTCTGGCACTCCTTGGAAATTATGGTCTTTAAATACTGGCAGAATGTTTCCATAAACAAATGGAGGGTGGGAAAGGGTGATGTTTATTTGCTTTCTCTTCCTTTAGCTCCCAGCAAGCCAAGTGTATTTGATTAATAACTTTAAATCAATCTTTACATGTACTTTCATCCCTAAACATCCCAAAGTGTTTTACAAAGAAAGGGAAAAAATGTAGAAAATCCTATCCATTTTTTTATTAGTTTGATATGTACCATTTGACTCCTCAAAATTTTATTAACTCTAAAACTTCTCGAACATAAGCTTGCAAAGCCATTGCAAACTTAATTTTGTCCTTTTAAATTTTAATTTGTGCATATTTTAAGAAGAAGCATTTGTCTCTGCACCCTTTGGTAATTTAGGCTTTTAGAGCAAAACTAAGGGAAAAACTTTATATAATTAATTTACTTTTACTAAGAATATTTAGAGAGTGAATTTTAGGTTAAAATGTACCTACACATTGTGTCTAATTTTGTTTTTTTATTCTTAAGGAACATATTTAGAAACTATGTACAAAGAAGAGCTAATCTGCCACTGAAATGTAGGCATCTCTAGTAAAATACAGCAACTGTTTAAATTTTGCTCAGCTACACTGCAATAGTGTAAGGCAGAAAGTTAAAAATAATTTTTTAACTGCAACTGCAAGGAGAATTACAGACTTTAAGTGAGTTAGGATGTGTTTAAAGCCAGGGTGCTGGGGCCAGTCTGGCATATTAAATGCACAGGGTTGGTCTTTGGGACCAATCTGGCTCATGGATGGGAACAGATTATTTTGGTACCCCTGGGTTAAAAAATGCACATTACTGTTCTTTTCTATTATGCTTAGATTTTTATACCCTCCTCTTGGTTAATAGATAAGGCTGGACACAGGTGACCTCTTTGGAGCATGATCAGCTGTTCTGTGATGTATAGTGGCACAGCTGATTAACTTCAAGGATGTCTGCAGACATCACTGGGGTGGTTGTCCCATAGGATTGGTCCCCTGGCCTTTCTGGGGTTTCAAGAATCTGAGCTTGTGGGAAAAGGGCTGTGCTGCCATGCCTCGATTTCAGGGCACACATCTGCAAGCAGGAAATCCTTGCTTGCAGACATGCCCCCATGTCAGGGTGTGAGGGAATCTCTCTTCACTTGCAGACCAGGTGCAGGAGAATCCCTTTGCAGGGGATTTGAGTGCAGAGGCAAGAACTCCCATAGGGGTCTCCCCACTGCATGCTTGCATACTGTACCCTGACCTGGGGCATGGTATCATGGTAGGCAGCACTCTCCTGCTATAAGTGAATAGCTGTTGGCCACAGAAAGGAGGGACAAATTATTACTAGATCTGTTGCCGCCACAGAATTTAAGTACTTGTGGTGCAACAAAAGGCTGTGACGTCTGATTGCTTAGCCTATGTGCTGCCATAAAATTTTTTATGGTACCACAAAGTCAACGTCTGTTTGCAATCTGAGTGTTTTTCATTGGTCATTAAAGCAGCATGACTGATGTATCCCCTCGGTTCGTTCTTTTCTTAGCAGGTGAATTGTGTTAAATTGAACGTTTTGTTTGGCCGACTTTGAATTTGTTGAGGGCTGATGGTTTTGGGCCTAAATATGTGGAGTCTTATGAGGCAAACAGGAAATGGTCTGCATATGTACGATTGAGGCCAGGTCACTGTCAACCAGGGTGGAAAGAAACCATCAGCATGGTAAAAAGTATTACTTGTGGCTGCTGCTTTGAGAGCCTTGTAACTGAATCTAAGAGCATTACTAAACTATAGTTCAACTGGCCAATCGTGTTGTCTGCCATTAAGTGAAGGAGGCTCTTAAGTGACAGAGGCTCTTCAAAGTTCTTTTCTCTGTCCCCCTAAATTTACTTTTACATACTTAATTTCAACTAATCTTCGTCCATGAGCTGTTTTTATCCAAGCATTGGACTATTTTGACAGTGGTGGTTTTGTCGCAGGCAGCGATGAGAGAGGGTTGTGAAATATCTGCATGTTGCAAAGAGAAACCAAAGAGAGAATTGACTGACTACAAATAAAGGATGTAGTGGTAGAGGTATATATGGCAGGACAGGTTTGCACCTCATAGAGGAGAGGGAACCTTTTATGACCCCAAGCTTTTCTCATTAGATGTTGTGGTGTCTCTTCAGAAAAGGTTTAAATCATTGCAGTACGTTGCTCTGGATTGATACAACTTTCTAAGTTAAGAGAGTGGATACTTTTTTTTTCTTTTCCTAGGAAGTGTGATACAAGCATCTTTAGTGATTATAAAGTTTTGGAACTCATCTACCCCTTCTAGCAGCATAACATCCACTTATGCTGTATTGGACAGGAGAGTCTGTTAAATGTCTTCAAAAGTCAGAAGGAGATTTTGGCCACATTTGCCAAACTACTTATTTCTATCAAACTACCTACATACTTTCAGAATTTACTGCTTGGAATGCATGTTGCAGCAGCTGGGCTGAGCTTTCATTCAGTTATGTTTAGGAATGAATTTTAAATCATTCTCCACCTTATTCATCAGTGCTGTCATGTGCAACTCAAAGGGTTTTACCAAAGAGAAAATGAGGGGGCTCAAATCAGAATTGATTTCAATTTTATTCTCTCTTTACAGTATTTTGGTTCCTATGATGGCTAAATGCCTGCACACCATTCCTCATCAGTATTGTACTATGGCTGAACTGTTTTTCAGGAAAGGAAGCATGATTTTGCTTCTCTCTGCTCTAGTCTTGTATCTATTTTTTTTCTTTTCATGCTGAGGCAATGGTGCTGAATGCTAATGAGACAATACATGGTCTCACCCCAGGCAGTAATTTTCAGGTAATTAGTTGGAGGGGGAAGGAGAAATGTAAGCTCCCTAACCTATAAAAGGGACCTATTCCATATACGGTTTATATGTTGTGGTGCAGTCACTCTGCAATATTTGTTGAGAAAATTATTTCTCACCCATGTTGTATTCAGTGTCCTTGCCTCTGTGAATATATGCTCACCCACATCCATATCTTAATAAAACTCTCAACTAAAATAGACATTTCAGTTGTTTCTGAGAGTCATGTATTTAGGAAATTATTCTGTAGCCTTTAACATTTCTTATTCACATGGTTACAAATAGGCAGAGATAGTAGTCTTGTCTATAGTGAAGGTTGAGACTGTACTTAGGTTGAGTATTCTATCACTGTCAAGTTTTACTTTAACTTCAATATCCAAATTAATTCTAATTTAAAACATGAAATCTGCTTGAAACTTCACCAGTGTGATCTCATAGCAGGGTCATATTTTTATGAGAAGCTTTGAGCCAGTTTTGAGAAGTTACTTGGGAGGATTCATTTAGTAAGATAAACTTTGTTCGTAATTGTTTTGTTAACTTTTGTTTTGTTTCATGGTGAGTTCAAACTAACAGCTTAAACTAAAAATTTCAAATCTGTTTCCATCTGTTGATTTTACCACAGACTGGTGTCACTGAATAGTTTTTGGGAATTTGTCAGTGGAAATATTTAATTATTAAAGGCAGTTTTTGTAAATTATGTAGATATTTTAGAATTTTTAATTGTGGCCCTGGTATGCATATCCAAGATTTGGTATCTGTTAGATACCAGTAGATGACATGGAAATCATGCTTGGGACTCTTGGTTATAAAATAGGAGTTCAATTACTGCAGATCCTTTTGCTGCCTCTATTTAATGTTTCATGTGCTCATATGCATCCATAATTGTGCTGCAGAGATCATTTCCTTAGCTTATTTGCTTTGATTTTGCCACTCTCTCTTTCTGTTCCTCTACTAGCTTCCCCTAGCACATCTGCCTTATTTTTTATGTCAAACTTAAGCAACTTGGTCTTCACTTTTAAGGCCCTCCATTGGTCATGCCTGCCAACTCGTTTTCTTTTATTGGGTATTGAGAGGCTGGTTACTGCCTCGATTCCGTTCATTAAGTCAGTCTTCTTTATCCACTTGTTAGATTTTTTTTTCAAATGAATACTTTTATGCTTCTTCCTATGTTCCCCCTCATGTTTGGAAGAAGAACCCAATACGTATTAGTAGAGTGACTTCACTTTTCTCCTTTGTATTCCTTTAAAACTCTACTTTGCCTTGATACCTAGAAATCTTGACAATAGTTTGACTACAGTTATAACACCAATGCCTATGATGATGGCCAGTACTGTTATCTTACATTATGCCAACTGTTTTTATTTACCAGTTGTCTCTTCTGTTAGGTTGTGACTGTATCTTCCTTATGGGAGGGATAATTTTTTTGTATATTTCTTAGCACCTTAGACTCCTGCACTAATAAAAATAACAATAATTCTCCCTTTTGGAGTCCATGGGAATTTTGCTGTTGATTTTTTAAATAGGAGCAGCACTGATTGCAGAAAGTGGATAAAATACCTGGAAAAGTCTCACAGCCTGAGTGTCAAGGTTTCTGGGTGACCTGGTCTGGTACCCACAGAGAGTTAGGAAAACTTAATTAGTTCTCATGGATTTGTACAAAGTACATATATGTGGGTGGTGTTTAACTTTCAAAAAGATAAGCAATGTAATGCAGAAAATAAGAAAGAAGTTTCTCAGTGGACTGTGAAGATAGAGGGTGGTGAGGTGTGCTCATCATATGAAGATATTTCAAAGGGTCCTTTAGAAGTTTATCTAATTATGAGGTCTTTCTGGTGCTACATGTGGATTACTATTTGATGCAGTTGGGTTTTTATGCATGACATACAACATGCATCTCATAACTTACATGAATCATGGAATATAACAAATATATTAGTAGACTAAAAACCTTACTTTTTTTAGTAGAAACACTTATCCTGTTTATACAGCATCAAGCTTTAGCAGGACTGTGTGCAGAAAGCTCTTTGTACTGTTTTCTTAATCCAAGAAATTAATATCTAATTATAGATGGTAGTCAAAGGTAAGGGGTGCTCAGGCTGTATTCACTATTTAAAAACATGTCAGTATACTGTTGCCATTTAACTGTTTATTAGGTCTTGTACTTCTCTGAAACTTAGTCTTAAACAACAACACAGCATGGCAAGGTTATGTCTGTTTAAACCTGCATTATCTGACACACCTGTGAAATTATTTATCTGAATATTTACCAAAATAACAAAGATAGAAATTAAATCTCTTCCTTTGAATTAGTAATTCTCTTTTTAAAAGTGGGTTACAGGTAAGCAGGAATCAAAATATCTGTTTTTTTGGCCTTCTAGACTTAGCCTTTGAAAGTCTGTATGCTTATGAGTAAGCTGAATGTCAGCATTAATGTTCTGAAGATAGCAATTCCAGAAATAACTTCATAGGAGCAACAGTCATGGAAGATTTCTTAAGTTGCATTGACAACACAAAGAATATTCAGGGCTGTTGCTTCTTGGAATGTCTCAAACAAGCATGCATTTCCATCCACTATTAAAAGGGAAGGCCACCCACTGTCATTGATCTTGTTTCTATTTACAGATATTGCAGCATACAGGCAGTCCTCGGACTTGGGACACAATTAGTTCCTGAAAACGGCGTCTTAAGTCGAAATGTTGTAACTCGGAACCGATTTTCCCTTAGGAAACAATGTTATAAATGGGGTATTGGTTCCTGAACCAAGGCCCAATACTCTATTTTCACCAAAAATAACCCACAATTTTGTAATCAGTCAATTATAGATTAGTAATATAGCTACATTAATGTATTTATATTGTAAATAGAAATCATATTGATTTGGAAGGACTTCTTTGAGGTGACTTCGCTGCACTTTTTGAAGGGCTCTTGGTTGGATTCTCCTTAGGAGTCTTGGCTGCAGGTTTTTCTGGAGTCTTGTCTGCTTTGTTAAAGAAAGTGTCCAAGGAAGTTTGTACAGATGTTCTCTAGGGACATGGGTGACACAGTGACTTGTTCGCTGGCATGGTGTCACATCAGATCAAGTGTTGTAAAGTTGAAATTGATGTCAGAAAGTTGAAACGGTGTCAATTTAGAAACGTTGTAAATGCAAAACGTTGTAACGCGAAACGTTGTAAGTCAAGGACTGCCTGTAATCTCAAAGTAGTATTTTGCATGGACAGGTCTATCTCATGTTTAGTTTGTGGTGACATAATTTACTCCTCAGGAATCAGAAATTGTTTTTAATGCCTTCGTTTTCAGTAGAGCTGACAGTAACTTAGCATGAAAACAATTGCAGTAAGTAAGGCTTTTTTTGTTGTTGTTTGGTTGGGTTTTTTTGGTCAACAGTAGAAATGTAAAATATTTTATAGGTGTAAAGAATTTAACGTAAGCAGAGTATTTGCAGCAGATCTTGAACTCAGTCCTATGATTTGGGTGCAGAATTCAAACTACCCCAAACTTTCTGTTCCTATAGCTCCCAATCAGCTATTCTTATTTTTATGAGCACCTGTGCGAGTGCGGGGAGAGAGAACTGAAGGTAAACTTGTTTGTTAAGGGCTCACCAAAAAAGATGCTGTTTTAGAAGACATAGCAATAGAGCTTATTCTTCTAAGTAGTAATAATAATATCCATGAAATCATCACTTATAAACACGTAACTGTCCATTCAATAGACTTTGGATTGACGTTGCTTTATCTATCTCTAAGCCAGTATATTTATAGCCATATGAAAACTGTATAGACTAACTAGTTCAAAGAGATGTCTATGAGAGAAGATGGTTTGCAGATATAGTTTGCAAATAGATGGAGGGTTGCCAGGGGGGTTTGTGTGTGTGTGTGCATACTTGTGTGTGTTGTTACAAAGGAGAAGGCTCTTGCCCCAACAGTACCAACATTATGAAGAGAGAAAGAGGGGGAGGGGGAGGCTGGAAACAGATATTGTTTTTGTGCAACCATTATGATTTTTATGGTGGCACAAAGGAAAAGCACTAGATATCCATATCCTTTGTCACGCCACAGATGTGCATCCTGGAACAGCTGATCTGCTTCATTTGGCAATGACTGTTTATAGCCAGAGAATATAAGCCTATTCTAAACTAATATATAATCCCATTTTGTACTTTCATGGGTGGTGATTAATTATACTTGTAAAATGTATTGAACTAGAAAGAGTAAATAAGTGGTGATGTGTTTAGTTCCACAAGGAAACGTGGCTTATCATGGCTTGCTTTCATTTATTAGCTGAGAATTATTTGTGAAATTTCTGGAGGGAGCTAACTTGCCCCTGAATGTAAATTGTGTGTACATTGTGGAATATAGGTAGCAAATGAAAATTTCAGCTTCATAAAAATAAGTACTTTCTAGTGGCTGAGACTGTTACTGAGAAAAGGAGGGAGAGAGTTGCATGAGGAGTGGGGTGGACATCCCTAGTTTCATAGATGCTAGGGTCGGAAGGGACCTCAACAGATTGATTCCAACCCCCTGCCTAGGCAGGAAAGAGTGCTGGGGTTAGATGACCCCAGCCAGATGCCTATCCAGCCTTCTTTTAAAGACCCCCAAGGTAGGGGAGAGCACCACCGCCCTTGGAAGCCCATTCCAAATTTTGGTCACCCCTACCATGAATAAGATTTTCCTGATATCTAGCTTAAATCTGCTCTCTGTCAGCTTGTGACCATCGTTCCTTGTTACCCCAAGAGACGCCCTGGTAAACAGAACATCTCTGATCCCTTGCTGCGTCCCCCTAATGAATTTGTGGGCAGCCACAAGATCACCTCCCAGCCTTCTCTTGTGGAGGCTGAAGAGGTCCAGGTCTCTCAGTCTTTCCTCACAGGGCTTTTCCTGTAAGCCCCTAACCATATGAGTGGGCCTCCTCTGGATCCTCTCAAGTCTATCAACATCCTTCTTGAAGCATGGTGCACAATACTGGATGCAGTACTTCAACTGTGGTCTGACCAATACCGCATAGAGGGGAAGTATCACCTCCTATGTGGCATTAGTCAGACATATACCAGACAAAAACTATTTAAGCTTGTCAGTTGTACCACTGATTTCAAGAACACTGCTCCATGTTTAAGTACTTTTCTGGATTTGGGTCTCAGTTCATCTGCAGAGTCTTTACAAAAATTATTTTGCCTCATCTGAAAACAGGTGTTCCTCATTTGAGAGTGTTGAAGATGACTGCCAGGGCATCAGTAAATGTGGCAATTATTCTGTTTATCTTATAAAATAGAAGGAAATGGAATAAAGTAGTCAACTTGTACTTCAAATATTATGCTTATTATCAATGTTATCATACTTGTCATTCTCTTTTTTACAAAAACTTCTGGCTTATAGAAAGGAAGTTAAGGGCTTTAATTACTTTTAATTAGGATAGATTAAAGGTAGCTTGTTGATACCTTTTTTAGTTCCCCTGAGAGGTGTCAGATGAATCCTTTCATAGACACTTACAAAAAATTTAAGTGAATTTAAAATGATGGATCCCAGACACTAGTCCATGGCCTGTGTTTTATATTTATCTGAACCCAA
>NW_017729029.1:30779284-30782196 GCF_001723915.1 Gavialis gangeticus | reverse complement strand
GTCCAGGTCTCTCAGTCTTTCCTCACAGGGCTTTTCCTGTAAGCCCCTAACCATATGAGTGGGCCTCCTCTGGATCCTCTCAAGTCTATCAACATCCTTCTTGAAGCATGGTGCACAATACTGGATGCAGTACTTCAACTGTGGTCTGACCAATACCGCATAGAGGGGAAGTATCACCTCCTATGTGGCATTAGTCAGACATATACCAGACAAAAACTATTTAAGCTTGTCAGTTGTACCACTGATTTCAAGAACACTGCTCCATGTTTAAGTACTTTTCTGGATTTGGGTCTCAGTTCATCTGCAGAGTCTTTACAAAAATTATTTTGCCTCATCTGAAAACAGGTGTTCCTCATTTGAGAGTGTTGAAGATGACTGCCAGGGCATCAGTAAATGTGGCAATTATTCTGTTTATCTTATAAAATAGAAGGAAATGGAATAAAGTAGTCAACTTGTACTTCAAATATTATGCTTATTATCAATGTTATCATACTTGTCATTCTCTTTTTTACAAAAACTTCTGGCTTATAGAAAGGAAGTTAAGGGCTTTAATTACTTTTAATTAGGATAGATTAAAGGTAGCTTGTTGATACCTTTTTTAGTTCCCCTGAGAGGTGTCAGATGAATCCTTTCATAGACACTTACAAAAAATTTAAGTGAATTTAAAATGATGGATCCCAGACACTAGTCCATGGCCTGTGTTTTATATTTATCTGAACCCAATTATAAACTTTCCAGCATGGAGCTGTTTGCACTTTTCAGTTTTTAAAGTTTTTTTTCTCTTATGACCAGAGATCCAGGGACAAACATGGGTTTCTCATTTTACAGTAGAAACCCACGGATTTTGCAGTTTTGCAGTGAGCTCTCTGCAGGCTGGCAGAGTTGTAGGCTGCAGGGGCGTGGGAGGAGGGTGGTCAGGCAGGGAGTGCCATATGCATGTACAGGCCAGGCAGCCTGGAGAGCAGCTCCTGCAGGTAAATTGTGGGGGGAGGTGTGATTGAGGCCCCCATAGGGAGGGAAGAGTTGGGCACGGTTGGGGCTGCTGCCCAGCTGGGCAGTGCCTGGGCCTTGGGGCCCAAGGCTGCAATGCATGGATGCAGGGCACCATCAGGGAGTGGGATGGGGCCATGAGCGGCTTGTTTGGGGGTGGGTAGGGTCTGCTGCTGTGCACACTCCCGGGGGGCAGAGGGGAACCCATGCCCCCTGGATCTGTGCACAGGGTGGGGGTGGGGCAGGCTGCCCGCTGTGGGCTTGGGGGGGTGCTGCTCCCCACTGCTGTGTGCATTCCTGGGGGGTGGGGGTACCTATGCCCCCCAGATCTGTGCACAGGCCAGGGGCTGCATGCTGCCTTCTTCAGGCTTGTGCTCCCCACCCTGCTGCCCTCCCTTTGCACCTCCAGAGCCCAGTGTGTGCGACTCGGCACTGAAGGGAACAATGAAGGCATGTAGGAAGTTACTTGCTTCTGTGAGCTGTGTGCTGTCTGCATCCCCTGTGTGCAAGCCCATGGTGCTGCCCCAGCTGCAGCTGCTCAGTCAGGAGACGCCTTACGAGGGCAATGTGGAGCTCGTAGTGGCACGCAGCTTCTTGAGCGGCCCTGCTGTTTTTGGCAGCACTGGATTGCACACACTGGGCTGCAGAGATGCCAAGGGAGGGCAGCAGGGGGGAAGCCTGCAGTGGGCAGTGTGCAGCACATACCCCATGCACAGATGTGGGAGGCATAGGTTCCCCCTGCCCCCCAGGAGTGTGCGTGGCAGCAGGCAGTAGCCCCTTCCTGCCTGAGCCCGCAGTGGGCAGGCAGCAGGAGCCGAGTGGGGTTCTGCTCTGCTGCAGCAGCTGCTACCTCCTGCTAGGGATAGGGGGATGTGGACCTGGGTGCCTGGCCCTGTAGCCCTGGCAGCTGGGAGCCCCATTTGGCAGGGGTGGGGGAGCAGGAGCTGTGGATGGGCAATGAGGGGCACCAGCAGGGCTGGTGGGCTTCTGGGAAGGGAGTGAGGGGTACCAGCAGGGCCAGGGGGCAGTGGGGGGGCATTTCATTTTAATCATGGTTTTTTGGAGTTTTTATCAAGATAATTTGTGATTTTTTTGTTTTTTTGTTTTTGTTTTTCTTTTTTACCTTTTTTTTTTAATTGGGGAAAACCAGGATCCCTAGTTATGACAGGTAACTTGACTGATATAACATAACATTGACTTAGACAACCTGGAAGAAAAGGTATTTATTCTGAATTGTAAAACTTTGATGGCAAGATTTCAAAAACCTTTGGCGAATAATTTGTATGTGAACTGATCTGATGTGAACTGATTCTTTGCACACTATGATAACACTATGATAATTATACTTCAAATAAATAAATAAAAAAAAAGATCACCAGTACTCATCGTCCTTCATGTGCCTTGTATCTTCTACCCCCACCCCTCTATGGGTGTGGCAGAATGCAACAATAACTTTGTTAAACAGCTTAATTACTACATAAAGAGCCATTCTCTTCTGTTAGTATCTGTACAACTAAACTCGGCAATCTCCTGGGAGTTATATGGCCCTATATACTGGCTAGAACTATAATTTAAAAAAGAAATTTGGCTCTATTTTCAGTGAGTTGAAACTTTTGATATCCTGTGTAACTGAGAGGGCTGATGCACTCTTTCTTACCATGTATAGTTATAATGCGAGATTGAGACATGGGATCTTCAGTCTGTTACTTGTTCTGTTTTTATTTATATATAAAACAGTACACTTTTAGGAAATAATCATTTGCATTAATCAATCATCTGCCAGAGACAGGGTTTTTCATAAGTATTAATAAATCCATACAACTATTGTGAAATATTTAAGTATTTCACAGATGGGTAAACTGAGGTACACAGAAATTTAGTAGCTTCATAGTTTCATAGTTTCTAGAGTCAGAAGGGACCTG
>NW_017729029.1:30778551-30779273 GCF_001723915.1 Gavialis gangeticus | reverse complement strand
AACATGTTAGCTTTGTTGTCTGGTGTGACGACCAAATTTCTCAACACGTCCTGCAAGGGCCCCACATTACGCGGGACCTTCTTTTTGCCTCCTGTCATGTATGTGGCAGAGCTTGCCTGTGTGTGTGTGTATACAGACATGTGTATAGGTATGTATGTCTGTACACACACACGCACACATATATATGTCAGACATATAAATATAAGATGTGTGTGTATGTATATATGTGTGTGTGTATTGGTATGTATGTCTGTATATATACACACACACACACACACACACACACACACACACACACACACACACACACACACACACACACACACACACACACTCTGGTTAGTCTATGAGATGCAAATCTATCCTACTTTCTCTCTGTAGTTAGAGGACTCAGCTTACATGGTTTATACAATCATTAAATTTGGTGATGTAAACAATCCTACTTGAACATTCTGCCCTTTCACCTGGCGAGTGTACAACTGTTCCTAACTGTTCCACTGTTTAGTGTTTTGGGACATTTAAAAAGCTAAATTAAATAAAAAGTGGGCTTTCAGACACTTCCCATGGTAAACTGTTACCCTCTTTTTATTCTTCCTACAAATCAATCCCATTTGCTCCCTGATCAATTTCTGCTGCTCACCTCCAGCTTTATTTTTTCTGATAACGTGGTATCTGAAGTGGAGCACAATGTTCCAGATGAGGTCAAACCAGAGCAGTGCAGA
>NW_017729029.1:30771681-30778416 GCF_001723915.1 Gavialis gangeticus | reverse complement strand
ACACACACACTGGCAAGTTACTAAATTTCTGTGTACCTCAGCTTACCCATCTGTGAAATACTTAAATATTTCACAATAGTTGTATGGATTTAGTAATACTTATGAAAAACCTTGTCTCTGGCAGATGACTGATTAATGCAAATGATTATTATTTCCTAAAAGTGTACTTTTTGGGGCAAAAGAAAACTGAGAAAACAAGAGTTAATACAGTCTTGCTTTTAGTACTCTTTTCAGTTGTATTTGGTTAAACTGCTTAAACAACTTCATTGTACTCTGTTAAATCTTTGCTCCACTCTTCCGTACCTGTAAGTTGGTAAGATTTTTTCCACTAGCTTTAATGGCCTTTAAAGCACACTCAGAAAGAGAGAAGACACTTTATGTACTCACCCACAGCATCTAAGAAGTCAGAGAGAGAACAGATGACTGTTGCTGATTGGTTTACATCCCTACAGTCTTTTTTTTCCTAGAAAGTTTTCCCATTTAGTTCTAAGTAACTGGAGCTCCTGGAGCTGAAATTTTTATAACATATTTTGAAATATACATATTTTTCTATTCCTTTGTTATTTTTTCCATATATTGGTTTAAGCCCCGATCCTTCAGATCAATTGAAGTCAGTAGGACAAATGAGTAAAGTTCAAGCTAACGTGTAAGTATATGCAAAGTTAGGACCTTACATGAGTTGTTTTAGGTAGCCCCCGGGCTTAGTTGGCTAACATTGTATCTCCTGTAACCTAGTTGCATTCCCCTCCTCACCCCCATCCCTCTATTGTTAGTCCCTCGCTTGGGCAATCTGTATTTCCCTATTGGCTTTGTCATCTTTCTTTTTGGATTCCCAATCCTAAACATTTACTAGTAAAAGTCAATCTGTTCTTATCTGTTTATACTGGTAAATCAATGTTGCCTTTATCTGAACACATTTTTAAAAGAGTTTTAAATTTCTCTATAGTTTATTTCTATTCACTTGCTAGTTGATTTAGAAGAAGGAGAAAGCTGTGAACTAGAGGTCTGTATTTGCTCATATGCGTGTTTTTTTTCTTAAACGCTTTGCAAATCAAAAGTAACTCCACAAAAAGTCAGTGGAGTTTACTGAGATGTGGAACCAGTTCAATAGTTTGAATGGGTGCTAGAACACTGGTTCTTTTCCAGTATGTAGCATAGTGCCCTCTGGTGAGTGTAGAATTTTATTCTTTAAATGTATTTTGCTCATTTTTTGTATTGCTTTACTCTTATGAAATTTAACTGGGAAATTCAATAGGGTTTACCTCTTCATTTTAAAAAAGAATGATATACTGCTCAAAAGCCAAGTGATATTCTTAATTTTAATCACATCTTGGAATCAATTGCAACATGATTCCATGTAGGGTTTTTTTTGTTTGTTTTTTTAAATCTTTCTGTAGCTGTCATGTATGTGAGAAGTGATTTAAACATAATGCATTTACACAGAGAGATGCTAGTTGCTGCTGAACTGCTTAAAGATAGAGGTTTTGCTAATTTGCTCAATAATACAAGGGGGAAGGATTGAACTAGTCGGAAGGAAAAAGCTTTTGATCTGCAGCTTAAATTTTCAAGGGTCAGATTTGGGGGAGGGAGCGATTGGGGCTGGGGCTGAGACAAGCTGTCCAGCCGGGGCAGGGGATAGAGGGGCAGGATGTAGGAGAAGCAGCGCTGGGAGCGGGGGTTTTGTCCTGCTGCTGCTTGCCCCTTTCACCCAGAGTGAGCTGTGCTTGCATTGTTATAAAATGAACAATTTCTTTTTCTATGAAAGACTCTCCCCCTGCAAATGAGAGAGAGACCATGTGGTCCACTTATACTTTTGTGTGACACTAGAATCAGTGCAATGGTTATGATGTGTGTGTGTGTGATGAAATTCAACCTGCTGGGTCTAAGTTAATGAAGTTTCTTTTAATGCACCAATTGTGTTCTGTGACACTAATAGACAAGTACTGAATTTTGCTAGTATAGATAGGAAACACAGAGGCACAGCTGGCAGAGTTTCCGAGAAATGTGCACATTTTAAAATAATTATTCATTCAAGTTAAGAGCTATCAGTGTGATTACTTGAGCTATATCTACCTGATTTTATGCTACCAGTTGTTTTACAAGTTATACTGCACTTAACAGCAGATCTGTCTTTTCTTGCTGTAACAGAAACCTTGAAATTAATAGCTGGTAGTTCTCTTCTGAGCAGGAAACAGATAATTTGGAACAAACTGGTACATGTTCTGTTCATTTTCTTGGGACTTTTTCACTTGTAAGCAAAAATAGACTGCCGCAGCATTTGAAAAATTAGAGAATAGCATTTCAGTTGCTGTTTTAATAAAAACCAGTGATTTTTATTAAAACTCATGATTTAAGTCAGTAGCAAATTGAAGTGCTGCCAGTACTTATAGCAGGCATAGCTGCATGATTTTGTTTAAATAAAAATGGGATTTTAGTATTTTTGACTGATTAATTTATAGATGCCTCCACTTTGATTATTTTTATGTGTACAGAGATTGAAAGGAATTTCTTTTCTGTCCTAGCACAACTTCACCAGTTTGTATGAAACTACAAAATAAGTAGTGTAAAACATATCAGAAACTTGATTGCCTGAATCTCTCTCTCTCTCTCTCTTTTTCCAGGTAAGTAGCAATCTAACAAATCAATTGGGACTCCAAGGGCCTGATTCGGATTACATTTATGCTATCTACTGACTTTTATTGGGGTTACGTGTGACTTAGACCAAGTTATGTAGGGAGAGAATCAACCTCTTCCATACCCTTCCTTTATAAAAGAAGGGGGGCAGTCCCTTTATATTGGGGAACTGTTCAATTTTAAAATGAAGGACAGTGGACAGTGAGATGATTTCCACAAGCCTGGTGTTTTCAGCAGAATGTTACGAAGACTGATGCACATCATTTTAGATTAAGTCATTAGGATACTTATGCTCTCCTTCATGTTCAGGGGAGGAAATTGTTCCTCTGGTTTTTTTCAGGTGAGCTGCTTCTCTGAAGTTGACAATAATCAGCTCTGTTCTTTCAGTAATTTCAAGTATGCGTTTAGTGCAAGGAATGCTTGAATTGGGCTTCAGCTCTGAGCTAGTTCTCCTGATTATCCAAACCTTATCTGTCTTAAGATTCTTCTAAAAACTTTACTGCATCCCAAATTCACCCAAGAAAATATTATAAAAGGAAAGGGAAATATCAGTAATAATGGAGAAGAGAGGAGAACCATTGAGAATAACAAAACTGGTCAATATGTGTCCCTGTGAAGAAAGACATAAAAGGGATTCTCTGGCTTTGTAGAGCTAATGCTTGCCCCTCTGCTGCTCATAAAAATGTCTGCTCAGTGTGTAGTGGTAAACAAACAAACAAAAAAAGCCAATAAAAGCTTGTGTTATTTAAGAATAGAATGGAAAATAATGGGAAACATTATTATCTCACTGTATAAATCCAAGGTGTGCCCACACTATGGATATTTTACGCAGTTCTGGTCTCCATATTCTGAAAGTAGGTAGTGCAGCATTTCCCAACCGGTGTGCTGCAGCACGCTGTTGTACTGTCCTACACGAACAGGTGTGCCGCAGAATTAGAAAAGTCACACAAATAAATTGTGGATGTGTATATATTCTCCAAAATTCTGCGGCACACCTGTTCATGTCTGATGGTATACACAGACTAAGCCTAATGTATCCTTTAACTTTTCTAAGCCAATGACAGCTGATGGCAGGCAGGGTATAACGGAATGGATCAATCTAGATGTTCCCTGTCCATATACTCTTCTTCTTTCATTGAGAGATAAGTATAGGTCAGCTTCCATTTACTGTAGAGTAAAACTGTGCATGTGGGCAGTTGTTTCAGGGCAACTGATACGCAGTAAATTGCAGCCCTTTTTACCTTGCAATAAATTCCAATTACTTGTCCTCATACCCATTCCCAAAGACCACTAATTCACTTCACAATGTACCACAAATGTTCTCAGTTTTAAGTTTCAGAATGCCCATTGGACAGTCTTCAGAAGTTCTTGTGGGAGCATCTAAAATTAGTCACTTAGAGGTCCTTATAACTAACTTCATAAACAACATCACTTGGGGAGCGGGGGCGCAGTAATAAAGAGGGAAGAAAAAGATGCTTAGTAAGTTTTGCTTTGAAGACTGCATTAGGAATTGTATGCATCACCCTGCTGGAAAAAATAGCATTGGGGGTTTTGGCTTTTTTATGCTTTATCCTATCATTAATTAGTTAGGTTCAAAATACATTGACTTGTTAACAGAGGGTTATTATACATTGGCAGGCAAATAAAAAATAATTACATTGTGAAGAGTTGCTGCTGTCTTTACTTCTGTTCTTCATATAATTTTTCTACTGTATTACACACAATATCAGCACATACTCTCCCCTATCCTACATTACCCTGACCTATCTTATATTTAGCCCTCTAAAAGAGATGTATTTTTATGATGTATATCATTTGTTTGCAATATAAGTACCTTGTTATTACTAAAATTGTAAGCTGTTTCTCTCCAGAGAGAGATTATTATATGTTTGCAAAATTTTTTTTAAAACAAAGTGGTGATTTTTTTTCAGGTTTTTCTCAACAGCCTAAAAGTTAAATTTTAATACTTTTTTTAGCAAAAAATGCCCAATTATCAACCCCAAGGCAAGTATGCAAAGTAGGGGGGAAGGGAGAGGATATTGACCCTCTTTGTGACCTCCGATACATAATTATAGCCTCCAGCATAAGCACTGCTTCCTCCTAGACCAGTGGTTCTCAACATTTTTAGACTAAAAGCACCCCTCAATAACTTTTCTAAATGTCATAGAGTCATAGAAAATTAGGGTTAGAAGGGAACTCGGGAGGTCATCTAGTCCAACTAACCTCCTGCTCAAAGCAGGGCCATCTCCAACTAGATCATCTCAGCCAAGGCTTTGTCTAGCTGAATCTTAAAAACCTCCAAGGATGGTGAGTCTACAACTTCTCTGGGTAACCTGTTCCAGTATTTTACTACCCACCTAGTCAGAATATTCTTCCTAATATCTAACCTAAACTTCTCTTGCTGTAACTTGAGATTGTTGCTCCTTGTTCTGTCACCACTGAGAGCAGTCTAGCTCCATCCTCTTTGGAAGTACCCTTTCATAGATTCATAGATGTTAGGGTTGGAAGGGACCTAAGTAGCTCATTGAGACTGGCACCCCTCCCCCACCCCCACCCCCGGTAGGTGCTTATCTAGTCTCCTCTTGAAGACCCCCAGGGTAGGGGAGAGCAACACCTCCCTTGGAAGCCCATTCCAGATTTTGGCAACCCTTATTGTGAAGAAGTTATTTCTAATGTTCAACCTAAATCTGCTCTATGTCAATTTGTGGCCAACGTTCCTAGTTACTCCAGGGGGTGCCCAAGTAAATAGAGCATCTCCTATTCCCTGCTGCCTGCCCCTGATGAATTTATAGGCAGCCACAAGTTCACCTCTCAGCCTTCTCTTGTGAAGGCTGAAGAGATCTACGTCCCTCAATCTCTCCTCATAGGGCCTTGCCTGCAGACCTCTGACCATATGAGTGGCCCTTCTCTGAACCCTGTCAAGATGCTCTGCATCCCTCTTGAAGTGTGTTGCCCAAAACGGGACACAGTACTGCCTGACCAGTGCTGCATACAGGGGAAGCATCACCTCCCTGGACCTGCTAACGCATGATAAAGTGTGGTTAGCCTTGTTGCCCACTTAGTCACTTTGGTGACTCATGTTCATCTTGGAGTCAAGATCCCTTTCCACTGCTGTGCTGTGGAGAAGGTTATCCCCCAGCCTGTAAGTGTGTTGGTGGTTCTTTTTGCCCAGGTGTAGCACTTTGCACTTGTTGTTGAATTGCATCCTATTTCATTCTGCCCATTTTTCTAACCTGTCCAGATCCGCCTGGATCTGTTCCCTACCCTCTGTGTTAACTTTGCCTCCATAATTTGGTATCATCTGCGAACTTGGACAGGTTGCTCTCTATGCCCTCATCCAAGTCACTGATGAATACATTGAATAGCACCAGTCCAAGAACTGAGCCTTGCAGGACTCTGCTGCTCACATCTTTCCAGGTTGATATTGACCCATCCACCACCACTCCCTGGGTGCAACCCCTATGTCAATTTGCCACCCACCTGACCATGTAATCATCTACATAACAGCCTGTCAGTTTATTTATGAGAACAGAATGTGATACTGTAACAAAGGCCTTCCTAAAGCCTAGGTAGATGACGTCTACCTTGACTCCTGCATCTTAAGCATTTTGTGACCTGGTCATAAAAAGAAACAAGGTTAGTTAGGCAAGCTCTACCTGCAGTGGACCCATGCTGATTTCCTTTTAGCATTATTTCCTCTTCTGGGCTCCCACAAATGTGATCCTTAATGATTTTTTCCAGAGTTTTCCCAAGGATAGAGGTGAGACTAACTGGCCTATAGTTTCCTGATTCCTCCCTCCTCCCCTTCTTGAAAATAGGGTCCTTTTCTATTTCTCTGGGACTTACCAGAGCACCATGAGTGCTCGAACAGCTGTGCCAGCAGCTCTGCTTTGACACTGGCCAATCCTTTTAGCACCCTTGGATGAAGTTCATCCGGACCCGCTGATTTGAACACATCCAGCCCCTCCAAGTGTCCCTTCACTAAGCCTGCGCTAACAGGTGGTGGGCTGGTGTCTGTCCTGTGTCTATCTATGATCTAATTGGGAGACTTGTCTTGGTCTGTGTCCAGGAACACAGGTGCAAAGAACTCATTGAAGAGCT
>NW_017729029.1:30764733-30766681 GCF_001723915.1 Gavialis gangeticus | reverse complement strand
CTAAGCCTGCGCTAACAGGTGGTGGGCTGGTGTCTGTCCTGTGTCTATCTATGATCTAATTGGGAGACTTGTCTTGGTCTGTGTCCAGGAACACAGGTGCAAAGAACTCATTGAAGAGCTCAGCTTTGTGTCCCCCCCCCATCACCAATTGCCCTGGTTTGTCCTGTAGGGGTCCTATGCTATCCTGTGCCTTCCTCTTGCTCCCTATATACCTGAAGAAGGACTTTTTGTTGTCCTTAATTTTTGTCGCCAGCCTAAGTTCTAATCCTGCTTTGGCCTTCCTAACTGATTCCCTGCAAGTGCAAGCCAGGGAGGTGTACTCCTCCTTGGTAGCTATACCCTGCTTCCACAACCTGTACCGCTCTTTCTTTACCTGGCTTTCCTGGACTTTGCTGTTCAGCCAAGAGGGCTTCTTGGCCGCTTTGTCCCCTTTTATGTGCAATGGGATTGTCTTCTGCGCTTGTAAGATCACTCCCTTGAGGAACGACCACCGTTTGTGGACCCCCATTTTGCCAATGCTCTTGAGCTTTAATGCCTTGCTAACTAACTCATTTCCTGAGCACACTGAAGTTAGCCTTTCCGAAGTCTAGCACTTCAGCCCTGCTGGTTAGTTTACCCACCCTTAGCTGGATAGTGAATTCAGTCAATCGATGGTCACTATCCCCTAGCTTACCTTGTACCTGCAGATTCCCCACTGGGTCATCCCCTGTAGCTAATGCCAAGTCCAGCAAGGCGTTTCCCCTAGTGGGATTACATACCTCCTGTGTTAGGTGGAGGTCCTGTAGGCAGGTTAGGAACCTACATGAGCAGTTGTATTTGGCTGACTGCTCCTCCCAGCACATGTCAGGATAGCTTAGGTCATCCATGACAACCATATCTCTCGACTGTATGGCCTCTGAGAGCTGTCTGGAGAATTCTAGATCTAGCTCATCCTCCTGGTGTGGTGGTCTATAGTAGACCCCTACTACCAATTCCCTTTCCTCCTGACCCCCTTGTATCCTGATCCATAGCACCTCAGTTTGGCACTCCTCTGATCCCTTTTTGATTATAGAGGGTATATATTATTCCTTAACATAAAGAGCAACCTCCCTTGCCTTTTTTTCCCCCCACTCTATCCCATCTGTACAACATGTAACCCTCAATGCCTACTGCCCAATTGTGAGTAGGGTCCCACCAGGTTTAGGTAGTCCAACCAGGTCAAAGTTGTTGCTTGCAAGCAGGAGTGCTAGTTCCTCCTGTTTATTTCCCATGCTCCTGGCATTAGTGTAGAGGCATTTAAGGCCCCCCTTGGTACCCTGTCCTGATATCTGTTGAGCTCCTTAGTGCTTACCTGGACCGATCCAGTGCATTGCTTGTGGCTCACTGATCCTAGGTTCTCCTTATCCTCTGCTTTCCAGTCCCCCGATGAATCTAGTTTAAAGCCCTTTGAAAGAGATCAGCCAACCTGTAAGAGAACACACTCTTGCCTTTAGAAGAGAGATGAAGACCATCTCATTGCAGGATGCCTCTCATATGGAAGTGCAAATCATGGTTGTAGAAGCTGAAACTCACATGATGGCACCAACTCTGGAGCCACAGGTTGACTTCCCTGATGCAGGTGTCCTGATGGTGTTGGTGACTGCTTACTGGAAGGATGGACGAGAAGAACACCTGTGCCCCTGACTTTGTAAGCCTGGACCCCAGAGCCCTGTAGTTACTTCTGGTTGAAGGCTGTTATTAAATAACCTACATCCCCCAGTCTTCTCTTCTCCATGCTAAATAAGCCAAGTTCCCCCAGCCTTCCCTTAGAAGTCATGTGCCCCAGCCCTCAAACCATTTTCATTGCCCTCCACTGGACTCTGTCTCCAATTTGTCCACAATTGGGGGCCCAAAACTAAACACAGTACTCCAGATGTGGTATTACACGTGGAGAGGACCCGGGCAACTATAGGCCCGTCAGTCTTACCTC
>NW_017729029.1:30758509-30764722 GCF_001723915.1 Gavialis gangeticus | reverse complement strand
TTCTGTGACTGTGCAAGGACTTCCAGTTCTTCCTGCTTGTTGGTCAGGCTCCATGCATTTGTGTACGGGCACCTGAGGTAACAAATTGATTTCCCTGATTTCTCAGGAAGAACGAGAGCACCTCCCATGTTGCCCCCTCATGCTTGCTTTTCTTCCAGGTCATCCACTCCCCCACTTACCTCAGGGCTGTGGTTTCCATCCCTTGGTGAACCTAGTTTAAAGCCCTCCTCACTCTGTGAAGATTCTCTTTCCTCTCTTTGTCAGGTGGATCCCATGTCTTCCTGGTAAATCTTGGAACATCATCCTGTGGTCAAAGAAGCCAACACCCTGCTGGTGACACTACCTGCACAGCCAGGCATTGATCTGTAGGATGTACCTGCTCTTGCTTGGGCCCTTTCCCTTTACCAGAGGAGAACACCACCTGAGCCCCTGTCCCCTTCACCCTTACATCCAGAGCTGTGTGGTCACTTTTGATTTGCTCATGGTCTCCCCTGGCAGTATCACTGGTGCCCACATGGATGAGCAACATGATGTAGTAGTCAGAGAGTCGGATGAGTTGTAATCCCTCTGTGACATCTTGGTTCCAGGCTCTAGACAAGCAGCAGACTTCCTCAGACAGCAGATCAGGTTGGCAGGTGGATTCCTCCACCCCCTGCAGAAGGGATTCTCCAACCACCACCACCCATCACTTCTTGGAGGTGGTGGTCCCGATCCTTCCCACCTTGGGGAGGCCTGTCCTGACCTTCTCAACTAATGGAACATGCCCCTCCCCTTCTGTTGCTAGGGCTCCATGTCTGTTCTCCAGATGAACTGCTGCAGGTGGAGAAGAAGATTCGTGCTTGCTGCAAGCAGTCACAAGCTTCCAGCTTCCACCTCCCTGGGAGTCCATGTCCTCTCCCTTCTCTATCACTGCATCCGACAGTTCTTCCTCCATAGTCCCAGAGGTCTGTTCCAGCATTGAAGTGATAAACTCATGGCGGAGGATGCTTCGGAGCCTCACCACCTCCTCCTGTAGCTCTCTTGCCTGTTCTTTGAGACACCCCACCAGGAGGCACAGTTTACGCTGCAGGTGCTCCCCCACTTGGCTGTCACCGGAAGCAACGTGCAAGCCACAGTCCCCACAGCACCAAACCTGGACCTGGGTGGAAGCCTCGCTGGTGAGTGGTCCTGCCTGGATAGAAACCTCACATATACAAGCAGAGTGGATCTGGCATCATGACGTCCTCCAGCCATTTCCCTGGGTCTCTTAAATTTGCCTCTTCTCTCTTACTGCCCTTTTTTCAAGAAAAGCTTCTTTAGCAAACTCACCTGGAAGCTGGCCTGTTTACTGTTCCTTGACCCCAAAGGTTCTTTTCTCCCTGCTTCCTCACACCAAGCTGAAAGGCTCTCCCCTCAAAGGAAGGGTGTGGGGAGGGGGTGTGCCGGCAAACTAACCTGCAAACTGCTTGCCCTGCTTGCTGACCATATTCCCTGGCTCTCTGGTTGCTTGGGGAGTTTCCTTTTATAGCCTGGACTGGCTTCAGCCCCTTGTTAGGGTTTCTGTCAGGCACAGGTAGCGATCACTTAGCAGTCAGCAATCACTCAGCTAGCAACACTCACAGCTTCTCAGAGCATACACCCCAAGCACACACACAGCCCACCAAACAACACTTAGCAAGTGAAAATCATAGGCAGCTCTGGATCACTTACCTTTCTTGGGCAGGATCTGGTGTCTTGTGCCTGGTGTCTCTTCCCCTTTCCCTTCCTCCTCTTGTTCCCTGCCTGCAAACTGCTTGCCCTGTTTGCTGCCTGTGTTTGCTGCCTCCCAAAGAACAGTAATTGCTGACACTGGAAATCTTTAAGCTTTTTCCAGCATTAATTCAGTTCTTTAAAAATGTTATCTCTTCTTAATATGAGAAATATTTTACTGAAAAATGTTCAGTGAAATTCAGAAAAAAACTGTTTGTTAAAATTCATCTTGATCTCCTGTAAACTTAAGTTATAGTAGCAGAGGAACATTATTTTTTGTACCTTTTAAAGGCAGTGATTTCTGGTACGTCATACAGTAGGCAAATTTATCTTGCTTAGAATAACCTGACTGTGGTGTTTGGAGTTCTTTGAAGACTCCTGTGTAATTTCACTGTGTAGATGATGTGGATTTCTTAAGAGGTTCAACTTCAGACTTTGTATTTCCCTTTTATGATTAGGAAGAGAGGATAGGGAACAGCCCTCTCATCATTTATATATCATGACCCTGCAACTCGGAGCCTTGGGCTATTATTTCAAAATCCAATATATTCAAACTTTGGCCTCAGAGAGCAGTAGGATCAGTACACAAGAACAATAGAGTGATAAATATAGAATTTTCATTAAGGAAAAGACTATATCCTGTCATTTTTTTTGAATCAGTGTTCAAAAGAGGTTATCAGGATTTACAACTCACAGTATCCTTTAACTTTTTTATTCTTGTGGCAAGAAAAAAGTTGACTGTACTTCTTTACATGTTATTGTGAGTGAGGCATCATTGACACAGAGAAATAACATTTTAATATATGCTAAAGGGGAGATCCACTAACACTCTGACAGTAATTTAATGCAAGTCAATTTTGAGCCACCCATAATTACTGTCATGATATGGAATACAGCTTACTCTAAGGGACAGCTTGTGTAAAGTGACATAGATCCAATTGCAGTGCAGGAGGTTAGCCAGGGTAGCTTTTTAGCTCTTCCAAGCTGAATTTTGCCCTCCTTTGTTGACTGCTGGTTTCTGCAACAGCAGGTTCACTTTGTCAATCAAATGAATCCTATCTAGTGATCAAAACTTTGTGTCACAACATACTAAATTAACAATAATGTTAATGAGGTCAATAGTGGTACCACATGCAGATTTTATATAATTGGAAATAAGGTGTTGTTATCTGACATATGCTTTTAAATATGGGTGCATGCATGGACATAATACACTTTTTTTATTTATTAAAGTTGGGATCATTTGGTGATGTTTTGGGTACTGCAAATCCTTTAAAATATTTTAATGAGTAAATTGTGTTGTAGAAAACATTTACAAGTTAGAACCATTTATCCCCTAATTTAAACCATTGTTTTTCAAGTGAATTGGATGGAAGCGTATGGATCATAAGCAATACAGATTCATGTTGAAAAGTAATTTTGTTCTCTTTCTACACCTCTCAAGAGGATAATGTTAAAAAACCCATCGGCAACCCAAATGTGTAATGTCTTGTAAAAGAACTCAAAGTTCAAATGGTTTGGGTTCTGCTTTAAATCTGGAATTTGTGAGATATATATATGTTTTTTTTTTTTACTGGGATCAAATTTGTCAAAATAAGTTACTTTGTCCCATGTACCTTTAAGCATACATATGTTTAAATAAGAACACACTATAAGATAGTGTGTTTAGATATAATGTGTATGTGAAACCAGAATATGTACAGTTTTTATTAACTAAAATAATTTCTTTGTAAACTTTCCAAAGCTGCTTTGTTTTGCAGTTGAGGAGAAGCTAGTTTAACAATAGGTCTTCCTTTTGTTAGCTGACATGTGGCATAAATATTTCTGTCTTGGATTGCTTTTGATGCAAAAGAAAAAAATACAAAAATAACATCAGCTCAGAAGTTTTCTGCAGACTTTTAGTTAACAAGGGTTTAAGTGGCTACAGCTCTTCTACTTGCAATCAAATGTAATAAACCTTCACTGCAGAAGTAAAATTCCAGTGAAAAAAAAGTTGGAAGCTCACACTTACACCATAAAACCTTGTTTATTGCCACCATCAGTCTTCGAAGATATGCCCCACAATGGGATTTGGTAAAGCCATTACAAGGTGCCGTATGAGTTCCATTTGCCTACAGTAAATAGAATGTCAGAAGTGTCAGGGGGAAATAAATATCGGGCTGGTTAAAAGGGAGCAGAGATGGCTCAAAGCATCATTGAGAGGATTGATTTATCTGGCGTGCTGTAATGACTGCAGATGTGGATCTGTTATTCTAGATGAGCAATGAATTTGATGAGCTGATAACACAGGGCCAGAGAGGCCTGGTTTTAATTACTGATGAGGAATTTATTTGTGAAGCATTGTGATTTACTGTGGGTTTGTTCTGTTATTGACAGGTGACCTTGGGGCTTTTTTCTCTTGAATAAAAAATAAAACCCCCCACAATTTTTGTTTAAAAGGAAGAACATTTTTTCTGTGTTAAGAATATGCAGTTATATTAAATATGTCACTCCTTTTCAGATAGTGTCCGTGTCTTACGTAAGTGTTAAATATTGTGCAGCTCATTAAGAGTTTTGTACAGGTTTATGCTTTACTAAGTAAGGCAAACTTTAGTTCAGGAGTATATTTTAATGGATGTGGTATGAGATTTTAAGGTAAATAAAAGAATAGTCCAGGCACATAATATGCACTTTAAATTTTCATTTAATTTGGAGTATATGTCATCTTTTATATGAGGAAGATGCTGTTTTGCTGTCTCTTCCTGCAGTTCATTGTAGCAGGAAGTTGACATATACTAGAGCTCAAGAAAGTTTTGATAAGTGCATTAGCTTTACTTTTTAGTATAATTTCTCTCACACTAAGTCTCCTGGCAAGATGTAGATCCTAGTTAGGCACTCTGTTGTGGACGTTTGTGTCGCCATTTATTTTTACATATGTACTGTATTTGATTTGGAGCCTTGTGGTTTAATTTTTCTTTTTCTTTTCTTGTCTTTTTAAATCTACATTGCAATGGGGATTTTATATGCAGTGTCACCTTTTCTGCCTGCTCTTTCACAACTGGACAGTATTGCCCTCCTCAGGAGGCAGTCTGAGCTCAGAAGCATCAGGATTAATCGTAGTAATTTCTGTGTACATGCTGCCAGATCAAGGTGCAAACAGCACAGATGTCTGGTTTATAGATAATGCTTACTGCATACTAGCTCTTTTAAAAGTTGCTAAAGAGGAACAGGCATGGAAAGGAGCTCAAGAGGTCATGTAGTCTATTCTTCCACTGCAAGACCATAGAAGTTATGCTTAAAATTATAATTTACATAATAACTTTAAGGTTTTTCAAGGAAAAGCTTGGATTAAATCATGAGGGTACAAGTCACCTAATTTTCTTTTGCATCCTTGATAGCATACAGTATTTTGAAGAAAGTTGCTTTTATTTTCTAATGGGTAACATGAGGTAAGTCATTCATTGAGATCTGTATTGAATATAATCTCAGATAGGAAAAGAATCTATCCCTTTGTCATTCCTCCTCAGCTGAATCTAATTAAACTTAAAGCCCAGTCAAATTTGATGCAATGGGTATGGATAAATTACAGCAAGATAAAAGGAAGCTTACCTTAAACAGAAGTTGCCATTCATAACTGTTCACATACCTACCCTACTACTGTGCAGTAAGCAATAGCAGAATGGTTGTGGTTTAACCTTATTTCACTCATAAAAACTAATGTTGTAGTTTATCCATTTCTGTAGGGTGAGAAAGGCATGTAGACCGTGTGCCAGCTGATCCACAGTAAACTCCAATCCCCATTTTAGGTCTGACTAGTTCATTCATCAATGCCTTACCTGCTAGTACCTTCTGTAGAGGGGTGCAGGGAGTCCAGAGCTTGTCAAAAGGAAGTAGAAGCTTATATGGCCCGCTCACTCTCACCCAAGAGTAAGGAACGGTTGCATAACTAGGGTGCCGTGAATTTTGAATCAGCAGAGGAATGGGTCGGGGAGTAAACTGATTCGTACAGCACATATCTCAGTGGAAATCCAAGTGGGAGTTGATGCTTATTACAGCGCTGAGGCATCTGCCTCTGTGATAGCATGGGGAATCCCTGGACAGTGCAGCTTTATTCTTAATGAGCTGTATTGCCAGACCCAGGAGAAATTGAATGTCATAGGCTGTTCTGGACTGCCGTGCTGCCAGCCCCATGCACTTAAAAAATGATGATCTCATCCCTAAAAACCATAAGGTCTTGTCTTTTCTTTGGTGTCTCCCCTTTCCCCTTTTTGGAAAGATTTTGAGTGTTCAGTTTTTTTTTCCTTTTTGTTTTTTAGTCATTGTGGTTATCCTTGGGTCATGGTCTCAAACTTTTATCTGTAATCATTAAAATCAGAAGGTGAAGATTTTCAGGCAGTCACATGTATCAAATAGTGTGGGTGTTAATGAAAATACCAAACAATGTAAGAATTAATGATAATACGAGGGGTGATCAAACAGTTTTAAGACTTAACCTTTATTTTGACT
>NW_017729029.1:30750233-30753509 GCF_001723915.1 Gavialis gangeticus | reverse complement strand
GTATCAAATAGTGTGGGTGTTAATGAAAATACCAAACAATGTAAGAATTAATGATAATACGAGGGGTGATCAAACAGTTTTAAGACTTAACCTTTATTTTGACTAATAGTGTACAAACAACATTTTTATGAGTTGTCCCCTTCAAAGTAATCTCCCCCAGATGATATGCACTTGTCCCAACTTTCCTGCCACTTTCGGTAGCAATGCTGAAACTCTTCAACTGTGAGATTTTTGAGTTCTGCTTTCACATTCTTATGGATGGTTGGAATGTCATCAAATCTCCTTCCTTTCAGCTTCATTTTAATTTTTGGGAACAGAAAAAATCACACAGGGCAAGGTCAGGTGAATATGGAGGGTCTGCTATCACAAGAATGTTTTTTTCAGCCAAAAATTCTTGAATGGAGACAGCAGTGTGTGAAGGAGTGTTGTCATGGTGCAGAAACCGTTGACCATTTTCACATAGCTTGCGGCAGTTTCTTTTAACTTTATCCTCCAATTGAATCAAAACCTCTTTATAAAAGGCCTGATAGATTGTTTGCCCACTTGGTACAAATTCCTGATGAGCAATACCCTGAACATTAAGTCTTAGAACTTTTTGATCAAACCATGTATAAATATTGGCTACCTTGTGAATGCCCTGGAATCTGTTTCCTACCTGATTTCTCTGATGATCCTCCACTTTCACAAAGTCTGAAGGCAGTCCTCCTGCTTCAAGTGGAAAGAAATCCCTCCCCTTTGAGATCAGCAGTCACTGATTGCAAAGAGGTAACTGTGGTGTCATTTGAGTATTTTTCCCTTTGTAGTTTTTTTTTCGTATGCAAGAGAGAGAAGTTTACGCCTTCTTATAAAAACATGAAGCGTGGTTCAGAGATAGTAGTTAAATTAAGTACCTATATGATTTAACCCTGTATTAATACCTTAAATATTGTCTTTAAATAACTATTATTTTAAATAGTTAACTAATATTCTACTTGTGAGTATAACTGACTTTTAAGGATTTTTTTTAAAAAACTGTGGATTTTAAAGCTAGATGAATATTTTCATAGCTCTTTAAACATGTTCAATTAAAATGTAAAGAAATCCCTAGAACAAATTTTCCCTTAACTGTTTAGAAACTAGCACAGAAGATATACCAAGTTATTTTGTCATCAATTTGAATGACTTTTTTCTATGTTTATTAGTTAAGTGTTGGGGGAAAAATGAAAATAAAGGGCAATTCTGCTCATTAATAATGAGGTATTGTGGGTGGTTGTTATTTAGGTGAATTTAAACACCCTAATCTACTTATCACTATTTCCTGGTAATCAAGAGGTTCTTGTAAGTGTATGTTGTTAGTATGCTGATGAATATTCAGCATTATAAGGGCTCTATTCACTGATTTTTATCAGAGGACTAATGCATAGGATTAGGAGTCTGCCTAAATTCTGGAGGCGACTTACTAATTTTTGTGGTTTGATCGGAGTGTAAAGTTTTAATTCCATGGTCATTTCACAGCAGGCCCATCCCTTGGTGCTGATTGGTGGAGAGGCCCCACACCCTTGGTGCTGGTTGGCAGAGAGGCCCCAGGGTCTGGAAAGAGGAGGGGGTAGCCACCATCTTGATTGCTGGCTGTCCTTCGTGTGGCCCTGGCTCTTGGTGCTGATTGACGGAGAGGCCGCAGGGGGTAGGAGTTAGGAGAGGATGGTGGGGCAGCCATCATCTTGATTGCCAGATGCCCTTTGTGCAGCATTGGTCCTTGACACTGGCGGACAGGCCGTGGGGAAGGAAGGATGAGAGGGCAGCCACCATCTTGTCTGCTGCCCTTTGTGTCATCCCACCAGCTGGCACCTTCCCCTATGGGGAGCCAGCATTTTGTTTTTATTAATTATTTTTGTTGGTTTTGCTGATAATCCTGGATTTTGCTGTTTTGGCAAAACTGCAAATTAAGCAGGTCCCTATATATAATAGCATTAGAAGTGAAGGAAAGGCCTAGAGTCTTCATTGTAATGGAGAAAAAACCCTGCAACAAACTGAACACACTGTTAACATAAGATGGCAGTTTTGCAATATTTTTAGTTCTGTTTCAGCTTCCCAGTGTATTCCACCAAGGTGCTCTTTATATTATGTAATGAAGAGTAAGTTCTCATAGTGTTTCTGATTTCCCCTTAACACCTGTTTTCTAAGCCTTGCTCCTATAGTAGAGAGAGAGTCTTTATGAGCTCAAAGGAGATGACAGCTCAGGTCTTTTTTCCTTTACTACAGAATTACTGACCCTGTTCTCTTGAAGGTTATTATATTGCGAGATATAAGGGCATTGAAGCATTTCATTACAAGTTTGTTGTTTGAATCTGGCTGGGGCAAGCTGTACTGGGAACTGAACAGATGTTCTCTATGAAGAGGTCTGGTGCTGTTGAATTATCATATACAGGCATTCACTTTAACTTTCCAAGACACCTTCGTTATAAAAAGAGCTATTATATTTTTAAATATATATTTTTTTCTTAGATAAGACTTCAGTGTCATGGTCCAGATTGTGTTCTAGTTCTAAATATATTTGTGCAACTCAACAGAGGTCATTGGGAATGCATGAGTGAAAGCAAGTAAGTTTTCATGTCAGCCTCGTCTGAAATTAATAAAAATTTGGCAAAACAATGTGTTGAAACTCTGGGATTTTCATACTTTTCTAGATAAATTATGTAATCCATCCAGCATTCTTTTAATACAGAATGTGGGTGATATGAATCTTTGGAGAATGCTCTTATTGAATGAACAACTGAATGTGAAATTTAGTGCAATGTGGAATGACTATCTGCAATATATATATATTTTTGAATGTTAGATTATTTTTGGGAAGAGTGTCTCTCTCACTCTTTCCCTCCCAAAAAGAGAAGTTTTAATGTGGTTAGTTAACAAAATACAGCAATGGGTAATAGTATTTGATCCCTGTCCTCCACCTCCCCACTTCCCCCTTTTAACATTTCTTTCTACTTGAAACCCCCCCACCTCTTCCACAATTCTATACAAATGTGTGCTGCAGCACACACACAAACTTCAAGGTATCTCCTATATATACAGTCCCAAATAGCTGTATATATGGTGTATTCTTAAATTAATATTTGTATCAAAATATGAATATTAATTAACAGATTAATTGAGAGAGAAATTGAAAGGTAATTTAATCTGAGCTCAACTTTATTTTAAGTACATAAAACAGGAGTGGGCAATTATTTTTGCCCTCAGGCCACATAGGCAGTTCTGGGGAGCTGCTGCAGGCCAGTCAGCATCCCCCCCCCCCCC
>NW_017729029.1:30735118-30750173 GCF_001723915.1 Gavialis gangeticus | reverse complement strand
CCCCCCCCCCCCCCAACAGCCTGGGGCCCACGTGCCACTGCCAACAGCGCACAGTTCTTAGCCTGCCCCGCCTTCTCAGGCAGCCCAGGTGGTTGCTTCTTCTGGCTGCCACAGCTGCTTGCCTCAGCCCCGTTGTACTCATGCACCTGCTCCTGGCTTGGCCTGGTGGAGTGGACCAGCTCCAGACCAGCTGCTGCTAGGCCCTTCTTGCTGCAACCAATTAGAGCCCATGCCTGGACTGCCCTGTGGCTCCTCTCTGTCTCCGCACCTCCGGGACACCCAGCAAGGCAGTGCTGGCAGTGCAGAGGAATGGCAGGGCTGCCTGGACATGGGCTTCGGGTGGCTACAGCAAGAAGGGCCCGGCAGCGGCGAGGGCAGAGGCTGCTTTTCCCTTGTGCTGAGCAGCAGCTTCTGCCTGGCCTCTACTATTGCTGCTGCTGCTCAACATAGGCAGGTAAGTCTGGAGCAGGCGCAGGTAGAGTCGGGACTGTGCACAAGTTCTGGCTGCTCTAGAGCTGGTCCGCTCCACTGGTCTGCTCTGCCAGGTGCTAGGTGGGCTGAGGTTGGAGCTGTGCACCTGGGTCCCCAGCAGTCCTGCAGGGCTGGTGGCAGCCAGAAGGAGCAGTCCATTTAGAAAGGCAGTCCAATTGCAGAGCTGTCCCAGCCCCACTGTGTGCCCAGGGGGTGGCAGCATGTACCACTGACCGGACAGTGCCTAGGTCAGGCAGAACCAAGGGACCTACTGTGGGTCAAATAAAGTCCCTCCCTGGGCTGGATCCTGCTTGTGGGCCATATTTTGCCCACCCCTGACATCAAATCATAGGAAAGTAGGGTTGGTAGAGACTTCATTAAGGTCACTTAGTCCAGCCCTAGATACAGTCAAGGCAGGATCATCTCTGACTAAACCATCCCAGCCAAGTTGTCTAGCCTGCTCTTGAAAATTTCTAGGGATGGGGATTCCATAGCTTCTCTAGGTATCCTGTTCTAATATTTGACCACTCTCATAGTCAGCAAGTTTCTCCTAGTCTCCAACCTAAATTTTCACTGTTGCAGTTTGAGGGCACTGCTCCTAGGCCTTTTCCTTATGGCCACAGGGAAAAGTCTATTTCTGTCTTCTCTAATTGTCCACCATGTATTTGAATATTGTTATCAAATTCTTCCCAGTCTTCTCCAGATGAAATAACTCTAGCTTGTTCAGCCTTTCCTTACAAGTCAAGCTTACCAGCCCAATAATTTTTGTCATTGTGTGCAGGCCTCTTTCCAATCTGTCCACTTCGTTCTTGAACTGTGGGGCCTAAAACTGGACGCAGTACTCCAGATGAGGCCTCATCAGTGCTGAATAGTCCAGAAGAATTGCTTCCCTTGACTTCCAAGTGGCAGTCCTGTTAATACAGTCCAGTATACTGTTGGCCTTTATTGCAACAAGAGCACTCTACTGGCTTATATTGAGCTATATGGTCTACTGTAAAACCCAGGTCCTTCTTTGCATTACTGAAGCTTATCCAGTCATTCCCTAGTATATATGATTCTTGCTAATTTCAGCATAACTAGAAGTATGCTTCTAGAAAAATACAGAACTGGCACGAGTGCCTATTTTAGGTACAAATACCATGTTTGCCTTCGTAGAGGACTTGCTTCTTCTCTTGTTGAAGTAAATTGAATTTTATCATTGATTATAACAGGGGCAGGATTGGAATCCATGATAATAAATAGTTGTGATCCTATTTACAAAATCCATTTTCTGTGTGTAGCCTTGCCTTTAACTGTACACTTAAACCATAAAATGCAATATTCTGAGCTCTGGAAAATCGGAGAAGACTTGAAATCAAAATGTTTCGTTTGGAAATACTGGAAGATAGAAGTGGAGATGGCTGTCTGTAAGATGGAGTGGCTGTTTCCCAAAAGTTTTTGTTCTCCTTTTTATGTTGGATGCTTGAAACTTCTATCTACTTAGCAGTTTAAAGACATATCAATTAATTTAAAAAAAATCTATAGAAAAGAAACTATTCAGGTATTTTATTATGTATATTCTACTTTCTTGCTACTGTACAACACAATGCTGTCTTCACTTCTGTGTCTTGAGGTCTGTGGTCTTTAACATTATTAATGGCCATGGCAAATATTACACTTAGGATACTTTTAACCTCCCAAGAGAGCTAGGGACAAACCAAGCATTGGGCTGGGTGCAGTGAGTTGTGGGGTGCACCATGGCCTGGCATCTCAATGTGTCTTGTTTCATAGGTCCTGAGGGAGCTTCAGGGTCAGGCAGCCAGGCTTGTCTGTGCCTGTGTGGGCTGCCAGGCACAGGGGAGTTTTTAAACTTCCTGAGAGAGGGGAACCCCTGGGCTCCCCTGAACAGGAACCTTGCTACCCCAACTGGGTTAGCAAGGTTCATTTTAAAATAATGGTGTTCTAGACAGTGTGGCATGACAGGATGCACCCTTGTTGGTATTCGTGGTCAGATCCCACCGTGCCATTATTTTAATGTCCGCCAAGGGCCTTACTCAAGAGCAATATCCAGCAGCTTTGAAGAAAGTTTGAAAATGTACACCTGAATACTATTATTTATAAATATGTCAATTGCTTTTCTTCTTGTATAATAAAATATACAACCAAAGGTCCTCCCAGAAGACTTTTTTTTCCTTGGATTTGAGGTCTAATGCATTCATATATCTGCCTGAAATTTGGTAACTGTGTCCCTCACAGTCTATGGTGGAAGGGAACTAACTGCTGTTAAGCACTGATGTCTACGTCCCTGGCAAAAAAGTGCAGTTGTCTCTTTGCCTTAACCACTTGTGTATAATGGAGTACCATAGTGCATCTTTATTAATAAATGCAGAACGCTTACTACAGAAATGTAAGTCTACTGAAGTGTATGTTAAGCTAGAGACATTCAAACAATGCAGTTTACTATTAATATCTGAAGTATCACATGGGTTTCTGACAGATGTGCAGGCCCCTGCTCTAACTCAGTGCTTTACATAAACCACCATGACTTAGAACACTGCCCCCCACAACTCAGCAGATGTTTGCCTTTCGGGTTGGGGTGGGGGTGTGATCAAGCCTGCCTGAAGCAGAGGAGCTGCTCCTCTCTTTCACCCACTCCCACACCCAGTTCTGGTGCTGTCTGCAGGAAGGGAGCGGGGAGTGAGCTGTGGGCTGGGGTTTGCCTGGCCTGAACTGGAGGAGTGGGGACTAGGGCCTGGCCGCTGGGGTGGGGAGGGAGGCTGTGAGGCAAGGGGTCTCCAATCTACCCATCTCCCCTCCAGCTTAGGGTGGGCAAACCCCAACTTGCAGCTCGCTTCCCCTCCCTTCTACCCCTTCCCTTCCTGCAGACAGCCCTAGTCATGGCGCTGGGCTGCATCAGCCCTGCCTTGATTGCATGACAGATTAACTGTAGGTAACGCAAGTTCCCTAAGGTGCCCTTATTTGGTGAAGGTTAATTTGTCATGTAATTGGCCACTTTAATAGTGTTCTGCAGCTGTGCATGTATGTCATGGCATGGCTGTAGAGCGCTTTCAGGGGGCTGGCTGTGTGACAGGTGTAACTTCTTATCTGAGCCCACAGCGCTGTTCAAGCTTAAACAGCTGCTGTGTTTTGGCACAGGGGTGGTTGCAGTGGTCCCTTTATACACTGTGCTATAAAATATGTATTTGTTTCACATTTCACAGAAACACTAGGTACATCTTGCTTTAAGACCAGAAACAAAGAATATATCCAGATGAAAGTATTAGAAGAATTTAGGTAGCACAAATGACAATTACTTGAGTTAGGATCTCTATTGTTGCTAAGGTAAAGATGCTGTGGGTTCTTTAACAAAGAGTATATGGTGAGACCTTTGCTCTCCCACTTCTTTGGAAAACTGCATGTCCAGTACAGAGTGTCTGCTAACCTCATTTGTCATGTAATTAGCTATGGCAGAGGCTGAGCTATCTTCTGCACAGTTAAATCTTGCATCACAAAATTGTGTATGCAGTATGTGCACGCATGCACACACGCACATGTCATTTAAAACAAAGGGATGTAAAGAAAAAGGTTAAAAAAAATTAAAAAACGTATCTACTAGTGTTTGCTCCAAAACAAGAGCCTAGTTCCTCTTGTTCTGTTACTTGTCTAGTCATGTAAGACAGAGGTAATATCCTTTCTCACACAGTCTGTATCCCAAACTGTCACCAAGCAAACACTTCCATTTTTAGTATATCAAAGCTTGAAACTTCACTGTCACTATCTCCTCCTCTGTCCTATGGGCCCCAGTTTTTAGTTTCCCTTTTGATATTGGGGCTGGGGTCCTGATTTCTAGTAATAAGCATATTAATTGGATTTTTTTACACTGTGGTAATATCCCAACTGTGAGATGTGCTGTCTGAAAATGGAGGTCTGAATTTTATTTCTAGTTGCACTGAACTAAATTTGGAATAACTGAAGCCATTGGAGTTGCACCATACTTAAAACCAGTGTAGCAGATGGCAAAATTTAGTTCAGTAGCTTTTGTGCACTCATTTGAAAACCAAGGTAAGAGAAAAGCAAAAGAAAAATCCATTTATTGATGGCTTTGTTAAATACATGATCAGGAACGATACATCTTTAATTCTAGCCCTATTTACTGTCCTTCTCTGTAGGCTAGATTAGGGGAAGTTACATCCCTTATACCTAGTGTGATCTTCTGTCCTACTTGACTGGAACAGTCCTGGATTTTGTCGGCTGGTCCCAGCCAGTTGAATAAAAATCCTGGAATTCCAGGTACATGGGGTGGAGTTTGGGGGGGGTGGAGCAGCATGGTGTGCCAGGCAGGTGGGAGGGCAGGCACTATTGCTGTTGTGCAGGAGCAAGATGGGCAGACTGGAGCAGGTGCCATCCCACTTGCACATGCTTAGCGTGGCTCTTCCTGAGGAGCGGCTGGAGGTGGGGGGCAGGCTGGGCATCTCTCCAGTCTTCCTACCTTGCTCCTGCCCAGCAGCAGTGATGCCTGCCTGGTGCACCATGCTGCTCTGTCTGCCCACTGGACTGTGCCCCACATCCCTGCCTGTTCGCCTCTGCCTGCAGCAGTGCTGCTGAATTGTGGGGCGGCTGAGGGGGGTAATGTCCTGGATTTCCTTAAAAATAATATAGTCACCTTACTTATACCTACCTTCCAAACCTGATCCCACATTTTATTGATTCAAATTATGTTTCTCTCTTGTGACAAAATCATTGACACAATGAAGAAATAGAGACTTTCTGACAAATGAAAATGCACTCATGCATTTAGTTCTTTGACTTCAAGTTAGGAAGCAGGTACTTTAGGGTTACCATATTTCCAGTTCCAAAAAAGAGGACTCTGATTTGTGCA
Organism: Gavialis gangeticus; assembly: GCF_001723915.1. Lineage (NCBI taxonomy): Eukaryota > Metazoa > Chordata > Crocodylia > Gavialidae > Gavialis > Gavialis gangeticus. Next base: position 30,744,844 of record NW_017729029.1, on the reverse strand, counting down.
GGCGGTGGCAGAGTCTGGCCCTGGTGAGATCGGGAGGGATGAGGGCACCCCCCCCCGAGCTGGGGCTCCTGTACTGTGCCAGGTGTCCTGGTCACCCCCTCACCTCCCCAAGCAGTGTCTCCTGGCCACTCTGCCCCTGCAAGCATGGACACTGGTCCCTGTGCTGCCAGCTTGGCTGCAGACCTCTCTGCTGCTGTTAAAAGTCCCCCCCCCCACCTTTTCCCCTGCTGGTGGGGCAGGTACCTTGTCCCCTTCCCCTGCCCTGCTGCAGACCAAGCTCCAGGCCCAGTGCCCAGCCACCACCTCCCAGCACTGTCAGGCACCTGCCCAGCCTGTAACATCCATCCCCTCCACACACCTCTGCCACATGCACACGCACACACTCTGGCACACATGCACATACACACACAACCGTCTGCCACACACACATGCACCCATTTCTGCCACACATGCATGTGCACCCACCTCTGCCACACATGCACATACCCACCTCTGCCACGTGCACATGCACCCCCCCACCTCTGCCACATGCACACAAACACACGTGCATACCCCCACCTCTGCTGCATGTGCACACATGAGCGCACACTCCCACCTCTGTCGCACATGTACACACGCACGCGCACACCCGCACCTCTGCCGCACACCCGCACACGGCCCCCAATAGTCCCCAAGCCCTGGCCCTCCAACCCCTGTTCCCCGTAGAATTACCACCATCCAACTGCTGAGGCACATGCCTTCCCCCTGTTCCTGCCAGTGGAGTGGAGCAAAATCCTGGACATCGGTTCAGATTTTAAAAAAAAACCCAGCCAGATGGAGATGGAAGGACCCAAAAAGAGGACATGTCTGGGAAAAACCTGGATATATGGTAACCTTATGCTATCCTGTCTGTGATGCTACTTGTGATCACTGACTCTATCCTGGTGAGTTAAAGTGATTCCTTATTAATCATTCCTTATTAATCAAATGCAGAACCTACTTTTAGAAACCAAATTTACCTGTGGTTAGTTCTATTCAAATCTTTGGAGTTGTTTCTGTCTGCGTGGGGCATCTCTGTTCAGTCTTGGAGCCTGCACCTTCTCATATTGAAACTGAAGACAAGCTTTATGTTCATGTCAATGGGAGCAGGTTTGAACGCTAGCTATTATAATTTTATTCTTTGAAAGTTTCTCTCCAGTAGCCCATGGGGGCTGTTTGTAGTCTCGTATGCAGCAGGTAGAAGTAAATTAGATTTGTGCATGTACTTTGCCTGCATTGGTTTGAAAACCTATTCTGAACTGTTTTACTTGACCTTGTTTTGAGTCTGTGCAGTCCTAAAATTAATGATGATGACTTATGCTTTTAATTTTTTGTAGCTGGTATATCCTGGATGTCATATGCTGAAAATGGTATTAAAATATGTTGAGCATATTTAAACAAGGCTGCCCTCAAATGTTATTTGTTGTGACTTTGTGTGCCATATTATTTTACCTTTTTAATTGTAAATCTTCCACTTTAATTGCACATTTTTTGTTGACTGCATGTAAATTTCTTTTTTGTGTGCAAAACTGAAAGGGAGTCAACTTACCACACAGCCCTGTAAGTAATTGCTTATGCATGAACAATGCATACCGCTGGGGTACAGTGGGGCACGGCAGTGCTGGCGGTGGTGGGAGCGTGGCAGCAGTAAGCGGGGAGCTCCTGCAGATGCTGCTGGCACTGTCAGTGGTGGGGGGTGGCGAGTGCTGACCAGGGGGGTCGGCAACTACCTGCAGACACTGCCGGCAGTGTCAGTGGTGGCCAGCAGTGATTGCTGACCGCTTGCAGGTGCTGCCAGCAGTGTTGGCGGCGGGGGGAGGGTGGTGAGCGAGAACTGCCCATAGGCACTGCTGGCAATGTCGGCGGTGCTTTTTCTCAGAGGGTGCACCGCCATGCTCGGGGTGCATGTGCACCTGCATGTACCCCCTATGCATCGCCAGTGCATTTGTGAAACAGGCTCATTGTACTGTTGAGTGTTAATACTGTTGCTTCAGTATTAAGTCCCAGGCTACTGAGAAATCCCAACTGTTCATCTATAAGAAAAACTAAGACTTATGAAATAAATAAAGTTCAAACTCCAAAAGAATTAAATGCCAATAAGCAGGTGTTTTTGTCAAATTATTACATGTATAATGTAAAAGGAGGTAAATAGTGTTTTTAAAAATTTTATTTACATATAATATTTGTAAAAGATATTTACTTTAAGACAAATAGCAAAAGGAATAGTGTTTATTCAGATGTTTTCTTTATTGACTGACATATTTCATGTAATCTGAGATGGATGTTCAACATATCAATATTTCTGCTTATTTATCATTCTGTCATATCAGTCATACTTCTGAAATTATGATTTCAAGCATAGTTCAAATACATAGTTTAAGGGAAAATAGTAAAATATTAAATTTTCTTACAGTAAGTCTTTAAAATGCTGTGATTATTGGCAACATAAATAACTCATTGGACACAAAGCAGCTCTGTTCATGGAGATTCTCCCTCTCTGGTTGAGATTTCATGTAGAGGCAAAAAACTTCGATTGTAGAATCAGCTTAAGATCATACTGTTACTTGGATTTTTTTTGAACTCATTGCTCTGTGAAATGATGAAATGTAGAAAACAGTTACATAGTGAAACTTTTCTGCCCTCTACAAAATCGATACCCTCCAAATTTTATAACCAAATATATTCATGTATAAAAATAGTATTTTATTAATTTTAATGTATGGAGTCCGGTTACTTGTGTTAGAATAAAGACGCGCTGTTTTAGAAAATGTAAGCATTGAGAATTTCACAACTTTTACCATGAAGTCATACTTTAATAGATCAGGGATATTCATGGTTTGGATAAGTGAAGTCTTTGAATAAGGGAGTAGAAATCATAACGACCAGATAACCCATGAAGTGAGTAGGGAGTAGCCTATGAGGATGGTTTGTTGACAGCCTTTACTAGGAAAATGATTTGTTCAATCTATTTGGTGAATACATCCAAATAAAGAAGAGGAAGAAGTCAGGGTAGGGAAAAATTTGCTGACTGATGGGACTAAAACATGCATTAATTTAAGGATAGGCATAAATTAGTGTTTACATATTTGGAGCCTAAATTTCAAAGTAGTTTAGAATGGTTTATTGGAAAGTAAATAAATAACCTTGTAAGAAAAAGAAAAACTAATATTAAAATCCATGTATTTCTAGAATGGAGTCTTACTTTCACAAGCTTTTTATTAAAATGAGAAGCACTAAGGAATGCTTTGTCAAGTCAACAGACTCTCAAATATTAGATCAAACTAGGATACTACAGTATTTTCATTTAACTTAATTTTAGAACGTACTTGCAGACAAAACAGCAGTGACTTTTTTATAAAACGTATTTATTAACAAATCTAATTTATCAAATTTAAACATGTATCCTAGTGAATTGGATATTTATTCTAGTATTTTTTATCAGACTGGAGGATATTTAAAAATGACATTTTTAAAGGTTTATCTCTTTACAAAACCAAAAGTACATTCTGAAAATCTTATTATTATAACTATGGAACTGATGGAAACTGACTTTTTAAAAAAAAGTTACCAAGTGCTTTAGAATTTGTAGCCATAGGTGCTGATGTTTCTGCTGTGAGAGCCACTGTGACATCCAGTTTAGAAATAACCCAAGAGATTCTTCTTGTCTCTTCCTTCCTAAAAGGGTCTCAGTTTACAAGATTTGACTCAAAACAGGGCTGAGTACATGTTATTTGGAGTCTTTTGAATGTGGATCTGAAGCAGTTTGTCCTTTGCTTCACAAGAATTTTCCTTTAAAAAAACAAAGCTGGAGCTATGAAGTAGCCTATTTGTCCTAAAACTTATGAAAAGAAGGGGGAGGGAGTGCTGGGACCTATCTTTATAACAACAATCAGCCTTTGTAAGGTTTCATTCCAGGCTAATGGCTGGTGAAATTGTTCTGGGTAGTTAAAATGAAATGAAATGAATTAAAGAACATGAAGGAGAGCAAGCAGAATGGTTTATTGCTTTTCTTTGAAGGCACAATAGCTATACTCTGTCTCTTTTTGTTACTCATATCTGTGTGGCGGATATTTAAAGTCAGGGTTTTGAATAGCATGATGGCTAAATGAGGGCTATAAATCCAGAGCTATGGTGCAAAATTCTACTGCTAGCAAGTACTAAAACACAATGCCAAAGAGACTGGGGTCTAAAATTGTTTTTAACTGATGAATATGTAGAGATTAAAACAAAGTACATGCCTCCCTTGACCTTTTCCCTCCTCCCTCCCCCACAATAAAAACAAACAACAAACAAACCATGTTAGGGATGGATAAGAATCATAATCGATTACAATTTAACAAATATTTAGCACATAGTAATGCTTCTCATTCAGGGCATAATTAATCAATATTTTCCTCAAAAGTGTACAGTAACTCTATTTTAATGCTTAACCAAAAGAAAATCTTATGTACCAAATATTTAATTTATTGGTAATGTTGCAAAATTAGTGTATGTAGTATAATCTGCTAGCAAAAAGGTTCCTGGAATTCTATATGAAAGAAAATAATCTCCTTTTCAATATATTAGCCAAGTGACTGCAATACAAAAGTTTCCAAAAATGAGATAATGTAGCTTAGAAAGCACCTGGTTTTAAAGTTTTTGGTAACAGCTGAAAAAATAAAGTGTTGTATCAGGTTGGGGGTCACATTTGTCTAAGAAAAACTAACAGAAGGATTTCTATTGTCAACACAAGAGATGAGCAGTATGATAAGGGCAAATTATACTCTCTGATCTACCCCTCTGTTGCAGAAGTGACTGGAGATTAAAGCCTCAGTCTGGAATTTCATTACTTTTATACATTTTTCATGTATGGCAGTGCTTGCAAAGAAGAAAAAAAAAGCTGTTAAGGAGGGTCAGAATTTTACATGTAAATATGAGGTGGTTTTTGACTGAATGTGTACATGTCTGCTTTGATACATTTATTTAGAACATGAGGTAGAATTATGTATATAGTATGTAAGCCAGAGTCTATACAGCAGCCCATAGTGATAATATGTGTAATATGCCGATATTTTTGTTCAAATTATGCAAAAAAGTATTTTTTTCTTTTAAAATTTCCTTTTTAGTATTGGAAGATAATTTTGAAATTTTGTTCAGAAAATATAAAAACATAAACTTTTATCTTTTTATTATTCTAGAATGAACAGTCCATGATGAAGCCTATGAAAAGTTAAATAACTTGGGGGGAAATTCCATATTCCCATTGATACAAAATGGCTGTTTTGAAGAGTAACAACTGTAGAACTTAGCTGTCATTTAACAAATAAAGATATATAAAAATATTAGTGTCTGTACTTTCAGTTCATTTGCAAAGCCCTAGGGGAGGATGTACCTTTTTTTCCTGACTGTATAGATTAGAGGTGTTAAATATATTACCTATAGCTGGATCTGGCCCACAAAGCCTTATAACTTGCCCCTGGTGCTGCCCCTTTTGCTGTGCTGGAACATCTCTGTACACAGTACCTGGGACTTGTGCCACTGGTGGCACACACTTGGGTTGGCATCCCAGAGGGTTCCACCTGTGCTGGATCAGGTATGTGGGTGGTAGCAGGGGAGGCCCATGGGCATAATGTAGCCCATGGACCAGTCACATGCCACTAATCCGGTCTTTGGGACCATATGAGTTTGATACTGTTGGTGTAGATGGACATTCTTTCCTTGCTTTGCAGTGGTAACTGAGCTCATTTTTTAGTTACTAGTGGGATTTTTCCTCATCCTTCTTTTTTCTTTCTTTCTTTCTTTCTTTTTTTTTTTTCGGATACTGAAAACACTTTCCCCTGGCTGCCTATTGCCTGTAATTTAACAGACAGTCGATAAAATGTATAGGGATTGGGGGGCAGCATGGTATAAAATCTGAAGTGCTAAACTCATTCGATGGGCCAGATGAGTGGCTCAGGGCTGGTCAGAAGTCCAGATCAGGCCCACAGACCCCCTTGCTTTTCCCTCCTCCAAGCATACCTGATCCAGTGGCTGCTTCAGCTTGTCTGGGACCCACACTGTATGCAGTGCAGATCCTGAAATGGGTGGTGTGTGTGGTGCGGTCTAGCCAGAGTGGCAGTTACTGTGCTGTATGCAGTACATGCTCCAGTCCCTCCAGATCTGTGCTGCATGGTGCCTCCACAAGTGCAACATGGGTCCTGGATCGGCTGAAGTGGTACCCCATGTAACATGCATCATAGAGTGGGTGCCACATGTGGTGCACAGTGCAAATCCCAGGTTATCAGGTGTGTTTGGGATCAGTTACATGGGCCTCATTCACCCCTGACCTGGCCCCACACCATGGGTGCACACTGCCCCATGTAAGTTTGATAGGGCCCAAGGGTAACACTGGGGGCCAGGTAGCATGACTCCATGGGCCCGGTTTGGGTGTATGTTTGACACCCCTAGTGTTACCTCTGTACAGTACAACTCAGGCTTTGAACACCAGTATGAGAATGTCCTAATAAACTCAATCATGTGTGAACTCATCTCTCCACTAGATAAACATTTGGATGACAAAATGAGATTGTTGAGGCCCTCATAAGGCTTTTTAACAGGGGTTGAAAGGGTGCTTTATGGTTGTACCAAGAAACTGAAAGAATTGTCAGCTCAGTCACCAAATCACTTTGTCACATTATCTTCCTATGCTTCACTTTCCTAAATGTAAAATAGGGAAAATAATCAGATATTATGAAGAATTGTTGAAAAGATTTTTGGATATAAGGCTGACCAATTGGTGGCCCCATATACTGCATGTGGCCCCCCAAGAGGCCCTCCCCCCACCAGCCCTCTTAAATTATCTTCTCCGGACTTATGGTCCAGCTGGCCCTCCATGCTTTGCTCTGTTGCTGATGTTGCTGAAGTCCCTAGGTTCCCCCTTCTTTTCTAGTTTCTGTTGCTTGACCCTTGGGGCAGGGTAGAGCTGCACAGCCTGCAGGGCCGGGGGAGTTTACAGCCTATGACTTTGAATGCAAAATAGCTAGAGTCCATCCTGGCTGAATGAAGACACTAAAAAAAAAAAATTATGGTTATGAATTTTTAATTTTAAAAATATTGTATATATACCTGAAAATATTTATGTTTTTATTCAAAAAAGTCTATTAAAAGACTGATACAGTATTTACATAATGAGCATGCTATACTTAGATTGTGTTTACTTTAATAAAATTGCTCACTGCTTTACTCTGATTTTATCTGTACTTGGATAAAAGAGCAATCCAGATATAATAATAGTCTGCTGGGCATAATAAATGAGGAGCCGTCTGTGTGCAAAATGTAAGAACATCAAATTAATCAAAATATAAGATTTTTTTTACTCTTTAATATTGACTGAATGTTTTCTTTGCTGAGTTCAATTGACTTAGTTGGGTAACTTGAGTTTCATATTAAAATACAATAGAGACTCCCTCTGCCTTTTAAAAAAAATTATTAACCACATTTTTTAAACAGAACAAGTACATGCTGATAATCCTGATAAGTTTGGGGGTTTTTTTGGTTTTGTTTTCTTACTCTTACAGGAGTGCTAATACAAGGTGTATATTTATGAAGATTAACTGTGACTTGGGGTGGCTGCAACAAATAGCAAAAAGTAGTACAAACCAGAATGGTTTATTTCTAGTCTTGCTCAGTGGCCTGACTCACCATATAACTGAAGATAATTGGTCTCAGAGACCAGACATTATCTGTAGCAGATTTCTTTGCACTACAGATACAGTGCTGCTGTTGTACAGAACAGCTAGTGCCAGAGAGTAAAATCCAGTTTTATTATTTTGTTTTGTTATGAAATATTTAACATTGAACTCTGAATTTTCAGTACATTTTTATAGTATTGTGTGTGTGTGCATGGGTAGTAGACTGTTCATATTCTAAATTTAGTCCATTTACATCTTTTATATACTTTGGACTCCTTTTCACAATTGTCCTTTGTTGAGGAGCAACAGAGGCTGGGATATTCCCTTGAACTCCTCCTTAGCAGATCCCTTGCTGCTAAACTAGCCGTCACATAACAGCCATTTGGTACGTGTTCATCTGGGTTGTATTTAAACTTGCAATCTAGAGGTGAAAGGTTCTGTATTTGGTACCAGTTTCTCAAACCATTCAGTTCCCTCCTCTCCCTCCCAATTAGCTTATTGTTTATCACTCATGCAAAATTGAGGAATGTTGTCAGAATATTTTTCTGATTCAGCCTTGTGATTCATCTCCACACTTTGCAAGAGTTTAAAAGGTTGTAAGTGAAAGGAAACTAGATTATGCTATTTTGTATTAACATATTTTTAGACTACAGTTAATGTCACTGATAAAATTCTACAATATATTAATGCAATGAATTCACAGTAATTTAACGCTGAAGAAAGAGCTTATAATATTGATCTTTCTGGGTTATTACTTCTGCTTTTAAAGGTAAATGAAGCATTAACACCTAAGACTGCAGCATTGATCATAACATTGTCACTGTGAAAGCCTTACTGCTGTCATTTTACTTCTGAGATAATATAAAGAGCAGCCTACCTTTAAATCAGGTGATTAACTTGCTTATTCTTACTGGAGCTACAAAGGAGCATTTCCAGTGAGTTTGAACAAGGAGTAAGTTTGACAAGTGAAGTTATGACCAGCCAGTGGGAGTTTTGTTAAAGATAATGTCATTAGTTGTCCAAATGCTATTTACGTTTATCCAGTGATATAAAATATTTGTGCATGGTCTTAAAACTGTGTTAAAATCATTTCCAGGAGATACATTTGTGATGTGTTATCAGGTTGTGGAAATAAAATTTTAAGACCTGTTCCAGTTTCAACCATGTGAAATTTGTTCCAGAAAACTTTCTCATTGGGTCTTCTGTTAAAGAAAATAAAAAGTGACTAGTGATTTTTTTTTTTCTATGAGTAGCCAAACTGGTACCAGTAAGGCTTAGAAAATTATAAATATTTACCTTCTGAAAATCAGAGCCATATTAGTGGCTTCTATTGGGCATCCAGAATCACTAGTTGCTTGTGAAAATTTCTGCTCTAGTCTGTTCATGTATCTTAGGTCTTATTACAGGGTGGGCAAAATATGACCTGCGGGCCGGATCTGGCCTGCAAGGCCATTCTATCTGGCCTGCGGGGCCCCTAAAAAAATTTGGAAAATTAATATTTCTCTGCCCTTGGTTCCCATAAAAAATGACAGGAACCAGGGGCAGTAGGACGCAGGGGAAGCCCAGCAGGCTCCAACAACAGCTGGGCCTGCCTGGCCCCGCCCCCCAGCCAGAAACCCCAGCCAGGGATTCTGGGCTAGGAGCATGTGGCTGCCCCAGTGCAGGAAGCTCAGGCAAGTGGGGGCAGGGGGGACCCTGGGCAAGGAAGGAGTGCAGTGGGGGTAGAAGCAGCCCCTCCCCACCCACACCTGGTGCCCTGTGCTGCAGCTGCTTGCAGCCTGCATGGGGATGCCTGTGCCTGCTCTGCACAGCCCCACGCGGGCTGTGAGCACCTGCAGCGTGGAGTACCAGCCGTGGGGTGGGGAGGGGCCGCTTCCCCCCCCATGCTCAGCTTTTCCCTGTGTGGAGAAAAGCAGCCCCTCGCCTGCCCAGTGCCCCATGCTGCAGGCGCTCACAGCCTGTGTGGGGCTGCCTGGAGCAGGCACAGGCAGCCCCAGGCTGGCTGTGAGCAGCTGCAGCATGGGGCGCCGGGCATAGGGTGTGAGTGGGCAGGGAGCCA
>NW_017729029.1:30729332-30730118 GCF_001723915.1 Gavialis gangeticus | reverse complement strand
GAGACTACCTCTCCTAAGCAAACCGCAGCTGGGGTCTGGAGCCAGTGGGAGCATGGCCCATGCCGATGCCAATGCTGGTGGGGCCCAGAGCAGGGTGGCAAGAGCTCAGAGTCCCAGGTGGCAGGGGCTCTATGGAGCCAAGCCAGCTCACCTCTCCCTGCTGGTGCAGCCCAGCCTGGCTCCACAGACCTCTGCCAGCCTGTGTCCTGCTTTGGCCCCCACCGGTGCTGGCCCTGGGACATTGGTCCCAAGATGGTGACCAGGGGGTGGGGTACCTGTCAAGGGGCAGGGCTACCGAAGCGGCCCTTGACAGCCTGCCAAGATTGGGTAAGCAGTCCTCAGCTCAAAATAATTGCCTGCCCCTGTCTAGGACTGTAATCATGTAAAATTGACTGTTCTGAATCTCATTGAACTCTTTTTGTCTGATTTGTAGTGCCACCAGTGTTTCTACTGGGTAATAAATTCCTCCTTTTTAGGAGGTGTGTATCCTTTTTTACACACTGGTGGCTATATATTTTTTAAAAGAAATACATTTCTAAAAGGGAATCATGAAGGTATGTTGAAATTTTAACTTAAAAAACCTATTTTTTTCCTGGAAAATAGAGATCTTAACCAGTTTTGACATAGCAAGTTAATAATTAATTTGATGGCTCCTGTTCAGGAATGCTAAAGGAGCTCTGTATAAACATGCGATTCTCCAAAGAATGTGCTGTTCAGTTCTGCAATTTTTTGGTGTTCCCTATATTTATATTTTTGTTAGTTTTTTTTTTTTTTTTTTTTTTTTTT
>NW_017729029.1:30727446-30729321 GCF_001723915.1 Gavialis gangeticus | reverse complement strand
TTTTTTTTTTATAAAGAAATGGGGTTTAAAGCCAGAGATTACTGGGCTTTGGGGTTTAGTATTGTTGCTATTACTTATGTAGCTCTTTAAAAGTACCTGTGCCTTTTTTTTACAGAAGACAGGGAAAAATGTTTCATGCTTAAAACCTAATTTCAGCTGTTATACACAGGTCCTGAATTAAGATACAAGACCATGAGTAGGTAAGATCAATGAAAGGAGATACTGTTGAGGTAAAATTTTTAAGTGGAGTGCAAATGGCATATTAAAAGTGTGCAGGATGGCAGGACAGTGATTTACATGGCAATAGTTTTTGGCTGAATTGTGCAAGGTGCTGAGCAGCTTTTACACCTAAGAGTGTTTGTGGAAGGCCAAGGGCACTTCGTGTTTTGCAGGATTGGCTCATACAGTGATATATGCTCCTGAATTGAGAATGCAGCAGTCACAAGATTGTGTGGTGATGTTTGCATTTTTTTTTGCTTTTAAGCAGTTTAGCACAAAGCAATTAAGAGAGCTCATTCTAGTGCCTAATCAAAATCATAAACCAAAACACAAAATAACAGCTAAGTATAAATTAGTGCTACAGAAAAGATGCTCCCAAAGCCAGCTGTGCTTACACACATCAAGTTTATATATTAAGTACACCATTTCTCAGTCCAATATGTTGTCAGTACAGTGGAATAAAGCCTTCATCCTTGCTCATCTTTTTTCAGAAAAAAACCTAAAGAAAGTTCATGATAAAATGAGAAGGAAAATAAAGTCACTGTAAGATATACTGCTGGGGATGTGTTGTCTCATTCAAATGTATTTGTTAAAAAACAAACCTGGTGAAACTATATTTTAAGAGTTTGTTTAAGAAGAGCTACAAAGCTGGCTGAGATGAAGATGAAAAATGTATGTGTGTGAGAGTAGATGCTGCTGTTAGCCCCCCTGTTGGGGCTGACAGATCAGTCCAGAAGTGGCATCAGGGCAGGGAAGCATCAGCTTCAGTAATGGAGAGATGTCTGGTGGAAAGATTGCTCTATCACAGTGATGGGTTCCTAGCATGTTATAAATCTAAGATTGTTCTTTCCTGCCACAGAGATGAGCAGCTCTTTCTTCTTTCTAGAATGAAATGTCGGACAGAGACAAGGAGCAGAGATGAAAACAAAAAAGTGGAGAAAGTTATCTTTTTAACATAAATCTCTTGTGGAAACAGTATCAGACCCATTAGTGATCTGAAAAACAACAGCATGCCAATCTCCTGCCTACCCACGGAAAGCAACAAGTTTTTTATGGCATATTCTCTCTCCATTCTTGTCCCCTTCCTAACTTGTTTTTTAATCCATGTACAATAAAGATGAGTCACTGTGGATTTAAGCTTTGAAAGGGAGATCCAAGGCAGTGACAGCTTGAGGAGGGGCTGTTGCCCACCCAGTCTTGTGGCAGTGAGGGGCTGGAGAACAAACCTTGCTTGTTGCTTAAAGTTATAATAAAGCTGCAGCTATGTTCCCAAGTCTGTTTTATTTATTACACCTATACTTCCTCTCTCCCAATCCCCTTCCTCCCCCCCATTACCTACTAGTGCTAGATTCTGAAATGGGTCCAGGAGTCTTGGCCTCTTATGAAAGGTGGTGCTGCCATGCCTGCTGTCCACTAGCATGACCTTTTTGTTGAAAGGGGTCTTGACCTATATATTTTGATGCCTCTGGGAAATGCTGGATCAAACCACGTGCTATCTGTAAAATGTGTTTCTGGGAAGGAGTAGGCTTTTTTCTTTTCTTGTTCTGCTGCTGCTGTTTTTGCAACTTTTCTAACTTGTAATATCTCATGTCTTGAATGACAAACTTTGTGCTCTAGATCAGTGGTCTCCAAACTTTTTTGATCATGCACCCCTAT
>NW_017729029.1:30724906-30727435 GCF_001723915.1 Gavialis gangeticus | reverse complement strand
AGAGATGAAAACAAAAAAGTGGAGAAAGTTATCTTTTTAACATAAATCTCTTGTGGAAACAGTATCAGACCCATTAGTGATCTGAAAAACAACAGCATGCCAATCTCCTGCCTACCCACGGAAAGCAACAAGTTTTTTATGGCATATTCTCTCTCCATTCTTGTCCCCTTCCTAACTTGTTTTTTAATCCATGTACAATAAAGATGAGTCACTGTGGATTTAAGCTTTGAAAGGGAGATCCAAGGCAGTGACAGCTTGAGGAGGGGCTGTTGCCCACCCAGTCTTGTGGCAGTGAGGGGCTGGAGAACAAACCTTGCTTGTTGCTTAAAGTTATAATAAAGCTGCAGCTATGTTCCCAAGTCTGTTTTATTTATTACACCTATACTTCCTCTCTCCCAATCCCCTTCCTCCCCCCCATTACCTACTAGTGCTAGATTCTGAAATGGGTCCAGGAGTCTTGGCCTCTTATGAAAGGTGGTGCTGCCATGCCTGCTGTCCACTAGCATGACCTTTTTGTTGAAAGGGGTCTTGACCTATATATTTTGATGCCTCTGGGAAATGCTGGATCAAACCACGTGCTATCTGTAAAATGTGTTTCTGGGAAGGAGTAGGCTTTTTTCTTTTCTTGTTCTGCTGCTGCTGTTTTTGCAACTTTTCTAACTTGTAATATCTCATGTCTTGAATGACAAACTTTGTGCTCTAGATCAGTGGTCTCCAAACTTTTTTGATCATGCACCCCTATCAGTAAAAAATTTTTGAGCACTCGCCTTTATTTATTATATTTATATAAATAGAAATATAAGTTCTAATATTTTCTTCTTGTACCCCAGTGGATTGTCTTGCGCACCCCACTTTGGAGACCACTGCTCTAGATGACTCAAAATATTCATGAGTTTGAGGGATTTTGAGGAAGATGTACTGTTCCAGGAGTCCTGAGATGAGATGTATGGCCATCCCCTTAAAGGTGAAGATGACGCCTGTGATAGCAGGAAATTGTATCCACTGGCCTAGGAGGTCCTTTTCACTCCTGTTTCCCTAATGTAGCAGACCTTAGTGAGTGAGTTCTGAACAGATCTTTCACATCACATCATAGCCTGGCAATATGTGACCAAAGAAGACTTCTTTCTTCATTTATGTAAAATGACCCCTTTGTAAATTTGACAGTCTGAGTTATGACTGTTTCAATACACTACACTTATTTGCTTTTTATTTTTAAACAACTTTTTTCTTTGTGATACCTTTTTTATTATAGGCTTTAAAATGTAGCTGTTTTCCCACTTGGTCTTCATACTAGTCATCTCTCTTAGATTTCTGTTGTTCTCTGTGGTTTATTGCTTCATAATTTTACCCCTTCCTTTCTCTTTCCCTCTTTCACTATTTTTTCAGCTGCTCTATGCATTTGTATCCTGCATGCCTGTTTTTATTTCTCTGTCTTCTTTTTTTCCTCTGATAGAACTGTTACTGCCTGCTGCCTTTATTATTAAATATTTCTATTGTAACTGTGCGTAGAGGCCCCAGTCTGAGTCCTCCTGTGCTAGGCACCGTACACCCATAAACCAAAAATTCTTTTTGTGATCTTGCAAACCTTCCACTAAAGTGTGTTTCAGTCCTTGATGCTCATTATTCATCTGATTTCTTTTCTGTCTAGACCTGAGAAGGGAAGACCAAGCAAACTAGACAGTTGCAGGAGCACTGAAAATTGACTTGACTGTATTTATCTTCCTTATTTCCTGATTTGGAAGGATATAGAGAGCCATTTAAGGTATCCTGTGATGTTAAGAAAAGAAAGCAAGAAATTAGGAAGGCTATTTCACCTTTATTTGGAAGTGCCATCAAAGCTGCAAAATCTTATGTAACGTGGAAGAAGTGTGATGGGTGATGTGTCAGAATATGAAATGTGTATTATTGCATATTAGTGGTATAGCTTAGACACTATAGTAACATAAAAGTACAGATAAGCTTGCTGGAGAGTCTAGTGGCTGAATAGCCTTTCGTTTTTTGCATATCAAGTTTATCCACAATCATCCAATCCCTTAAATCATGTTTGTGAAAAACACTGATAGCCTGTTTTGTCCAATAGTTTCAGAGTATTAGTCATCCGTGAAGTAAGTGGTGGTATCATCATTTTAAAGATGTGGGAAGAATGATTTAAGGATCACAATTCAAAAGTAGATTCTTTGATTTTTTTTTAAGTGCTTTTATTGTTAGGGGCTCAATTGTAGACAGCCAGAGCTTGCTTTTCAGAGTCCAAGCACCTATACTTCCTAGTGAAGAAAGCAGAAGAAGAATTCAGCTGCCCAAGGTCACATAGAAAATGAGTGGCAGTGTATGGAATGGAAACCATACACTTTTGCTCTTAATTCCCCATTTTAATTACTGGATGATGCTCTCTCTTAACATGTGAAATTTAAAAGGAACATTTTTCTTTGAATACTTCCTGGGAAAGAAGCATTAAAAGCTGCCTCTTTGGGGTTGTTCCTCTATTTTCTCTGGGGTTTTTTTTGTTTTTTTTTTGGGGGGGGGGGGGGG
>NW_017729029.1:30700965-30724812 GCF_001723915.1 Gavialis gangeticus | reverse complement strand
GGGGGGGGGGGGGCGTTACTTCCTTTGATTTTGGGGAAGAAATTGCACTGAAGGGTTACTCTACTGTGTTACAATCTTTGATGCTGCAGATGTTCTCTCTGATGCAGATACAAGACTGTCCTTGGTCAGGTTCACTTTCCCTTTTGCTTAAAAAAACAAAAAAACAAAAAAAAACAAAACAAACAAAAATCCCCGTCTCATAGATGAGATAGTAATGTAAATTTCTTGCGAGTGTTGTGTGTTCTTATTCAGCTCTGTTGTGTCCTGAAGTCCCATACTACAGGCAGTCACATTATTCATAATGAATACATGTACCCTTGTTAACAATTTGCTGAATTTTGAAAGCAATGCTTAATTTCTTCTCTGTATATGTTGTTCATAAATGTTCAAACACATTTTGAATATATGATGTGCATGCTATTTACTTTGCTGTTTTTAGTCAGGCTTTCTTGTTTTTATTTGTGAAGTGTGAATATTGAAGCCATATGGTATTGTTTCTGCTCGGGTTGGATGAAACTTCAGAAATAGGAGATGAATTAACTAAGTGAATAGTAAACAGTGATTTTTTTCAAATGTGAGTTTTTAGAAAATCATTTTGTGCTAACATCAGTCTAACTTTGAGATTCACAAATGACTGCAGGCTGTTCAAATACCTCACAGATAAAGACTAATGTTATCCCCTAAAGAAAGTAGAGTAAGTTTGTTTGTTGGCAAATATATTTGACAATCTATGTTTCTCAATTGAGTAGCTCTGTTCACTGAACTCTATATTTTCCATCAGCTTGGAAGGCTTCCCCTTGCTTGTTCTTCATCCCAAGCTTTCTGAACATATTCAGCTTCATAGTGAAGTGTTATCCTGCCATGAAAATGTCAGAAAACTCATGCGATTTAAGGGTCCTGTTGTGCTGAGATTGATGACATGAGGAATACTTTGCTGTAATACTAGTTAAAGGCATCATGGTCTAGTGCACAGAGCACCAGACTAGAAGTCAAGGAACTTGGGTCTTAGTCTCTGCTCTATCATTGATTTGCTTTATGACCTTGGGAAAATCACTTAATCTCTGTGCTTCTGATTTGCCAGTTGTGAAATAGGTATGCTGATGCTTGCAGCTTTTTTCAGGTGCTTTGAGATCCTCATGTGGAAAGTGCTAACTATACAATAAGTTTGTGTTCTAAGTGAAATTTGGCCACTTCCTTGGTTTGTCTTAATAGCTCAAAAATGATGGACCGTGAACCTCAATTGAAACCTGTGGTTCTTAACCTTCTTAGGCTGTGAAGACACTTTTGACTAGATTCAAGGCGCTCCTCCGAAAATGCCAGCTCCTGGTTTTTATTTGTTTTTTTGACTCCAGAAAAATAATAGATCAATTACTATGTTAAAAAGAACTCAAAGACCACCACAGGTCAAACTTTTTATCACCATAGATTCCTATTTGAAATCTCTGGGTTTAGTTTGTGAGTCATGTTTGAATACATAAGAGTGCTAACATTGCATGGTATTCTGGAGTACCCTTGAAAGGATCTCAAGGCATCCCAGGGTCCTGCAGCATTTCGGTTAAGAATCATTGGTCTAAACTTTGAGCATTTCTTGATCTCCATGTACCTCAGCCTGTAAGGAAACACCTATTTTTGTATATTGCGCATTTCTTATATCAATAAGCCACAGCTGCCACAATGAGTTGGCAGAATTTACATAACATGTTTTGCAGCTTTATACTGCCTGTCAAGAAAGCAGATTCATTCAGTAGACTTGCTACCCCATTTTAAATTATTTTGTTTGAAATTCATTTTTGCTCTGTCCTGCTAATCTTTATTTAGGATTTGCTTTTTCAATTATACATCCATCCCATGTCTTCAGAGTACATGCGAGTTTTCTGCATAGGCTTAGGATGATATGGATCTTTATTTGTATGGCTAGCTTACAGAAGAAGTATTATTACTATATAAGTACTCTTGTACAGCAAAAGTTCTGTTATCCGGCACCCATGGGGAATGGGTGTGCCGGATAACCAAATATGCCAGTTACCTGAGAGGCATCTTTGCCTGGCTCCCGCCATGTCCAGTGCATCAGTATGCTGGGGGACAGGCACTGCACAAATTCTCTTTACAAAAGCTGTAGTTTCAATCTGGAAAAAAAATAAAATGAAGTCAGTGCAGGTACTCCAAATTCATTAGTGTAGAGGAGAAGCATTATGGTTTAATATCCTATTAAAACCTATTGGAAAGACAGGCAGTGCCCTTCTTGTTACTGGGCATGACCAGAGGAGCCTGATGAAGGCTTAGAGGTGATGTGGAACGCACGCTCAACCCTTGCTGGTGTAGCAGATGCACAGTTTTATCAAGTGTTTAAATTGAATGGGCCCTCCAAAAACATCATATTACGAGAAATGAGATTTTAAAAAACGTTTTGGAGTCCTTTTAATTTCCCTTTTGGGAGCAGAGCATGTGGGATGTACTCTGTTTTCTTGGGGTTTTTTTCTTCTCTGTAATCATGACAAAAATTTGATTCACTAAAGAAAGTTGAGATTCCTATGGAATTACAAATACTAGCAGTTGACAATTTTAGAAAAGCACTAAGAGTCCATAATTTATCACAAATTATGAGTTGACAATAGTGAGTGTTGCCAATGACCTCCTTTCACTCTGTGGCTCAGTTAGCATGACCCATGTAGGTATTATCTGTTTCTCCCATTATTACCTCTTGTTAGTACTACTTTAGCGAGCTTTGTGTGCTCATATAAATGTGTGCGCTGTAAAATACAGTTTTAATATTTCTGACTTTTAAATGCGATGATTTCATAGTTTTTATCTGTAGAACAAAAACTCTTTGAAAAGTGTGTTTCAGAGAACAGCATCCAAATAACTTTTAGACGTCTCAAATTAGGCAAGCTTTTTATTTATTGGGAGGAAAAAGCCTTGGAACTATATTAGGATGAAATTGCCTGTATTATTTTAAGGTGGAATTGAGTTTCATCCAATATTAATTTATTTTTGCTGCTCTTTTGACAGGGGGATTGTGTACATTGTGTGAGAGCTTTATTATCATTTAACCTTACCTTTTGAGACTCTCTCTCTCTTTTTTTTTTTTTTTTTAAGACATATTAAAGGGAACATATTAGGCTAAGGATGGACAATGACATTCAGGTTTAAAAACGGAGTGTTTAATGGAATCATTAATAAATGGAAGGAGATTTGTCTGTCAAAAATTAAATAGCAGTATTCTTTGATTAATATCCAAATCTAATCTAAAATAGTTTTAGCCATTTCATACAGGTGACATCTGTGCTTAAATATAATTTTCTTTCCCTGTTCTGGCATGACTGTTAATTACTTACTCAATGTAGTTCAACATTTAGTTAATAAATATGTCAAGCTTTTACCATGGTGTTCTTTTTGCAGAGTTGTGAATTTGCAATTAGTTTTAGATTTACTACATGGTGACAGACAGTGCTGTATAAATAGAGGTTAAACACACAATTTACATATTAATTTCATGATTCATTTATTCAATGATTTATGTGGATATAGATTGTATTTAATCTCTGTGCTGTAGTTGTTTCAGGCATGACGAACAGAATCACTATACTGGCAGAGAAGTAATGATGTCTGTATTGAGCTACAAAATGCTAAGAGGAAAAATAAGAAAGATTTTGAAACATAATGATTCATTAACCTTAATACTTTGTAAGGGGCTAGTGAAAAGCAATAATGGATTTTTAAAGGGGCCATATATATACATTTTGAGGAGTTTGATGCTTCATCTTGTCACCATAAAAGGCATATTAACATTAGATACATGTGTGCTCATTCCTGTTCCCTTTGAAGTTACTAGATTGCTTGTTTGCCATTTACTTTGTACCAAGGATCTGCCTACGTGAATCCTCTTGTGGCCAAAACGTCAAACCCGTGAACACGTGCATATGCTTAATTTTAAGTATGTTTACTAGGACCCTGGAGCCAATGAATATAGTTGTTTGACTTAAAATTAAAATCATGAATAAGTATTTGTAGGGTTTGGCCTTGAGTTGAAAAAATGTCAAGGCATAGGATTAACATACTTTTTCTTTCTAATAAATTAATTTTTAAGTTGTTAAGTTTATTTATAGTGTATTATGTTTTATGCAATTTAATTATGAAAATTTCCTGTTTTAAGGAGCTCTATTTTATCTTCTGTATGCCTTAATGAATAATAACCATGAGTGAGATGAAAAGTAAAGACATTTTCTTACTACTTCTAGTTTACATATATAAAATATGTACGTGTGTCTGAGTATGTGTGTGTGCACGTGCACATGTATGTGTGTTTGTGTGTACATGTAATACAGACTAAGAGAGAGCATAAGTATTTTAGGGATTTTTTTAGGTTCAGTTAAGTTTACATTTAAATAAATTTATTTCAGAGAAAGCATTTAGTGATATGTTTGTTTAGAATATGTTCTTTTAATGTAAAACTATTTTCATCTTAAAATCTCTTTCCTTGAAGTCAACTATATAAAATGGAATAAAGCTCATTAGTCATAGTGAAGATACACCTTTGACTTAATTTAACAGATTATGGCCCTTAAACTGACTTGATTTGCCTCAAACAAATGGTTTAACATTAGCATTTTGTTCTTTTTACCGAGTACATGGAACTGACCTCTGTAATTTCTTTTGCCATAATTCGACTTTCAAAAGCTCTTCATGTGTTAACTGCTAAAGCTTCAGATTAGGGGCCAGGTCTTGTAGTTATTCTGAATTTGGGACTCCTGTTGAGATAAATGGGAGCTCTGCAAGTGGAGAGCATTAATCTAGAACTGGGATTTATGGAATAAAATTATTTTGGAGAAAAAGGGGGACAGATGCGTTGATATGATCTGCTTCTAGTTTTAGAATCGTATATAAGCATATATCTAGATACAGATTCTTTTAGCATGTATAAAATCCTCCCAAATCACTACAATAATGTAGTTGTTGAATCTTTTATTGTTGATTTTATTTTGTAGTCACTTCCCACAACATACAATAGTTTTTGATTCTGTACTTGGTCTGTGTTCAAAAGTCCCATTGATTTTTGTTTGGAGTTTTGTATATATAATGACAAGTATACTTCCAGTTTTCCAGGCACTTCAGAATACAAAATGAAAGCTAATGCCAAACACTTAGGGGTTGTATTCAAGGGCTGAATGCATGAACAGAAGTAATGGTTTAGTTAAAGCAGCTTAACAGAAGTATAAAAAAGTGCTTCACCTGGCACAAATGAAAACTGAAGCAGCTACTTCTTCAGTCCACCGTGATTAATAGCACAGTATTCAGTTCTCTAAAGACCTGAAATATGTGGATTTTGAAGAACTCAAAAGGATTTTATCTTGAGGGGGAAATAGTTAAACAAAGATCTTTTTATTTTAAGACGGGTATTTGAAAAAGTAGTTTCAAATCACTTTGTTTAAAACTTTTTAATTTAATAATTTGAAGAAAATTAAGTAATCCTATTTTCTTAAAAAAATGAGTTCTGTCATAGACTACTGTAGTATTAGTTGTCTTCTCAATGAGCAGTGCCATCTAGAGTATACACTTAAGAGGGAGATGCAAAGAAAAATCTGGGTCAAATCTCTTTTCCTTGTAGTATAGATCTACTAGTGAAAATATCTCAAAAATTAAAGGTTGTGGCACAATTTCAAATAATATATCAGTATGCCTACATTGGCATGGCATAAGGAAGCAATTGTGACTTAAATATACTTGCCTACACACACATGCATGTTCTATATATGTTTATATGCATGTGTTCATTCACAGATAGGTCTGTCTAGTTCAATTTGATTTCCATTCATTTCACTAGTGTGCTGTATGTTAGTTTTTGCTTCTTAACTGAATTCCTGAAAATTGTTAGTATATGCAGAGTTAAAGCATCACTTTTAAACCCCTTGAAATTGGATGTGCTGAGTTGCTGACTGCAGGGAGCAGGTGTCAAACAATATTTAAATGACATTCTCCACAAAATAAATATTGAGCTGCCCTGTCACTTTGGTGAGAGAATAATCTGCTAAAAAAAATCCCATTCATTGTAAACCGCCTCTGACATTTGTTCTTCAGGAATTATTTGCAGTTTATCTTCTGAGCTGGAGCCTTTTATCAGCACAGCAGTTGAACTGCAGTGTAAAAAAAATGGTAATTGAGTATTTTATCAAACGCTTCCAACAAAACGGACTTTGCAAGTCGTAAATGAAGATTAAAACCATTGTTGGCAGGGATGAACAAATTGGAATGATTTATTATCTGAAACATCAATATGTCACTGCTCAGAAATAAAATAAAAAAGAAACAAACAACTCCCCCCTCCAAAATTGTGCGCACAGTCTCAGCCAAGCAATGGAAGGTAAATACATGTTTTAATTATTTGTGCTAGAGAAGCTGTTTAAAAAAAAAAAAAAAAGAAGAGAAAGCATCATCATAATGGCACAGCTGCTCTGGGACATTATGTGAGGAAAAGAGACAGTAATAAAAGAACTGTGTCAAAGGAAAGCAACTCTGAATGTGTACTTCAGTGCTCCTGATTACAGAAGGAAGATTAAATATTATAAATGGAGCAATTTGGCAAAGTGGATTTACTACTTGTGTTTAACGCCTAAATAGCCAAAGCTTTTAAAATGGGCTTTATCTCACTTATCTGAAATAGCTTTTAAAAATGGTATCTGAAGAATACATATCTCAAAAGTGTTTTATTTGAACTATTTAAATTTTGGAATGCTTAAGAATAAACTAAGCACTTATCTTTGTCTTGAGACTGCAACGTAGAGGAGCCAAAACTATGCTAGTATTGTAGGATTTGGGATTTTATAAGTCTGTTTAAAGCTGTATAGACTTGATATGATGTAGTGCTGGATCTCAGTTTGGAAAGGTCACTTTTTTATGCATTGGTTGCTGTCTTCACCATAAGTTGTCCAGTTAACAGTTGGCTACTTGTGTGCAGAGTATTAAGACCAAAGTATGTTACTGAAAATTACCCTTATTTACAAAGATGCCTTCAAATACTTACTTAAAATTCTCTTTTGCCATTTTGTCTGCAGAACACTTTACAGTGTTCTTTGTAGAGCATCTAGCCCAGTGGAAGTGTTGCTTCTCAATTATAGCTCTAGACGTACTTCAGTTATACCAGTAATAAGTTCAAGAGTCATGATTTTTCTGATAAATAACATTCTACTACTTGTGTATGTAAACTATGTTAAAAGAATGTTGAAAGAACTATGTTAAAAGAATAACAAGTAAGTGAACTATGTTAAAAGAATGTTATTGAAGTAATAAAATCCAGCACACAGAAGTTATACAATGTTAAAAGTCAAGGTTGGTGGTCTCCCTTTCTGGATTTTTTTCATCCAGGTCAACCCCATTTTCTTGTTCTGGTCTCTCTGTCTAGCCAGTCTTGGTTCTTCTTCTTCCCCCCCGGGGACCCTGGCTTCTTGCCAGAATTGTTTACCTTTTCTCTCCATCTCTTCCTACTCGGTCCATTGTTTCCCAATTTTTTTCATCTTGTTCTGCTAACTTCACACCAGTCTCAGTTTTCTCTCTCCACCCTTTGATTCCCTTTTCAGTTTTCAAACCTAATCTCTTGGCCAGTCTCAATCTTGATCTCACAGGCTGTTTGTCCTTCCTGGCCCTCCTCTGCAATATTTTATGGTCTAGATCTCATCTCTCTTGCTTGCAAATAAAGGTGGCTGCTTCTTCCACACTGGTTGCCAGCAAAGGAATAATTGAGTGCACAGGAGAGACAGACTGTCTATTTTCAGGACATACAGACATGCATTTGAAGCACTTAAAATTCTGCTCCAATTTGTGCTTCAAATTCAGACCACTGCTGTGTTGTACAGATGCATGGCCCCATCCAGGTGCCCCTCAAGAATGCTTCAAAATCATTGTGATGGCATGCAGTGAAGATAACACAGCTCAAAGCAATCCTGGCTGGGTCATGAGTGACTGTGGGGGAGGGGAGGAGGCTTGGCTTAGAGGGTTGGGGGCACAGGTGGTTTTCTCCTCGATCCTCCCAGTTACGGGTCATGGGCACAGGAGTAAGAGATATGTTGAAGAAGTAGACAGAAGACTGAAACGTTGAAGGCTTTAGCTTCTTCAATAACAGTCTGCATCTCAGGGAGAGAGGCAGCAGTCTGTTGGGAAGAGAAGGCATTCACCTCACCCCAACAGGAAACTAGCTTTTTTTGCCCAGTTTGGGTGATCTGCTTGACAGAGCTTTAAACTGAGCTTGCCAGGGGATGGGCAGACAACCACCAGAACAAGCCCAGGAAGAGATAAGCCCATAATCAGCAGGTCAAGAAATACAACAGAATTTTACTCCTCCACCAACCCATGGACGGCACTTTCCTAAGTGTACAGAAAAGCCTAGGGCTTCCAATGGCAGGCTTAGCTGCCTGTACACTAATGCCAGGAGCATGGGAAACAAACAGGAGGAACTGGCCTTCCTGCTAAGCAACAACAAATATGATCTCATAGGAATAATGGACACCTGGTGGGACTCCACCTATGACTTGGACCACAAGTATAAATGGCTATGAGGGATTGTGCTGAGAGGAAGGGCGGGGTTGTAGCTCTCTATATCAAGGAGCAGTACACTTTCCTACTAGCTGACATTGGCACCCAAGGAGGGTGATTTGAAACACTCTGGGTTAGAATATGCGGAAAACGTGGTAAAGGAGATATAACTGTAGGAGTCTATTATAGACTTCCTAGCCCAGGGGGAAGTGCTTGACCACAAATTCTCTAGGGAACTAACAGAGGCTGAACATTCTTGGTGCATGGTTGTCATGGGTGATTTCAACCACCCTGACATCTCATGGGAGGAACATTCAGCCAGACCTTACTGGTCACATAGCTTCTTCACCTGCACTGATGAGCTCTATCTGACTCGAAGTTCATGGGCCAACAGGAGGCGAGGCATTGCTTGATCTGGTTCTGGCCAAAGGGGATGACCTAGTGAGCAACCTGAGGATTGGAGGGAAGCTTGGTAACATTGATCACCTTCCATATCCATGGCAAAACTGGCAAAACTGGCCAAACATCACAAAACTGGCAAATCAGCAGTGCAGAAATCGTTGACTTCTGGAAAGCTGACTTTCACAAGCTCAGAAGGTTGCTTGTCGAGGCCCTGAAAGATCGTGATCTGACAGGGATGGGAGTCCAAGATGAGTGGTCACTCTTTAAGCACAGAGTCCTAAAAGATCAAGAGAAGTTCATTCTGGCCTGCAGGATGGGTTATTAAAAGGGCTGGGAACCCACTTGGCTAAATAGGGAGCTCATCGACCTTCTTAAAAGAGAAGCTTATAAGGGTTGGAAGACTGGAAATAACGAAGGAGGATTATGTATCACTGGCCTGCACCTGTAGGGAGTAGACAAGAAAAGTCCAGGCTGAAACTGAGCTCAAGCTGGGAATCGAGGACAATAAAAAGTCTTTCTACAGATGCATAGGAAGTTGAAAGAAAAGTAAGGGCAACTT
Organism: Gavialis gangeticus; assembly: GCF_001723915.1. Classification (NCBI taxonomy): domain Eukaryota; kingdom Metazoa; phylum Chordata; order Crocodylia; family Gavialidae; genus Gavialis; species Gavialis gangeticus. The sequence continues at coordinate 30,715,328 of NW_017729029.1, read as the reverse complement.
TGGACACCTGCTAAATCAAACGGGGCAGCTGACAGCTGACACCCAGGAAAAAGCTATTCTCAATGATTACTTTGCATCTGTTTTCACCAGCTCAAGGGGATCACCCTGTGGCAGACTAGTAGAGGGCACTCCTGCGCTGAGCTACCCACCTCACTGCCCCCGACCATCTACCATGCTCCAAGTGCATCTTCTGGGGTGCCTCACAGCTGTCCAACCCCCTTCCTGGAGCATACCCGCAAGCTTGGGGTAATCGCTGTCCCCACCCAGGGGTCTGGACTGTTTCTGGGCCCTGTGCCCCCTGAGGTACACAGACCTTGTAGACCTTGAGGGTACTTGACCCACTGCAAGAACTTGGGGTGTTTCCCTTAGTCCAAAGCACAAAAAGTAGCTTTGCTTACCTGAACGTATGGAATTTGAAGGCATGCCCCCAATCCCTCTCTCAATGAGTTCACCACACCTGTATAGTGGAGAGTTTTATTGGTTAAAGAGGGTGGGCTTGGGGAAGGGTACAGGATAGAGAAGTATCAAAGAATAAGCTTAGAGCAAACAGTGTCAGCTAAGTAGCTGTTTGATATGCTTCTACATTATAGCAAGCTATATATCTAGATAAGTTCCAAGTAGTTTACTCACTCAAGCATCCTGAGAGAGAGAAAAAAGGTTGCAGATCTTCTGGTTGCTGTAGGTATCTCTGCATGGGTGCTGTGCCTCCTCCTGGGCAGTTTTGACTTTTATAGGCCTTTTGACATCACCTACCTGACCAATCCTGGCCAGGTATAGTTGGATACCAACCAACCAATTTAAAAAGCATTATTGGTTAGCTCCTAGTGACAGGGTTCAAGCACCTGCCCCCATGCCATGATGTCAATGCTAACACAATAGAGAGCTTGGTCCACCTGGCCCAGGTCACATAGGCACTGCTGGTTGCTTAGCAACTGGTTAACGGAAAGGTGACAAGACAATGGCAAGAAAGGAAAAACCAAAACGAAAAGAAGACTGAGAAGAAACTACCATGGATTTTTTTTACTGAGCCGTGGGCATGGGCATGCTGTGTCCAGAAGGGTTACCTTTTGTATCCAAAACAGAAAATACACAACATACAAGACTGGCTATAGCATCCATACACATAGAACATCAAGGGAAGTTGGGGTGTCCCAGTGCCAGACAGCTCTTGGATAGGCCTGAGTCCCTCTGACCTGTTATCCAGAGTGTTTTCGCAACAGTGCATCTGCTACCCTACCATGTGTTGGTTTTTCTTAATGTGCTTGACAGTGAAGTTGAACTTCTGAAGCTGCCAGGCCCATCATTGAAACTTGGCGTTGGTGTTCTGTATGGTTTGCAACCATTGAAGTGGGGCATGGTCAGATTGGATGGTGAATTGCTGTCTCCAGAGATGGGGCCTCAGTTTAGTCAGTGCCCAAATGATGATTGCCAAACGCTCTTTCTGGATCGGAGACAGATTCTACTCACAGAGAATTAACTTCCGGCTCAAGTAGGCCACAGGGTGTTGTGTTCTTTTGTGCTCTTGCAGGAGTACAGTTCCCAGTTCTCTGAGGCATCTGTGGCTATGCAGAAGAACTTAATATAGTCTGGCGCCTTCAGAATTGGCTGTTTGACCAGGGCAGCCTTTAGTGTGTCAAATGCCCCTTGACACTCCAGCTTTCAGACTACTGGATCAAGGTTGTTTTTCTTTGTCAGCTTGTGCAGGGGAGCTGCAGTCGCTCCAAAACCAGAGACAAACCTTCTGTAGTATCTGGTCAGACCAAGGAAGGCTCTTACCTGCTTCTTGGTTTGTGGGGTTGGCCAGTCTCTAATGGCTTCGATCTTATCCCACAAGGGAGCAATCATGCTTAAATACATCACTTCAGATAATGCCAGTTGGCACTTCTTGGCTTTCATGGTAAGACCAGCCTGCTTGATCTTACCTAACACCATGGTCAGATGAATCGTGTGATTCAAAGTCCTGACTGAAGATGGTGATGTTGTCGATTATAGGCCATTGCAAACTGCTCACATCCTTGTAGCAGGTTATTAATCAGTCTTTGAAAAGATGGAGGAGAATTGCATATACCGAAAGGTAAAACAGTAAACTCAAACTGCCCCCTGGCCATGGTAAAGGCAGACTTGGCTATGGTGTCTGGATTCAGTGCCATCTGCCAAAACCCTTTGGACAGATAGTGGAGATGAACTTGGCTGGGCCCAGAGTATCAAGCAAAGAGTCCATCCTGGGAATGGGGTAAGCATTGGGGGTGGTAATGGCATTCAGCTTCCTGTAGTCCACACAGAACCTGATGGTCCCATACTGCTTCCAGACAAGTACCACAGAGCTGGCCCAGGGACTTATTAAAGGCTGTATTACTCCCAGCTCCAGCATATCAGCAAGCTCACACTTTATTTCTTGCATCACCTTTGCATTGACTGTGTAAGGTCTGGATTGGATAGGGCGATGGCTGCCTGTGTTTATAGTGTGTACCACCAAGTTCGTTTTACCTGGTTTGTTTGAGAACACTGTCTCAATGTCCTTCGGAGCCACATGCAGCTTGTCCTTGTCCTGGGAGGGCAGATGATCTGACAGGCAAAGTTCCTCTATTCCTGCCTCTCCTTCCACACATGACTGGGTCCTCAGGTGACCCTTTGACCAAGGGAAACCAAAATATAACATCACTTCTGTTAACATAGGGTTTAAGCATGTTTACATGTACCACCATGGGCCTGTTATCTGACCTGCTTCTGTTCACCACATAACTCACATCATCCGGCCTGTCCAGGATGATATGGGGACCTTCCCAAGCTGCTTGCAGCTTCTCTGTTTTTAGTGGCAGGAAAACCATGATCTTATCCCCTCATTCAAAAGTGCACAAGTGAGCCCTTTTATCATACCAGACACTCTGCTTCTCCTGGGGCTGAGCTAGGGAGTCTTGCACTACCTTCATCATATCAGTTAGCTCTTAGTGAAAGCTTAGCACATACCCTACCACAGATGTTTTAGTGGAAGAGATCTTCCCTTCTCACTCCTCTCTCACAAGATTGAGAGGACCCTTAACTTGCCTTCTGAATATCAACTCAAATGGCAAGAACCCCGTAGACTCCTGAGTTACCTCTTGGTAGGCAAAAAGCAAATGCAGAAGTTTCTTATCCTAGTCATTAGGGTTAGAGTCTATGTAGGCCTTCAGCATACCCTTCAAGGTCCTATTGAAACTTTCTACGAGTCCATTCATCTGTGGGTGATGGGCTGTGGTCTTGCGGCATTTGAACTTGCAGCACTCCCACAGGCACTCCATCACCTCAGCCAGGAAGTTCCCACCCCTCTGTCAGGATCTCAGAGGGGAAGCTCAGCTGGAAGAAGATCTTGGTCAGGGTGTCAGCAACTAGGGGTACCTCTGGAGGCCAGGGCAACTGCCTCCAGGTATTGTGTCATGAAATCTACAAGAGTCAGGATGCATTTCTTCTCTTTATGAGTCTTATGCCTCAGATGGCCCACAATGTCTATCCCACTCTTTGGCAAGTTTGTTCAATGATGGGGAGGGATGGTAGGGGAGGCTTTCTCTTGTCCCCACTCTCGCCTGTCTGCTGGCCCGCTTCACAGGATCTGCAATAATCTGTCACCTTCTGGGCTAGCCTGGGCCAGTAAAAGTTTGCCTGCAGCCACTGGCGAGTCTGGCCCCAGCCCATGTGACCAGCACAAGGTAAATTATGAGCCATAGAAAATAATTGCTGCCTGAACTTGAGGTACCATGAACTGGTAATAGGGCTCCTAGGACTTGGCATGTTTCCTAGGCATTTGTAACTGATAAGGAGTCCCTTATCCCAGACCACCTGCTCCCTCTAATCCAGGGTGAACTCTGTCTCTTGTTCATGGGCCACCCTGTGGAGTTCTTCCAAGCTGGGGTCCGCTAGAACCTCCTGCCTGAACTCCTGCCTAGGGAGCTCTGGTGTACACTTCAACCATGGAGGTGTTTTCTACCTTCTCGAGAGTCTCAGTTTCCCCTGTCACTGACTGACTGGGCTCCTTGGGGCTGTCACTTAACCACACCCTGAGGTTGCTGGTTTTCTCTGGCTGGCAAGTGGTCATAGCCAGGGGGGTTATCAGGCCCTGGGAGGTTTCCACACCTCCCACCTTCACCTTCCTGCTCTTTTGGTGAGTCACTACATTAATGTGGTATGGTTCGCTGAAACTTCCCCATGCTCGTTTTAGCCACTCAAGTTCCATAGTATCTCTCCCCACCAATATGGGAACAGGAGCCTCTTTCAGCACCCCTATTTCTTTGTACATCCTTCAGCCTCTCCAGTCAATGGGGAGATGGGCTACCGGTACCTCGAAAGACAGGCCCCACCCCTTCTATGGTCAGGATCCTCCCCTGGACTATATCGAAGGGCAAAATGAGGTTGGCATTAATTAATGACACACTGGCCCCTGTGTCCATTTCCCTGATGAGGGTTCTCCCTTTTACTGTTATCTCAGTCCAGTGGGTGGCTGTCATCTCCTCTGGGTTTGTAATCCTGTAGCAACAGGTACGCGCCTCAAACTGGCTCAGGTCTCCCTCCTCGCTGCTTACAGCTGTTGCACAGCTGACAAGTTTGGTGGTGTTGCTTTGCTTTGGGCAGTTGGACTTGAAGTGGGCAGACTTCCCTCAGTTAAAGCAACCCTTCTTTTCCAAATTGGGCAGCTTGACTGGAGACACCCTGCACCACGCAGGAGGTGGCCCACTTTCCCTTTTTGGGCCTGGCACTCACTTCCCCCCTTTTTGGAACGCTTTCTGTTCTTTTCCAAAGTGGGGAGGCCTTCTGTCCAGCTCCTCTCGATTTAGCAAGAGCTGCTTAGCAATGTTAGCTGCCTCCTTGGTGGTTTTGAGTTCCCTGTCCTTGATTAGGTGTTTAATCTGTCTGGGGCACTGGAAATAGAATTGGTCCAGTGCCATGAGTGCGTCCACCCCTTCCATGGTGTTAACTTTGGCTCCCTCTTTCCATTTCTGATCTAAATCCTCCAGCTGAGCCACGATCTCATTTAAGGATTGTCCTGGCAGTGGGTTGTTATTACAAAACTATTTTCCAGAAATAATCTGGCCCCAACCTATACCTTTCAAACACAGCATCTTTAAAGGTGTCATAGTCATTCACTGACTTGGGAGGGCAGGCTGTTCAGGATAACAGACATGTTGCCAGTTACCAGCCCAGCAGTAAATCTCATATATCCCCCTTCTTCCATGTTCCATCAGTGTGCTTTTCAAAATTACCCAGAAACACCTCTGGATCATCCTCTTCTTTGTACCAGGTGAAGGTCAGGGTATTCATTCTGGGGGGTGCAGCTGTCACCTGTTGAGGTGGATTGATTGGAACGCCAGTGTCTTGCTGCCTTTCGATTAGTTCAAGTTCATGCTTGTGCTTGAGCCTTGCCTCTTTGGCTTCATGCTCATGCTGGTGCTGCTTTGCCTTGTGCTGTTCCTTCTCATGCTCAGGCCGGGAGGTACTGTGCTTCCCTTTCTTCGCATTTGATCTGGGCCTCTTTGGCTTTAAGTTCCAGCTTGTGTTGCTCATTCTCCAGCTTTCATTCCTCAATCGCAAGCTTGCGTTCCTCAAGCTTGCATTGGGCCTCCTTCTCAGCTAGCTCCTTTTCATGAAGATGAATCTGCTCTCTGAGCATTTCTAGCTCCACGGGGTTCTCATTTGCTGGGAGAAAGTTAGAGGGAGATTCCTTGTCATGATCGTAGTCCCGCAGGGCTCTAATTAGGTCCTTTTTCTTTCACCCCTGTGGTATGGGGAGGCTTCTCTCCTCCAGTTTCTTCACCAGTTTGTCCATGGACAGGGTATCACAATGGTCAGTCATTCTAGCTAGCCACTCTAGCCAGTTGACCCGATGCCAAATTAAAGGTTTGTTTTCTCAAGGGTTTTCAGTGACTTTATTTCCTTTCCCCAAATTATGCCTTTGAGACAGCAGGCTGTGGGATCCCACGGCTCCCACCTCATGTGGCGGACCAGTAGGGGGCACTGCTGCACTGAGCCATCCACCTCACTGCACCCAACCACCTACCACACTGAGTGCCTCCCCTGGGACACCTTGCATCTGGCCGACCCCCTTCCTGGAGCACACCCGCAAGCTTGGGTTAACTGTCCCCACCCAGGGGTCTGGACTGTTTCTGGGCCCTGTGCCCCCTGAGGTACACAGGCCTTGTAGACCTTGAGGGTGCTTCCCTTAGTCTGAAGCATAAAAAGTAGCTTTGCTTAGTTGAACATATGGAGTTCAATCCCTCTCCCAATGAGTTCACCACACCTGTACAGTGGAGAGTTTTATTGGTTAAAGAGGGTAGGCTTGGGGAAGTATCAAAGAATAAGCTTAGAGCAAATGGTGTCAGCTAAGTAGCTGTTTGATATGTCTTGACTTATATAGGCCTTTTGACACCTACCTGACCCAGTCCTGGCCAGGTGTAGTTGGACACCAACCAACCAATCTGAAAAGCATTATTGGTCAGCTCCTAGAGCAATAGGGGTCAAGCCCCTGCCCCCATACCATGATGTCAGTGCTAACAGAATAGAGAGCTTGGTCCACCCCTTCTCACCTGGTCCAGGTCACGTAGGCAGAGCTGGTTGCTTAGCAACTAGATGACACACAGGTGAGAAGACAATGGCAAGAAAGAAAAAAACCCCAAAAGAAAAGACTAGTATGGAATTTTTCCACACACCCTGCCTGACAGGACAGGATTACATGGGTATGGGTGACCAAACTCATGGTGCTTGGGTGAAGTTCCTGAAGATTGGGAGAGGGCCAATGTGGTGCCTGTCTTCAAGAAAGAAAGAAAGGAAGATCCAGGGAACTACAGACCAATCAATTTGACCTCAATCCCTGGGAAGATCTTGGAGAAATTTATCAAGGAATCCATCAATAACAGGCTGACAGAAGGCGTCATTCTGAGAGACTGCCAACATGGCTTTGTTACAGGTGGGTCATGCCTGACCAGCCTCATCTCCTTCTATGGCCAGGTGCTGCGTCACCTAGATAGGGGGGGAGAGAAGTTGATGTCATTTACTTGGATTTCAAAAAAGCCTTTGAGTTGGTCTCCCACAATATCCTCATGGCAAAATTGGGGACTGACTTTGACAACCTCATTGTCTGATGGCTGGGGAACTGACTCCATGGTTGGACCCAGAGAGTGATAGTCGATGGAATGAAGTCAACATGGCGCATGGTGACCAGTGGCGTCCCTCAGGGTTCAGCACTCTTTAATATATTCATTAACAATCTGGATTTGGGTGTCGGAAGCGGACTGGCTAAATTTGCGGATGACACCCAACTATGGGGAAGTGTGGTTATGCTGGAGGATAGGCTGAGGATTCAGACAGACTTGGTCAGACTCACAAGGCGGGCGTGCAAATATAAACCTGATGACCTTCAATATAGAGAAATGCAAGGTGCTCCACTTCAGGAGAAAGAACCCACACCATACCTATAGGCTCAGCAGTGCTTCACTCACTAGCACTACATCGGAAAGAGACTTGGGGGACATGACTGACTGTCTAAATGAATGAATGAATGAGCCATCAATGTGATGCCACAGCTGACAAAGGCAATAAAACCCTGGCTTGCATCTACTGATGCATCTCAAGACCCAAGATGTCATTCTTCCGCTTTATCCAGTGTCGGTGAGGCTGCAGCTGGAGAACTACATCCAGTTCTGGGCTCTGCACTTTAAAAAGGATGTGGAGAATCTCAAGAGAGTCCCGAGCAGAGCCATGTAAATAATCAGAGGTCAAGAGAGCAGGCCTTATGAGGAGAGCCTGAGAGGCATGGGACTCTTCAGCTTGGAAAACCATAGGCTCAGAGGGGACTTGGTGGTAGCCTATAAGTATATCAGGGTGTACATCAGGATCTGGGAGAACATCTGTTCACCAGGGCTCCTCTAGGGAAGACAAAGTCCAGTGACTTCAAACTACTGGAAGACCGTTTTAGACTGGACATAAGGAAAAACTTCTTTATTGTCCGAGTCTTCAGAGTCTGGAATAGACTCCCCGCTTCTCCCCCCCGCCAGAAGTGGTGCAAGCACCTACTCTGGACACATTCAAGTTGCATTTGGATGCTTATCTTGCTGGGGTCATCTGACCCCAGCTGACTTCCTGTGCTTTGGGTAGGAGGCTTGACATGATCTCACAAGGTCCCTTCCAGCACTAATGTCTAGGAAGTCTATGAAATCTATGAAGTTGTTTTCCAGTTGGGGTATGAATTAGGGGGTTATTTGCTACTCCAGCATCCTGTCTGACTGGAAACCTCAGTGAGATGAATCATCATCATTTTGCATTCTAGCAATTTCCAAAGGGTGACTCCCCCCATCATCAACACTTAAAACTTGGTAACATTTGAATAGATTTTTATGGGGCATTTAAAAGGTGGATTTTTATTTCTGTCCATGTCTTGCCAGCTTACAGATTCCTACCACAAGAAAAATGGGGTTAGATCTTTCTAAAGAGAAGATCATCTGAATATTTTTAAGATGGAAAAATGGTATTTCCCCCTAATCTCATTCTCTGAATTGGCTGAATCGGGGGTAGGGGGAGCTTGTGGCAAACAAACATTTTTGCTGAACTGGTTAGCATTGTTACAAGCAGTAGAAAGGTTTTTATAAAGAGAAATACTGGGCAACGTTAGTATTATATGGTGCTACTAGTCCTGCTTTTATTTGTAGAAGAAAACCATTAGTGAGTTCCTCATCTAGATAGGGGATAAAAAGTGGGGGGAAAACTTCACCATAATATGACTTTTCATACAAGCATAATTTTTTTCATGGGTTTCTAACATTCCAAGTCAGAGTGCGCTGTTGTCAGCTAATGGAAAACTTAAAATGTTACCTTAAAGCCATTCTGTTCATATTTCTTAATTTTTAGGGCTGTAAGATTCTGCATTGACTTGCTACTAATAAGGAGATTGGAGTTAAAAGAGAAATATTATGTTCTGGAAATGTAGCTGCTTAATGCTGTTCAGTCAAAATAACGATCAGGTTGGCCCAGTGGAAACTCTTCTGTAAATTAATATATAAAGGACAACATCTATAGCCCCAGCTGCATCATTTCTTCACTCATGACAAATTTCTTCCCTCCCCTCATTGATTCTTTTTTTATCTGTGACCTTGCCTAAATTGAGAAATTCCATTTAAATGTAATATAGGACCAAGGGTATGAAAAACTCAGGAAAAAATCTTAATTGTTTTTTTCACCATTTGAACATGCACTATATGTTTTATTTAAAGTGGGGGAAAAGGTGCTGATAAATTGAGGCTTGAAGGATTTTTTTTTTTTTTCCACAACCAAAGTGAACAAATCAAAAGTTACTTGTTTCTGCTAGCACGTGATATTGATGTTTTTAAGAACATTTTCTAATTTGTTTCCTGAGAGTGAAAATTGGACAAATGTTATATCTGAAACAGCATTTTTCCCCTAAGATTTCAGTAAGAATATATAATTTATTGGCTGTGACAGATTTGTAAAGAAGAACAACTGTTAAATTAAAAGACAGTGTTTAAATGTTTATCAGGATCATCACAGGGTTTTGGATTATTAAAACTTGCATGTCAATATTATTTGGGAGCTAAGGGTTCTTAGAAAGAGAATTATAAAAGGCAGTGTGTATTGTTTTCTTTTATTCTAAAAGTTTTGTTTTTCTTAGGGCACAAAACACTTATACTTTGTATGTTGTTACCAAATTTAGAAAGTGAAAAACAGAGAGGTTAATGAAATTATCATCTGAACTTTCAGGAAGGAAGGTCTAAAGGAGGCTCATGAATCAGTGATTTTATTTTTTTCTTTTTGAAGTAAATTTATTGATTTTTTTTTTTTTTTTTCATGTCTGTTGTCAGTGGGTATGGTGTATATTTCAATGCGAATATATTTAGGTAGCAGGTTCAGAGCTGCTCAACATGGAGTTTTTTAACCAATTTAACTAGGTCTGGGTGTGGTTATAAGCAGATAACTGCCAAGGACTATAGCAACCTCATCCAGATTTAATTGGACCTATTATATCAACGGGACAGAAATATTTATTACTTGGATCTTTTTCTACACCAGCAGCATGGATCATAGGACTTCAATAGACCTTGAGAAATTTTATGCTTTACAGGTACAGTAGGTTCTGACCAGGGATCCTGGTTTTTTTTAATGAAAAAAATGAGATACCACTATATATTTATTTATATTTATAGATTAAATTGTGAAATATAGACTATACATTTATATGTTAGCGGTGTTTCATTTTAATCACAGAAAAATGTGGATTTTGGGTTACATTTTAATCCAAAAATTAGAGATTTTTTTTCAGATACAACCAGAATCCCTGGTTCTGACTAACGCTACAAAACAATGAGGTGTTATGATCTTAAATTATCTGGAGTTCTGACATGGGTAAGTGATAGTCCATAGATCCAAGTGAAAAAAGCAAATGTACCTGAATACTTACTTTGATTAATTTAAGCATGTGGGTCTTTCTGTATTTTGTGAGAGCATGCCAGGTAGCAGTAGTGGTATATCATATGTTAAATCTATCTCTTGTGTAGCTAAGAAATTTATAAAAATATGGAAAATATGTGTCTATCAATAAAGGACCTGATTTTACCCAGGGGGCTACAATTTAGTCTTTACCAGCTCAAAAACCCTCTACTTAAAACTACAGCAGATTTTGTTTCTTGTTTTGTCCATTTGTTAAAGCAGATTTTATAATAGCAATTACAGCAGGCAGACAAATGAGTGAGTTGCTCATATAGGGCCTGTTTGTTACCTTTCATAGGGATGTGGTTATACTTTGGCTTATCTGTAGATTGCATCCCACAGTAGTATTCTGTGTTAATCATATGATTCATTTGCAAACTCCAGACTTCGTGCTTCCTTAGTGGAGTTGGAATTAACATACCTGAGATGCTAACTGTGTTGGCTTATTATCTTTATTGGGCTAAATAATTTTGCATGTTCCCTAGACTGTGTGTTTCTTATGCAGACAACCATAACGGTCATGTTATTTCTTCAGTTGTCTAGATGCATGCAGTGTGCAGTGCTATGGCTGGTTTATGCAGTTGGTTCATCTACCAGTGGGGTGGATCATAGGGCTCTGTGGGCCAGATCTGACCCACAGGCTGTATGCTTGACGCCCCTGATATAAGGAGCCTGGAATTGCTGTGTTTTTTTAAAGTGGGAGCAGAATTGCCATTTCTTTGGCCCCCTCCAGACATTAATTTAATCACATGATGGGAGATGAGGAATTTTATCTCAGAACCCAAGTATCGTGAATCCTGTCATATCAGTCCTTGAATGCCTGGTATGGCAAGATGCACAATCTTTGAGATCCAGGATAGAATTCCTCAGATCCCATCCTGTGTTTGCTTTAAAGGGTGCACATGCAGCTTGGCACTGGGGAGCCACTTCCTTAAACTTGCAGGGAACCCTGCATCAGAGGCTGGCTTTCTGGTGCTGAGCTCCCTGCATACTGGGAAATGTAAATTGACTTAAAGTTAGTCTGGCACCAGGGATTCAGTCTCTAATGTGGGACTCCCCATGTGCTGGCAAATTGTAAGGGCACAGGGGCAGCCCAGCACCAGCGTGAAGCTCCTGAGTCTGGATTCTCTGTATGCCTATTGGACTAACATGTCACACATTTAGATTAAAGCATAATGCAAACTAGGGACCACATTTAATGAGTAACATCTTTGTTGCTGGTTTGCCATTTTTAGCTCATAATAAATTACTCAAATATATGGCACATTACAATTTGTCATATGATTTACACATCCATCTTGCAATGAATGTAACATATAGAGCTTTTTCCTGTACTCCAAGGACATTGAGGACCAATATCGATTGCACCATGTTGTGGGGTATTCTCAAAAGGTAGTCTGTCCTTAGAGACTCATCTTTCCAATTAGAACAGAAGCATGCAGTGTTATATATTTGATAGGCACAGCTCAAGCCAGTATTGTCACTCTGCAGAGTTTAAATGCTAGTCTCTAAAACTAGGGAAGTATCATCAATTCTTCAACACTGCAAAATAGGAAAAAAAAATTCTGCTAATATTTGCTTAGTTCATGCCTCTTGTGTTTATTTTCAACATGTATTCTTGTGAATGATCTTGCTAATAGGAGTAATCATTATGTTTGTGGAAAGTAGGTTTTAAAATCACGTGAAGAGTATTCAAATCAGTTTTAAGAGGTGCAGCTATCCAGTGGTAGAATCAGAATAATATTGTGACCTGTGCATCCAGTGAAAAGTAGTACAGCTTGCAGGCATTTAATTGCAATCATTAAATGTTTAGAGTTCAAATATGCTGTAGAACAATAATTAGTCATAGAAAACATTTGGCAAATTTCAGATAATTAATCAATGTTAGAAAATTGTCAGCAGCTGAGACCAGTTCATGGACAGAAAGGCGGAATTCACTGAGTGAATTATTTGCTTAGGTCTACAAGTCCCAAAACAGAAACAATTAGGTTATGGATGGAGAGAACCATAATCCTAGGTCACAGCAGAAATAATGTGCCTCTCCACAACTATACGCACAAGTTATATTGTATATTTTGGAAAGGATATGCAGCAAAGACTAAAATTTGATATTATAACTTCTCCCACTGTTTGTCTGGTAATACTTTTGAAATTTAAGTGAGGAAGTCTGTTTCCATTTGAAACCTAACCCTCTCCTTTAATTTCATAGCCCATACCATTTTCTGTATAGTAAGCAGGGCATATTGCAGATCTTAAGGTTGTCCCATTATATAGTTGTATGCATTGATTAAATTAGTTACTTTTTTTGTTGCACCCAGTTGTTTCAACAGAGCTTCTAGACTGGTTAGATGAATTAAAAAGGATAGAATGCTGTTTGCCAGCGTATTTGGTAAGCTTAAGAACATGAGGGAAACTAACATGTTAAAATGAATAGTGTTTGAAGCCTTCTTTGCATGGTACTTAAGTATGTTCACTATTCCATTTAGTTGTAAAACTTTCCCAGAAGTACTATTTGATGATCAGGTAGCCTTTGAAGTACTCAGTCCTTTTGAGTCAACATCTTGCATTGAGACCTAGTAAAAGTGCATATGCAATAAAAGAAAAACAATTAAAACAAATTGTTTATGCCCATGTTTCTTTAATCAGCAGTTTTTCCTACAGCCCCTGGTGTCCCAGTGACCTTGAATTTTGAATAACTAAATAATGTTGCCTATTAAATTTTATTATCTTCCAGTGCTACCCAAGCTAAAATCAGGAGCAAGAAAAGGAGACTCCTCCGGCCAGACGTTGTTTGAAGAGACTTTTCTTTTCTTCCCCCTTAAATTTTACACACACACCACACACATCTCCTTCTTTCTCTGCATGATTTAGAGTATCTAATGAATGAAGAAAGATATCATGAATTTCAGTTTCCTTTTAAGAAGTGAACAAAGAGGGGAGTGAATTTGAAGTTTGTGAAAAGTGTCAAAAAAGAAACAATTCTTGATAGTATCTGTTCCCCACTGAGTTGCTCTGCAAAGACCACTGCTTTAGGTGGGACAGAGTAATTCATACTATATGTAGCAATGGCATGTTGTATGTTCTTGCATATATTCCATACCTTCCTCCCCAAAACCAGCTGGTGGTAATTAGGGTGCATATTACGTAAAAGAAAAACGCACCCCAGGGCTCTAGGAATTTGGCAGTGGAGTCTCAGCAATTAATGCTGCCATCACTCAACTGCCACCAAATTTCTGGACCCATGGGGAAGACCCTCAGCTGGATGATGTGTTCCCTGTGTCGTATTGGCTGGGTGCATGAGGTTAGACTCAATGCACTGCCCAATCTGGCTCACAGGGCTGGCAGCAGCCTTGGCTCTTCAATTATTAAAAGACAATTTCTTTTTCTTCAATTTGCCTTTTAAAAAACAAGGTACATGTTATATAAGGGGCATGCTACTCATGATAAAATATTATAATAGACATTTAATTCTCTGTTTCAGTCAGAGTGTCAGCTTAGTCCCATTTTTTGCTTGTGTGACTGTTGCAGAAATATGCTTGTTTTCCTTGTCCATCCAGGATAGCCTGAGTGTGTACTGCAAAATCATACCTAAATTAATAAATTTAATATGAATCCTTTTGCTAGAAGGAGCTGGGGTATAAAAGAGAGCTCTCTGATATTTGGAAAGAATGTTTATGATTTTGTCCGTTAAAGTAGTGTTGCTATTCATCTATTCCTGGATTTGGGAATGGGCTACTGGAGGTAGATTGCATAAACAGGTTGAAGGATTATACAACACTAGCCAATTACCCATCAATAATGCTTGGGGGGTGGGGAGTGGGTGGGGAAAGAGCCCTGGGCCCCACCCTGTCCAGGCATGCTCCCCCTCCGTTGCCACTGCCTCCAGGGACCAGGGCGGGGGG
>NW_017729029.1:30688330-30700940 GCF_001723915.1 Gavialis gangeticus | reverse complement strand
TTCTGTCAGAATGCTTCTTTGTGCTCTGATTGGCTGTTTGTCAGCCAGTCAGAGCACGAATAAAGTGTGACTGACAGAGAGACAGACAGACTTAGGCTTTTATAATATTAGAATTCTAATGGCTGCTGCCGATTCCAGAGTATCGGATCAAATCTCATTCATCTTCACCATAATAGGTACTGTGATTCCTGTTTTAAATATGGGGAGCTGAAGTAAGAAGAGGCTAGGTGATTTGCCCAAGGTCACATACAGGCTGTGTACACACATTCAAATAATCTGGGAGAATTCTCCTAGGTTTGTTCTCCTGGTAAAGAAACTTACCCTGAGCTGCATACATAGCAACGTGAATGGTGAGTCCCTGAAGAATGGAGAGCTTGCAGTGCTGACACTGCAGCTGGGGGTGGGGAGAGGGGAAGGGTGGGCTGTGCACACATCTCACCATGCTCTGCAGGCTCCCTTAATCTGCCTAGTGACAAATGGCAGCATTGAATAGGGAAGCCCTGATTGGCTGACCCAGACTACCCATGGTCAGCTTGTATTCCCACGTACTACAATGTAGGTATTGTGAAAGGATTGTGTTCTGCTTCCTGCTGCAGCAGCAGAGTCCAACATTGTCCACCAAGGAGGCATTTTTACTCTAGAAGAAGCCGTAACATCTGTACACTCATGATTTCTCTTGGGAAACCAGTGACTCAGTATGAGGCCAGTGACTGGTTGAGCTGGGAATTGAATGCAAGTCTTCCACATCCTAACCTAGACTCATAACCACTACATCATCTGACTTTGTTCTTGGGTCAAGATGAGGAGGTATGTTGTGGAGATCTTTCTGTCCCTTGCCCCTTGGAGTGGCTGTGAAATGTAGTCCTACTTTTTTCCTCTCTCCTAGTCTGTGCAGCACCCAGACCATCTTCCCAAGCAAATTGAGTAAGAGCATTTGAAATCTGATTCAGCTGAATGGCCACTCAACGTTATTAGTTGCAACGTTCACAGTTAAATATGCCCTCATCTGTCAAGCCCAGGTTTTAAAAAAAACCTTACTGCCACACAATAGCTTTAAGTTGGCTAGTATGCCAGATGGTTTCCACTTCCCCCCTTACACAGTCAAAACACGCCATTTCTAATAGAAAACCTGGTGTAGTGTATTCCCCAAAACCAACTTCTATGACTCAGATTTAATAGGGTGACTCTCATTTGTTACGTATCTAAATGTACACACAAGCCATTGACCGATGCACAGGTCAGCTCAAAGCATCTGGGGTCAGAAGAGGAGAAACCATAATTGTCATTTTGTCCTCATTGGGTAAAGTAAGCACAGCACTAACAAACAGTAGTGCATACTGAGGGAAATATGAAGCTAATCTAAAATCAAGTGTCATGAAAAGATGTAATGAGAAATTTGGTGAGAGAGATTTCTGTTACTGCATTCATCATTTAGTAGTTGGACGGATGCAATCTGGACTTTTTTCCTGCTTTATCAAGTATAGTATAATGGTTATAATTTGGGAAAGAAAGTTCAATGGATTAGTGAGCTTTATGGGAAATCCTAGGGTGCCTGTTCAAGAGTAGTGGGACTGCTCTGATGTGCTGGAATTCCAGTGTGTCAGAGCAGGCTCAATCAATTGAGTCTGCTGGATATAAGGAAAAAAAACTTCTTCATGGTTTGTGTGTCCAGACTCTGGAATAGACTTCAAGTGGGTGTGGTGCAGGCACCTACCTTGGAGATCTTCAATAGGAGGCTGGACACACGTCTTGCTGGGGTTATTTGACCCCAGCAGTCTTTCCTGCCCAGAGCAAGGGGGCTGGACCTGATGATTTCACGAGGTCCCTTCCAGCCCTAAACTTCCATGAGTCTTTGAATGGTGCTCCAGCAGCCTCCTGTGTCTCATGTATCAGTGCCCCCACAATGATAAATGGTGGTAAGGGTGCTTAAACAAAAGCTTGTTGAATGAGTTTTAGTTCTAGCACCCCCCCATTTTTAAGTGAGACGGTGGTAATACATAAGACATGGTGGCACTTTAATTAGAGCAGCTTTTGGAGAATAAGAAAAATAAGAAGAGAGACAGACAGTAAGAATAATAAACCTAAAATCAAGGATACTTGCATGTGAAGTAAGATGGTACTAAGTAGCATAACAGTATATCAGAACAGGGATGCTAGGATCTGTAATAAGAGTGGATGAGATGTGAATACGTCTTGAAAAGTAATATCCTAACTTGCCTGGGATAAGAAAATGCAAAAATATTCAGTAGTTGAGGGAAACCATCTTTTTGTGAAATAAGTATGTAGGGAGCACAACCTTGGGAAATACTTGTCTTTGGTATCTCAGTGCTACATATTCCTGTCTCTCTCTGGTTGGATTTTATTAACGACACACAATGTCATTGAAGATGGCAGTGTGATACAACTTAAGAAAACATTAATTTGGTGAAATAAATGCTCTTTGTGAGAGATCTCTGTAACTTTTGCCAACTTTGTTCATGTTCTTTACTGCCAGTACAAACTAAGATTTTTTTTTTTTATGTTGAGTTGGGGGTAGGAAGATTCTTTTCTTGCCAAAACTTCAAGTTGCATTATAATCTTAGTCCCTCATCAAACACTGAATGTAAAGGTGCAAGCCACCAGCACTTTATTAAATACTTGAATCTTCAGAATGTTTTTAATACAGTCCTTTCTTTCAATACACCATTTAGCTATCTTGAAGACTTTTATCCCAAACGGGCATTGTTGCTATCAGACAAACAGTAGCTGAATAGTATCAAAGGACTGAAGTTTCTAGGGTCTAGTCAAATAAAAAGTAACACTAACAGAAATTTGTGGCTGTAGAGGGACCCAGGCCAAGCAGCTACACCAGAGTGGGGCCCAATTGCCACACGCTCAGCGGGTGTCTCATTCCCTTTTTCATCTTTCCTGCCATGACTTGGTGTAACTGAAAAAGGTATCAGGAGATGGTACCTGATTTTATAGGGCTGGCTGAGACCGATGTGGGTCACAATGTCCAAGAGTCTTGCATGAGTCCAAGTGTCTTCCATCTCCTCTACAATCCACCCCTTTCCACTTGGGTGTTCTTGTTGGTGCTTACAGTAGATGCCTGGCCAGACTAGGCATCTGGCCTTGTTGTTTAAGCAGAAGAATCTGTGGTGGAAGGAAATCACATCGCCTGGGGTCAGCGCATCTTGGCTGAGCCCTCTGGTCTTGATAAAGTTCCGTGGTCTGCAGTATCCGGTCCACATAAAGAAACAAATAAACTAATATAACTTAAATAACAGTATAGCCGCCGGGCCTCAACCAGTCGCTCTCGTGCCGCTTTCACTCGGGTGATTGATGTTATGCACCTCTTGGGGTCGCGCCTCTG
The DNA here is from genome assembly GCF_001723915.1 of Gavialis gangeticus. Classification (NCBI taxonomy): domain Eukaryota; kingdom Metazoa; phylum Chordata; order Crocodylia; family Gavialidae; genus Gavialis; species Gavialis gangeticus. The sequence continues at coordinate 30,697,588 of NW_017729029.1, read as the reverse complement.
TCTGAGCTGGTGACTTCCACCTGAATCCGTGACCCCGTGCTTGCCTGCCACGACTTGATGACATCAGTGTCTGGGGCCGTTCATCAGGCGTGCTCGTTGACCCAAGGTTCCTCCCAACGGTTACTCATGGGGCTCCGCCATCCCTACACCCTGGCCTCACGCCTCCTGTGTAGCGGTAGCAAGCTGGGCAGCGTCTTGCTCTTGGGACCCTCGACCGGGTCCTGCTCGGGCCTGTCCCGACACTATCTAGCCTACAGCGTGGGTCTGCTACCCTCCTATACCCCTTGGAACTCAGGGTAGAACAAAATCAAAAGGAAAAGAAAAAGGGAAGCTCTAACACAAAACCAGACGTGCTGTCCCTTTAACTACCCCCCCTGCACTTCAGCGGGACTCTGGCTGCCTCATCCCTTTAGGCACCCTGTTCTCTGCCTACTCTAAGGCACCTCCTGGTCCAGCGGCAGTGTTCCCTTCAGCGGCAACTCTCCCTGGATTCCTCACAGTCCCTCTCTCTCAGGACGGATCTCTCCAGGTATGCCTCCTGTCCGTCTGACGCAATCCTGGCGTCCCCCTGCCACCTTGTCTGCAGCGCTGTCAGGCTGCTCCTCTTCCTCCTCCTTGCTTCTGTCCCGGCCGTTCCTGCTCTTCCAGTCCAGCATTCCAGCTCGTCTTTGCTGTGGGGGTATCGGTGGCTGTACTCTCTCCCTCCCTGCTGGCTCCGCAGCATGCACCGCCATTTTTATCTGTGCTGGCTGGCATTCAGCACTTACGTCACCGGCCAGCTGCAGCTGTATAAACAGGCGGCTGATGAGCTGCCCGGATTCTGTCTTCTGCCCCTCACGTGCTGTTTCCCAAGCTGCTGGTGAGTACTTTTGCGTCCCTCGTGTCCCAGAGCAAACAGAGTCTGTGCCTGCTTCAGGCTTTGCTTTGGCTCAGCAGGATATCTCAACAGCCTTTGTCCAGGCAGTCGAGGCTCTTTAGGGCTTGCCCTTAATATGAGCCCAATCCGAGTGTGCCGGTCCATCCTGGGCCAAACCATTTGAGTAATCTGGGGCTATGGGTATTATGAAACCCCATGGAGCCCCTAAAGGTAACTGACCTCCTGTGGTAGAGTGGCAGTCAAGTTTCTTTTGAGAGAGCCCGAGTTGTCCTGGTCCATGATCTAAGCTCTTCGGCTGTGGTGGGCCAATGCCTATGCTAGTGTCTGTCCCACCCGATCCCTCTTCTGGGGTTGGTGCTGCCTTATGTAAGAAATTCTGGGTTGGTCTGAGCTGACCCAGACCCCTGATGATTCCCACATGTCCCGCAGCTGCTGCCAGGTGCTGACCCCTGCACCTGTGGCTTCTGGGACTGAGGCGGCGCTTCCTGTGTCAGCTGCCTGTCCTCTTCTCAGGCTGGGGCCCATGTCCATTTGGAGCCAGGGTTCTGGCTCTCACCCCCGCCTGGGAATTGAGCCTGGGGAGAATCTGTTGCCTGGTTGCTGCCTGTCTGGCCTAGTGGGATTGTGGCACAGCAGAATATGCCATTGGCTCTTGGACTCGCTGCTTTTCTGCTGGCTTGGCTGGGAGGCTGCTGCCTGGCAAGCATGCCAGCAGTCATCACCCTGGTAAATACAGGGCTTGGCCAGGTCCCTGCTGTAGTGGCTTTGAAGGATATCAGTGTTCTAATTCTTTTATATTAGGCAGGAGAACTTCAAGTTTGTGTTAAAGGAAAAGTGTACAGTTCAAAACAGGCATTGACAACAGTTTCAGGCTGCAGGTTGGAATGACCTGGCTTGGATGGAGGGGTGGTGGTAGTGGGGGGTTGGCATGTCATAGGTCCCTGCCGTCATTACTTCTCCCTACTACAGAACAGAGGAATTATCTGCTGCCAAGCACTGCTGAAGCTCCATGTGTGTGGACCAGATCCAATCCCTGGTCTGGAACCTTAAACTGCAGTTAGTTGTGCCAGTGTAGTCGAAACATACATGTGTCCAATTGTGAGCTGTGAGAACGAGTGGTTGCAGTACACTAGATCAGAAATGGAGGTAGCTCAATAATAGTCAAAATTATTTCTCTATATAGTTTTGAAATACGTTTTGGAATCATTTTTGTTAAAGGATTATATGTGATATGCTTTTATTTGTTATACACAGAATATAAAAATAATCTTATGTGACATTTAGAGGATAACGTTAACATGTTTATACTAAGTATGCTCTTAGTTCTTAATAGTATGAGGCAAAGCAGGGTTTTTTGTGTGGTTGTACTTATTGGATTAAATAGTTTCAGAAATAAATGCAGACTGCTGAGTCCCATTAGTGTATCTGTGTCCATGTTATTTCCAGAACCAAGGAGGACATAATTGTATTGCCTACATACAAAAATAAACTCATATCTAATTAAAATAAATCCACATTCCATCAACAACATTTAGAAAAAAAACATATTTTTTTTGTTTTTGTTTTAAGGTAACTTAATTGACATTTAATTGATACAGTTTTGTGAGGGTACTGCTACATAGCATCAATTATTCATTAGCAAAATTTTCTTTTTAATGAAGTGCTTGTATGTTCTTAAGAAGTAGCAACTCTGTGTAGTCCATTAAAAATAGGTATGTTTGACTTTGAGTATTTGAGGTTAATCAGCATGTATCATTAGTTTGTAAATAATATTTTTAAGGTCTTTGAGATTTATTGATAAAATATCTGTGTTGGGTCAAAGTAAAGGTTGTTGTGATATACTGTATTTATAGATTCATAGATTTTTAGGGGCTGGAAGGGACCTCACAGATCATCGGGTCCAGCCCTGCTGCTCTAGGCTGGAAGACAACTGGGGTGAAATGACCCCAGCGAGGTGACTGTCCAGTCTTCTCTTGAAAATGCCAGGGTAGCTGACTGCACCTCCTCTAAAGGGAGTTTATTCCACAGTGTGGACACTCTTACTGTGAAGGAGTTTTTCCTTGTATTAAATCTGAACTGGCCTTCTAGGAGTTTGTGTCCATTGCTTCTGGTCTTCCCCGGGGTGCCCTCATGAACAGTTGTTCACCGAGCTCCTGATGCACTCCTCTGATGTAGCAGTAAGCTGCTATCAAGTCCCCTCTCAACCTTTTCTTCTTTAGGCTAAAGAGGCCCATGTCCCTCAGCCTTTCCTTGTATGGCTTGCTTTGCAAGTCCCTGATCATATGGGTGACTCTTTTCTGGACCCTCTCAAGTTTTTCCACATCTTTATTGAAGTGCAGTGCCCAGAGCTGGACACAGTACTCCAACTACGGTCTCACCAGTACTGAGTACAGCGGGAGTATCACTTCCTTAGTTTTACATGAGATGCATTGGTTGAAGCATGCCAGCGTGTTGTTTGCCCTGCTGTCCACTGCATCGCACTGATGGCTCATATTCATGCGATGGCCGATCATTACCCCTAGGTCCCTTTTGGTCGTGGTGCAAGTCAAGCTGTCCCCACTAAACCTGTATGTATGTTGAGGGTTGTTTGCCCCCAGATGGCGCACCTTACAGTTGGAAGTGTTAAACTTCATCTGGTTCCATTCTTACTCTAATACAAGATGAGATCCCCTCCCCACCCCAGAATGGGGAAAAATTTCCTCATCTGATAATCGCATACAAGGAAACCTCACTAAATACGTTGTCTATCATTAAACTGCTGGGAGGGGGACAAATTCAAGGCAGACCTCCAGTAATTAGATTCTTTACCTGAAAAATAATAACAAATTTATAATTTGTCCATATGTAGAATCTAATGGGGGGGGGCATGTTATAATCCAGATCATCTGCTATTCAAAGAAATATGGTAATGAGAAAGGGTAGGCAGCTTGCACTTAAAGAAAAACATTTCAATTATTTGAACAACTTAAAGTTGTCTGATAGTCATTTCTTTGTTTTAAGTGACTGCGTTTTGTGAACACAAAAGGTCACCTGGCAACTTTAATTACATTTTGACGTGCTTTTTTGTTTCTTTATACTTCACAAGACTTTCCAGAAAGAGTATTGGTAAAGTCTTTAAATCTTAAGTTGTTCAGTATATTCATTATTAGCAATCAGTTCTACATCTCTTTATGCTGTACTTGCGTTCCTGGAAAATGGTGCATAACTTGAATTCGCATAAAGGAAACCTACTTTTCAATGTAACAAACAGGAATACGTTCCAAGACCTCGACCGTACTGACACCCAGACCCATTTCTACCATTTTTACAAGACAATTTTTGTACTTACCAACAGCAGACAGTACACACAAGCATGGGGTAGTGGTGAATGTTATAATGGGGATGGCAAATACACAGACATGTCACAGACAACAAGCAAGGTGCACAGGTTCACAGAGGAGACTATATTTTGGTGTACGTCACTCCCACAATGCACAAAGCAGCTAATTGCAGGCTTCTACCATACTGATTGCATAAGAGTGAATTTACCTCTCTCAAGCAATTTTTGGTATAAAAAGGGTCATTGCATCAGAGTGAATTGGCACATAGAGAACCCGCATAAAGCAAGGGAAACCTGTATTACAACACTATCTCATCTCTGTAATAAGCTATACTTGTACCTATCTGTTCTAGCTATGGCTAGAACTCTGTTTCAGTTTTTGATTTTCTTCTAGGGATATTAGCCATTGGTATTAGAACATTTTTTTTTGTTGTATGCCACTATAAGAATGCTCTTCTGAAAGTTCCTTGTTTTTGTTTTAAATTGCACCAGCCAGTAGAATACCTTGGTATGGTTATTCTCTGTCTAACGGAATTGAGGACATATGTGGAGTTTAAACACTTCTAAGATCAAATGAAATCTCACCAGAGCCTGGGTGGAGCTAGATATTTAGATGGCCATTACTTTTGAGCATACACAGTGGCTCCAATCTAGTTGCCTAAGGATCTCTTTCAGGCCAAAATTCAGATATGTAATGAATCTAGATTTCTTAGCAGTTGGCAGCTCCTGTGCAGGGTAGTATAGTGACATATACCTAAAACTGTGTAAGTGCTGTTTAGATGTCTTGGTGGTAGAATAGGATCTGCAACCTAATCTCCAGTGAAACAAGTGAGTCTCAATTTTCCAAAAAAATGTTAAAACAATAACAATGAGTGAAGTGCATGTTAGGCTCTGTGAGGTATTGAAGAATGATTTTTTTTTTAAATGATATATTAGAAATTCCTGTTTTTATTGTCTTACATAATATGGATTATGTGGAGTGGTAGTTGAATTTTGAGACCTGTTTCAGTAGAAATTCTTTAGATGGAATTACAGTAAAAGGTCTGTTAACCGGCATCTTACAAGCCAGCATGCTCAATTAACTGGCATGCCAGCTTGTAAGATAAAGTGAAACCGGAAGTGCCCACCATGGCACTTCCTATTTCTCTAAGCCCCCACAGCTCAGGGAAAAGCAGCCTGTGCTGCCAAGCCCCCATGGCCTGGGGGCATAACAGGCTGCGAGGGGCTGTGTGGGGCCTGCCTCCCTGTCCCGCAGGGCCCGCAGGAGGGGCGGAGGGATGCCCCAGATGCGGTGGGAGAAGCAGCGGCCCAGGCTGCTCAGTTAACCAGAATATTTTGTTATCTGGCTTCCCCATTCCCCGGGGGATGCCGGATAACAGAGCTTTTACTGTACTTACAATGTTTGCAAGGCTCCTGTGCTGCAGCCTGGGTCAGCTCTGTAAAGTTCAAGTAGTCTTCTTCCCTGCATCCCCTGTTAAGTGCACCTGACCCAGTTACGATGATCAAGGCCAGCTGACCCCCAGCCTCTTCCCTCTGGTCCTGGGCTGCTTTTAAGGAATTCTTCCAGGACCTGCACAACACCCTGGTCTTCAGTCTCTGATCAGCTTTAGTTTTAGCAACATTGCTGGCTTCCCTGGTTCCTGACCTTGCTTTTGGTTTGTTATTACATTTTGGCTTTGCATTTTGCCTGCAGGCTGGACTCCCAACTCTTGACCCTGGTTTGACTTGCTCTTGGACTTTATTTTTCGGATTTGCTAACTAGGCGTTTTATTTCCAGCTCCTGACCCTGGCTTGGCATTTGACCCCTTATTGTATGCCTACCCCGAAACACCCAGTTTTATGCCCAGCTTTACCCACTAGGCTGGCTTGGTAGACTGTGACAATATTGAAAGAATTATTGATGAGCAATTTTGGTTTCGTTTGGGAAGCTTTGAAATATTAGAAAAGAGGTTTGGGGTATGGTTTATAGGGAGAAAATGTAATGAGAGAAGGGAAAGACAGTAGAAGTAGAAAAATAACAGGCCTAGAAAATCAGAAAAAATAGAAGATATGCAATAAAAGAAAAAAATGGAATTAAAGGAGTAACAGAAAAATATAGTAATTTTTATCTCAAAATGATTCAATAAGTCACAAAATTATCCATGTGAAGCTGGTACTTGAATTGGTATGTTAGATTCCAGAACCTTCTGTTGTTCATCCCCTTTTGTAGCTTTTTAACATTCTCTTATGGATGACTACCCACTTCTGGAGAGACCTGTAAAGCAGCAGGAGTTCAGCTTTTACCAGATTTCAGAATATACCAAATGAAATGCCTGCCTGAAGCAGTTTGTTGGTGTAGGAAAGCTAATAATTTTTCCTTTACAAAGATTTCATCCCTTCTTTTGCAAACGTTTTGTGCATGTTCTTCGAACTCATATACCTTTAAAACCAGTCTAATTTCTATTTCCATTAAAGGCAGAAAGAAGGATGGCATCTTAATAACTAATTGGTTCAGACAGGTATGAGCTTGCATAGGCCATCTACAGACAATTCATTTCTATTGGGAGAATTGTCTGTACACTTGTGGTTTCTACCAGAAGATGGACATTTCAACTTCTTTTCCCAAAAATGGTAGTTCCAGGAGAAAAATAACTCTACTTTAGCCAGGTAAAGTTGCTCCTGGTAGAGTTTCTCTTGGGAGAATTAATATTTTGAGGCTTAGCTCCTCCCATGGGCCGGAGGAGTGGAGCTTCAGGTAAAAGCTCCTGTACCTTTTGGAGACTGGGGTCACCCTTGTTTGGAGAAGGTGTCAGGGCAGCTGCTCCTGCCCCTCCTGTTAACTGCTCCTCACTGGCTTCTCGCACACTGGAGTCCCTGGAGTGAGTAGTGGGCAGGAGGTTTTGCCTTGGTGTTCAGTCCACTTTGATCCCAGACACTAGGAGACAAGTGAGGGCAGTGGTGCTGCAAGTCCTTTGTCCGCTTCAAACTCTGGAGCCCCCTATGTGAGAAACAGGCCATTGGCTTTGCCATGTTGCTTGTGTCTGACTGGGAGCAGGAGGACTGGAGAAGCCCATGCTTTCCCAGACAGAGATCCTTCTGGTCTTGGGAAGGCACAAGGACCAGGGGAGAGGCTGCAGACTGAACGCTTTGTACTTCTCCCACTTTCAGAATCATTTTCAGTGATGGTAATTTTTCGCTGCTAGAAATAAAGCTTGTAGGTAGCCACAGGCATACACCTATTTTATATAACATCTGAAGACCTATCCCAAGACCTCGACTGTACTGATCCCCATACCCATTTCTACCACTTCTAGAAGACCATTTTGGTACTCACCAACAGCAGTTGGCCCCTATAAACCTGCTGGCTGTGGTGATGCTGCCAGCTGCAGTGTTGGCTATTTTTGTGCCTTCACCCTCCCTAGATGCAGTGCCTGGTCACCTGGTCAGCAGCCTGGTGCTGCTCTGGTCACCCCCCGTTCATTTATGCTAGTGCTTCAGACTAACATGGCATGCCACTTCTGTTTCCATTTAAAAGATGAAACTTGCTTATTTTAAATCATCTTCATGGTGATATGTCTCATTTCAGGGAAGCTGATAGTACCTAGTGATCCTGTTGCACTTATACTGAATGGGGTTCCCAGAATCCAGAGTCTGCATTCTCTATAGCTATTTTGTACGTACATCACAGTAGAGTTGAAAATTCCTGAATTTTGTTGGGGGGTGGGTGGGGGGGAGGTGGGTCGGGATTTGAAAAACTTCTTAATTCAGATTTTGAGTCTCAGGACCAGCTGTGTCATGGAGTTTACATATAAGGATTCTTTTCCTCCTTAGACTGCCTGGTATAAGCTCTAACGCTGCTTGTTAACCTACACATATAACTGTCAGCTGTGATCAGGTTACACAAATTCAGTGTAGTACAGACCTAAAAATCATGAATTCCTATTTTCAGTTTTTTAGAGAGGTTTTTTTTTTCCCCCCTCTCTCATCTTTTTGGAGAAGAATCACAAAATAAAAACTTAAATATTGCAGGATCTCTGTACAGCTTTAAGTGACTACTTAAGTTACAGTGTTTTCATTCAGCTATGAACATAAGGATAAAAACGTATAGCATGAAGTAATACTAATTTATCATGGAATGACATTTAATAACTTATTTTAGAAATAAAACAAGGCTTGGGAAGACTTTTAAGACACAGTAAACTTTAGAAAGTTTTGTTATAGTATCTGCAACTAGAGGAAAAAAAACTTTTGGATGTTACACTGTTTGGGCTGTGTCCCGGGGAACTGGGACGGGACTTACCCACGGCGGCAGAGAAGCCTGCACAAGGGCGTCTGCCGCATGTTTATGCCGACGCGGCCGGAAGTCGGTGGCGGCACCGGCAGATGGCTGCTGGGCATAAAAATGGCCGCGGGGAAGGAACGGGGAGGGAGGGGAGCTGGAGACTCCTCACCCTCGGAGGCTGGAGGCTCCAAGAGGGAACGGGCCACGGGCCCCATCCTAGGAGGGGCGAGGCAACCCCGAGCAGGAGGAGCTGACAGCCGCCCGGCCCCTGGAATCCAGCGGACGATGAGCTTCCCTGCGGACGAGGCAGGGAGCTCCGGCGGTGAGCTGCTACTGGACCAGAAGGTGAGGAAGATACCTGCGACGACCGACCACAGGACAAATACTGAGGAGCAGCAGATGGGCTCAGAGGACGAGGCGCCCAGCGGAGAGGACTTCTGGGACTGCGAACCTGAAACTTACGAGGCTTGCAGGTTCAGGGCTGGGACACCGGTACAGGGACGCGACACCGCCTGAGAGGGTCAGGACCCCTAAGGGCCCTAAGGAGGCGCAGAGGGGTGGAGGCGGTTGCCCTCCCGCCCGCCCACATAGACTAAGTGGGGTAGGGTCACTCCCAGCAGGGGCCGTGGAGGGTCCGGGCAGGAGGCCCAGCCAAAGGGGCCGAAGGGCCAAGCTTTCAGCCCGTTAGGGTTTTGTTTCCTGGTCAAGGGATACCTCGGCTGTGGGGCATAGCTGGGGTGGTAGGGCCAGGGACCCCATAGGGAAGCTCGATTCTCACCGAGACCCCACCTGGGGTCATCC
>NW_017729029.1:30687796-30688313 GCF_001723915.1 Gavialis gangeticus | reverse complement strand
AGGGGCCGATCGGGCCAGTGGGGCAGTAGGAGGGCAGTCCCTCAGTCACGGGAGCCCTAAAGGAGGTGTAAGGCCAGGGTGCAGGGGTGGCGGAGCCCCGCATCGTGACCGCTGAGGGATCACGGGCCGTGGAGTACCCAGGAACCGTCCTAACTGAACGTAACAACAAGTCGTGGCGGGCAAGAATTAGGGCGGGGAATGGACATCAGAACAACCAACCCCACTCAGTGGTAACTCAGAGACATCGGAGTGGTCCTCCTCCCACGGACGAGCAACCTACGGGGAGGACCCCGGCTTGGCGGTCACAGGCTGTCTTACCTTAAGTTGCAGTCATGCTGCAGACTGAGGAACTAGGGTCTGAGAAATCCACGAAAGAACTCCCGTTCGCCCCCGCCCCACAAGCAGGTTTCTACTCCTATGAAGAGGGAGGACAAATCCAAAGGGAGGGCATGTGAATGATCCTGTGCCACTAAGAAGACAAACTAATTGCTTGAAAATAAAAATTTGGGGTATTTGC
>NW_017729029.1:30672606-30682796 GCF_001723915.1 Gavialis gangeticus | reverse complement strand
TATGTAAAGGTAACAGACCCAGACCTGCTTTATGCAGTCTGCCTAGTTAAGATGAAAACACGTGCTGTGAATTATGTGTATGTCTGTTGCCACTGGTTGCATTGTTGTTATGCTCTGTTCTGCATGTATAAGAGAGGAGGATATAGTATTAAGGGCTAGTATGTAGTATACATAGCATAAAAAAATCTAACAAGAAATCTTTGTTAAATTTTAGGTGAGATAATAATTAGCTCAAATTATTAGTTTAATAAAAGTATTTATGAAAGAATATATTATGCATCTTTATTGTAAACTTTGTGAAACTGTTTTAATATCAGGAAGATTAAATCTCAGTGAGTACTTCTGAAGGAAAGGTTTTTTTTCAATTCCGCCCCCTTCCCTCCTTCCTCCTTAAAATAAACCCACTTACGGTTGTTTTTAGGATGTGTGTGACACCTGCATGGTTGTCAGGCTAAGACCCCAAGGAGTTTCCTAAGGAGCACAAGTGATTGGGCAAGACGGTTGCACCTGATTTTTCAGTGTCTCTAAACCAAGGCAGTCTCCTAGGAAAGCTGTCCCTTCTGGGAAAAAAATACTCTCCATTCCTTAAATTAATGTTGCAAGTATACATTCCTTTTTTAACCTAGAGAATCTTGCAGACCAAGGAACTGTGAGGATCATAAGAAGTGACCTTACTTAGTGCTGTCCCAAAATGAATGGGCTTTTTCTTTAGTCTCTTCTCCTCTTCTTTCCTTACTTTCACTCCAAAACTGGTCACAAAACTATTGTGCAAGGAAAGGACTTCAGAACTGGTCTTGGTGACATTGTACTAGAAAGGGAGAGGATGCAGAGAGCAGTCCCTTCTTTTCTGACCACTTGGTCCACCCAAAGCCAACTGTAATTTGGCTGCATGTACCAGAGAGCCAAAGGAGTTAGCTTTGATACAGGTGCATGCTCTAACTCCAAAGGAATTAGTTTTGTGATAGCTAGGCATACAATGCTTTTGAAAGTTGCATTGAGTGATGCTTCCATTTTACCAGCACTTTTAGTATCCATAATACCTTTAGATAAAAATAGAAACCTCAGACATCTCTGTGTAATGCACATCCCTTCCCAGTAAGCAACTGTCTCTAGGTTCCTGAGTCTTTGAGTTGAAACCAAAAAGGAGAAGAAAACCAAACAAAAATTCACATCCGATCAATGGTATGGGGTAAAGAAATATAACTTTAAACTGTCCTTTGTTTCCTAGAGCTTTCTGCCCATAACTATTTTGGAGAATGAATGGAGCAAAATGCTCTTGTTACTATGTTGTACTTGCTCTGTAGATGGGAGAATTCAGCTTACAAGGATGTGGATCAGGCATTAAATTACTTTAAAAAGGAGAAAATTAATTCACTACTAAACAAACAAGGTCTTTGTCAAAGTACTATTTTTTCATTAAAATATTTAGAAATTTGTAATTATAGTATTTAGGTAAATAGTGTACACCATTATTAAAATGAGTTTCAATAGTGAGATAATTTCTCTTAAAGTAGCTTGAAGAATTTGGAATGCTTTCTTTTATGTGCATTTTGGATTTAGATATCCTAGTTTTATATTCTTCCTTCAGGGATCATTATTCTAGTGTATCATGTGCAGGAAGTTTCAAGGTCAAGCATTACTTGAACAGTTGTAATAGTCCCAACAGAAAAATAAATATATATTGACTAAGGCTGGATCTCCAATTCTTTCAGTTGCTGAAGGTCAACAGCCCCTCTGAGGTGCTCTCTAACCTTCAGATGTCTATAGGTTAAATCACTGATGAATTACTGCACTTTTCTAAATGAAGGAAACGTACATAGTAGACACAGGCAGCTCATAGTATTGTGTGCCAACAGACACAATTTTGAACAAATCCAAGTGAAATGAAAACTTTATGGAAATAGATGTTGGAATGAACATTCACATTTCATATGACAGACCTATAGTAAGGATCAAACCATCTATCCATTTATATAGTCCAGAATTGTGCACTATTGTCATTAGCCAAGATTAAATGCTGGCATTTGATTCCTTGACTTGAACTTGTTAATGAAAGGGCAGTAGCAGTCTTTTGCAAGGCAGTATTTATAGGAGTAAAGTAACAGCATTTTGTCATCATTTTCAGATAAATGTTTCCTGAACATACTTATTGGTGGCAGAGTCCAGGAAAATACACACACCAAAACTCCAAACACCCTAAAAGATTTCCTTTACTTAGAAAATATTTTTAAGGTTGTGAGATAATCATATTAGAGAATACTTAAGACCAGCACACCAGGACATGTTGTAAATAAATGAGTTACTTGACTTTGCAAAGTTCCAGTAGCATATTCTAGGGGAAATGATCCTTGCAGGACAAACTTGAGAGCACTTGAGGGGCAGAATAAAACGTCTTATATGGTAGATACCTAACTTTTTTTCTCCTAGATTTTTATTTTTTTATTTTTTACAAGAAAGCAGTACACATTGCCAAAAGAGAATTTTAATGATATAATTCTAGACTTTTTATAGTTGAAGGAGCTTTATAATTGGACTGTGACATAATAATACTATTTATATTATTGTCCTTTTATATATATTTTTAGGACAACATTATTTCAGCTTGATACTTTATATTAAAAACTTCATATTCAAATGTAATTTAATAATACACAAACTTTTCAAAGAGCCATTTTGATTTCTTTTATTATGGGGAATATCAAAGCACATTTATGCACATGCGTATGTGTGTATACAGATGCACAAATCTATATCTATGTGTATATATATGCATGTATAGATACAATCAGTGACACTCATGAATATTATATTTTGAAATAATATTGACAAACCTCAGATATCCAATGTAATTTCTTTTATTACTGTACAGAGATCAGACAGTTCAAATTTACCTGTGAAAATTCTGGATTCAATGGATCATCCTGAACAAATTTATATCTGGCATACAATGCCTTTTTAAAATTGTTAGTCATCATAGTCCACGGTTCTGTTAATTTCTTTAGTCAAATGGAAATGGAGGCATTATGCTCTTGGATTTGCACTGATATTTAAATGTAAACTGGTTTGAAGTCTAAATCTTGTGGCCAGAATTTTTAAATTAAGGAGCCTAAAACTGGTTATTAATTTTTGGTGTTGCTGAGTTCTCATACATCCTGCAGGTTGTTATTTTTATGTGGTACAGTTGAACTCATTAGGAATTAATAGAAAGTTGTCATGTCTGATACAAAGATTTGTTACTTGCTTATTTGTGGTGATGAAGCTATCCTGAAAGTTTTAGCTGTTCTAACAGAGAATAGTTTAAAACACTATAGGATTTGACAACTCCTTTGCTATTTGTTAATTATGGTAGATGCTTTTCAGTTCTCTTCCTGATTCTGCTGCCTGTTAAAAGTCATAGAATAAGTGACTTAAACTCACTATTGTGCCCATCTGCTGAGCAGGTATCCCCTTCTGTTATGAGGAGTGTTATGAAGCATAACAGAATCTTTGTGAACTCAGATGAAAATTATTATCAATGATATATAAATATCATGCATTATTAATTTGAAGAGGCTCTATGCCATTTCCCCTGGGAAGACAGATTGAATACTTAAATACGGAAAGTTGTTCGAAACCTTTTGCTGGATGTTATTCTGTTATGTTTCTATTAATCATTAGAGGAATCTGATTTAAATCAGCCTTCCAAATCAGTCTGGCTCTTCAAAAAATAGTAGTTGAGAGAGCTCTTTGGGGTCTTTTTTTTCTTGTGGAGCTCTTGTAGAAAATGTTTTAGCAGTGAAATTGCTCGTGCTTTTAAATGTATCATTGCTATACTTGTAGAATTATCTGTGTAATTTGGCTTGCCACACTACTTCACATTTTGAACAAAAGACAGCACAAGATGTATTCTGACCATAAAATTGTTTTTTTTGTTGATAAGATCAAACGCACAGTACTTGCTTCATCAACCTGTGCAGGAAAAAAAACACAACCTTTTACTGTTCCTATTGCTTCAGTCTTTTCTTAGATTTTGTTGTTTTTCAGCATGTGTCACTTATTTTGCAATGTTATGTTTTTGGTAAGTTCCTCTTTTGCTTGTTAACATCCTCTTTTTCATTTTGATTAAAAACTTTTCAGCTTGTTACCAGTTAGCATTCAAGTAACAGGAACATAATGAAAACTATAGTAATTGATAAATGGTTGTGTTTTGCATTGTGGAGAGCTGTAATACTTCACTTTTGGAACACTGTCTACATTAGTTATTTTGTACTGTGGCTAAATCAGTGACTGAGACACGTAAAATCGCTTAAGAGGTGATTGTATAACAGAAATATATTACATCTGATCTAGAAAAACTATCTTCATAGCATTGATAAAAAGATAATACAGTGTAATAACACATTCTTTCAGAAATAGTTTAATTTTTACAATTTTACAACATTATACATTTATATATTTGAAAATAATAAGTTTCAGGTAGTTTAAGTAACCCATAAAATACATTTCTACCTAGTTTCACGGAATTCCAGTTTGGCCTTAACTTTAGCCTTTTGGGTTGGAGAATTCAACTATGAATTGCATCCTTAAAGTAGAGGGACATAGGATTATTCCATGTCAATCAGTGTGTAAAATTTTCTGTGGTTATCTGGTAGTTCCCTCCCCCCCCGCCCTTCATCATGTCATTATTAATCTATAAAAAAAAAAATAAGTTTAAGGGATTTATTCGCCTTCTGGTTTTTTTTCCTTTGAGCTTTTCTACGTCACGTTTTTAAACTTTTCATTAATGGTGACGGAGTGTTCCCCACTTCCCCTCACCTTAGTGGAAACTGAAGCCCTCACATAATGGTGACTCCACAAACTCATGATTTAGGAGAAACACACCTGGTGTGTCTTGTGATGAAAACATAAGTTGGTAATGATGAGTATTTAACAAGAGTTGGATTAGGTCCCTAGCAATTGGGTTGAGTGCAATGGGTGTGATTATTTTTGTAGGAAAATTAGGAGTATGTTGATAGTAAGGGACAATCCATCAACTATTAGGTGCGTCTTTTAATTTGTTGTGACCTTGATTCCTCCAATACTTGAACTATGGTAATTTCCCCCCAAAGCAGCTGTCATTAAGCCACCAACTTTTCAGTTCCATGTGACAGTGAGACCATTATACTGAAATTCCCCAAAATTGCCTAGTTAGAGAAGTTTTTAAAGTGAAAGTAAGAGGGAGATGTGGGGCTAGGAACCTTGTTGGTTAAGAATGATTGCAAGTGTCCTCTGGTCATAGCTGTTATGGAAAACTCTTTGGGGACTTTTACACATGCTCTGGAGAGGGGATGGGGATGCAGCACTTTATAATTAGAGTGGCTTCAAGAGCCACTCTAATTGAAGTGCCACAGCATCTCGTGTATCAGCATCCCCACACTTCAAAATGGCAGTGGGGGCATTTGAACTAAAGCTCATTCAAATAGTGAAAAGCAAAGTTTGAAGGGTGAAATTCTCGTTTGACAAGCTTTAGTTCAAGTGCCCCTGCCACCATTTTGAAGCATGGGGACACTGACACATGAGACATGGGAGGCTGCTGGAGTGTGATAATTACCATGCTCCAGCCAACTTGATTAATCAGATCTACTGTGGTTAATTGAGTCTGCACTGACATGCTGTAATCACATGCGTTGGAACAGCCTCCATGCTCGTGTACAGGCATCCTTTGTTCTTTTACTGTAGGGGTTGGTTACCTTTTGCAAATGCAGTCTGTGGCTTGCAACCAGCTGGCACTGTGGGCCACCATTCTTCCTTGTCTGCTCCAGCAACAGTGGGTAGATGGTGTGGGAGGAAGAGCAGTTCTCCACATGGGCTGTAGCAGCTGGCTGGCATGGCAGACGTGATCAGTGTGCCATAAGCAACATGTGGACTGGTTTAAAGAGTTGGGAGGGTGGTGTCCACATTTTATTCATGGCACTGGATTGGACTTTTTGAGGGCCAGATCCAATTCCTTGCAGAGTGTAGGTTGTTGACCTCTGCTTCACTGTATTATAAAACACTTTCCTGTGGTGTTTCATCATTTGGTATTGTGGTAGGTTAGTTTGCGTTTCAGAGGGCTTGACTTTTTTATTTAAGATTTGGTTTGGAGGATAGAGGATTTACTTTTGAGCATATCTGTCCTCCTCTTCTTCCTCCTCCCCCCCTTTTAACTTCAGGGTGTGGGGAAAATGTCCAACTCAGGAACAGTTTGGAAGATAAAATGAGACCCTATAACCCTTTCTTTTGTTTCTTTTCCTTCCTATGCTAGAGGAATTTGGATCTTTCTGTAGCAGGAGAGTATGAGAATGCAAAGTTATAGTTGGTTGCTTTGGTCATGGTTATTTTTGTTACCTCACTTTCAGGTGTGGCAGCTTATGAAGAATTGTGTGTAGAAGGCCACCCCTCAAAGGCATATCTTTTGGTGTGGAGGCTTTTTGCACCATCCTATCTTTAGAAATTTATTTTTTTTTGCTTCCTTGCTGCTGATAGAATTCACTAATACCCATCCTTCACTTCTCTCCTATTGATTGATTGAGGATCTACGAAATCATCAAATGAAGTTATAACAGCATATATTCATTAGATGGATAAGGCTTCTTGAACAATGTCAGCCTGGTCATTTAAGCCCATTGTACATTAAATTCCCATTTAGTTTAGTGAGAGTTCTATGTGAGGGGGGAGATTTCTTTTTTGGGCCCTTATAAGTATCTGTGTAATTGATCCATTTAGATGTTAGACATATTAGAATCAACGCCTGCACCTACTTTAATATCTATGCATTTTGTCATTCTTTTATCAGTAAGGAATGAACGTTAAAGAGGGAGAAAGAGGAAAAAATACTGCTTCATGTACCAAAATGTTAACAAAGAACTTCATAAAATTCCCTTGATCAATCAAAGTTGTCACTTTGATACAATAGCTTGGGCAGTGGAAAACACAACTTGGCAGAGTTTTAACTGCATTATACGTACCAAGTATAGATTAATATATAGTTCAAAACATTTTAATTTTTAAACTCTCCTCTCTCTTCTTCACTGCTGAAAAATTATTCTTGAAAAATAAAGAAACTGCCCTGTGGTCAAAGATAGTCTTAACTACCTGTCAATCAAAAGGAGAAGTTTGTTGAGACATTTAATTACAAGATAATGTAGTCATCAAAATCTCGTTGTGGTAACTGACAGCTCATTTTGGACTGAAAGCGTACAGCTACCTCCCCTGAGGTCAGAGATGTTCTGAGGTTAACTTAGTAATGACAAGTCCTTTATTATCACATTATGACATTGAAAAAAATTGCAATTATACTAATAAATTAATAACAGTAATAAAATGACAGTCATAATTGCATAATATACATGTTGTCAACGGCATTTTTGTTACATGGTTGGAATTTATATTATATTTGCATATCTTACATTATATTAAATTTTCCCAATATAGCACAGGCATGGAAGAACTTCTGAAATTTTTGAAGGCTTGGACAGTTGCAGTAGCTGATGTACATATAGAAAGGGAACTTGAAAATTCTGTTTTTCACCTTTTTTGTAAGTTTAGTAAATAAGTTTAACTATTTACAGTCTGAATTCTAGAACTTTCCAGTTGCTTTCCTTCGAGATTTACTCTTGAAAAGGTTGATAAAGAATGTCGAGGAGCACTAATCATGCAGCTAATGAAAATATTGTGTGATCTGTCCATAAACTTCTTACCTAGTTCTTAAAATACATCCTTTCTGTCCAGTTTAAAGACTGAAAATATGAAGAACACAGAGTGGCTGGCATCTAGATGAAATTTAAGTTCCTACTATAGGTCAGTATGAAAACTGCAGGAGACTTTTGATAATACCATTATATGTTTCCATTGGCATATTCAGAGATGACATTTAGGTAGACTTCCTATGCACAGATGGTCCCATCTAGTTCATAATGGACGCATCTATATAAGATGCTACATTGCCATAGTGTCACAGGCACTAACCGTGACACTGCCATTTCTGTTCAGCAGCAAGATGTTACCATATAATAGTTCGTTGCGACTGTGCAGTAGGGTCGAAAATGACTAGTGTTTCACCAGGCTGCAAAAGCAAGTACTAAATGACTGTGCAGTACCAACTGGGCTGTGTAGTCAGGGGTATGTGTAGATGTGCCCACTGAAATTAATACCAAAAGCCTTATTGATTTCAGTGGTCTGTATCATACCCCAAGAATCTTTTTCTGTAACTTATGTACTCCAGTTTTTCAGTAGCAGTGAATGACAGCACACTATCTTATCAAGGGCCACTTTGGTTCTAATGATAAAATGTAAAATTCTCTTTACAAAAAAGAAGATAAAAACCACTGAAAATGTTGGGACTGGAATGAAACTATTGGCCTAAATGTGTACAGAAAAAATATGTCCATTAAATTTGCATTGTAAAAAATATCTAAGATAATCAGTGACATAGAGCAGTGGTCTCCAAAGTAGGGTGCGCAAGACAATCCATTGGGGTGCGGGAAGAAAATATTAGAACTTCTATTTATATTTATATAAATATACATATATTGGGGGTGCGTGCTCAAAAATTTTTTTACTGATAGGGGTGCACGATCAAAAAAGTTTAGAGACCACTGACATAGAGGAACATCTACAATACTTCTTTGGCTTAATGTTGCTTGGTTCTCAAGGGAACCCACCTACTTGGAGTACCCTGTCCAACTTGGTGAAACTTTTGATTGGACCGCAGTGGGATAAACAACACAGAAAAAGAAAAGGAGGAGAGCACATGCCTGAGAATGCAGGTCCGTACTTCTTCATGGTAGATCCTCTGTTACTTATTCTGTTATAAAAGCTGAAGTCCGTCTGTTTGTCACGCTTTATTCACGCTCTGATTTGCTGATGGAAAAGGCCAGTCAGAGTGCTCCAGGCATAGGGGAGCACTGCTATGATTCTGAAGCTGCGCCGAGGACCAGATGGAGTGGGGGAGCTGCTGGTCTCGGCTCCCCGACCCCATTCCCTGCAAGAGGCCAAACAGCAGCAGCAGCATGGGGCATTAGGGGGCGGCACTCTATACCAGCCCTCTCCCCTCCTGCTGTCATTCCTCCATTATTCTTGATGGGCAATTGGCTAGTTGCCACATAATAATGAAAGGGGCTTCGTAGGTCAGCAATCCTTTTTCCCTAGGGGGGAGAACCTACTGAAAAGCTGTTTCAAAATTGCATTGCTTTGATGGTTCAAAACTTTTTAAAAATTTCCAGTCTAAATATATTCATGGCTAATATACACCCAATTGTTCTGGTGCTAGAATTTTCATTTAGCTTAACAGAACTGTTCCAGTTTTTTGAACATGGATGACTGAACAGTTCCAACTTGTCCAAATTAGGTCTTATCAGATGCTTTGTACAAGGGTATAAGGCATTTTCTACTTTCCTATTTTTGCTATTTCCTATTTCTTGTATTGCTCAATATATTCTAGCATTATGTTTTCCTTTTTAATGGCTGCATCAGATAAGTGGTTCATAGTTATCTTGTGACTTACTAGTATAACCAGATATTTATCTTCCTTTATTGTTTCCAAACTTTATAAGTTCTTAACTTATAGCACAAATTCTTGTTAGTCCTTGAGAGCAGGGCCTTGCATTTCAACTATTATTTTATTCCTCAAGTTAGCTAGTTCTTCCATAATATTTTAGTTGGTGATACCTTCAAGCCTTGCTTCCTTGGAAGGAATTTCATTAGCAACCTCCTACTTTTGGTGCAAGTGTCATTAATAAAAAAAAAAAAAAGGAATAGTACCAAGACCAGCCGTTAAGGAATTCTGCTAGTGTCTGTTTTCCAGGCCCATGATTTTACTTTCACCACAGCCTGTTGTCATCTGCCCTGTAGTTGGTTCCTTCCTCATCTGACAGTTCTTGTACTAAGCCACATCTTTTCTAGTTGGACTTATAATTTCCCAAGTGATTTCATATCAACTAATTTTCTGAAGTCCAGGTTGACTTTCATTTGCTACATTTCTTTTTGTTTAGAAAATTAGTCGTCATATTAAAGAAAAATGTATCAGTTTTTCTGGAACAATCTACTTTTGGTAAACCCTGATTGCATTTTGTCCCATTTTACATTTACTTTTATGACTAAGCAGTGTTTCCTTTGAAATGTCTTCTAAAGCTTTGCACACTATGGATACCTGCTGTTTCTTGGATCCTGTTTTTCCTGATTGTATATAGGCC
>NW_017729029.1:30667144-30667606 GCF_001723915.1 Gavialis gangeticus | reverse complement strand
TTTTGGTAAACCCTGATTGCATTTTGTCCCATTTTACATTTACTTTTATGACTAAGCAGTGTTTCCTTTGAAATGTCTTCTAAAGCTTTGCACACTATGGATACCTGCTGTTTCTTGGATCCTGTTTTTCCTGATTGTATATAGGCACCACTGTCACTACTTCTCAATATATGGTACTACCATGATGGGATGGCATTATTACAGTTACTATTATATTTTTGGAATTCTTGTGTAGTGCTTATCTGGTGTGTAAAATCAGTTTCTTCCTGTGAAGTGCCTCAAATACAAACATGACCAGAATGGCAGTCTGGTGGAAAGAAGGGTTGAATATGCATAGATGTTAGCACTGGTTTTCTAGTGGCATTTGCCAAAGTTGTTTTTGATGCATGCAGAATAGAGAAATGTTTGGCATTAGCTCTCCTTCCCTCTCTACCCTATGGGGAAACACACACACACACACAC
>NW_017729029.1:30664572-30667097 GCF_001723915.1 Gavialis gangeticus | reverse complement strand
CCCCCCCCCCACCCCCCCGCCCCCCCCCCCCCCCCCCCCCCCCCCCTTCCCTCTCTACCCCATGGTCTCCCTCCCTCTCTACCCCATGGGGAAACACACACACACCCCCTTTATACATGATAGGGAATTTTTTTTAACAGGTCTAGGTTATTCTTTGGTCACAAAGAATAACCTAGACCTATTAAACATTTTCCCTATCATGTATAAGGGTTCTGTCTTTTTCCTCCTGCTTGGTTAGTGAGTGCACTCATTTTGGTTCTTGTACTCACTCTTGTTTAAGTCTCTGCCTTAGGGTAAAGGTAGTTTTCCTAAGATGTGAATTGCGTGTGGGTTCTTTTTTTTGTCTGTTCTATCTGTCTGAGAGCTTCACTGTCCCATAAAAGTCATCTGCTAAATTTCCTCACTTTTTCCAGAATCTTGTTTCTTCAATGACTACTCACTTGACTTTAAAAACTGGTAAATACATGTTAATGTGCATACTCCCTTAGTACATGCAACATCACTATTACCTTTTTTTCTTCTATTGCCTGCGTCTTTTGTTTCAGTGAATCTCTCTCTCTTTCTGGCACCATGCTGGCTTGTGAATTTGTGGCAACTTAATAAATCTCCCATTTGTTCTCAGGCTGAGAGTCCTGTCTTCTGCTGCAACATTGTCCACGGATCCTGTTAATAATTAATCTGAGTTAATGTTGTTGTTGTCAACTTGTTTGTCCATGTTGTGCACACCATGCTGGCACTTGAAAAGTGACATATTCCATTGCAATTCCTGAATCTTTTTTGGAGCAGTTGCAGGCTCTTCCATGTTTTCACCTTCCTCTTGTACTCTATTTAAAAAATATCTTGCTTATATATTTTATTTTTATATGAAGTGCAGTACTCCTCAAATATATGTAATGTGTTTTCATTGTTAGTCTTTTTTCTTTGAGTGAACTACAAAGTATTAAAAACATCAAGGGCTTCAGAATCAACTATAACCAGCAATAAATTTACCTTCTGACAGACTTTCTGCACTTTGCTTTTCTCCCACTTCTTGAAACATCTTTATATTTCTTTCACATTTCCAGAGCGTTTCAACTGTAATGGGGCTTTAAACGCTATGTTCTTCCATTGAGAATATTTTCTTACTCTGTTTTGCTTTTGCTACTAGGCAGTGTTCAAGTAATTATTCAGGAGTTTGATGGATTTTTACAGTTAGCTAAAGGAGTTGGGGTTGGAAATCAATCTTAGGAACTGATATACATGTGTAGCTTTTGACAATTTGTGGCTGGAGTCAAGTGCAGCTAGGGAGCAGAAGGACTAGCTCTCAAAGACCTATGATTTCATTTTTGGATCTGGTGTCTTTGGAAGAAGGAGGGAACTGGAACTGAAACTTTTCACAGGCTGAGGCTGCCTTTCAGTGTAGAATTGCTCTCTAAGCATCAAGGGGAAGGAAGAGGGTTTAGAAATGAGCTGAGTTTCAAAGGTCATATTAGCTGAGGAGGGTGTATCCTGACTTATTGATTATATGGTGGAAGCCCTGTAACCATGGAGTTAAGTGTCTGGTCCAAGAAAAATGTACCACCACCACCCATTTCTCACAGATCAGGTATTTAACTCTATATGCCCTTACCTAGTTTTAATGAAGTGGTAACCTGCCAGTTAGCTAAAACTTATTGCCCTGTTTGTCCTTACCAGTGCAGCTCTGGGCTTTGCTAGGTCTTAAATGGACAAGAACTCAGTTATGGTGAGTGTTATTTGATGAAAACTGATTAGGGTTGTGATTTTGTGATCCATGAAAGTGGCAGAAAATTTTTCTTTGAAAAAAAAATCTTTGGCATTCTAGTTGTAAAAAGAAGACAACAAAGAAGATCTGTGAGGAGAAAGAAGAACTACAATACTCTGAGACGCACAACTTTTTACATCTTACTAGGAAAGAGAAGAAAATTATCACTACAGTTGTTTAGAATATGATAACTTATGTTGTCAATGTAGGTAAATATTTTTATTATTTGCTTTGCTTACTCATCTCATCTGTTCCCTTTAACTCAGTGAAACAATACTAGGAACAGAGAGCTGTATATGATCTTCCTTCTTAATTATGCTGTGTTTCAGCTAATTCATAAGGATAACAAGGATGCCTCCAGGCTTTTCCCATTGTCTTCCCACCACCCTGCATTTCTATCCTCCTTTGATTACTTTCCTTTTCTTTACTTTGCCTTTAGTTTGCAACTCCCTTTCCCTAATTTACCTCTCTCCTCCTTTCCTCCAATGCTATTCTTAAACTCCTCACCTATTTGGCAGACATTCAAAAAGCCTGGGCCTGAATTGATTCGGTCTTTGCAGGTTAGCCTAACCTCGCTAGGCTGAACCAATTTGTAGCTGCAGAGACATTTTCTGGACTGAAAAAATGCAGGCACATGCCAGCCGTGGCTCACGCTAGAAGCCGGAGGGTACTAGAGCAGCTTTCCCTTCGCTTCCCCAGGGCTGAGCTGAGGAGGGGTGTGGCCAGCCAGGATGCTTTTATTATTTCCCCCTCCTCCCCCCCC
>NW_017729029.1:30662318-30664379 GCF_001723915.1 Gavialis gangeticus | reverse complement strand
GAGCAGCCCAGCAGGGAATATTTATCATCCCTAACTCAGTGTTTATCAATCCATTAAGAAAATAAAGCTGCTCTTCATTAACTAATGGAGCTCTTCTTAAACAGCTTTTCCAAGGAAGGACATTAAGCTACCTGTTGATTAGCTCTAAAAAGCCTGTCTGCCTTTGTCATGTCCCATAGCATGAATTGTAGGCAGCACGTGATCTGCTAGCTTAATGCTGAGGTGTCTGTCAGGAGGCAGAAGGGAGAGGGGAATAATCCTGGTTTAGCAGGGAGAAGCCAAGCAGATGCTCTGTGCCTGCAAGTCTCTGCTGGGGCTGCAGCCAGGGAGCAGAGGGGACTGGCCAGCTCTACTGTGGAGCAGAGAGCCCCGCCTAACCCAGACAACATGCCAGGATGCTGGGGGTGTCTGGTTTATCTTAAAACAGCAAAGAGTCTGGGACAGACTGGTTGCATAAACCGGTTTGACCCAAAACAGTTAAGTCTGATACTATATTCAACCAGGTTTATCTCAATCCAGTTTCAGCCATTTTCAAAGTGGTTTATGTGCACTGAACATTTGTTCTGTTACAAGTTTAAACCAGTTTCTGATCACTAAAACCAGTTTGTGTGTAATGTCTGTCCCTAGCCTTTGTGTCGGACTGCTTTATATACTCTGCTGGAAACCAACAGGGATTTTAAAGCACAGGACAGAATGTCTCCATGTTCCAACTTGCTATACCTAGCACTGCAGTTGGCTATTTGCAGTTGAGGAGCAGCTGTGGGCAAGGCTTATTCAGCTTCTGTAGCTTCGTACTGGAGCATGCGCAGCTGTTCTATAAAGATGAGACATGGTCAGTTCAGTCTACCTATTGGATGTGTTAGGGAATAGAATGTGCTCAATGCTGATAGAATCCTCTAAAACGTTGGTTGCCAAACTCTAGTCTCCACCATGCAATTCAAAGTTGTTTAAGAATGCAAAACTTGATAAAATGTTGGTGAATTTTCATGGGAAGAGCAAAAGGCACATCCATAGTTCCAGTTTGAAGCCCCTGCTTTAAAAACAAAACTAAACAAAGCAAACAAACAAATAAAAAGGCTAAATTCTTCCCCTAGAACCTCTTTTAGGGGGAGTAAGCACTTAGTCCATGGATCATGAAGCCCATAGACCTATTTCTTGTACTTAAAAAATAAGGGGAAAATGTTAAGTAGCTCTTATGTTGTTTTTATTTAATTCAATTGTTGCATTAGGATTGGAATTAAATGCTATCAACTGAGAATGTGTTAAAATATAAATTATACTTTTTATAGTTTAAAATATTTACTTTTAGTTAGTGGTGTGCCAATAGAGATTTTTGCAGCCGATACCAATAGCTGATTTTTAAGGAGGCATATTGGCTGATACTGATCCAATTTCTGATACCAGCTCAGCAGTGTGGAGAGCTGCCTCCAGCTGGTAAGTCTGGTGTGGTGGCCCCTGCAGTGAGGGAGGAGTGGGTTTTGGGCAGGGGCTAGGGCAAGCGCTGCCCAGCCAGGGTGGGGCAGGTGCAGGATGCAGCTGTAGCTTGTCTAGGGGCATGGGGGGGGGGGGGACAGCTCCCACTGTTGTGTGCTGCTGGTCCGGTGGCTCATCCAACAGTTCCTGCTGTTGCTCTTGCCACTCATCCAGGAGGGAACGAGGTGGGGGCATGTGCCCCTGGATGTGCACAGGGTGGGCTGGGGTCAGGGCTGCACCAAGCTCTTCCAGGTGGGGTGGGGCTTCACTGGGAAGGGACTCTGAGTGAATTTGTGGCTTCAAACCCCCCCCCCCATAGTCCCTGTCCAGCACAGTTCTGCCCTGCTGGGAAGAGCTTGGCGCAACCCCAGCCTCAGCCTGTGCCGTGCAGATCTGGGGGCACATGCATCCCTGTGCCCTCCTGGATGAGTGGTGGGAGTCGCCAGGTGAGCGCTGGATAAGCTGCTGGACTAGCCACTCCTGGCCAACTGGTGCGCAGCAGCAGAAGCCGCCCCCCACCCGCACCCTCTGGATGAGCTGCTGCTCTGTCCCGTACTCACTCGCCCCACCCCGGCTTGGCAGCATTTG
>NW_017729029.1:30661442-30662157 GCF_001723915.1 Gavialis gangeticus | reverse complement strand
CCTTCACTGCGTGGGCTTTGATCTGCCCCCCAGCCCCTTCCCTCTCCCCTCCCCCCACACCAGACTTACCAGCTGGAGGTAGCTGTCCATGCTGCTGGGGTGTGCTCCTCACTGCCTGTGCTGCGTTGTGGCTCCGTGCATGCATGGGCCGTTTACTGGCCTGATACGGCCAATTCCCAGTGTATTAAATTTTCTTTATATTGGTGCTGATCCGATATTGGACTGATGTATCAGTGCACCTCTACTTTTAGCTGCTGTGGAAAGAGCCTTAATTCTTACTCTAAAATGTTCCTGTTTAACACCATTAGAGGCATTCTTGAGGGTTGCAAATAATCTCAATTCTGGAATGTGGTGGTGACACTGATTTGCTTGTACCTTGGGTCATCTGAGTTGATAAACATATTTACATTTTAATAAAAGGAAAATAATTCATAGCTATATCTGCTTTACTCCATATTTATTTGAGAAACATGCTAATATTTGTACTTCAGAACTTTTGTGATGGAGTTGATATAAAAACACCCTCATGGTCACTATTCATCAATAAATAAAGTCTACTTTATAGAAGAATTGTAGAAGACATGGTGTTTATAATTAGAAATGCATGCTGTAATATTTTTCTTTTACGAAAAATGTTAAGACCTTGCCCTTCCACCCAAGAATGTCAAGAAGCTTTATAGACAAGGTCTCCATAAAAAAAAAAAAAAAAAAAAAT
>NW_017729029.1:30657952-30661359 GCF_001723915.1 Gavialis gangeticus | reverse complement strand
CCCAAAAAAAAAAAAAAAAAAAAAAAATTTGCAGGTCTGACGGTCCTAACACACATGCATTTAGCAAACTGCTGTTGACTGTATACTGTTTATTCCCATTGTAAATAGGATTCTTGACCCATAAGATTTTGTTAAAAAACGTTTGGCACTCCTATGGAAGTTTTTTTGATTTCACATATGTGTTGTAAATAAATTATATAACATTGAGTTCTTAAAACTAATAGCAATAAAAAATCCTCCTTTTGACAGGAGTAAAGATAACTCCTGCAAAATAAACCAAGCTTAAAAAATGTTGCTACCTTGCATTATGCTGAGAATATTGCTAGGTTTGGCAAAGTTTTCTGCAGTTTTAAATGGAGAGTTTAGTGCCAGGAACTAAGAGCAAGATAATGACTTCTGTGTCTAGCTATTGTATTAATGGATTCAAAATATACAGTATGCTAACACCTGTATGCATAAGCGGATTAACACATGGGCCAGTCGGGCCTGGGCCCAGTGGCCGCTGACAATTAAGGGACTCTGAATGCCTAGGTTCCACCGCTCCCCCCTCCCCCGTTGCCTGAATTCAGTGTTGCCAGGTATGTAATAATTATTCTTCTCTTCTATATTTGCAATGTAAAGCAAATAAGAAGAGGACTTATTTGTATAATTACTTGCATATAGGAATTATGCAAATAAGACCTCTTATTTACCGTTCATTGCTCACCATAAATGTTAGTGAGTGAATGAGAATTGGATCACACACCTCTGCAGTAGCTCCAGGAGGGGAAGAGGTTCTTTCCCCTGTTAGAGCTCCAGGGCCCCCAGTCCTCTTCTTGCTCAGCGCCCCAAAAAGTCTTAATCCACCTCTTCCTGTGTGAGTATAGGTGTAAGCATGTGCATATGTGATTTCCCTGCCCTCCCACAATAGTAGAGCTGGCCTGGTGACAGGATAAGGAATCTGAATGGACTAGAACAAACACATGATGAATAGGGCTTGATACAGGAATTACTGGATAAGGCAACATGGCCTGTATTGTTCAGGAGGTTAGCATAGATTATCATGATGTTAAAAATTATAAACACAAGCACTGAGCAGTTGCTTCATCATTTTGCATCTCCAGGTGAAAGTCCTCCTGCATTATTTACCACCCATAGCTGGAATGTTAAATTTCACTTAAGGAATACTTTTGAACATATTGCTATAGTCTTTGCTTTGTAGCTGACAAAGGCATGTTCATACTTTCATTCAAGAAGAGATTGCAAAGACATTACAGGCTCTTATTGCTCCAAGAATCTAGGTGCAGAGAAGGCCCTAACAAGAACCTGAACTTTGAAAAGGAATTATACCCTGGGGACAGGCTGATTCTCCACTAATTTGCAGTGTATATGATCATTTTCACCCATGAAAACGGGTTTAAAATATTCCCATTCTGGTTTGGTAGCTTTTTCTTACAACTACTTTCAGCAGATGTAAATGACTCCACAGGGGCAAGGTAGTGGATAAAAAGGCTAATGCCTGTAAATGCTTCCCAGTATTGACAAAAATCATTTCCATCTTATCCAGGGTGTCCTTTCTTCCAGATCTCTAACTCCATAAGCCATTCATAACCAAACAGATGCTGAAGGGGTAGGATCTTGTTCATGTTAAAGATATAATCATATTCTTTATTGCTTTTTTGTTTAAGAAAACTGAAGCTGATACTTCTTTGCTAATTTTTACTAAGATCCATTGTTGCAATTCTTACATTTCACAAGAAAGCCAGTTAACAGTTAGAAATGACATTGCAGGAGAGATTTAAGATAACTACATACTCAGAATATGTTTTGTAATAGATAACATGTCAAAGACAGATAAACCGTAAACTTCACCTAATTGCAGTAAGCATATTCATGTAAGGTCTGAAGAAATTAAAGGACAGATTCTCAGTACTGGCACTCAGAGATTATTTTTTTTTTTCAGTAATATTTTCAGGCACACAAAAATGTAATTTATTTTAATTTTGAAATTTTGTTTTACCATTAAAAAAACACCTGCTCTAAAACCTTTTACTTTATGGGGGAGATTTCATAAGCTTTGTATATGCAAGTGTTCTACTCATGGAAAAAGTCCAAAATGAATTTGTTGCATCTCAAAGTTTTAGTACTGAAGTAAATGAAACCATGTCTATAATGTGTTCCTAATTGAAACACATTTCTTCTGGAGGGTCTCATAGTCTTAACCTGTAGACAAATATCCACCATGTCTTGGCATAATTACAACAGACACATAAAACTAAGAAAAATCCTGAAGCTGTCTTTTTAATTAATAAGTGAGATTGTGTTTGGACTGTGTTATCTGGTTTGGGTTTTTGCTGTTTTGCAAAAACTGAGTGTAAAGCACTGATTGTCTGATATGATAATGTTATACACAGTTCATGCTTGCTCTGTCTAGGTGTACATGAGTGTATGAGGAGCAAAGAAGTTAAAGAATCAGGTCCATTAAAGCCCCCTGACTGTACATTTTCTTGTAAAGAAGTTGAAAAGCTGGCTCAGTCACGTAGTTGAAGAAACTGAATAATAATAATAACAACAATAATACTTTAGGGAAGTTGTCTATTGTTTTCTGTCTTTAAGAATTTTGTGAATGTGAAAGTCTTTGAGGACTGGCCTCCTTGATGCTGGTTCTACACTTGTTTATTTATTTTTTTTTACTTCTATATTTACTTTCACTCCTGTGGTTGACAGTGATTCTGTAACATTGCTGTTGTTGCATTTACGTTTCATAGACTTAAATGATTTTTCCCTATGCTGTCTAAAAAAAAACCAAGCCTCAAATAAAGAAGTTTAAATTACATTTACTGCCATTTATTTTTAATATAAGTTGCTTGCTTCCTTTTTATTAAGGTAATGGCAAATCTCTTCTGTTTCCTCTCACTCACCTTTTCATAACCTTTCCCAATCGTCATTTATTTAATCTTCACTGCTTCCTTTCCTTTCCTTTCCCTTCTGTTTTTCTTTCCCCCCCACCAACATCTCTCCTCTTCTTCCTGCTTTCTTCTTTCTTACTTCAGCCCAAATATCTTTTATCTATTGATTACCTAAAGATGCAAATTTCTGATGTAGGTACCTTGAACAAAAGTTAGGACTTCACAGGAATCGATCATGCATTTAGTTTAATAGTGTAACTTTAAGATAGATATGCCAGAAAAAAGGAAAAACAAAAAAAATAGCATATTAGCAAATATGTTTAAAATAATTTTCTAACGAACACGTTCTTCTTTGGAAGCCTTTAGCTATAGTTGATCATTCTTTAATGCATTATTATAAAGGAAAAATGCTCATATGCTCCTTTTCTCAGAGAATCAAAATAACCTGAATGTATAAGGAAAGCAGAATGTAGAATAATTTCTCTTTCAAGAGCCAAGGCTCCTGCTTTTTGGGCTTTT
>NW_017729029.1:30656965-30657941 GCF_001723915.1 Gavialis gangeticus | reverse complement strand
GCTTTTTTGTTTTCTAATTATAACGTTATCTTTAGTCAGTTTTCATTTGAGTTGGTTGGGTAGATTATGCTTATGCATAGCTTTCAAGTCATTCACCTTTAATTTCTGAACTGCAATTAGATATAAACTTTTTTTCTTGCCCCCCACATTCCTTTCTGCTTTCTGGGATAGCAATTAAGAAGCACTGGGTGAATAGGTTACCATTTTATCCATCTCTATTACTCTGACTGATGGAGCTATTAAATAAAGGCAAACTGTAATTCTTTATTACCTGCCTGGCTCATTTCTGCACTTTGCCCTAGAGAAGAGCTGCATAAAAGATCAGAGTGTTATTGAAAACTCATGAACAAATACTGAGTAACTTGCTTAGTCACTGAAATAATGACAAAATTCCAGGAAAAGATGGTGTGCATGCATGAGGGGGCGGCCATTTGTTTGGGGTGGAATGTATGATGGAGGCAGAATATTTGGTATTGTATCGTTTAAAGGAAATGGCATAGTAAAGACTAGCCAAGAACATTTTGTATATGATAAATTCACTTATAATTAGTGAGATCATTAGCATGGACACCATGTACCTTAGTATTCACAAAGAAGTCTTTAAGCTAAGCAGTTAGCTCCACTATGGAGGAGAGAAACAAAATGAATTATATACAGCTGAATAAGCTTTTCAGAATCTCCAAGGAGGTGACTTGTCTGTTGATGGCCAGTGGGGGTCGAAGAGTGAAATAATTACTTAACAGCGTGTAAACAATGTGAGATGTGAAGTATGCTTTTTTTTCTTTTCTTTTCCTTTTTTTTTTTTTCTTCATTGAGAGAGTTTCTTGTTGCGATGGCTCCACTGGGACAAGCAGCAGAGAAATTTGATTAAATGGATGCCTGGGGTCATGACCCTGTCTAAACATGCTGCAGCTCTCAGCATTAATCAAAGAATGTTAAAAAAAAAAAAAAAAAAAAAAAAAAAAAGGAAAAAAAA
>NW_017729029.1:30634997-30656954 GCF_001723915.1 Gavialis gangeticus | reverse complement strand
AAAAAAAAAGGAAAAAAAAAAAAAGAAAAAAAATCTGACCTTGCTGCATACAAGTATTGGTGAGCTTTGAGTGCAGTTTTAGATGGACAGGGGGCTGTGTCTATCTGTATGAGCAGCCAGCTTACAAAGAGGAGGCAGGTTTCAAGGACAATGGCAACCCATCATGTTGTTTTAGTTCATGTTATGGGACTTTCATGTGATGATAGCTTATCAACAGCCAGTGAAATTTGGAGATCCCATTAGAATGCACTTGGGAATGCAGTTATTTATTATGAACTGCTGCGGCTCGAACTGAGTGTATGGAAAATATTTATAGCTCAGTGATTCATGTGAGAGCCCTGTGTTGAGAAATACCCTTGACCCTTTCTCCTTGGCTTATTGGATATGAAAAGATGGCACAAGTGATTCTTTTGTGGGACTGGTCAGAGTGAGAATCAGACACATCTGGAGCACCTTTTAGCATTTATGCAAAAAGGGAATCTATTGGAGGAATGGTAGATCTTGGGTTTTAGTGAGAGAATCAGAGTAGTAAGATATCTCGAACCACTGGTAGATCTCGGAGCCTCTTGTAGTTGATCTGAGGTTGGGGTGGGGGGCTGAGTGCCTGCGTGCGTGCGTGCATGCATGTATGCGCCCCAGCCCAGCAGGCCAGTCCGTGGGGGAGGGCAGGGGCAGGGGCTAAATTGAAGGGCCTGTGGTGAGGGACAGTGCCGCAGAGGCAGGAGCAGGGGTAAGTTGAATGAGGCCCTGGCCAGGTGGGATTTACCTGTTGGGGAGGTGCGCCTCCAAATATTTTTTTCTCCCTCTGCCTTGATCTGGCCCCCCCTTCCCTCCCCACAGACTTAGCTGCTGGGAGAGGGGGGAGGGAAGGTGGCGGTGCATGGTAGATCTTGGTTTGCTTTTAAATGTCAAAGGTGATTTCCTACTTAAAAAGGTTGGAGATCACTGATCTAGGCTATAAAGGCAGCAAATAATCAGTTTAAAAGGTTTAAAAGGTGTTCAAAGTACATTGCTTTGTTTGTACTACACTGTTAACATGCTAATTAGCATCATCCAAATCAAACCTAGACAAAGGTTTTGGGAGATACCTATATTATTACCACTTGGATGAGAGTGAGTGAGAAAAAAGGGAAGCCTTGTGCAAACTTTGGAGGGTAGGGGTTTCTATAAATTAACAAATAATGTAAATTGTAAGATTGACTATTATATAGTGAAAATTCACTTTTGAAATCTTTGGTTTGAGACAATACTAGGAAATTGCTTAAAAACCACTTGCATATAAAGTGAGTAGGATTCAAGAGGGAATAAATTAAGTTAAACTGAGGCCTAGTGTAGGCCTAAATGGCCTAGTGTAGGCCTAAATTAAGTTAAACTGAGGCCTAGTGTGGGGAATAAATTAAGTTATACTGAGGCCTGGAGAGAATAAGGAAAACCCAGGGAAGACATGCTCCTTGTTGTGCAGCAGATTTTCTTTTTACTTCTGTATAATGGTTGTGCCACAGGGGGCAACTTAAGGGATCTTGAAACCATCAGTAGAAATAGCACCAGTGTCTTTACATCATTGAGCTGCTAGTCGAACAAAAATTAATTTTTCAAAATGAAGAACTAGAAATTGCTAAACTATCAAAACGTTTAATTTGAACTCAGTGCTTATGTACAAGCTCTGACCTTTGTAAACAAAGTCCCATCCTTTGAAAAATTGCTGTCCTTTTTATATTTATCCAGGGTGATGTTGTAGTCCAGAATAAAATTGCACTTTCCTCAATAAAATACAGATATAGTACTTGAGATGATAAATACAGCAAATAGAGAAAATACTGAATGTCTGAATTACTGATCACAGAAATATAATTGGATATGGAAATGAAAATAAATGGCAATTTTTTCAACAATGTTCTAAGCAAGTCTCCTTCTCTGAACCATAGTCAGAACTTCTAGCTTATTAGTATTAATTGTTTTAAATTACATCGTATGTCCCTGTAGACAAAATGACAAAATGGAACCCGATCTCTCTGTAGTTTAATTGTCACAGGTGTATATGCCTTCCAAGCTCTCATTGCTACCATCAGGAAAATTTTACCTCTACTCTTGGATTGTTTTTCCAGGCCTTTTTGTTCTAGATTTTAAATGTCCTGTTTTTTTTCTTTTCACTGAAGAACGAAAAAACATTGGCTTGCTTCCAGGACATTTGGCAGGCATCAAGTTTTCTTAATCAGAAACTTTCCAAAAGATTGCCTTTGGAAGATGTCCAGCAATGAAAGTGGTTGTTAAGGGTGCTACTTTTTCTCCACTCCTAAGATGTCATGCCTGTGGAATGTTCCAGACTAAGATCAGTGGTAATTCAAACCCAGGAAGCAGAACTGCAAGCTTTCTCCAAGGCTGTTCTGGTGGGACCAGCTGTACATCTGTGAAGGTTATTATACAGGGCTAGTTTGTGCCATTTATATATAGTCCATTATAGGGAGTGGCAAGCAGGGAGCAGCAGGAGGCTTTAAGCTTGAGGGAGGCAGAATACCATTCATAGGTTGTGTGCCAGCTACTCTGCTCCCATTGTGTCATTCATCCATTGTGAGGTTGGCCTGTATCTATGCTGGCATCTGTTGCCTTCTGGAACTTATGTTTATGGTCCAGCACAATACTGAACCAGTTAGGTTGGGCATCCTAGCTGTGTTAGTGTGGCACTCTGCCTAAACTAATTAGCTCTGCAGAGAAGCAGGCTATGTTAGTGTGGGCAGAGGTTGGTGCTGGGATGATGATGACTGCCAATAATGAGAGACATCGATATAGAAGCTATATCAAAATCTTAATATGTTATACAAAACCCACCAAACAGCATTCATATGATCACTGTTGATTTGCTAAATTTAAATTGGGGGCTAATATGTGAAAAATTTAGGGTGAATGTTTTTCACTGAAGTGCGTGTGGCTTGTTTTCAGTAGGAATAGAGATTAACCTTATACTATTTGAAATCCTACTATTCGGATATAGACAGACAGACATTAGAAGTACTCCAAATCCTGCACCAATTTGGAGTGCTTGACATGAAGCTTTAGCTCCAAGCAGATGTGTTGCACTTCTCCCTCTCCCCTTCCCACCAGAGTGCTTCATAATGGGCATATTAGCTTATAATAGTCATGCTGTCCAGCCAGAGGCTGGAGAGTAGAAATCCCTGCATAGCTAGGGACAGAGCTTCAAAAGGCCTCAGCCTGAATTGATTCAATCTTTGCAGGTTAGTCTAACCTGGTTAGGCTAAATCTGTCTTGTAACTGGACAGACATCTCAAGAAATGTAGGCACATGCCTGCAGTGGCTCAGGCTAGGAGTTGGGGGGCGCTAGAGTAGTCCTCCCTTCCACAGCATGCAGCGGAGGTGGGGTCTGGCCAGGCTCCAACAGGAAGTCTGATTAGCCCAGTGGGGAATTGATAACCGTGTTTATCACCCAATTAAGTAAGCAACAGAGGGACATTGCCAGCTACTTGTTAATTCTGCCTGTTGATTCAGCACAGACTGTAGCCAGCATGTGGTCTGCCAGCTAATATACAGATATCTTTCTGCAAGGCAGAGGGGAGGGGGAATTCCTGCTTAGCAGGGAGAGGTGAGAGGAGGGGGGAAGCAGCCCACAATCTCTGGAAGTTTCCTCCAGCAGAGGGAAGGGGCCAGCCCCCAGCCCAGAGAGCATGCTGGGATGCTGGGGGTGTCTGGTTTATCTTAAACCAGCAGGGGGTCTGGAACAGACGTTACATAAACTGGTTTGAGCCAAATCAGTCAAGTCTGATACTACATTCAACCAGGTTTTTCTCAAACTAGTTTATGTGTACTCAGCATCTGTTCTGGTACAGGTTTAAACCAGTTTCTGATCACTTAAACCATTTTATGTGTAATGTTTGTCCCTAGCCCACGTCTCTTACCCTTGGAGGTGCCCAAAGACAGCAGAGTGTGAGTGCTCGTTGGCTGTCTGTTCCACTCTCACACTTCCCTGTCTCCCTTTGGGAGGTGGGGGACAGAGCACTGTGAATACTGAGCAAATCTTTATCATGCAGTGCTGAACGGTGCCAGTGTTTCAGGAAGTGCTTCATTGGACATGGATGTCATATCTTCACTGTTTGTAGTGCTTCAAAGGCACTTGGAATCAGAGCCAGATTAACACATAGACAAATTAATCATACATCTAGGATTCTGAGTTGCATGGGTCCCAGTCCTTCCCTCTGCAGCGGTGGTGCAAATGGCCAAATCTGCTTCCCTTTCTTTCCCTTCCCCTCCCCTCTGCCGGTCTCGCCACTGCAGCGGCTGCTATGCTGCAGCAGCTGCTTCCTAGCAGGGCTCCAAGTCCCACTCCCCATGGGCAGCAGCACCAGGGTAGGGAGCTGGAGGTCTTGACTGGCCTGGGGCCCATGAGTTTGTTGGCCGAGGGCCCGCTAGAGGGTTAATTGGACCCTGCTTGGAGTACTTCAAATAGAACGTCTGCCTATGGCCTGAGTTCTATGTTTCCATTTTTCTCACCCTTCCAGTCCTTCTGATAGTTCTGCCAATTTTACTGTAGAATTAGATTTTCATTTCAGAAAATGGTACGGTTATGAAGATTTTAAATCTGAAAGACTTTCTGAGTCTACAAGGAGACTGAACCAGTAACCTGGGAGAGGTCTGAACTGTTCCATTCCTCTTACTAGTGCACTGTGAGTAAAAACTGATACGGAACGTTTAAATGCTAACATGCTCTTTTGTTGATAACTGAAGAAGGTAAGTGAGAGGTTTTTTCCCCTTCAATTTGACACCTGTAAGGAATGACTATTCAAGAAGATAGAAGGGGTGAAAACAAATGTAATTTCTTAATATCTGTTGAACAAAAAATACTATACCAAAACAATGTAATTTGGTGAAGTAGAATCTTTGAGGGTGTAAAGGCTAAATCATTGTGGATGATTATCTTACCTCCAAAACTATTTAATTACATAATTATTAAATTACAATAATAAGGACTATCCATAAATAAATCACCAAGTACAGCAGGGATTCAACTGTGTTCAGTTTCAGTTTATAGTCAAATACATTGTTGGTTTGGGTAGAAAGCCTAAAATTTATGTAGAAAATTATAGCCACAATATTTGTATGTTGTGTTTACCCCTACATAGAACTATTGTAGCTCTTCGCTCTGAGGATTTTTTGTTGACTTAGAAATACTGTGGGTGGTAGATTAGTGGTGTTACCATTATCACCCATTCATCTAATGTCAATATCTGTCTGCGTGTAGAATGAAAAATACTTTGTGAATGAAGTTGATTGCAATCTGACAGTGAATCAGTGAGGGCAGCTATAGCAATTGAGTAGTGTCATGCTATGCCAACCAATTATATCCGTTGGTAAAGAATCCTAGAAGACAAAAATGAGCTTTTTAAACACCAAATACTATGGCTGATCCATGAGTCCTTTCTTATGATAAAATTCCTTTGCCAGCTATATAAGTAGGTATGGAAGGTAGAATTGTGCCAAGGAATGTTATTATTTGGTTTAGTCTTTGACATCTATCCTAGCACCTAATTATGCTATAAAGTATTACATGTTTTTTGACATTTAAATAATTGGTCACAAGATTTAGTGGTGCATATAAACTTTTATTAATCTAATGCATTAAAATGTGTGTACATTTGAAAACACTGAGATTAAAGGAGATATGATTGTCCTAAGATAATCATTTTTAGGCTTTGGATAAGAAGCCTTAGAAAAAGCCAAGCAGTAAAGTATTGTTTTCTCAGGATAACCACAACTTGTATTGTGCCTTGATTATCAAAGGCACTGGTAATCAGATGAGTTTTCCTGCTGCTTTTAAAAATGTAAGATTCCTCTTTAGAAATCATCACAAATCAAAGAAAATATTTTTTGAAGTTTTCTTTTTCCTAAGAAATTTGTTAATCTTTTATTTCCAAGTTGTCCTAAGCAACACAGATAGACTGAAGTCTATTCATTGAGCATATTTATGTTGCTAAATTTCTAAGGCTCTTAATAAATTATATTTGTTTTTAATTTAATTCATTTTAATCAGGTTTCAGAAGCCAGTCAATTTAACTTACTATAGTGGGACCACATTTATATAGCCATTCCAGTTGCTTCATCCAGGTTTGAGTCAGGTTTCTCTTGTATAGGCTATTTTGGCATCAGAGTTTTTTCAACTAATTGCCAGACTTCTCAGAGCTAATTTACATACAGTTCGTCGCTTAAGCAGGAGGAGGAGGCTTGACAGATGCCAAGTTTCAGTGGTACATTCTTTAGTCCAAGTATCATTGTTCTTCAAAAATTCAGTGCTTTAAAAAGTCCTTATGTCACCACTGCCTTGGCCTCACTTGGCATGTCTACCCAGCATAATTACTGTACTAGCCAAACATGCCGCATTGCTCTGCATGGGCCACTTCCTGAATTAGAAGCAGAATATATGTGTAAAACAGCCAGCTAGCTTGTATGTAGCACCATATGAATCTGGCTACACAATTTCCAGTTTAGGAAATAGTGTGTGGGGAGTAGTGTGGTCAGTTTAAAAGTGCCACCCATTGTGGTAAGTTTATAGTGTGACAGATTACACCTATGAATGTTTGGTGTGCAGTCCTGAGAGAACCGAAGGAATATGGTGTGGGAAGTCCTTAAACAAAGAGAAGAAATATTGGGACTTAAGGTCTGGATTCAGTTGCCCCTTTTTACATTGCCAAAGTATAGATTCATAGAGTCGGAAGGGACCTCAGTGGGCCATCTAGTCTGACCCCCTGCCCCTGGCAGGCAAGAAAAGAAATACTAACCCCTGGGTCAAGTGATCCCAGCCAGGTGCCTGTCCAGTCTCCTCTTGAAGACCCCCGAGGATGGGGCAAGCACCACCTCCCTTGGGAGCCCATTCCAGATTCTGGCAACCCTGACCGTGAAGAGCTTTTTCCTAATGTCCAGCCTGAACCTTCTCTCTAGTAGCTTATGGCCATTGTTCCTTGTTATTCCAGGGGGTACCTTGGTGAACAGATCATTGCCTACTTCATGTTGCTCTCCCCTTATGAATCTGTATGCGGTCACAAGGTCCCCTCATAGTCTTCTCTTGGAGACGCTGAAGAGGTTAAGGTCCCTTAGCCTTTCCTTGTAGGGCCTTCCCTGCAGGCATCTAAGCAGGCGAATGGCTCTTCTTTGCACCCTCTCCAGGTTGTCTGCATCCTGCTTGAACTGCGGCATCCAGAACTGGACACAGCACTCCAGCTGCAGTCTGACCAGTGCCGCATAGAGGGGGAGAAGCACTGTTTCTGAAGCACCTACAGATGCATGACAAGGTGCTATTGGCTCTGCCAACTGCTTCATCACATTGGTGACATGTTCATCCTGGAGTCAACAGTGACTCCAAGATCTTTTTCTGCCTCAGTGGAGCTCAGAAGGTCGTCCCCCAGCCTGTAGGTATGATGACAGTTCTTTCTCCCTAGATGCGCAACCTTGCACTTGTCCTTATTGAATTGCATCCTGTTGCTCTCTGCCCACTTCCCCAGCCTGTCTAGGTTGGCCTGGATCTGGTTCCTTCTCTCCAGGTGTTAGTTGTACCCCATAATTTTGTGTCATCTGTGAATTTGGACAGGGTGCTTCCCACCCCATTGTCCAGATTACTGATGAAGATGCTGAACAGCATTGGCCCCAGAACTGAGCCCTGAGGGACTGCACTGCCCACACTTTCCAGGTTGACACTAACCTGTCCACTACCACCTTCTGAGTGTGATCTTTGAGCCAATTTGCTACCCAGTCTACCGTGTAATCATCCAAGGCAAATCCCCTCAGTTTATTTATAAGGATGGTATGGGATACCTTGTCAAAGGCCTTTTTAAAGTCCAGGCCTTCTTGAAGCCTATCATACAAAAGTCAGTCAGTTACAAGCCTGGGGTGGTTAACCAGTATAGTTCAGTTGCTTTGTTGTGCTCTTCTGGATGTGCAAAACAACTATAAACTTAGCTTAATCGGCTGGTGTACTCCAGTTGTTTCACTGAAGCAGCAGTGATTCTGTACCTAAACAGTTGAAATTAATTTAAATGTTGGGATTAAACATATTTAATTATTTCAGTCATCACAAAGTATTGCACAGGAGCTTTCTCTTTATATGTCTTATTTAGTATGCTTTTTTTAACGTTTAAAAAAGAAAAGGAAAATGTCAAAAGCTACTTTAACACAGGTGAAAAATGAGACTAAGTGTTATTAATTTAAATGGGAAAATATTACAGGGATATTGTAATTATTCCAATCTAGCATTATGGTACCAGGAAATTCAGATTTAAAATTAATCCAGATCTGTTGAGGCAGGATACCTTAACCTTAACTGAACTACCTTAACTATCTTAAATCCTTGAAGAGAAAGAATGTTAAAGTCTATAAAACATTTTCATTTAGTCTGTGATTAAAAGGATTAAAATGCTTGTAAAATATATCATTGTTACCTAACAACACTGAAGGATACACTTAGGATTTGAATTTGTGTCACCTTAAACTGTATTTCCTAGGTTTACAAGGCTTGGTTTGGGGATGATTGCGTTTTGAAGTTTTTTGGTAAATATTGTGAAGCTTAAAGGAATCTTATTAGGATTTTGAGTGTTGTAGGGTGTTTTGGGGGGAGGATCTGGATATTCATAACATACAGAAATATAACTGTTATTTATGTTGAATTTCTGTAACCAAGTTTACTTGTTTCAGGAAATGATGCAGCTGGTGGGCACTATTGAACTCTAGATTTTAGGGGTGTTTGCATTCATGTCAGACTGTTTGTACATTTCTAATTACAGTGTGTTATAGAAGAGCTGCCTTGCTTATTATGTAGCAGGATATTCACATAAATCTTAATTTGTATAAATATTTGTGAGAGAGTAATTAAAAATACTACAACATACCCATATTCCTTTGCAGCAAACTGTGGTAATCATAGCAATGTCAGTACATTTTCTTTCGTTAGTAGTTATCAAGTGATTCCAGTAGTGAAATGGCTCTATCCTTTCCCCCTCTAAATAAAGCTGCTTACTTAGGTTTTTTATTACAATTTTTTTTGAAAAATATTTCTCCTCTTTGTACTAAGCACCTAAAAAACAGGTTAGACTGGATAATGATTTTCCAAAATGTTAAAACCCTGACTGACAAATAGGTAATGCAAAGCATAAAATGAATTTCTGTTTCTGTTAATTATACAGTACTAAATTCATAGGGAGAATTTTACAAATTCAAAACTTACCTCCCATTGGTTTAATTTCATGAAGAGTATGGGGTGTGTAAGAGAAATTGGACTGTCATTATGTATGGATAAAACTATGTGTATATTTTAAAAGAAAATGAGGGACTTTTGGAGAAATTCTGTCAGTTAACACATGAGCAAATTTTAAAAACCAACTAGAGTGTGTTAAGTTTTGTAGCTAAAGCTGACCACTGATATTCATGTAAAGTCATTAGAAGCAAAGAAAAGGGCCGTGTAGACTTCTGGGCTGCTTACAGATGTGAAAAAAAAAGACAAAAACAGTGTTTTAACAGAAGAGGAAGTGCATTAGCTTGACCTGGCTTTGCAGGTTCTGTATAGATTGGGGGCTTCAGTGGGCCTTTGGCATTTTTATCTAATAGCTGATTGAATCTTTTGGTTTGTTTGTTTTTGTTTTTTTTTCCACTTCTGTAAGCAACCTTAATTAATATTTTGGTGTTGTGTTAAA
The DNA here is from genome assembly GCF_001723915.1 of Gavialis gangeticus. Classification (NCBI taxonomy): domain Eukaryota; kingdom Metazoa; phylum Chordata; order Crocodylia; family Gavialidae; genus Gavialis; species Gavialis gangeticus. The sequence goes on along the minus strand of NW_017729029.1, from coordinate 30,647,271 downwards.
GTTTCAAACCATACGTAGTAGTATAGCAGCATGGGTTAAGTTGCTAGGTCAGAATTGCCTTTAAGCTATAAAATCCAGAAATATTTAAACTAAAAAAATGTTTACAGTTTCTTTGACTTGATTCTCTGGTGATGATGCAGGTTACTTTTTTCTTTTAGTCATCAGATTAAAAGTGGATTTAGCACTTGTTGAAAGTTCAATCAATTCCTGAATTTATCTGGAAAATAAGTCCAGTGAAATCTTAACAGTGTTCTATCCATACCTTTTTACAAATAAATAGTGTATTTTACAAATACATTTTATGTAGTTAGACCCCTTAAAGTTTGACAAGATACTTTTCTGGTTATCACTACATAGTGCTTTACCTCCGAGTCTGCTTGAAAGTCCTTCATAGCCATTGTTTTTTTGATGTGCTTGTTTGTCAGTTTAGGAATGGAGTGACATCACTGACAAATTTTACTTTGGCCATCCCATATATTTCAGCTGTTTTCAAATTAAGTCCCTCGGATTTACACCTACAACTCTGATTCTCATAATCTATACTATTTTCTGCTGCTTGGGTCATGACTTTTCCCTTGGAATCTCTGTGTTCTTTTTCTTCCAGCTGCTCAGTTCATTTTTTGCAGCGATAGTGTTATAGCTTCCTTTGTGTTTGTACTATTACTGTAAACTCGGCTCTTGTGAGGAATACTAATTCTTTTTACCCTTCTTTCTCCTTTCCTTTTTCACATTCTTTCCTGGAAGTTTACCAGATGCAGTTGACCACAGAATTGTTGTCAGAAGATTACTTGACACACACATGTCTGAAAATAACTGTAGGTTATTTGTGGTATAATATGCCTGCGTGATGGGGGAGTCAAACCCTACCCCTGAGTTTAAAATCTGCTTGAGTTTATGCTTAAGTATATCATCTCAAAGGCTGTAACAGATGTATAGAACATTATGGCCCAGCCACTAGGGCTAGGTATAGACAGTCAAAAAGCCCAAGGCTGAATCGATTCAGTCTTTGCAGGTTATAGATTTCATAGATTTCTAGGTTCAGAAGGGACCTGGCAGATCATCAGGTCCAACCCCCTGCTCCAGGCAGGAAAGAGTGCTGGGGTTAAGTAACCCCAGCCAGATGCCTATCCAATCTCTTCTTGAACACCTCCAAGGTAGGGGAAAGCACCACCTCCCTTGGAAGCTCATTCCATATTTTGGCAACTCTGACTATAAAGAATTTCTTTCTTATGTCCGGTCTAAATCTGTTCTCCTTCAGTTTGTGGCCATTATTTCTAGCATCCCGAGGGGCGCCCTGGTAAACAGAGTGCCCCCTATTCCCTGCTAGCCCCTCCTGATGCATTTGTAGACAACCACAAGATTGCCTCTCAGCCTTCTCTTGCAGAGGCTGAAGAGATTCAGGTCCCTCAGTCTGTCTTCATAGGGTCTTACCTGCAGGCCCTCAGCCATATGAGTAGCCCTTCTCTGGACCCTTTCAAGGTTATCCACATCCCTCTTGAAGTGCAGCGCCCAGAACTGGATGCAGTACTCCATCTGTGGCCTCACTAATGCCGGATAGAGGGGAATTATCACTTCCCTAGACGTGCTCGTGATGTACCTGCTGATGCCAGAAAGAGTGCAGTTAGCTTTGCTTATTACCTCGTCATACTGGGTGGCTTATGTTCATTTTTGCGTCAACCAGGACTCCAAGATCTCTTTCCACTGTTGTGGTACTTGGAATGGTACCTCACAGTCTATAGGTGTGTTGGAGATTCTTTCTCCCGAGGTGCAGCACCTTGCATTTAGCCTTGTTAATTTGCATTCTATTCTGATCTGCCCACTTCCCCAGTCTGTCCAAATCTGCCTGAATTCACTCCCTGCCCTCCAATCTGTTAACTGTACCCCATAGTTAAGTGTCATCTGTGAATTTGGACAAAGTGCTTTCAACACCTTCATCCAGATCACTGATGAAGATATTAAACAGCACTGGTCCAAGTACAGAGCCTTGGGGGACACCACTGCCCACATCACTCCAGGGAGAAACCAACCCATCCACCACCACTTTGGGTGCATCCCATGAGCCAGCTTTTCACCTACCTTACTGTGAAAAAATCCACATCACAGCTACTCAGTTTGCTTGTAAGAATTGGATGAGACACTGTGTCAAAAGCCTTTTTAAAATCCTGGAAAATAATATCTAGGTCTATTCCTGCATCTAAGCACTTCATGACCTGGTCATAAAGAGACACTAGGTTAGGCAGGATCTGCCTGTTATAAACCCATGCTGGTTGCCCCTTACCATAGTGTGACTCACTGGCCCCCTGCAAATGTGATCCTTTATGATTTTTTCTAGGTCTTGCCAAGAATAGAGGTGAGGCTAACTGGCCTATATTTACCCGGGTCCTCCTTCCTCCCCTTCTTGAAAATAGGGACCACGTTGGACCTTTTCCAGTCCTCTGGAACCTGTCCCAAGTGCCATGGGTGCTCGAACAGTTGTGCCAGTGGTTTTGCTATGACAGTCTAAGTTAGTATAAGATGCACAGATTAAATTGAAACAGAAGTAAACAGACATTTATACCTTTGATTCAGGAAATGCAGCCACATGTCTGCAGTGGTTCGGGACAAAAGCCAGTGGGTACTGGAGCACAGCTCTCTGTCTGTGTGTTCACTTCTTCCTGCTGCCCCCTGAGGTCTCTGGGATTTGCAGTCCAGAATTACATCAGCAGGACTCTGCAGGGTTGCTCATCACTTCCTCTTCCTGCTTCCAGGTCCATCTGGGATTTGTAGTCTACAGTTGCAGCCAGCAGTAAGTTTGAGTGGGAGAAGGGGTGTTTAACCCCACTCCAGTGGCGATGCATAGGAGGTGCATGTGCATCCCCTGAGAGTGCTGTTGCACCCCCTGTCAGGATGCATTCCCTGTTTAGGTGATGGGTGGGCAGGAGTGCTGGTGCCCCATCCCTTGTGGGCACTGGTTGGGGAGTGGGGTCAGCAGCAGAAGAAGCCACGCTGGTTCTGGAAGTGGCTGCTGGACTTCCAGAAGCAGAGCGGCTGCTTTTTGGTGTGTGAGATTGGCTGTGCCCCCCCGGTCAGCGCGATTCGCTGCCAGGGGACTCTCCTGGTCACTGACTGGTTGTAGGCATGAGTCTTCCCTGACTCGAGGCACCAGTTGCCTATTCCCCACTCCCTGGCCCTAGGCCCCAGTCAGGGTTTGCTTGGGGGAGGGGAGGGGCAATCCCCTGTAGACTGGGATGCATCCCCGGCCAGGCTTGCCCCCCCCACCCCACCTCCTTGTCAGTCAGCTTTTACTGTTCCAGCTAGGGAGCAGAGGGGCAGGGGCCGCCCTGCTCTTTGGAGCAGACAGGACAATCCAGCCCAGGGCTGGAAAGCACGTTGGGATGCTGGGGGACTGATTTAACTTGAACCAGGAAGGGGTCTGGGACAGAAGTTTCAAAAGCAGGTTTGACCCAAATCAGTTAAGTCTGATAGTATATTCAGCCAGGCTTATCTTAAACTAATTTTGGCCATTTTGAAACTGTCTTATGTGCACTGAACTATTCTGTTACAGTTTTAAATCAGTTTCTGATCACTTAAACCAGTTTACATGTAGCTTCTGTCCCTAGCCAAGATGGGGACAAGCATCCCTTCACTGTGTAGTGTGACCTATAATGAACTGGCCCCCAGGTATTTCAAGTGTGCTGTCAGGATCTGTGTCTTCTGTTTATGCATCTCTAATAAATGACACTATGGAAACTAGACCTTATATTATAGCCTACTTATTACAGATAAGAGATTTTGGATTTTAAAAGTAATTTGATGACACGCATGGATTTTGAAATATTTTGTTAAGAATTAAAAGCATCTCTTATCCCTGGTAAAACAAATCTACAGTAAATATTTTAATTACATTTCTTCAAGAACACAGTGGGCCATCTAAACTCAAGTCACATTGACAGCACTAAAAAGCATCGCTCGATTTATGAGTGCTCTGTTTACTCAAGAATGTAGAAATTTCCCTTTCTAAATGGGACAGCCTTATCTTTATTATTCCAGTGCCTTTTAGTTTACAGTTCTGCTGTAAGCAATGTTTCAGAAGCTTATTTCAGGATTCCTAAATAAATGAACAGACAAAATTAATGCTCAGTGCCAGCAATCTACATTTTATATATTACGTGATTGAAAGTAAGTCTTGCTGAACGGCAGAAAAGAAAAATGATGGTTTTACTTTATTTATACAGAATTTATGTGATAACAGAAGGTAAATTGAGCTTCTGAAAATAAACATTGTTTACAAATCTTTTTTTTTAAATGCAAGCCAAGCTATGATGACTATGAAAATCGAGTTCCAGTAACATCAAAGGAAGCATCCCTCTTCCTTTTAATCTAGTATACGTCAAAGTGCATGTGCTGGTGCATCATATTTACTTGTGTACTTATATATAGCCCATTACCATCCTGCACAGATCCTACAGGGCGTATGCACACTTGCTTGTCTTATGAGCATGGTGAAAGCCAATATTTTATTTGCAATGAGGAACATTCTGTTGCATAAACTGAATAATATAATTTTAATTGCATTGTCCAAGTCCTAATGTCCACAGGAAGTGTCACTTCCATGTTTTAATACAAACTCAGGGCCTTTGTGTTCACAAAGAACTTTACAATATGCCTTGTCAATAGTAACTAGAAAAACAGCTGATCTGAGTTGGAGTACACAGTGTTATTTTCTTCCTAAGATAAAAATCCTACAAAATAAAACAGCTGATGTGAGTTGGGGCAATGTGTACTGTTTTCATATCAAGATAAAAATCAGATAAAATAAAATAGCTGATTCAAGATGGAACAGAGTGTACTATTTATATGCTAATAATACAGTGTAGAATGTTTTATGTTAAGCTAGTTATGGCTGTCTCAAGAAACAATTAGTAATATATTTGCCCTCTTCTCCATTCCCCCTTCGTAGGTTGGGACTGGGAACAAAATGGTTTAAATCAGTACATCAGTTTGATTCTGATGAAGTTTACTCAAAGGGACATCACCTCTGTATGAAACTTTTTAGCTTACTGTTATTAAATGAAACAGAGAAAATCTTTTTTCTTTTTTTAAATACTTTTCTATGCAATTTCACTTTGTTTCTTTTGTTTATTAAGTCTTCCTTTTGTGTGGATCTTCACAAAAGATGGTTTCATTTTGGACTAAAACTAATGATCTGCTGTTTGTAGAAAAACAATTGGAAAAGGGCTTGGCTATGGAATTATGGAAAGTATTCACATAATCCAGGGGTGTCAAACTTATCTGGCTCTAGGTCAGGTGAAGGGCATAGGGCCAGTGGGCCCACAGACTGGTCCTGTATGCCAGATTCAGCATGTCCTGGAGTGGGCACCATGTGTGTCCTGATTGGGCTGTTTTGGGACCACACAACACACAGTGCCTGCTCTGGCCACTCCAGGATTATGCTACACACAGTACTTCTCTGGCTGCTCCAAGAACATGAGCTGGATCTGGCATAGAGTGGATACTGTGTGCATCACAGTCCTGGAGCAGCCAGAGTGGGTGCTGCATGCAGTTCATGGGGTCATCCAGTACACCCTGCTTACTGCTTGTGGGTCCACTCAACGCCCACAGGCAGCACCAGGGGCTGGATGGTAGTGCTCCATGAGCTGCATCGGGCCAATAGGGCATATCTTTAAGACTCCTAACCTAATCACTTATGTGATTACTGTGTTTACATTTAGCCCAGTCATGCATTCAGTTAAATCAATGATAAAATGTCATTGGTAAAAAATTAAGAGGGACTGGTTCTGTAAATTGCCTCATGCTTTCAACGACATTTTTAGCATCTCTTAGTTTTTGACCTGATATACTCCCACTTTTTGTCACCAAATTAGAATGTCTTCTTACTGTGACTGTTTCATTATGTTAAGATCAGAGAGAGGATTGAGTTGTAAATTCTAATCTGGATCCAAAGTTTAGGGAGCTGTGCTGCAGCTTGAATCAGTAAAAGAAAAAAAAAAAAAAATCTAAAGAACCTTGTTGTTGGATATCGGGACCTAAAATCTGTTATGTCTACAAACAAGTAGTAAGATTATATCGTAGCTTTGGAAAAGTTTTCACCTGACAAATTTTTTTTCATTTTCTTTGATGATTTAAGAGGTATACTTAGCAAGGAAAATCATTACTATTTTACAACTGTTTATGCCTGTCTTGTTTTGCTTATTCAGTTTAATCATATTTGCTGTAATTAAGTGCATTTTGAATTTTCCAGACCTGTAAAACAAGGAATGAATCACCCAGTATTAAAAAAGGCATACATATGAACTTGTACCACCCTCTTCATCTTCCACATACTCGGTGCATGCAGACACTCACACAGTTTCTCTTGTTACAGGCTAACCTCAGATGTTTGTCTCTTTCTAATTAGATACACACAATCCTTTCAGCCAGTTTGTGAAGTTCTCGTTCCCCTGTCCTCACTGTGTCTAGTCAGACAATGAAAACAAAGATACAGTAGAACTCATTTTCTCATTATTGATTTCACACACCAGCTGCCAGCTGTTTTAGCTTGTTCGCTTATATAACCCTCTGGGCAACTTTTAAAAAGTACTTTTCTTTGACCATCTGCTAAATGCAATTGTTTCAATAATTAAAGGCTTACCATCCCTTTTCAAATAAACATATATGTTGCCGTTGCTGCTGAGAAATCAACCTTTTTAAGTTTAGGTAGAACATTTTCTTTTTGCATTGAATGTGATACAGTCATAGGATCCTTGGATAGAATTACATTTCAGTTGCTGATATTCAAGCTAGCTATCTTGTTTGAAAACCATAGTGTAAACTTGGCTACCTAGTTGTGGGGAGGAAATCCTGGTAGAAATGTTGCCTCTGTGCTGCAAATTTGCAGTGTGGGGCATGTTTTAACATACCACATACGTGGTTTGTGGCACCACAAAGAGGTTTGTGGCACCAGAAACCACATGTGCATGCACATCTGGATGTGGCCCATGAGGCTAAATAATATGATTAAAAGCAATATATCTGAAAATTATAAGTACTTTGAATAGGTTATAAGCAAAGACAATAAGACAGTAATTAAGTCATTGTCGCCAGTACATTGAGTTGTACTGCTTGTAGGCAGGATGTGTTAAAAAAAATTTTTTTTTAAATCCAACTTTTGTTTGAACTTCTTTTTAGGCAGTAATTAGACATAAACTTTCCCATGTTTCCTTCAAAAAATCTGCTGAAAACCCTTCTGTTTACAAACCAGTTTACCATTTGCTTCATATGTACCTTAAAGCTGACCTATAGGATTACTTTCTTAAGAGGTGAAAATGGATAATTAATTTTTCATGTTCTTTTAATCTTGGAATCCTTTCAAGAAGTCACTGTGCTAGTATCAGTGCATTTTATTTTGCTATGGAATCTTTTGTTCAACCCAGCAATCATTGTCACTCGATTCACAAAATTGTTCAGAAATTTGTGTAGCAAAAAAGATTTAAGATGATCTGATTTTAGATTATGAAGTAGTGGTGGTAACATTTTTATGCAGTTTTCTTTTGGATAATAAGATTTCTTTTTCATTTTTAGAAAATGAGAAAGGAAATGGTCATGTGTTTTCTTAATAAGATGAAAGATATCTATGTTTGCTTTAAGATTTTTGTGTTTGTTTGTTTAAAAAGTATTCTCATCTTTAATATTTTTGTACTTTATAAACACAATCTTGTTCCAAACAGCTGTGAACTCTGGTCCCATTAATTCTTACAGCAGACGAGAGAGAGTCAAATTTTTAAAGGTATCTGGGTTAAGTGTCTTCTGAAATATATTTGAACTGAAAGTGAATGTTTACAGTAAAAGTACAGATTAGAGCACAAAGTTTACAAGAGAGCTTACCCTGTGGGCTTTTTTTAATGAAGTATTCTGATAATAGATTTCATGGATTGCAACAACCATGTAATAAGCTATATATAAACTGTGTTGGCCAGATGTGAACGTGTATCAGTGACCTAAAGCACTTTAAGACATGATGGGATTTAATCCATGATCTCAACAGTTGTGCCTGTTGCCATGACACATGTTTATGGCAGGATGCACAGTTTTGGGACTAGGAATTAGATCTCAATCAAGTCTTATTTACTGGTGCAGGGGAAGCCTTGGATCATGAGCCTGGGCTCCCCCTGCACCCACAAGGTGAAAGAGAGTTGTCAATAATCAGCTGACTTGGGCCCAATTGACAGGAACCAAACTGGTCCTTGTCCCCAGCCAGCAATCAGCTGACTGTCAAAATCCCAGCTGGGGGCACATAGCCCAGTTGTGGGGTCCCCAAGCTCTATGGAGGAGTAAAAACCCTTGTGCTGGCCAGCTGGATGACGCACATGATTTCATAGCTTCTGCTATGCGGGGAGCCCAGCTTTGTATCACGGACCTGATTCTTTACAGACTGTTGTAATTTACCAGCCCCTCCAGTACATCTTTTATATGAGTATGAGATAGAAAAAAGAATATTTTTCTTTTATTTGTTTATATGTTCTCTGAAACAAACCTCAATAAGTAGGATATACCTCAGCAGGGTAGAAATAAGCTGAAATCGCACTTCTGTACAGCGGACTAAAAGTTCCTCCTTGGCTATTTCTGAAATCTTAACAAAAATATTATAGTTGGGGGGAAAAACGTTTTACTCTTGAAATGTGTCTACTCTTTAGCTCCACTGATCTTTTCTTTTTCCAGAATAGAGTTTTTCTCTTTAGGAAAGGAAAGGAAAATAGCTTAAACCATAAAGGATTTTGCTGCTTGGTTCTTAGTGGTTTTGTTCTTTGTTTACAGTGATTAAAAAGCAAGTTTATACTGTTCAATTCTGAATCAGTAGTGCTTTACACCTACTTGGTATTCCTTTTGCACAGGTGGGAGTGCCCATGCAAGGCATGAAGCAGTGCAGAATTAGATCCAGAATCTTTAATGAAAAGTCATCATGTTCTTCTACTTGCTGTTCTCTCTGATAAAGGTGTAATGCATTATAGTAAGTGATAGGATGAAACAGTTTCATATTTTGGAAGAAAAATGGTATTCTATCCTAATAGAAGATCTTTACTCTTATGAAGAACTTGTACAGCTTTTATGATCTCTTTTCAAAGTGGCTTTTATATGTTGGGATGAGAAGCTGTATTTATGATAGGAAAGTTTCCTTGGGATGTGACTGCAGATTCTGTCTCCCTTTGAAATGGACTTCTTGCTTTGCTTTGAGATGCACTTTGAAATGAATGTCAGCATATGTGAATTAATCCAGTTTGTCACATACATTGGAGAGTGGTAGCTGTTCTGTTATTGGGTTTTTTGTTTTATTTTTATTTTTCCTCTTTTCAGTTTGTTGGTTTGTAGAAGCCTCTTCATGGAAAAAATAAGGATATAGGCAGAGTTTTCCATATGTTGCAACTCTGTTTATTATGTAATTACATAAAGGTTTCCCTATGGAAAAGAGAATTTTAGAAGAACTAGCAAATTGCCCATCAAGAATGAGCAGGGGGAGGGGGGGAGAGGAGATTACACTGCATTTGAAAGGTTGTTTTAAGTTTATCTAAATCATACAGTTGGTCAAATAAAAGATATCACCCACAAATTCTTGTCTCTTGGATTGTTATGCCTATGTTACCTCACCTAAATTTGTGAAGGAAATTTGCTCCTTAAATATTTTTCTAACATCTCTCTAATCTGGCTGTGCAGCTGAGTACATATCTCCATATCTGCCTTTATTCATATTGATTAACATTCTCATGAGGAAAACTTTGTTTATATTTTTTTGGCTGAAATAATTAATGGAGCTCTCATCATTTCCATTTTTCTTTTAGTGTGCAACTTAAAGTGAAAGAATAGACTCCATATTAGCTCATATTAAGTTTGATGCCATCCAAGAAATACTGTTCTTTTAATCTTTCTAGCAAATATATATATTTGGTGGCTATCAACCTTAGCCAAAAAAATTGAGATGGGGGAGGGGGAAGCTCAAGCAAGTTCCTGATGTCTTCAAATGTCAGTCTGAGAGGAAGTTTCACATGTAAGCAGGTGGCTATGCTCATTCCTAGGGCAGCTCCTTTCAAACGTTCCATGTGCATCTGTGCAGAACACAGAACAGAATTTTAACTATTTAGTGGTACACTACTTGTAGATGCTTTATTTTTGTTGTGCATTCATAAAGAAAGAGGATGGAGGTAGTGAGAGAACAGCCTGTCCAAGGAGAGAGAGCCAACACGAGGCCTTGAAGTTCTTTTAAAGCAATTTCAAATCATCATGATACTGTGCCTTGGCTGGAGAAATAAAGGTTTTGCATTTTTTGTGTAGTTCATACAGATTTCTTTGTGTCACTCCCATTGATTTTTACAATAGCACAACAAAATACCTTGAAATTGTCTTCAAAATATTGTTTTGAATATTTGAAATGAGAGATCACATTTGACTATCTAAAGAGTCTTTTATACAAGCTGTGCAAAGAAGAGAAATGGAAAATTACTTGTGTTAAGTATACTTACATGTGAAGAAGAGGAAACAAGGAAAGTACTTACCGAGACCTGGCAGGAGCAGCGAAGGAGAGAAGAGTCCCCCAGGAACTGCAGTTCCACAGCAGTGGCTCGAGCAGCCCTAGAGGGAGAAAAAGGAAAGCGGAGAGCTGGAAGTGGAGAAGCATGGGGAGCACAGGGAGCTGCGGAGTGAGCTTCTGTGTCCTGAGACCCAGGAGGATGGGTGGGATGGCTGCAACAGCAGAGAGCCAGTGGCCAGCTGGCTGATGAGCTGTGAGGAGCTTAATTAAGCCTGGAGATGCTGGCTGGAGAGGTGCTGCTGAGTGGAGTGGCAGGAGGACTGCTGCGGTGAAAGGGCCTGCTGGAAGGAGCGTGGCTGGGCCCAGTTACAAAGTTTTGATTTTAAGTTACTTTATTGTTCTGTTTTTATTTGGTTGGCTGTGTCTTTGCCTCTGCAGGCCAGCGGTGTGCTGAGTCAGGCAGCCAGAAACCCTACCTGACACAAGAGGGAAAAATCCTCAGACAGAACAATATACCCTGGGACCAAGAGCGGACCAGGAACATCAGCCAGGACTCTCTTTATTTCTTTTTCATTGTGTTGTTTTCATTTGAATGATTGTGCTACTAGAAGGGCTTAACCTTTGAGAGAGACCAAATGCTAGACTTACCTGAGACTGAAAAAGAAGTCGTAGTCCACGTTGATTTTGTTTCATTGAGATGGCCATTGAGTGTGAGAGCCTGAAATAGAAAGAAATAGTTGCCAGCTAAGACCGACACAAACAGATGGCGCTAGGCCAGGGTGTAGGCAAAGTTGGAGTCCCAGAAGAGACCTATATTGAGATATTGTTGTCTAGTGGTAGTTAGAATTACCACCTCCTGATTGAGATGATCTTTAAACATCAAAACATGGCAGGCAAGAGTCAGGACTACTGCTACAACATACAGGCAAGTGATCACAATACTGACTGTCAGGGTTGAGAAGGTACTCGGTTGCAATATACACAATTTTAACCAAGCCTAGATCTTACATTACAGTATTAGAATAATAGAAACTGAGGGTTGGAAAGGGCCTCAGGAGGTCACGTAGTCCAACCACTGCTCAAAACAGGATCATCCCCAAACTGCGCAACCTGATTAACTTCTTCTATAATGAGGTGACTGGCTTTGTGGATGCTGGGAAAGCAGTGGGTGTGATATACCTAGACTTCAGCAAGCTTTCGATATGGCATAGCATTCTTGCAAGCAAGTTAAGGAAGTATGGGTTGGATGAGTGGACTGTAAGGTGGATAAAAAGCTGGCTGGTTCATTGGGCTCAACAGGTAGTGATCAAGGTCTTGATATCTAGTTGGCAGTGGGTATCAAGTGGAGTGCTGTTTTTTTCAGTATCCTTGTTAATGATCTGGAAAATGGGATGGAGTGCACCCTCAGCAAGTTTGCGTATGACACCAGGCTGGGGAGAGTAGTAGAAACACTAGTTTGGCTGCCGGTCCGCAGTATGCCAGTCAGTTCTGGACTTCTGGTCTGGCAGCCAACCCTCCTGTGGACCGGCAGCCAACCTTTTGCGGCCTGGTACCAGGCCATGGTGAACCCCTGAGCTAGAGAGTTCTTGGTAATGGCAGATGACAGAACAAGGAGCAATGGTTTTAAGTTGCAGCAAAGGAAGCTTAGGTTAAATGTTAGGGATAAAATTCTCAGTAGGAGGGTAATAAAGCACTGGAACAGGTTACTTAGCGAGGTTGTGGACTTTCTATCCTTGCAAGTTTTTAAGGCCTGGCTTGACAAAGCCCTGGCTGGAA
>NW_017729029.1:30626171-30634986 GCF_001723915.1 Gavialis gangeticus | reverse complement strand
AAGGCCTGGCTTGACAAAGCCCTGGCTGGAATGATCTAGGTGGGAATAGTCCTGCTTTTGAGCAGGAGATTGGATTAGATGACCCTCTGAGGTCCCTTCCAACCCTGATTTTTCTCTGATTCTGTATCATCCCAGCCAAGGATTTGTCTACTCACCTCTTAAGCATGGAGATTCCATAATCCCGCGGGGCAGCCTGTTTTAGTGCTTTACTACTCTCCTTGTGAGAGAGTTTTTCCTAATATATAACCTAAACTTCCCTTGCTACAACTTGAGATCATTGCTTCTTGTACTATTGCAAAAAAACCCAAGGGACCATACAAACTTAGGAGAGACCTTACCAGCTCCAGGAGTTTGAACTTCTTGATATTATTATAATAAGAATGCCATGACTTTTGCATAGTTTTTTTGAGCTAATTAGTCTTCTCACAGATAAGTTTGCCTGTATTAATTTTTTTTTAGTTTGTATGTTCTTGTTTTATTCAGGAAAATACAGTGTTGAAACAGTGGCTGGGTTTCCAAAGGAACTTGAATTAGGTTCCCAACTCTCCCTGAATTTCAGTGGAAACCTAATTGTTCTAGGTTCATAAAAGTCCAGCCTTTGCTTAATCTGCCAGCAAAAGTCAGCATGGTTTTAAATGAGAAGAATGTCAGACTTAACTCTCCACTTTTCTACGTCAGCTTTACACTGTTATAACTCTGATCGCTTTAAATGCAGTTACACTGGTGTAACGAAAAGGGAATTCAGATCCTTTTTGCTAGGTTTCATGGTAAAAAATAGTATAAAAATATAGTATAGAATGGTAAAGAAGTATTCAAAGATGGTCCAATAATTTAAAAACAATAATAAATAGATTTTAAAAACTAAAACCTAGTCTAATAGAGCCAAAAAATCATAATGCAATGAAAATTTAATGAAAAGAAATAATGGAAAGAGCATATTTAAGTCAATAGTATGATCTATAAGAAACTGTTCCTTTACAGTTCTATTAAAAAATAAGATATACTGAGGGGTGCAGTAGAATGGAGGTAGAAGTTGGTGGACAAGTATAGAGTTCTACCTCCCTGCTGGATACTTCCATTTCCTCTGTTTAACAACCCTTTATTCACTGTGCAGATTTCTGAAAAGAATGAAATGAGCTATGTTAATGGCCAAGCCATTATTGATCAGTTTCAGGGCATACATTGATAATTCTTGGATTCAGAAGCAGCTGACTGTATTACTGCATATTACAATCTCAAATTTATTAAATTGTTTGGATAATCTGCTTTAAAAAATGAGGATACTAAATAAGGAAATATTGCTATGGTGAAACATTTGAAGTTGATAGAATGGTCTGTCAGATTGCCAGAATGTGTCCACACAAATAGTTTTCTGTTATTATACAGGGAGGAAATGGGGCAAATTACAATAAAAAATACATTTAACCAACGAAGAATTTGTAGGGAAATAGTCCAGATGGTTTATCCTGACCCTGTCAGGAAAATATGTTAACCAGCTTAGAGATTTAGACATCAGTAATATGGGAGTAAAACATTCAGAATGGTACTCCTGTAACTCATGCGATCATAGCAGGAGAACCATTTTCTTAAAAGACACACATGGTGAGTCATTGCCCTGACCCAGCTGAACACCACAGCCAGGGCTTACCCTTCACCTTTCAGTTCACCCTTCTAATAATTAAAACTAGTAGTGTGTTAACATGCTTAGATTGAGCAAAAGAACAACTTGACAAATATCCATTCCCTTCAAAGCAATTAGAAGACTTATTATAATAAAACCCTGCTGGAGTTTGAGCATACTGATATTCCTCCTAAAGAACCATTGCTGCTGTGGACCCTACATAAACAAGTCAATTTAAGATGACAAGACTGATGGGAAATTTGGAAGTGCTCACTGCTGACTTTGTTTATTAGGGCAAATTTTTTGAATTACTGAATTGTTAAGTTGTGCATATAGCTGATTTGTATAAATGCATGATTTCATTGCCATTGCTCCTTTTTCTTTCTACCTATTGTTTATTATGCTCATTGCATTGTTTAAAAACTGACTGTAAACAGTTCCTATTGGAGATTGTGCCTGGTCTTTAATGAGTTTCTTAGTGGTAATGCAAGACAAAAATATAACACTTATCAAAACAAAACAAAAAACCTGCAACATTCAAGACTTCAGTTTAAGTTGGATGTTACCTTTTTTGATCAATGCCAAATTTGCTGATTTGTTCTCCTGTAATTTTAAATGACAGTTTTAACTGAATTTAAACTAGAACATGAAACGAAGTTGAATTTGGTCTTCAGGTTATTGTATTATTTGAATAGATAGAAATTTACTAAATTATTCTGATACAGACATTAAATTGCACAGCACTGGAACAGTTTTGTCTCTATTTTTAATTTAGGTTTGTTTCAAAAAAGAAATTGGTCCATTACTTGTAAACCTGACTTAAACTAATGCAACTTGGAGTGCACTGTAAAATTATAACTGATTCAAGAATCCAACAAATTCATACATCTTTTCTGTGATCCCATTCTGAAAGTAAACTCTAGACAGAATTTTATCCAGTGTGTAACAGTTCCAAAAATTTAATAATTTACACAATTTTAATGTTTCAAAGGGATTGTTAGTGGGAGAGGGCATTATTCCACTCAATTTGAAGGCAGAACTAGGCTTGTCAATTCTACTGTAAGCTACTGCAGCAAAATATCAGTGCTAGAAGAATTCACATGTATTGAATTACTGAATAATAGTAAACTATACAGGAATCATTAAAATAGATAAAACAAACAAAAGAGAGGAGAATTCTGATGTAATCAGTAATGAAATAAAGCCTAAGGAATATATGATAAGATAAATAAATCTTTTGACCTCTCTTAGAATATTGCATTTAGTTCTGGTTACCAGATAGTTTAAAAAGGCATAGCATTTTAAAAGGGGAATTTGATTGACCTTAGGAACAGAGGGTAAGAACTCTGAAGAGAGGCTAAAATCATGTGCTTCGGTAACCTTTAAAGAGCAAAGGTTGAAGGGGATTTAATTGAAAAATATAAACTCTTGAATATATATGTAATGTCAATTCTATTTTTATCACAGCACAAATAATAGTAAAAGGAGGTATAAATATCAATTGAAAAGATAGGTATCTAGGTTGCAGCCATATTGGTCTAGAGGAAAAGGCAATCAGGACTTGTAGTAGAGATGATAACTTTTATTAGACCAACAAGATTTTTGGAAAAAAAATTCTTTATTGAAAAAAATTGAAAAGATATTTGAACTTTTCCTCCTTTTCAAGTTGACCGTGCTATATTATGCAAAAGCCTATTGAATACACTGACTTGCCTGAAAGTAGAAGTAACAGGAATTTTCATTCTTCTTCTGTTTCACTGGAACAATTTAAACTGCCTGAATACTGTAGTAAATGATATGTTAATACACTAATACAGAAATAGTCTAAAATTATTTCTGACCAACTTTATTTGATTGTCACTGGAGGCTGTTGCAAGGACTCTTGAACGTAGAATGTGACCTTTTCTATGAGAAGGGCTTTGGGTTGAGCTGCTGCTGCTGCAAAGTGAGTAGGTGGCAAATAAAAACATCAGTGAACAACCACATGTTATTACAGATGTTTGTTTTTCTATTCTGAGAACACTAAGTCTAAAACTGCAGTCCTCAAATACCTGTTTAGCTGCTACCTAACCCAAAAGGTGTCTCCATTTTCAAGGCTCAAGTTCCTAGCACCAAGGACTCTTCTATTGAGCAGTAGCTGGATAAAATAAACCGTCTTTGGAGCAGGGATTAGAACTTGGGGCTTTTTTTTTATCTGGAGCCCAGAGCACTTGGCTACAGAGTCTTTGTCTCTCTCCCTTTCAGTCTTTTGGTCTGACATGCAAAGTGAACAGGTTCAGCAGGGGGAGGGTTAGAATAGTTTGATGATTAAAACACTCTTCAGGGAAGTTTAATATATGTGGATGCGACTCCGCTCGGGTAGAGATGAGGGTTTCACCTCAGGTCTGCCACTTCCTAGGTTATTCTTATACAGCTACCTCATCTGGCTGTGAGACCACTGCAGATTTTTGGAAGATGGAGTTTAGGTGACTGCCTTCAGGAGAAAGTTTGTTGATGTTGAACCTCAGTGGAGGGAGATGCCTATCTCAAGTGCAGAGTGAGGCATGTGAGCCCCAGATAGGGACAAGATTTAAGTCACATTGTGTTCCATTTTTCCTATTGGCTAGTATATATAGGTGGCCACCTGATCAAAATGTTGGCTTTTGGCAGATCCCATTTGGAGGTGTATTATAATCTCCATGAATTGGAGAAGGAAACCCCCCCAACTAAAAGCTGTGATATGAGTCTCCATCGTCTAAAAGTTGCAAACTTTGCAATTCTCTGTTAATTTCATATAATGTTAGTGATTAACATTAACAATGTGTGTGCTTGTATATATTAAAAATATAGAAAGAAAGTAATCTATCTGCAGTACATACTTTATCATAGCAGAATTACACTGTTGATCCGTTAAAGCATTCCTATTCAAAGAAAAAAAATCATTTTCTAAATCAGAATTTGAACCCTTCCTGTCTAGCTGTCATTCTGTAGCAGTTATAAATGTAATATCTAGATGCCAAAAGGGAGGTGTCCAAGTGATTTAAACAGGGGAAAATAAACCAAATTTGTTGGAAACAGCATCTTAGTTGTGTAAACTTAAATGTGCTTATGGAATTGTCAAAAATTAACATTCATTTTAAGACTTTTTAAAAAGTTACTATATTATTAGATGAATTTTTAAATTGTTCTATCTAGAGAGTTTTGTCCAATATATTTTACTCTTACTGATTCAGAGAAGACTTTAGTTTAAACTGAATAAGTGGTAAAATTGAGCATAAAGTTTTCAAATCAATATGCAATGTACCTTCCAAAAGTGTGTGCGTCTATGGGAATATGTGCTGGTGTGATACTTATGTTCAATTCCTTACGGTTTTCCAAAATGAAGATTCTGTATGATACAATTAAATATCTACAGCTTCAGATAAATCAGCTTTCATGATTGACTGCAGTTTACTCCATTTTTAAGTGCGTTGTCTTCGGGCTGAAAAAAACAACTATGCAGTGTCCAAAGTCAGGTTGTGTATAGACATTCATTTTGACTGTGGGAAATTTTCCATGGTAGAAATCCTTCCAGGAGAGGGAGCAGTTTAGATGTTTGGTCTGTAGCTGCTCCTTTTTTCCTGTGGGGAGCAGTGCCTGACCCACTTTTTCCAGTCCTGGGGGGTGCAGAGCAGCAGGGAAAGACTCTTCACACCTGCCCCAGACTGGGCTTTGGAGAGCAGCAGTCTCCTCCTCTCGGTGGAGCAGAGTAAGTACTGGGGCAAAGCCCCCAGCTTCTGGCCCAAGTGGGACAGTTGTGCAGGTTAGGGAAAGGGCAGGGAGCGGCAGTGGCTTTTCTTCTTTCCTTTCAAGACTGGTCTGAGAGGGAAAGGGAGCAGCAGCAAGGCAAAGCATGCAGCCTCTTCCCTAAGCCAGTTTGAGGAAGGGGCTGGGGGCTGTTCTTCACCATTCACTTCTTCTCCTGGACTTGTCTGGGAGGGAAGAGGAGCTGTGGGGTAAAGGCCCCCTACCTGGATTATTTGTTCCTCCACTCTGCTCCCAGTCTCAGGGAATGGATTTGAGGGAGCAGCAGGGCAGTCCCCTATCCACTTCTCACTCTTAACACTCAGCTGTGAGAAGAAGGCAGGGGCTTTCAGTGCTGCTCCCTGTGCTCAGCTCCTAGTGTAGGAGCTGAACGGATGGAGCAGTGGTGTAAATGCCATGCCCACTCCAGACCTCTGGGATTTGGGGTGAGGAGTGGGTACCACCTTTGACCAACAGCCCCAGGGAGAGCTTCCAGTTCCTGCTGGCTGGCTTCCCATTGCCTCCCTCACCACTCAGCTGAACAGTAGGGACCACAGTTTAAAAGCCAGGTTGGGGTGGCTTTGTCCAACCTAGTTCCTCTCCAACAGGCTTCCCCTTGCCTGCCTGCTGGTCCACTGTCCCCTGCCAGCTTCAGCTTTTCTCTCTGCACTCCGCGTCTGAGGGAGCTGTGCTGCTCCTTGTCACATGGCTCCCAGAGTCCCACAACTGAGTGGAGGGGGTGGTGCAGTAAAGCTTCTTGCACCAGGAATTGTAGTGTGAAGATTATGGGGAGCAGCTGGCACCTGCTCTGCCCCTCCTCTCCTGGCTTACAGGATAGGTGGGAGCAGTTGCGCTGCTCCCATCCCCAATGTCTTCTCAAGACTGGGGTGACCATGGTCTTGTAAAGGCACAAGAGACTTTCCTCCAGCTCTATGTGTTCTGGGCCACAGGAGGAGGTAAGCCAGGAGAAAGTGTATAGATATTCAGTTGCATGAAATAAGCTCTTCTGGGAGTGACTTAACCCTAGCTGTTCCTGTTTTTGTTTGTCTGTTTGTTTTTGCTCTCAGAGCAGCCATTTTTGCTCTGGAGAAAAAGCCTAAATGTTTGTACACTTCTGGTTTCTACTGGGAGAGCAGAGTTTGTTACGGTGTAAGGACCAGGCAACAATTGGGACCAATGTTGTGCTATGTAGTTAAGCTAGTTTTGCATATAACTCACATGCATGTAAATGGAGTACACCGGTGGTCACCAACCAGTGGATCTTGATCCACCAGTAGATCTCGGAGCCTCTTGGAGTTGATCCAAGTCTGGGGTGGGGGGCTGAGTGCCTGCATGCATGCATGCGCGCACCCCAGCCTAGCAGTTCAGTCTGCGGAGGAGGGAAGGGGCAGGGGCTAGATGAGGCCCCTGCAGTGAGGGACAGTACTGCAGGGGCAGGAGCAGGGTTAAGTTGAGTGGGGCTGCAGCCAGGTGGGACTTACCTGGTGCACCCCCAGATAATTTTTTCTTTCTCTGCCTCAATTTCTTCCCCATTCCCACCCCATAGACTTACTTGCTGGGGGGCGGGGGAGCATGGGAATGGAAGTGGTGCACAGTATATTTTGGGTTGCTTTTAAATGTCAAAGGTGATCTCCTACTTAAAAAGGTTGGAGATCACTGGAGTACACCTTATCCACAACTTGAGTGAAGAAAAGTAGATTGATTGAAAGGATAGACTAAAGAAGTTAGTCTCAGTTGGGAACACATGAGACTGGTGTTGAATCCACTCTTCTGCTATTGCATCCCACATATTTTCCAGCTTGAATCCACTTTCCTGCTATTAGAGGAAACCATGCTTCATATAATCCCATTAATATATTTATGAAACCCTGTCTTAGGTTTTCATTCTTCATACTCCAATTAGAAAGTTGTTCCAGAATCCCACCCCTCTGGTAAGAAGCCTTCTTCTATTATTCATGGCTAGTTTATACTCATTTGTTCTGATGCCAGTTTTGTCCCTGACCTCTTCCATCTCCCTGGTGTTTACTTCCTGGATGTATTTAATCATATACCATCTAACTTTATTTTGCTAGGCTTTGCTTAACTGCAGAGGTATGATGGAAAGAAAGAATTGAGCCCACATAACTATGCCATCAGGTTGTTGAAAATGGGTTATTTTTCTAGGGAGTGAGGAGCAACAGCAAGTTAAGGTATTTTCATTTATGTCTTATGAATATAGTATCTGGAAAAAATCTTGGTCCAATTAAAGTTAATTGTAGTTTTGCCGCGGACGTAAGTAGGCCCAGGATTTCATCCTGTGCATTTTAAGTTGTACAATAGAATTCTAATGCCAATCTGGTATTATACAGCAGATGGTAAAGTGGAATCTGATAGTAAAGTGGACTCTGACAAATATCTCAGAAGATTCTTATAAAATTTTAGGTATCTTTAAAGATTATAAGAGTTAATTATTTTTTTATTGCTGCATTTACAGATTTATACTACTTTGAGAGAGATGTCCAATCACTTCATCCAGTGTATTTCCTCCTGTTGACTAGGGTCCATGACTATGTTGAAGTGACCATTAGGTAGGAAATACTTAGCTTGGTTTGTACTCGATGGGAGGTACTTTGTACTTGATGAGAGGTACATTAATTGCATTCACTTAGTAAAACAGTTGTTGTTGGAACGTATGATAAAATCAGCTACTTGTAATGAGCATGGTTTCTAAAAGAAATTTGACATGAGCCATATGATTCCTGGTTGCTACCATCCATCTGAGAAAATTATCAAATCTTTCGCTGTTATACAGATGGGATACATAAATGGTCAAAAGCATTTGATACACTTTGGCACCCTTCAAAGAGACATTAGCTTTCATTCTGTATGATTACCTAATTCATATAATATAAAAATTAGGCATTAGCTGGTAATTATCAGAAGAAACTACTCATCTTTCTTCTTATATTTCTTTAGGCTTGACATGCTGGTATTTTCCTTGAGAAGATTCAAACAATGCATTAAAATATCCTTATGAAAAAGCCAAACAAAAAAAGCTTTAGTGTGTTTAGAATCAAGGTTGTATCATTGTTAGAGGGTTTAGGTACAGTTAACCACACAAAAGAAAAAATAGGCATACGTTACTTGTTTTAATTCTTTTCGTCCTAGTATCCCTCCTGTAGAAAAGGAAGATAGGAAAGCAGAGAAGATTATAAAGGGTGCGTTGCACTCCTCTTGACCTTTAAAAACAGATTTTAAGACATATTTCTTTCTTCTCTGAGATTGCAGTAGTAAAGTTGTAGACTTTAACTAAATATTCTTAGAGATTAAATAGCTTTGCAGCAACTGCTACTGTTTGATATTTATCATTCGTAATAGATAAAGTTTTCTGCAAATAAATAAATAAATTAAAAAAAAAATTTTTTGACAGAAAACTTTGCTAATGCACTCCAA
>NW_017729029.1:30591287-30621171 GCF_001723915.1 Gavialis gangeticus | reverse complement strand
TTAAGACCTATTTCTTTCTTCTCTGAGATTGCAGTAGTAAAGTTGTAGACTTTAACTAAATATTCTTAGAGATTAAATAGCTTTGCAGCAACTGCTACTGTTTGATATTTATCATTCGTAATAGATAAAGTTTTCTGCAAATAAATAAATAAATTAAAAAAAAAATTTTTTGACAGAAAACTTTGCTAATGCACTCCAATATAGTGCAAAGGTAATAGTTGAAAGGGTTAGGTTTAGTAAAGAATCTAGACTTGCTTATAAATAAATATTTACCGTATTATTTCCTGCCATGAAAAATGAAGGAAGGAGATTGTGCTTGGATTATTTATAATTTATTACATCTGTCCGCAATCTGCAGTATCACATGTATTTAGGGCCATGAAATCTGCATCCAAGAGAAACAGGAAGAGTTTTGTGACCACCCATGAACCATTTTAAAGCACATCTTAGTAACTACAACAATACAGCAGTCCAACAAATGAATGCACTGTCTTTGTAAAGCGCAGAAGTGATTTGTGCAACAGTTTGCATATTCACTGTGGATTTTAATTCAGGCCCTTGCAGTGAATAATTCCATTTCATGTTATGTTTTTCTGCCTGATGTATTTTCAGGCATAGGTGAATGATACTATGTGTAAGTGTGGATTCAGAAACAGGAAGAAGTAGTATGAGGTGCAGGAGTTACAAAGGTCTATTTTTCTAATGTAGGAGACAGTGTTTTCTGTTAGAAATGTGTAAGGTGCTCTAGGCAGGCAAGGTTCTTTAGAGTAGATGTGATATCTTTTATTGGACCAACTGTGTAGTTGGAAAAAGGTTATTGGCAAACTTTTGGGTGCAGTCGCCCATCATCAGGCATAAGGAGTCTCAACTGTTCTGAGACTCCAAGAAATGAGAGAAGATAAAAGCGTGGCAGGATGTCAGTGAGAATGTAAATAAGTAGAAATTAGAAATACAAAAGTTAAAGTAGAAGGGGGAGGGGAGCAGGGGAAAACAATGCTAAAGGGAGATATTACAGTGATAGAATACAAGGTGGAAAAGAGACTGTCAGTGAAAAAGGAAATAGTTGGAGATCAGGAAAATAGAAATGAGAGAAGCTCAGTGAGAGGATGTAGTAAAAATATAAATAGGTAAAAACAGAAAAACAAAAGGTAAAGCAGGAACAAAAATAAAGACTAATGGGAAACACAACAGTGGTAATAATACAAAGTAAGAAAGAGGCTCTCAAAGAAGATGGATATAGTAGGAAATCGGGGAAACATGGCAGAGGAGAGGGGAGGAGAGAAAAGGTGGGGGAAAAGAAGAATGTAAGAGGTCATGTCAGACAGGTACCTGGTGAATCATGTGTCAGGCCAGTTGTACTGCCATAAAACCAATGTCTATATTGAGTCTGTGATTTTTTTTTATCCAGTAGATTTATGAAGTGAAGTTAATATGCTTATCTACGGAAGGTGTTTTGTAAGTTCCCATTGACGGTTAGAACTGAGAGATTGAATAGGGTAGTTGGGTATTCTTGTCTTTGATAGATTTTTGGTGTGCAGTCATTCTGGTGCACAGTTGTTTGGTTGCTCTTTTGGGTGGTAAAAAGCTAGGAGTGAGCAAGTGGAACACCAGCCCTGGGACCCAATTTAGAGGAGGCATTTGAATGGCATTCCTCAGAAGTCCCGCACAGTGGCAGCAGCAGGAACAGCCACTGGTGTATAGAAGGCCACGTGGCAGCAGCAACAGCAACAGCTAGTGTGTAGGGAGTTTGTGTAGCAGTAGTGGCAGCAGACCCCAGTATGTGAGGAAGCATTAACACTTTCAGATTTTTTTTTAAAGCAAGAATCCATCCAATATTTAAATAAGATGAGAAATTATAGTACCATAGCAAGATAACAGTTTCTATCATTGCAGCAGTACATCTGAGATGTTCATACCAGCTCATTTTCAGTAAAATGGTGTTTTGTTAAAGATTTTCACAACAAGGTGACAAGGTTATTTACTGTATAATATTTAGCATGAATCAAACCACTGTTGAACTACTTTTATATTTCTGAGGTATTTTTTCCATATTTATGCTATGGGGCCCCAAACAGGCATTCATTTCTAGCACTGGAAATTTATGAGAAACTAGCAAATTGCCTATCAAGAATGATGTGGGAAGTGGTGGGGTGACAGCAGGGACAGAGCCCTGCGTCCGGCCCTGCACCCCCCCAATTTCCCCCTGCCATTCCTCATCTGACCCTGCTCCACCCTCCCGCTGCTCTGGATCTGGCCCCGCTCCCTCCCATCATTTTGCATCTGACCCCATTCCTGCCCGTCACCCCCCCTTTGGGTCTGATCCTGCTCCCCCACTTCCCCTGCTCCACCCCAATGCTTTGGGTCTACCTGGCCCACATCTACCTGCCTCCCTGTTACCCTCCCTCCCTGCCCTCAGCCTCACCCTCCCTTCTGGCTGTTCGGGGGGGTGCCGCCACCCTGATCCTCCCCTTTGCCCTCAAGTTTGGCATTCCCTGCCACCAAATTTCCCTGGCAGTGGTGTAAACTTGGGCCCATGCAGCCCGGGCTGCCCAGCCAATTGCCACCTGCCCTTTCAGCGGCACATGTGCAGTTGGCCAGAAGCGTTACAGACGGACACAGACTGAGCCTTTTATTATATTAGAATCTTTTTGGGAAAGGGAGAATACAGGCATTCAGCCTGCAGCTATCCCCTCTCCCTTACTTTCTGCACCTTCCCCAGACCAGGGTGATGCAGCTGGTTGGGGAGGCAACCAGCCTGGGAGAAGAGTGTTTTTGTGCAAGAAACTCTTTCTCAAGGGAGAACTTCTATGTTGACATCTAGAAGATCTTTCTTCCCAGAGGGGGCAAATTTCTTCCTAGAGAAACTGGATGAACACTCGTGCACTTGTAGTTTCTACTGGGAGAGGGGTGATTCTTCCAGTAGAAATGTAACACCTGTATGTGGCCAAGGCTTTCACTATGATATTGCACATATATATCAGCCCATCTCCTTAGGAACTCTAATATTCATGTTGATTATTGTTTTTATCCTGGGACTTGAGAAGATATTGTAGGTTGGTTGTTTCTGGTAAATGCCTTAAAAATAAGGAGCTAGATGTTGAATTCGAGGGTGCTTTATTATGAGAAATTTAGCCTGGCAGGGGAACTCAGCTTACACAAGGAACCTGAACTTCAGCTCCAGTGAGCATGCCGATAATAGAAATGGCACTGTTTTTGAATTGCCCTGTAATGAAATATTTTGTTTTTATTTGATAAAAGGAAGTATTTGAATATGGGTCTGCCCAATTCTAAACAAAATAGTCCTTTTAGATTTTTGTAAATACAACTTCCTGGTTTTTAGCCAGAAGTTTTCAGAGTTCTAATGAACAAATATAAATATACTATTAAAAAAAAATTTGTTTTTGTGTTTTGTCAAGGTTTCCATGCAATTTTACCTCTCCTATAGCTCTTTTTCACAAAAATAACATCCATTTAATTTGTGAGTTCCTTGGTAGTGTATGCAGGGAAATCCTAACCAGTTACTCAAATGAATTTTTAGTCTCAGTGCTGGTTCTTGGTTCTGAAGAGATATTTCAAATATGTTGCATTTTAAACAGCCTGTATATAATTTGACAAAAGTATGAACTATGTAATGCACTCTGATTCAACAATGAAATATTATTTGAAGCACAGTATTCTTTTGATGCCTGGTATAAAGAAGCTTAGTGTACTGTAGATTCTGTAGCATGAAATACTAAAATAAATAATTCTGAGTTCAACAGATTATCTTTCATTGAAGTTTCTTTTTTGTTTCATTTACAAATTTTTCTATAATTGGAAGAGCACAGATTGTTTCTGAGAGATACAGGACATCTCATTCTTAAACACGGAAAGTCCTTTTGCTTGCTTTCCAGATTCTTACAGATGAGAGCTCTATGTTATCAGAAATACTTGTTCATAAGAAAGTTAAGTAGTTAACATAACAGAAGTTGATCTGACTTGCCAATACACATTTATGCATAATAAACAAAAGGCTGTTATCTGAGATTTTATTTATAAGGGTCTGCTCAAGTTATCTGAGATCCCTGCTTGTTTGCCTATCTTGCCCTAGACCTCAGCACGTAATCTCACTGTACTGTTACCCTTTTGACATCTGATTGCCCTTTTCATCAGCATCAATCCAAAAGCATATTTATCTAAAAGGAAACAATTAAATTCCAATCTCTCTCAAAAAAACCTCTGCTTTTCAAAGAAAACATACTTAAGGAATTTCAGTCATCTGCAACAGGGAACACAAACTAAATCAGAAGCATAAGTCATTAGGCCAAATTGAATATTGTCCTTTGTGGATGCAGTGGTATTGAAGTCTTACCAATTTACACAAGTAATTTAATTGGCTCATCTGTTTATTTTCACAATGAAAACCCCAGAAAAAATATATTTTAAAATTCCAAATAATAGTAATTTTTCAAATAATATTTAAGTAGCTTAAATGTGAAAAAGTTGACCGACAAGTCTCAATCAAATGTAACAGAGAGCTTCTTAGGCATGATTAGCTGTGTAGTAGGACTGACATCATTTCTTTAATGCCTTGTTACCTGCACTTTGAGGTAAGCTTTATTGGCTGGTGATTTGCTTCTTGATTGTAGATTGAAGATTGGAGTACTAGTTTTGAGAGGTTACTGAATAGTAAGTTGAGCCAGAATTTACCAAAAAGTCTTGTTTCATCAAAGACTTTTATTCATTTATGTTAAATTAATCAATGTTGCCTTTCACCTTGCATCTTTATAAATACTTTCCATATATGAGACTATAATGACAACTTTGATTGTTTGCCAATTCAGTAAATACTTGTTGGAGTGCTTTTGACTTTTATAAATTGGACTCTAGTGTCCACATGTATTTAGTTCTTTGCTAGGTGTGGGAACACACAGACTAGAGTAATCTTCAAGGACAAGGAGATACTATAGTCAGAATTCTTTAATTCCTATTAATATATAGTAAATCTGTATCCCAGTTCAGTTTCCAGATAGCTTGTTAAATTATGAGAGACATGTTCAGGCCCACCTTACTTTTCTTCATAGGAACACATTTATCAGTTGTGATACAGGCCTTTGATACAGTTGAGCCTAGATTCATTTGTCTTAAGCAAAGTAGGGAACCATGAAAATTCACTGTGACCTTCTTTTGTCACATGGGTACCTGCTCTTCAGTCTCTACATTACTGATTTGTAGAATTCTACTGGGATCCATCCATCCTTTTCCTCCTCCCATATTTTAAGATCCTGGTATAATGAATAGCAGTTGGTGATTCTTCTTTTCATGAATGAAGGGATTCCTTCAAAGAACTCTTCATCTCCCTGAGATCATCCTGTCATTATATGATAGGTCACAGTCTTGGAGAGCCATCTGCACTGGCCCCAGTTTCAAATGGTACAAAGTGTGTACAAACATACTTTCAGAGGTAATTTTTGTAGTTCCTTTCTAGAGAAGTATGTCCAAATGTGCTTTGCTTATGGATGCTTTTTGTAAGGATGGTGAGGAAATTTACATCTGGTTTCAGACCAATAGCTGGGTCTCTGATCTGCAGTAAGTGGAAGCACTCTCTAATGTGCAAAAGTTATTTATTAGGGACCTGCTTTCTGTAGACAGCAGTGGTTTGTTTGCACGTATCCTTGAAGGTATTCAGCTTATAACTGACCATTTTATATGTGTAGTCGAGCTATTTGCATTAACAATGAGCATCCTAAAATCTTGTCAGGCATCATCTGGCTCCAAGTCAGGGTCACGCTGCTTAAGAGCTAAAACTGAAAACACCCTTATGAAGTTTGTAAACAGTTTGCCTTACCTTGGCAGCATACTATCCAGCAATAACCAGGTTGATCTAATTTATAGTAAAAGCCAGCACTCCATTTGGGATCTCTGAAATCAATGTGTTGTACACCTACTTATCAAGGTACATGTGTATCTGAGCATAATACAGTGACAGTGCAGCTGGGAATCTTGAACACTATCAGGGACAAATGAGACAATTTGATCAATTTTGATGTCCATGTTCCATTTGTAATATTTGATGGTAAGAGACAGTTTAAAAAATAGAGGTCGTTCAGATGTGAAATAAGTGGAATTTAGAGCTTCTGATCAAATCTCAGACTTGTTGGCCTGGATATCTTGTAAAAATGAATTATTTTAAAATTCCAGAGATGATTGTTATAGAGTACTTCAACAAAAACAGAATCTTGGTAGACCATGCCTATGCTACAAAGGTGCACTCATTTGTTACCTGGGAACTGATGATTTTAATGAAAATGCCTGACAGGAGACTGCCAAAGATAGAAACGCATGGAAATATAGGTGAATTATAGAAGTCCAGGATTTGAAACATGCTTCAGTGAAAGGAGGAACAAAAAATAAATGTTTCAACATTCCTCAGTAGTTTTTCTGTGTGAGATGTGCAATCAAGCTTGTATATCAAGAATCTGTTTGATAACTATGTACTAGAAATGCACTGATAAAGATTTTTTTGGCTGATACTGTTGGCCGATTAGTAACCAGCCTTATCAGCCAATACTGATTCAGTAGCCGATTTACGAGAATACAGCCTCCTGCTGGTAAGTCTGTCGGGGGGAAGGGTGGGGAGGAGGAGAAGGGACATGAGGGTGCAGATCGAGGCCCCCACAGTGAGGAAGGGAGAAGGACGGGGCAGGCAGTGAATGCAACCCCAGAAGTAGGATGGAAATGCAGATGGCTCTTCTGGGGGGATGGGGAAATGGGGAGGGAGCGCAGCTCCCTGCTGTTGCGGACACCACTGGGGGAACCTTGGGAGGCATGTGCTCCCTGGATTTGTTTATGGGGCAAAGGTGGATTGCCTGCTCTGGGCTCAGGGATGGGCTGTGCCAGCCTCTTTCTAGTGGGGGTTTGGGCCGGAGCTGCACACAGGGTGGGTGGCGGCAGCAGTGGGAGGGGTGGCTATGGGGAATTTTGGGGTGGCTATAGCCCACTCCATAGCCACCCCTCCCAGCCCCTATCCATTCTGCCCCCACCTGCCCTGAGCGCAGCCCTGGCCCACCCGCCCTGCTGGGAAGAGGCTGGTGCAGCCCCTGGCCCCATGCCCACAGTGGGCAGCCCATGATTGCCCCATGCACAGATCTGGGGGGGCACATGCTCCCCATGCCTCCCCTGGGGGTGGGTGCATCGGTAGGGAGACTTTCTCCATCCCCACCCCCTCTCATGGCCCCTGGAAGACCCTCCTGCAGCTCCATCCTGCTCCCTGCCCTCCCTGTGGGGCCTCTGTGGCAGAATACCAACTCTGTCTCTTCTCCAAACTCTGCTGTCTGACAATTTGGTTACCATAGTCACCACAGAGGGCAGACACCCCTGGTCCCTTTAGCTTCAGGTAACCCTGAGTTGTAACTTGACCTGGATACATTCCAGAGGGAGGGGGAAACCTGCTTCCTCTACTTACATGACTGGTCACACTTACCTGGGTGGGAAGCTTAAACTTACTATTGTTCTAAGCAATGCCAACATGACTGGGAGGGGGCTAAAGACCCTGCCAGTCTACTCGATAACCAGTGATGCATTTCAAATTGGTTGGCTGGCAGCCAAAGTTTTCTGGCCTTCATTGGATCAGGTAAATGAGGTCATAAGGGCTATATAAGTGAAGGACTGCCCAGGCGGAGGGGCAGTAACCATGATGAAAACTCACAGAGAAGCTGGACCATCAGAAAGTCACTCTATCGAAACTCATGGTTTATGAACTGCTTGCCTCCAGAGGAAATCTCCACCTGCCTCTGGATGATACTTGTGAGTAAGCTACTTGATATCTAACTAGATATATAGGTTGCAGTAACACAGATGCGTAATCAAAGGCTACCATGCCACTGTTTTCTCTAAGGTATTTCTCTGATGTTGCTCTACCCTGTACCCTATTCCAAACCTACTCCTTGCAACCAGTAAAGTTCTCCTTTGTATCTAACATGGGAGGCTTACTGGGAGAGGGTCTAGATTATGCCTTGGGGTCCCCTTGGTTTAGCTGACTAAGGGAGACCACTATTTGTGCTTCAAACTAAGGAAAGCACCCCAAGTTCTTGCACTGGGTCAAATACCTTTAAGTACTACTAGGCCTGTGTTTCCCAGAGGGCGCAGGTCCAAGATCAGTCCAGACTCTGGGTGGTGGAGTCGTTACCCCCAGGCTTGCAGGTGTGCTCCAGGAAGGGTGTCAGCCGGACATGAGGCACCTCCAGGGAGGCACTTGGAGCCTGGAAGGTGGTCGGGTGCAGTGAGGTGGGTGGCTCAACACAGGAGCACCCCCTGCTAGCCCACCACAGCCTCAATCTGCCCTCCCTTTCCTGCACCCCAGACTTACCGGCCAGCCCCTGCTCTCCAAGCTTCCTGGTTGCGTTCCTGGCCGCACGCATGCTGTGGCTGTGCACATACATGCGGCATTTATCAGTGATATTATCAGCCAAAAAAAGCTGATTACAAATAATATTAAGTTTTCCTGTTATCAATGCAGATTTAATATGTGACTGATATATCAGTGCTTCTGTGCTATGTACCAACCTTGAAACTGAAAGTGACAGGAGCATAACCAGTGTCGATAAGCAAGGCATGAGCCCTGGGCACCAACTTAGACGGACTGCCAGAATGGTGGCGGTAGCAACAGTCATGTGTAGCTATTCTCTTGTGCCCCCCTACTGTAGCTCTTGGTGCTGCATTCTCTGCTGTCTGTTGCTGTCAGCAATGACAATTCATGGCTCTCAGTGACAACAGCAATTGGTAGCAAGCATAGGTTATGCGTGGGGGCACGGGGGGAGTGGGGGACACATGCTCCCCCTGACAGGGATGCTCCTGGCAGTGCCTGTGGGTGCTTGCCAGTTTTGCCTCTGCTGCTGATGCTGCCAGCGGTGTCTGTGGGTGCCCACCCCAGACTCAGGAGGCACCAGTCGCCCATGGTAGCAAGGGAAGCAGCAGCTGCAGGAGGTGGGGCATGAGTGTATCCACTACCTTGGGGACATATTGGCACAGGATACAAACCTTACCAGTTATGCCTTTGAAAACAGGAAAACTGTTACTGAATACTTGGGCTCCATGTCAATGATGACACCCCAAAACAAGACAGCTTTATTATATGCATGCTTCCAAATAGCCACAGCTGTGAAGAACACAACTTTTTCATCAACATCTTGGGAAAAGGTTGTACATTTTCATAATTCATTTGATCTCAGTCACAGGGAGTTCTGCACCACCAGTTGATTATTGTTTTTTCCATACTTGTAAATGAAACCAAGCTTTAAAAAAGTTGCAGAGAATGTGGCAATTGATCTACTTAGCAATACAGTTTGTACCATGTGAATCAACCCTGTGCTTCACAGTCTGCACTGGCTTGCTGTGGATGAGGGTACAAAATGATTCATTCCTCCTTGTCAAAGCTTTCAAAGGCAGTGTGCCAAATTCTTTCTGAGAGCACACTGACTGTCCAAAAGATCTGGAGCTTGCTCCCAGAAAAACCAAGATGAAAGTTGTCTTGTTGTCTTTGGAGAAGAATATGATTTCTACCTCTTTGGGTTCTAAGTCTTTCCACATAAATTTCGAAAAAGAAGGAAATTGAAATCCCCTTTCTGAGCATTGGAAAAGGGATAGAGAAAGCAAGTGCAATGTCAAAGGTCAAATGTGGCCTAGGTCAAAGGTCACAAGCCTAGGTGGCCTATTGGGCTAATATGGTTTAGATCATACCAGTTCCTATGGCACATAAAAGAGTGATGTGACTAACATGCCCAACTGCCTTTGGCTCTCAAATCTG
The DNA here is from genome assembly GCF_001723915.1 of Gavialis gangeticus. Taxonomy (NCBI): domain Eukaryota; kingdom Metazoa; phylum Chordata; order Crocodylia; family Gavialidae; genus Gavialis; species Gavialis gangeticus. The sequence continues at coordinate 30,611,387 of NW_017729029.1, read as the reverse complement.
AAAAACTAGGTATCCATTTATGGCTGATCTTTGGCGTGAATCTGAAACAAGGTTTGAACTTGCAAGATAGTGAGCATCTAGTGAGATGCCTTAACTGCTCTGCCACTGGCCTGTGGCTTCCTTATATGTGCATGTCATTGAGACATGTACCAGAGTCAGGGGCATAGAAAATGGTTTAAATAGTATGATTCTCAGAAATGTTAAGCGTTTGAGGTTTAATGCTGATTTTACTAAAAGTGGTGCTGGAGGGAACAATAGTATGTAGTTCAAGGATCAGGGCTTGTTGCCATTTTTCTCAGCCTTTTTGATATAGAGCTGAAAGAGGTTCCGATCCTGTTCTGGAGTTTTGTAATGAAGAGGAAAGGTTTCTGGAATTTTATCTGCAAAAGGGGAAAAGGAAGCTAAATGACAGTGTCATTTTTAGATTATTTGCTGTTTTCAAATTGTGTAATGGAAATTAGCAGATCTGCAACACAGAATGAGGGAGAAACTTCAGTTAATCTGAGATGGTTTTGCTCCTGTACCTCAATTCATACTTTTAACATTATTGTGTGCAAAATTCCTTTAAACTATTTCTCAAATACCTCGTACTATCAGTGAGCTTCAGAACATAACTTTTGCCTGTGCAAAATTGGAATAATACAGTTTTATCAGAGATTAAATTTCCCACTATTGCTTTTTAAAGTGGGAATGACTCAAATGACATCCTGGGATATCAGATGTGGCAGTGACAAGCTTCATGGAACTGTTTCTTTGCAGATGGCCTTGCTAGAAATGATTAAAATCCCATTATTGGAATAGCTGACTAAATCTCCCAATCCTAGTTGGTTGCCAAATTTGCCTTGTTTCTAGGCTTGTATGTTTGAACACTTACTGAGTCTGTGCACCTTATTAATAAAATCTTAAGATTGGAAGGGACCTCAAAGGTCATTTTCTTCAATCCCTTGCCCAAATGCAGAATTTGCTATTCCTAACAATGCCAGATAGATGCTTATCCGATAACTTTTTGAAAACCTCAAATGAAGAATATTTGCACAACTTTTTCCTGGGCAACTGCTTCTATTGTCCGACTGCTCTTACAATTAGGAAATTTTCCCCGAGATTTGACTTAAATTTAACTTCTCTCTGGTGCTTGCTAGTAGTCTAACTTCAAATAATTTAACCTGATGTCTGTTTTAAATCCTACCGGAATGACTGATACAATTGACATTAGCTCAGATACGTTCTAATGATATAATAGCATCTTTCTTACCTAGGTCACTGTAAGTCCAGCTTGCGTTAGTACTGACCAAAATGTGATCCTATCTTGGCTGTGTATACACATTCAAAATATCTGGGAGAATTCTTCTGGATTTCTTTCTTGGTAATAAATTTTACCTGGAGATGCCTGAACAGACATTTGATGCTGAGCTGCTGAACAGCAGAGAGCTTGCAGTGCTGATACTGTGTAGTCAGGGAGCCCCTGTTCACACATCTCAGTGTGTTGTGCAGGCTTCTTCAGTCTGCTCAAAAACAGGTGGCAGCAGTGCACGAGGCAGCCCCGATTGGTAGCACAATATGATGATAGTGAAAGGGGTATGTTCTTTTCCATGCTCAGTAGGTTCAGTAGAGTCTAGCTCAAGCAACACAATGTCTCCTAGAGGGGAGGAAAGGAGTAAAGTGCCCTGGGGTGCTGGAGAACCCAAGTGCCTTCTTTCAGAAGAGAACATGTAAAAACATTTTTACAAATCATGGGAGTGATTTAACCCTTGTTGTTCCCAGGTTATTTTTTTCTGGGAGAGGCCATTTTTGCTCTGGGCAAAAAATCCTGAACCTCAGTACACTTGTAGTTTCTCCTGAGAGCAGCGGCTCTCCCAGGAGAAACTAAATGTGTGTACGTGGCCCTTGTTGCTGTATGGTAGCTACTTGTCTCAAGAGACACAATCTTCAGATTTTAAAAATGCCATCACCTTGAATGGAAGTAGGACTGGTGGCAGCCTTTACAGAGTCCAGTAACTCGGTTGACTTTGACCAATGAGTTCTGATTTTGTCCTCTATCAGTGTTCCTTTTGGGCATACAATCTGGGTGGGGAAGCTTGCCCTGTCACTGTTTGTCCTTCATCTCCCTTAAGGAAAAGAGAGTTCAGTGTGCATATTAGTCAGTCTGGCCAAAAAATTAATTAATAAAATAATAAAAATACTGTCCTGATCAGTGCTTTTCTTCTCTGGTATTTGCATGTGGAACTGCCAAAGACAGATCAAGTTCATTAATCAAATCAGTTTTAAAAAACAAGTGGCTGTTTTTAAATTTTCCAATTTTAGAATTTCAGGTGCACATTACATTGGAAACTTATTTTATCACATTAAGTTATGAGTCTGCCTTTGTTGAAATATAATTTGGTAACAAAATATTTCATTTGGATAAAAGCTTTTTATTTATATTAATGTCTACTAACATAGTATATTAAAATCAGTTAAATCACAACATAGATTTAAAGACAAGGATTCCTTATGTAATAATACAATGCCTTCCCTAACCAGAACATTAGTTAGCCATATACTCAGTTCATACACTTTGTACAGCACCAACTCCTTTGTCATGTCTGTAACAGTTGAATTTTATAGGATTTGTAACCTCTTACCAGCAAAATATTAGAACAACAGGTTTCTGTTTAACGGTTGACTCTAAGAATAGTAATGTGTTTTGTAGTGATACCTTTTACAAAATACAACCAGAATATTGGTGTAATACATAAGCCTTTTACTACCCTTGAAAACCCAGCTTGAACCTTGAGCTAGTCATTTACATTATGTTTCCTTGGGATTACCTACATTCTTGTCCACTTTGACCTTGTAATTTTGCTCACAGTTGGAAATGTAATGCAGAGTGACTAAGATAATGTTGTTTACACAGACTTTAAGTGGAGTGACATTATAGTCAAGCAAGTGTCACATCACCCAAAGTGAAGGAAGACTTAATTACCATAATCCCGTGAATACTAAAATTCCTTAGCCATGTGTAGCATAATAATGTTATGTTCTGCATGTTACATTTAATAATGTGAAGGTACAGAGTATTAACTCTCAGGTTCCTTTCATCTTGTTTTACAGTAAGAGCGACAATATTTCACAGCTGGTTAAAGGAATTTCTGTAGTTGCAGCTATTTGGTTGGATATACTACTAATGGTTCATATATATTTCTTGAAAACTGTAATGTTTTATACTAAATGAAGCAGACTGCATTAATATCACTACGAATCCAATAAATAGGTTATAGGTCAAGAATATCTGTAAGTGATAAAGGGCAAAGCTAAATGTCAGGGAAATGATGAAAATGGAAGAAGAAGAATCTTTATAACATAATGGTTAATAGAATATATAATAAGTTTATGAAGAAGGTAACTTTTTTCTAAAACACAAGAGTTTTGTTTTTAAATGTTCTGATGATTCTGCATACATTTGATAATCTATTTATACCCGTTTTTTAAATTTAAGCTGAATAGGATTCAAGTTCTTGAATGAATATGAAATCAGAAAAGGCATGTCATAATCTATTACTATTAAAAGAAAAGACTATTTATGAAGTACTCTTCTGAGTGCTACATATTGTTTTATAGAAACTGGATTATTATTTGTAAATTACTTTCTTTTGTTTTTAATCCAGGAGTTAGTCCTGAATGGTATCAGTAGTATTAACATCTGGCATGCTCTTTTAGATGCATTTTTCTTAGGGACCTCTGTTGTTACAAACTCGCTGTAAAATTGAATTTAGAAATAAAGAACAGAATTTAGTCAATAGCTGTTTGCTTCTTGCTACTATTTCTGGAACTCAGTGAGCTGATGCTCTGTCATATCACCTGGAACGTGTATCAAAATCTCAGGTTCAAGGTCCAGCAAGAGTAACTAATTCAGAAGCACAAAGGAAAAAATCCAGTTTGCTTTAGATTTGTTTGAAATTTGACATCTGGATAATACTTTGGAGAAGCCAACAAAAAGAAATAAAGGCAAACTCTACAGTGACTTCTAGTGTTAAAATATAAGAAACAGCCTGTAGGTCATCATTGTTTTCAAACCTAAATTTATCAATTGACTAATGTTTGAATATCTATGGAATGAGAGAGAATAGAAATACTAGTGCAAAATGTTATTGTATTAGACAGAATAAAGTACTAGGGCAGTGGTGCTTAAACACTCCAGCCCCATGGGCTGGGTGAGTAGTGCTGGGTCTATCTTCAGGCCAGATCCTGTGCACAGGGTTGATCCTCAGGCCTGTTTCAGCATGTGTTGGCTCAAGGGGTGGTTCTGCACATGTTATCTGGCGCACAAGCTTGGAGCCAGCTGCCACATGATGTCGCATCCTGTCCCAATCCTATGTGCCAGATCTAGCCATAGAGTGACCATACACTGGCATAATCTGGCAAACAAGGTTGTGTCATGCAGACTTCAGGGCTCTTTATGGGTTTAGAAGTGTGATGGTGGGAGAGCAGAGACAGCATTAATTGCTGTGGCTCTGGGAACAACTAATGTTTCTACCACTCCGCCACTGCCCAATTTCCAGACCCATGAGGAGGCCCATGAGCTAGACTGCACAGATCTACCAGTTGGATCATGTGTTTCCATGGGCCAAAGACTGATCACCTAATGCTACCATTCTTCCTGAAGTGGAATTTTCTGATGATCTCTGGGGCAGTGTTACTTTGAGCAGTATCTAATGGATATGAGTTAGCCATTAGTTTTACATTTCTGAAAAACAGAAGTATATGATGCTATGTATTCTACAGCAACTGTTTCTGTTGTCAGGATGATGATGACAAAAATGATAATACTGGGATTTCTATGTAGAACCTTTGGTATGCACTTCTGGAGGGAAAAATTTTTAAAAATCCAAGAATGAATGGATATACTAACAAAACAATATTGTCAGTAGCATTTTTAATAGGTCTTACGCTGGCTCAAATGTCAGTTTTTATAGCTAAATGAATTGGAGACATGCCAGTGTATAAATTTCATCAACATATCTTTCCTTTCTTCCTAAAGCCAACTCTGTTATGTATTTTGCATAAAACACATATAACAATGAGCTCAACTAAAAAAAAACCCCACAAACCTTTTAAGGTAATTAAGATTTTGTTTTATTTCTTTTCTCTCTTATTAAATAGTTTATGGTGGAAGTGAAGTGGTTTCACTAGTAGGAAAAATTAATATGTGGTTCAGATGTTTAATTGCGTTTTGTAATTTCTGTAAAATAATATTTTGTTTAATTATAGTAAGTAAACATTAAGGTACCTGGCGCTAATAATTGCCAAGGCAGTTTCCAAAGCTAAATATGATACATTCCTTATTCTAAAGTGCTTACTATCTAAATAAACAAGACAAAACAAATGCATTTCGCTGACATGGTACAACAGAGTATATACACTGCAAATGAAAGAAGACGCTTACTCTTCCTAATTTTTGAGTAAAGTGTTCCTTTATACTGGTAGCCATCATATGGTGGCTGTAGGCTAGTACCTGAATGCAGGAGAAAATACCATGCAGTTCAGGAAGAAAGCAGCAGTGTTCCATAGTTGAATTTTGCTACCTCTACGTTAAGTTTTATTCAGATCATTTGTTTTGTTTAGCATGTGCTCCTGATCAGTGGCTGGTTGTGCTCAGATTAGTTTTCATTGCTTCAAGCTGACCAAATTTCCCTTTGAAATAAGGGTATTGGAGCTTTAACCTTGACACTGTGGTAATGTAGAAATCCTGCTGTAAAGTCACTGAGCTGGTGCTAGAAAGCGAGGAGCACCTGTGAGCACAGACTGTTGGACTGAATTCTGAGCCCCTAGAGTGTTGAGGCTGCAGCTGCTGGGTTGAGAAGCAGTTGGAAGCGCTTCATCGCTCCCTCTTGTGAAGTCCCTGGAGACCCACTGAAGGGTTTTAACTTTCTTTGGATGTATAATTTTTGTTGATTAACAGGAGTTCTGGGAAGGAGCCCTTTTGTAAAACTGATGACAGGGAGGAGCTGCCTGGGGCAGAGGCTGTCAAATGATCTCCTTTGTGATGATGATAGTGCAAATATTACCAGGGAACCAAAATCCCTTCTCTCTCCTAATCCCCTGGGGCAGTAGTCCTCAAACATAAAGCTGCACAGTTGATATTCCCAAAGGTGAACTTTTATGGGTCCCATCTTCTTTTTTACCATTTCAAATTACACCATGACTTCAGAAAATGCAAATGTATGAAATCATTACTTTGAACAGAAACACCAGAAAATATTTCCTAATTTTTGAGGAAGAAAACTAATCTCTGCTAATTGTCAAAATACTCAGACAGGCTCCTTTCCACAGATGTGTAAATGATTAATGTTGCCTTGGCTGATAGTGTATTGGGCCTGACAAGTTTTGGGTTTTTTCTGAAGATTTCATTGTATTTGTCTTATAGATGACAATGTCAAACTTTAAACCTGAATAATAAAAATCTTCTTTTCTCCAAAACATCACAGGATGTTGGTATGCTGAACACTGCCACAAATGTTTTTTCAGAGAGCTTTGAAGAAAATAACTAATTACTTTTCTTTCTTTCTGTGTATATATACATATATATGTATGTGTGTGTGTGTATATGTATCTGTCTGATTCTATTTATACATGTGTGTGTGTATATATGTGTGTGTGTGTGTATATATATGTATAAATAGAATTTATGGGTAGATAGAAACATTTAATAATAAATATTGGTTTTCAAGTTCAATAACTGTTTTCCTGTTTTAGCCAATTGAATGTATCAGTTTAAAATTTAATTAAGATTAAATCCTGTTATGTTCCTTAAATTAAAAAATAGAAGGATGGCAAGTAATGAACTTCAAAGAATGTGCATCAATACTTATGTCTTTTTTGTGAGAGATGCATACTGTAGTTTTATTTCAAATATTATATAATACTTAGTGAATTGTGGTAACTAAGACGGGCCTTTTCTCTCTCTTTCACAAAAACAATCTAACATACTTATAGAGAATATATTTCAAGTAAAAAGTGGTATCATAAATACCTAATTCAATAATTTCCTTTATTTTTGCTTATACATAAGAGAGAGTGGGCTTATCAGGGAACTAAGTAGAAATCTGTATTTAAAAGGCTGCGCTTTGCACATTGCTGGCACAGATCTTACAGAACTGGTAGCACATCTAAAATTCCTGCAACTGCAAAACTAATTAGTGAAATTAAGTTGAAAATGCTGTAAACAAGTGAAGTTATTATTCATTCTGTACTGCACTACAAATGTGGGAGGACATGTTAAATGATAAATTAGGCATGAACTGCTTTAATCTGTAAGCTGAACATGTTAGCAAACGGCCTGCATTTGTAATTAGTATTTACGGCCACAGGAGAGTGCCTCTTTTAAAACAGTGACAGGAAATTGATCAGTTTAGGTTGTCATAGCAACCAGAAGACCTCCATTTCTTTTGCTGGCTTTCGTTTATTATGCCATCCCCATGTTTAGAAATATATTTATGAACTGTAAAGATAAACTACTCAATAATGCAAAAGAGGCTGGGATGTTTAAATGCCAAACTGACGGGGTCCAAGTGAATGCCTGACTACCCGATAACAAGCTTAAGTGTTCTATGGTTGTCATGACATTTCTTTTACAAAGCAAATGATGTCTGGAGAAAAAATCTTAAAATTAGCCGAAAATGCAAATCTCTTTATGAGGCTGTCACCTTCATAATAACAGACAATAATTGATGATTTATGAGATGCCACCATAGCAACCAACTCCTTTGGCACCCCCAGTTACTTTTATACAATGGGCTGGTAGGCTCCTGTGAAAAAGTTTTCCAACACAACACTCAAAGAGATCTCCTAGTGTCTTAATTCATTAGATCTTATTTAAGGAGAGTAAAAAATGTTGCAGAGATGTTCAAAACCATGCTGCAAATCAAAAGTTGTAATATCTTTATGTAAAAGCCATGTAAAACCAGCAAATATAGTCTGTGGCAGAAAAAAGATGAAGGTTTTAGTCAGAGCCTTAAATTTATAATTCTTCCTTTTCAAGTTGGAGTGTAAGCTATGATGTTGCTTAAAGCTCTGTTGCATAGTTGCCTTTTGTGGGCATGGTCCTTTTAGCATCTTCATGTAAAAACTGTGTATTGGATATCTGAATTAAATCCTTTTCTTGCACTTTCTAGAATGTAAATATCAATTTTAAGAGAACGTTTTGTATGTTAAAGGACTTTTCAGCATTCATTTGAATTGCTTGTTAATATATGCCTTTATGATGTCTCCTAAACATATTATATATCTCTTTGCATTTGCTGTATGTTCTTTCTTACAAGAAATTAATACATCTTTTATAAATATGAAGTATATTTTTGTTAGTTGGCTAACATCTCAGTACCTCAGTGTGGTATATCTTTTAATATTGGCAATACGGTACATCCGCTATCTTCATTTTATTATCACTTCATTACAGACTTGTTCATATTTTGTCTCACAGAACCGCAGCTCAACATAATTAAAACTTTGGGAAATGGACAAAAATGAAAAGTTCGTAAAGAGGCTTATTAATGACATTAACAGAAATAATTAATAGACTTGTTGCTTCAAAGGTGGTAGCAATAAGTTTATGAAACCTGGACCATTTCCACTTGAATTGAATGATACATTGTTCTGAGTGATGCAGATTGGAATGCTGCCAAAATTTGATTTCAATCCAGATCTAATCTCTGATTGATAGTTTATGGGGAGTTAGGATCTGAATTCCTGATTCTGGCTGAAATACAACTTTAATGAGAATGGATTAAGCTTGTGCTTTTTTAAATGTTGAAGGGCCAGATTTTGCATACCACAGTAAGGGACTGCAGGACACAGGAAAGCTAACATAAGAATCCCCACATCTTTCCCCTTTCCTCACTTCCAAACTCAGTCTCTGAATTTGGAGCCTGCTAACTCTAACATTATTTAAGGTAAGAAAAAGTGTTGTTAGTAACCTTCTGTGTGGTGTGTGGACAAGTGCTTTTCCTCACTATTAAGTGAAGATTCAGATTGTGTCCTGTTCTTCACCTCTCCTACTATTCAGACTTTCCGCAACAGGTGAGGGTGTAGAAACAACAAATCTATTGCATCAGCACTAACAGTTTTAGACAAATAAAGTCAACTTCGACCACATCCTAAGCTCCTTTCTCAGATAATACTCCCAACAAATTTAATAGAAGTTTTGCCTAAGTTAAAAGTTCGGGTTCTGGTCCTATGAAAGGAAGGGAATTCATTAAACTGATTTTCCTCTTTGATAGTTAAATGGTTGGAAAAGTCAGTTCCAGGTGCTGATTTCTGGATCATCTTGGTGGGTTGTAGTGAAATAAAAGTATACAGTTGCAAAGGGGATATAACTAGGAATTCTGATTTTCTTTTCTGATTGTTATGCATCTTTCGGTGTTCAATTATCAATTACTGCCTCCTCTAGTGCCAGATAATGTCCTAGAAACACTCCCTCCCCCCCTCCCCACCCCCCCTTTCTTATAGGCTTTGAATTATTTCTACATACGTATGAGAAAAAAATTGTGGTTTCATTAAGAACTAAAAATACACACAAGTTTACAACCAGAAAAACATCCTTTATATGATAAATTTCATGTTTGGTATTCTATACTGTGTAATTACCTCCCCAAACCATTGCTTATTAGGGTTGGACTATCTGCAACCAAATGAGAACTACAGGGAGCATGAACAGGAAATTATATAAGCTATAGATTACCTTGGGTAGTATGAAAAGGAGACAAATTCTATTGCAAATCACTGTAAAGGAACCCCCAGCCCCTTGTTTTCTCACTGTGTTTGCTTGATTACTTGGTGTTTCGATATGTTTTTTTATTTTGGTGACTATTGGTGATGTATTAATTTGAAAATTGGACTTTCCCTACATAAAATGCATGTTTTGTTAATTGTCATTTTACGTGCAAGTGTGGAAATTGCAGTAAAAAACATACTTGTCATATAGTTGACCTGAAGTCCATTTGAAGTTGATAAATACCAGCTGTACAAACAGAGAATTAAACAAAAGCAACTCAAAACTTGCTCTGAAGTAAACAGGTGAACAGTGTGTAAGACAAAGCAGTTCCCCAAAGGCATTCTTAGTACATGGTCATTATTTAACTCCTGACTGAAAATAAACAATGCTGACAGTGTGTGTGTTGGGGGGTTATGATATATGAACAGTGTCAGTACTGTAGGCTGATAACCTATAGCTTGACATCCTTATCTATAAACTTTGACAGATACATCAGTTTGTTATTGTCACTTTATTAAGTTGCTTCTTTGATAGCAAAAGATAATCTTTCCAATGTCTAGCGTAGCTAATATTTTACTAGCTGAAGCATTTGGAAAAGTGTCAATGAATTTTGTTTTTCCCCCAAAGGAAAATTCTTTACACTTGGTTGCATATTGAGCACAATATTTTACAATATGGGATGGAGTTGTTTGCATATCAACAGCAGACAATAAACTGTTTTGTCACATTAAATTATTTATGCCAAAGAAATCATGACAGCTTCTTTAAAAAGGAGTACGTTGCTAGAAAATGTAGTTGTGGTTGTTCAAACTTTTGCTTCAGAAATTAATATTTTGGTCTTGTGACTTTAAATTGGAAAATAACAGCTGTTCCTAGTTGGATCTGACGACTTCGTCTTCTGGTGGTTTACAACAGAGCTGTAATAAAGATTTAACAAGCTTTATCACAGGAAAAAATAAACCCCTTTCTATTGCGCAGCCCTCTAAAAGTAAGACTGGTCTTTGGGTGGCAGAAAAGGTGAACAAGAGGACAAAATTTCAGTTGAAATTGTTGCACAGTTGGTATATTTTTGCTTTGTTGAGTTTCTCTTGGTCAAATGTTTTTAAAGGACTTAATGCACATTATACTTCTTACTGGGAGTTATGTTTTCACATCTCAAATGCTTCTCTGAATCTGAAATTTTAGAGTTTTGCCCAGGTATGAAATTGTATCTAGTATTCTGTTTTGGCATTGTGTTCATGCGGTGTGAACTCATTCTTCTTCTTTTTCAGATTTTGTTTTAGTCAAATATATCTCCGTCTATATGTTCTTTTGAAGGATTTAGGCTTGGATCATACAAAAACTCATGTGTATGCTTAGTTTTACAAGCATAAATAGCCTAAGGTCTGCCTTGGCATGAGAACTAGCCATTCAACAACTTCTATTCCTTGTAGGATGTCCCTCTACCTTGTTTGTCTTTCAGAAGCATTTTTTTTCATATTGAACCACTACCTATCCACAAATATTACACATAAAAAGTTGTATTAAAAATATTTTACTAGAATAGTATTAAAGTTGAAGTCAGGTAGTCAGAAGTTACAGATATTAGAATTAAGGTTGCGTGCAGAAGCTTAATTTGTGTATATGTATTATGAGACCATCTTTAACTACACTATCACATTTATTCCACAGAACCCTTGTGCCATTCAGTGTACAGGATAGCTGAAGCTCACTTAATGAGCGTCTATACAGTGTTTGATTTTTCTCCTTGTTCAGCGTGTGCTTGTATGCCTCATTTAGTGCACTCTATTCAAGTCCTGCTTTGAAGACAGAATTATTCATGTTTTATGTGGATTTTTTTTATAGCTTTCCTAACGATCTTATCTAGATGCCATAAAAATATTAATGAATTTATTTTCACAACAATACTGTGATGAAGGGGTACTACTATTTCCTTTTTGAAAGATGGAAAATGGAAGAATGCAGAGATTAAGGTCAAAAGAATGTACAAAATTTGGTTGCCTTTTTCACTAGCACCAAGTTGCTTTTTTTTTCACTAGAGAAAAGGCTTTGATAACAGTTTTGCTGTGTGTTCCATGTCTAGACAGAACCCTAGACATTCAGAGTGTGTGTGTGTGTGTGTGTGTAATATGTATAAAGTATGGAGTAACTTTTTGTGTTATCTAAAAGGCTGTGGTTTTGAAGACAAATTTATCCTCCATGTAGGGAATACAACATTGTTAATTATGTGTTGTTTAATGTAAAAATAATTTAACTTTTAATACAGGCTCTCCGTAACTTAACACGCATGCCACTAGTGAAGAGACACTTCCATCTGTAATTGTTGTAGTGAAACGTATTTTGAAGACTAACTTTTAGGGGTATGTGAAGCGGGCCCTATTTGATTTGGATTCGGCCCAAATCAGGGACAGTGATTCGATTAATTGATTTGGATCACTGTCCCTGATTTGATTTGGTTGAATCCAAATCTGAAGATTCGATGCTAATTCAGAGAATCATGATTTGGCCATAGACGCAGCTTTAAATTTTTTTCTATGTACCTTGAGGTACCAGTGCAGCTTGTGAATGCTGTGGTGCTGGGGCGCATGGAGTGTCCCACAGGAGCATGTGGGGGCCCTCCGTATGCTCAGCAGTGAATCTGGGTACACCGGGGAGCACACGGGCTCCCTTGGCTCAGTGATTGGCCGGAGGGAGATCCTGGGTGACCCCCCCAGACCCAGAAGGCACCAGTCACCAAGCCGGGAGGGGCACTGGGGTGCGGTGGCTGGTGTATGCTCCCCGGTGGATCCAGAAGTGGACCAGAAGTGCTTCTGGTTCACTTCCAAGTCTGCTGCCAAGTGTGCTGCAGAGCACCCTGCACTCCTGCGGAACACTCCATGAGCCCCAGCATTGTAGTGTTTATGAGCCACCTGCTACCTAGAGGTATATAGAAAAAACATATAAAGCCGTGTTTATGTCTGAATCACCGAATCTTTCTGAATCTTCTGAATGTATTCGGAGAGATTAAAGGGTCTCTGATTTGATTCAGCCACCAAATTGGGCCGAATCTCTGCCAGATTGAATCAGGGACCAAAGCTTCGCACAGCCTTACTAAGTATTAGTATTTTCTGGCTCATTGGTCTCAGGGTATGAGTCTCAATTTCAGCGCAAGAGGTCTGAGGTTCAAATCCCAGATAAGCCCTTTTTAGCATCTTGATGCCGATCTTGCTGTGTCATCTGACCCCAGCAGTCTTTCCTGCCCAAGTGCAGGGGGGCCTTCCAGTCCCTAACATCTAGGAAAAATAGAATATCACCCAAATTTTGATAGCTGCAGAAGATGATATGAAGAAAAATAAAAATGCTTCCAACAGTAAGGAATTAGGATTACGTAGTAGCAAAATAACAATCTATTGTAATTACTGTAGCATGTTACATATTTGCCTGCAATAACTGTGGCTTGTGTATGTATCAAATGCTGTGTTTGCTCCCTTGAAGCTGTATTGCAGACATGCTGCCATACAATTTTTGGAATATCCTTGTTGGTCTTTTACCACTATATTACACTGTCAGCTGAACAACAACAGCAGCAGCTGTTTCTCGATCAATATTATGTGCTTTCATTTTGGACCTTGAAAAAGCTGTGTAAAACTTCTGGATTTGCTTTATTGAAAAGATGCTGCCACATGAAAAACCCAGTGAACATTTTAGTATTTCTTTAAAGAAGACACCATTTAGTTTGGATTTTTTACAGTCATTTTGTACAATTTTAATTGCTTCAAGGTGAATAATTCTCTCTTGGTGGCATGTGACTAAGGCTGCAAACACGTATTCAAATGATTTGGGAGAATTCTCCCAGGTTTGTTTTTCTAGAAAAACTTACCTAGAGATACCTGAAAAGGCATTCAAATGATGAGCCACTGAAGAGCAGAGAGCTTATAGTGTTGATACTAAGCAGTCAGGGGACCTCTATGCACACATCTCAGCTGTGCAGGCTTCTTTAGTCTTCCCAGAGAGATGGCAGCAGTGCACAAAGCAGCTCTTATGGGCTGACCTAATCTGCTCAAGTCAGTCTGCATCTCCCTGTAGCACAATTTCAGGATTGTGGAAGGGGCTTGTTTTTCTCCATGCTTGGCTGGAGCAATAAAGTGCAGCAAGTGACACGCTCTTTCCTTGGTGGGGGGACAGAAGAAGAGAGCAAAGCACCCTGGGATGCTGGAGGACTGGAGTGCCTTCTCTCAGAAGAGAACATGTAAAAATATCTGCTCTCCCAGGAGACCCTCTCATTGGGGTGATTTTGCCCTCGTTGTTCCCAGGTTATTTTTCTTTTGGAGTGGACATTTTTGCTTTATGAGAAAATTTCTGAACATCTGTACATTCATGTTTTTTCCATGGAGAGTAGCAACTCTCCCAGGAGAAACTGTATGTCTGCACGTGGCTTAAAACTGCACCGTTGAAAAGTGACATTTCCTTTGACATCTTTTTAAAAGTTCAGGTGATGGCCCTTCTCATCAAATTTCACTAGTTTCTCACACACTGGTGATTTCTTTCACATCAGCTGGAATATAATCATCAGGTAGCTGCATTTGGCTTCACGCAAAGCTGTTTTTAACTTGATAGCAATTCCACTTGAATCTGTATGCTTTATATTTTGTGACTGACTGTTTGCAGCAAACCTGGTGTTTACAAGTGGAATCCGTCCAGGTATGTTTCATTCAGTCACAGCTGAGGAGAGTATATTGAGTTTTGCCTGTTGAAAAAAAATTGATTCATTTTCTCAAGATTTGTAAGGGTGTTCTGTGACACTGTCCTTCCAGTGTCCAGTTACCGTTCATAACCAATTACCAATTAGCGTTCATATTTTCTGGTACTATAAGGTATTTAATTATTTTATTTTACTCACAGGATACCTACCTTGCATACACCAAAGAAGCTCTAGCTCCTAAATTTTGTTTTTCAGTATGTTATACAAAACCTTTTAAAATTATTGCAAATAGATATCTATATTATTATGAAAAAATATTGTGTATGGATTTATGACACTCTTTCACCGCACAGGTTTTATAACAGGAATATTTCCTTGATCAGTGAAGATTCTTTAAATGAACCTCTTTTCTCTGAACCAGGGGGATTAGCCACTGTTTGAGTGGCTAATGAGCACAAACAGGTCTGATCAGTGGAACCTAAGAGCCACTGATAGGAGAAGCAAGGATTACTTACTAGTAAGTACACAGAAAAGGCTGTGGTGCTTGCCTGGTAAAAAGTAAATTATCTTCAGTTAGGTTCTTGTTGCACGTTACACTGTAAGCTGCTCAATGCTGATCATTGTTAATGCTAGTATGAGTTTGGGCCAGTAACACTTTCAGGCCAACAGGGGTCTGATGGTCTGAAAGGTAAGACTCTCCCCCACTTCCTATTCCAGGCTTACCCCTGGCCCCTTTCCCACTTCCTTGCGGCTGCCAGCATTGTCTGCCCTGTGGGAGCAGGCAGGGAGGGATGAATCTACCTTCCTGGCCACCGCTGCCTCACTGCTGCTCCTTTCTGGACTGAGCCTGACCCAAAGGGCAATAGTGGCAGAGAGGCAGGCAGGTTACCCCTTCCCTGCTTGCTCCCCTGGGACAGGCAGAATGGGCATCCACGAGTAATCAGGGGTGGAAGCGTGGGGGTGCAATGAGTGAGGATAGGGGGTGATGGGGAAGGTGTAGGTGGGGTGTTCACAAGAATCTGTAGCCTAGAGGGGCTATAAGGGCTATAAGCTAGTATAATATGAGCTGGGTAACACGGATAAGAAAGAAACCTAGGCTGGAGTGGTGTAACTTTAAGTTGCCTAAAGAGTGCGTAAAACTAGTTTCAGGTGTTAACATGTGGACAATCAGGGTGTTAAGAGCTCCAAGAGCTACCCAAAATTAATGTGTAACAAGACCCTTAGTGAACTCAGAACAAGGGTTAAAATGCTTTTATTAGAAACCTTATTGTACTTGAAATATAGAGGATAAACCTGGGAGTGAGAATTGCTAAAAGAGAAATGGTGCTTACTAAAATGCTTCAGTGCTGTTAAAAGGCTTAGGGTGAAGAGCAAGAGGAAGCTATCTGTCTACACTTGCATTTTCACCTTCCATCCAAAAGTGTATGTACATGTGCCATGCATCTGAGATTGGAATAAACTGGGTTTTGGTCTAAGAACTTGCTGCTAAAAAGAACGTAAAACACGTATTGTGCCCAGTAAGCAGACATCAAGATCAGACATGAGCAATCCTTTCAAAATGCAGTTTCTCACTGAGTATTTATGATGTTGTAATTTGCCCCCATGTGGGTATTAATACCTATACATGGAAAGGATTAGAGGGCACAAATAAACCAAAGAAACATTTTTCAATTGTGTGGATGGCATAAATTTTAAATTGAATATAAAAGATCTCTCTGAAGTATCTGAAGCTTCTTAAACAGGGAGAGGTATGCAGTGTTTACTATAGCTTAGATTTTCACTCGTAACAACATTTAGCAAGTGATTAACATATTTTGTTTTCAGTCACCATCATGAGAAGCTAGAAGGGGAAACGTGGATCCTACTGTAGGTGGGCATGCATCAGATCAGTCTTTGGCATGGCAGTCTCTCTCATAGACACCTGGATCCTAATATCGCTGCCGCCTCCCCTCCTCTCCACCTCCCACCTTTGCTTTCATGTGAAGGGATAAAGTTCTGAATGGCCAGACTTGTCTCAGTGTCTGCTTACAGGTAGAGGTAGCAAAGTGGAACTTAGAATGTTTTCACTTTAAAAGCTTAACATCATGCACACTTTTTTTCCAACAAAAAACACCAAAACGTTTGTTCTGCTGCTTCTTTGAATTGGATATTTCTTTTTCTTAGGAAACATAAGGAAAGTTGAGGGTTTTTGTGTCATTTTCCATGCCTCATGGCAGATTCAAGATTCTCATGCTTGAAACCCCACTCTAGCATAACTAGAATTGGGCAAGTGGGGCACCAGCTTAGAAAGGGTATATGATTAGTGGCAGTGGCTGGTGTCTGCCGAATGACTGCCAGCCCATCCACTGCTACCAGCACTGTTACTCAGGATGCAAAAAGTGCTTGTTACACCCATGGCCTTACCTATTTTGTGACCACTGTGTTGTCCTCAAGATGGATATAGTCAATGTTTATTCTGCTTGGAAGAGAACTGTCTCCCAGACAAGTGCTAATTGTGCCACTTCTTTTTCTCAAGTACATGCAAGTCCAGGGCTACTCAGCTCAAGCTGCAACTGCTAACAGTGCATGGGTGTCACTTATGACCCACCAGAACTTGAAGTGAAGGAATAATAATTGGTCAGCCTTCCTTTGAGCAGACAGCATGCTTTCAGAATCTGGAGAAAAGAAGCCAGCAAAGAAAGCTCTGATATATAGTGCCTATGCAGTGAACAGCAAGGGGTTACACTAAGAGCCAGATGGAGCATAAGCAGATTTCCCAAGCTGTTCAGGCTCATTCCATAAAGAGAGCTCTAAATGTTGATACTTTAAAGACAAATTCCCAAAGTCTCCTTGGTTCCCAAAACTGGAGATGCACACCAGACAGCTGAGGAGCCATATGAGAAGAGGATCTCAATATCAACTCCAGTATTGTGTTACAGACCCTTGCTAACATCCCAAGGGAGGAACTAGCCTGGTCTCTAGAGGCATTTCCTCAACTGAAACAATGGTTGGCACCTAGTACCTTTTAGCCCTAGGCTTAGCACACCAAAACATACTTTGTCACCCTCACCAAGACACTAATTTTCACTTCTGTTGAGTAGAACTCCTGGTTTCCTATCTTCCATCTCGTGAGAGTGGAATGAATCCACCCAGCTAGGTTTCTCTGATGCCTGGGATAGAAGATCTGCTTTGGAACATATGCAGTAATGGTCCCCAATAAGCACAAAGTTGCATGTTGTAAGAAAGTTAAGATTGAATAGTCTAATACTACATGATCAAAATGTCATGTGTTTGGAGCTAGTTGATCTTAACTTCCTTACAGCATACAAGCTTGCAAACTTTGGGGATTAACAGTGTTCCAAAGCAGATTTCCCATTCTGTGCATTGTGGAAGGGAAGGTGATCCAAGTTCCAGTAGCTTTATTAACCATGTTATCTCTGCCAGAACCAGAACGTTAGGACTCTTAATCCCCATCTAAAGTCATTACTGCCAAATGAAGCAGTTAGATAGGACCTTGCACCAGAGGTTCTTGACGTCAGGGAATTTCAAGATTCCCTGTTACAGATCCTATACACTAAAACTAAAGGGAACATAGAAAAGTTTCACAAACTCTTTGGTATATTGAGTTCAATAGGTGTCCCAGTTCTTTTTCTTCATATCTATAAAATACAGGGCTGCTCATAAATTTCTTGGAACTCATTCTCAGGATGCCTGGTTAGAAGATCCAAAGCTAATCGCAAACAATCATCCTAGAATTTCAACATACTATTGTTGGGGGGACTCTTGGGATATGCCTCTTTGTCATCAGGATACCATTATGTTTTGCAACTTCTGTTCAAGACACCTTCCTTCTGCATTTATAATAAAGCCTTATATATATATATCTTTCTGGTGATTTCCTGAGTGATTTCAAAAATCAAATGCGATGGTCACTGTCATCCTTTATAGCTGCCTAATGGCTAAGGCACGTTTGGGAGAGACCTGGTAGAGATGTCCGTTTAATCTCCTGTTGATATTCCTAACTGAACCTAATTCTCAGGCCCACAATCAAATACTTTATCCAGATGTGAAGTCCTCACATCTGACAGTGTAGATATTGGTTGGTTAAATAATAGAGATGGGGACTATTGTAGGCAAGTATAAGACATCTTGATATAGAGCAAGAAGACTTACTTTGGGGAAAATTTGTTTATTAAAAAAGAAAGATATTCTTGATGTGCCCCAGATAGCGTGTATATCGAAAGGTATAATACTCCTTGATTGTTTACTTAAAGCAGTCCAGTCTTTCATTCTACTCAGTTAAGGGCACATTACAAATTTATAAATGTATAATAAATGTATAAACTTGCTTGCTATACCCCTGTAAAATTGAATGTGGTCCTTTCTCGCCAGATGACATCAAAATGTCTCAAGCATGTGCCTACAAGCAAGCCTACTTTTGTGTACCTCATTATTGTCCTTTAAGACTTACAGGGGCTTTCTTTTGAGTCTCTTTCAGAAGTTGATTCATATGTCATGACTTTTCACAGGGATAGGATTGTCACCTGAAGTTCACCCCTAATTTCCCTGTCAGTATTGATTATGCTTTTCTTCTTCCAAAGCCCTACTCCATACTGAAAAGGAAGCTTGCACATGAGGCAAGTTTTCAGAGTCCTACTTTACTACATCAACAGAATTGATTCAGTCAGACTGGCTTTCCACTTATTACTGGCTATAGATAGTTTTTCTAAAACTTTAACCCTTTCATTACAGTGAATACTGAAATTAATAACAGAATTAAAGTACCTTGATATACAAGTTGTCAGCTTTGTCTCTTTCAGTGGACAATAAGGGTCATACACTAGAACCCTTGCTACACGCTATTCTTTTTCTGTTTTATAGTGTTCTTTTGATATTTGAAATCTTTAAAGCAGTAAAGTAGAGTAACCCTTTGACCTTTGTCAAATATTGTGCATTATGCTTAGATGCCAAGGCAAATGGCAGGTTGAAGGCAACAGTTCTGCAAGCACTTTCAACTGATACAGGAGAAACATCTCATCTCACCATCCTGCACTCAATTAATTGAGTCTGTACCAATGCACAATACATTGGTGTCACATGTATTCAACATCCCCTAACTTCAAAATGGCGGCAGGGACAATTTAACTAAAACTCATTCAATGAGCTTTAATTTAATTAATGCACTTCCACCGCCATTTTGAAAAGTGGGATGCTGAATACATGAGATGCTTTGGGTGCTTTAATTAGCTCCTGTGAGCCACTTTAATTAAACTGTACTCCCCCCTAGCACAGAGTACATGTAAAAATGCCCTAGGAACATTGAGCAACCTCTATCTTTCTGCTCTATTGGTACCATACTATATAGCTACTATACTGCAGCATTCATACTTAGTGCTTTCTTGAAGTACCTTTCATTGAAGATGTACTAGGTACTGTATTTACTCAAGTCCAAGATGAACATTTTCCTCTGTCTAACATACAGGGAGCCCCTCATTTTGGATTTGAATACAACTTTGTTGGGGGTAGGCGTTTCCAACTTTAACCCCTATCTAGGGCTGGGGTTGGAATCATAGCCCCTGTTGCCACCTGCCATCTCAGACTCTGCCTGTCCCCTCTTCCCCACCATTTATTGTCCATCATAGCTTTGACCCCATTCACCCCACGCCAGAGCTGCTACTGCTGCATGGTTGGG
>NW_017729029.1:30590584-30590787 GCF_001723915.1 Gavialis gangeticus | reverse complement strand
GCTCCATACCCTGGGCTGGAATGGGGTCAAGGCCAGGATGGAACCAACTTTGGAGTGGTGGAAGGGCATAGGTTGCAGTGGTGGGCAGAGGCATCAGGGATTGCAGGCACTGCAGAGGGGTCAGGCACTGTGGGGGCTGCTGGCAGAGTGGACAAGTGGGGGTGGGGGGCAGGTGGCCAGCACCCTGCTGTTGCTACTTTCCT
>NW_017729029.1:30573575-30590206 GCF_001723915.1 Gavialis gangeticus | reverse complement strand
GGTGGGGGGGGGAGTGAATTTTAAGACTGTCTCTCATAATTAGATTCTATACATGGAAAATTATAATGTATACATTTTCCATGTATAGAATATGATTATTGGGAGGTTGTTTTAAATTAAGTCATCCTGGATTTGGCTAAATACAGTATCTTGAACAGTAATAGAGCTGGGTTTAACCAAGAGTCAAGAAGTTGAAGGTTACATCAAATTGGTTGTATTATTGTTAAGATCAAGACACTGGACCTGTGTGATGTGTCAGGTAAAGAGCTAACTTTTTAACATCCTGGATGTATCTGTTCATTAATGCACTTTTCCTAATATGCATTAAATTTAGTACCTCCATTGTGAGGTACTAGGAAAAGGTGCATTAGCGTATTTTAATGTGCATTAGCAAAAGCATTTTTTTAAAAATTCTAATACACATTAAAATAGGCTAGACATGCCCCCTCCAGTGGAATACTTTTCTAATGACTACAAATTAGGGGTAAATACCTCCAGCATTTTGCCCCAATATTTACATGACTATATTATTGAATTAGGTATTGAAATATTAGCTATATTTTCACCCTTTTTGAGTGTTCTTGTCAGGAATAGTTTAGTTAATGAGGGCACAGACAGGAATATTCATTAAAGAACTGGATTATAAGTAAATGTGATAGAATGTTTGGATAGGCAGTTTCATGTCTTTCCAGAACTACGTTTTGTAGAGTTAGGTCTCTTGAAATAACAAACAGAAACAATATCACATCATCTACATATGCACTCACAATCTATAGGCTAGTCATTTACTTTTAGAAACAGTTTCAAATACTGGCTATACTTAATTATATCTTAGTTTCTCATAGATGATTTGCAAATGGAAAGCACAAAAATAACTTTAATAAAGTGTTCACTCTGTTTTATTTGAAATAAACTTTCTTTAGTTTATTGTCCTGTGGCACATAAGTAAGGTGGCAAACTGCGTAATCATTTTCTAAGACAGTCATATGTACTGAGACAGTCACAGGCACATGAACATGCTCTTTCTTTCAACCAAATCATAAATTAGCCTCTTTAATAAGGGCTTTCTTTAAATATTCCATGGAGTTTATGCCTTGTCTAATAAAATCACAAGTACTGTACATGTATTTGTGCTTGAGCATTTTTTCTTTTTGCTAATAGAACACATTTACATGAACAAAAAAATAGAAGCTGTCACATTTTCCCAGAAGCTTATTTTTATGCTATAATTGTGTTACAGAAAATTTACCCTCTGTCTAACCCTTAATCATATTCACATGCACCTACAGTGTATTGCTTACTGTCAGAAGTTAATAATAACAATATTCTTCATTTACATTTTTTGTGAAATAATTGAAAGAACATCAAAAATTGTCAGCTTTTAAGGTTATTTCCTTCATTTAGACATTAAACGTAAATGCAGAGGAAGCTCAAAAATTTTCTATAATGTTTTTATTGCTTAAATGATCTAGTTATTTCTGTAATCTTTATGCACTCAGATACTGCAGGCATTTACAGGTTTTACCATAACATAACTAAATTTTATATGCATGAATTAGACAGCAGTTAGACCAACGTTCATGTAATGACTTTACATAGTACACAGAGACATGGCCAAGTATATGATATGATATCCACTTGATAGATTTCAGAGTTATATGATAAACTAAACTCAGCATGCACTGCCTTGCATTGCACCCCACTTATGCTCTCCTCAGTAGTCCATCTCTACTAAGACTAGTTGTAACTATCCAACGTGTAAGCAGCTGTTTTGTTTGTTTTGAACAAAACCATTAATTTTGTTTGGCAGGATGGACAATATTTGGTGTAGGTTTTTAGCTTTTGTAGGCTGTAAAATATTGGTAATTAAATTCAGGGTAGCATTAAACAAAAATAATTTTTAGCATTGCTTGGTTAGCGTTAACCTAAAACTTACTGGCCATCATTTTCTCTCTCCTTTTGTCTTGTGGACTAATCTATATTTATAAACCTAGACTTAAATGTGGGAAATGAGCAAAATAATTTCAGAAACAATTGTAAAGCTCATTAAATTGTTTTGATTTTTTATATATATAAATGCATGTATGCAATACAGGCTAATGTGGTTTGGAATAAAAATTTTCAGTGGCACACATTTGGGATAACTTGATTAACTCTCTCCTGGCTTTACCCCTCACTCCAAACTTATTTTAGTGAAACTTTTTATACCACATTTGTTAATACATAAATACACACAATATATGTTCTGCATATACACACATGCATGTGCATATGCATATGTATACACAGTGGGTGTGTCAACTTGAGATGCTTTGAGCACAGTAGAATAATTCAACTGCACATTAACGTGGTGGGCAAAACCCATGCTGATGTGCTAATGCACAGTAGATTTAGTCTACTGCTCAGTAATGTCACAAGAAAACTGCACTAATGTGCAGTAATGCTGATTACAGCACATTAAGATAGTACCTGTCATTATAGGTACTAAACTTAATGTGTCATAATTATGGCACATTAATAAACATGTAGATGTGCCCACTATGCATCTTTGTTCATGGGTATATGGTCGTCTTTGTTTTTCTACACATATGTGAATCTTACATTATATATTAACTTCTTGGTATAGTAGATCAACCTATGTTCCCAGTATGAAAGAAGGAATTGAAAGAATTTTTAAATTAATGAAATAATTGAAAAATAATTATACAAAAAGGTGAAATAAGAATATCAATCATTCTCCTGTTGAAGTACCAGGAAAGGCAACTGAATCTGTTAATATTGTTATAGTTAATTTTTATGAATCTTTGATGGTTTTTTGATTAGTCAGTGAATAACTACACACTCATTATCAGCCAGATAGCAATCTAAGTTTCAGAGTCCTTAGAAGCAGGTTATAGAAGTGAAAAGGAGGGGTGGGTAGAAGGGGGGTATTAAAAATCCAAAGCTGTAAGATACAAGATAAGAAAAAGTAATGTTGTGCCTAAGTATAAGGTTATACCATAGTAGTTCATTATTTTAACAGGTCGTAGATAAGAATATCACACCTTTTAAATCTATTTGGATGTTTTGCTTCTTTCTCAGACAGTTCAGTATTAGAGGCACCCTGTCACCCATTATTCATACCAAGCAAAAGCCTGCATCCTAGCCACATAACTAGGTGGGGCAAAAGTCTCCTGAGGTCTTTCTTGCCCCAATATATCTGGTTATTTCCTCCCAAAGTTCTTACTCCTTTGTTTTGACTTTCGAGCTGTTTTTGTCATCACTGGCACTAGATATAAGTTGAATACCTGACATGGAAGCTTTACATAATAAATATTTGCCTGTGCCACATGAAAACTTTCCCTACAAATTATAATCAGAAGTGGGTATATTTTATATGTTTATGTAAAAAATAAAGATACTTTTGAAAGGTGGAATCATTGACCAGTTCTCTAAACTACAGAGATATGTGGCTAATGAAGAATATCTTCCCCCATATGGAGTGCTGCAGTCTTCTTAGGAAACTTGTTTGTACAGAGACAAGAATGATGGGCCCATGATTTTTGTTGTGTATCATCCATGATACAAAAATTAAAGAATTGGTCCTTTCTTGGAAGTTTTGGTTGCTTATAGCAAAGCTCATAAGAATCATTTAAAAATATGTGCTATATCTGATTCAGCTTATGCAGGTATTTACTGATAACTACTGCCTTTCTGCAGATATTACTGAAAGATTGTTCATTTTTGTTGTTTGATTTATGAAGAGAGAGGTTCATTGAACATCTGACCAAAATACGCTGTCGTCTGTGAAAGACATGCTCCACTAAACAAATTAGTTTTGAAGATACCACCCTGCCCTAACTTTTACCTAATCTCAGACTAATATGGCTAACTGTTTGTTTGCTGGGACGTCCTTATTTGCTAGTGCAGTTTTGTTTTGCTGTACAGCACCAACAAATATGGAGTTTCATCTTCCGAACACTTGGATGTTTATAATAAATATTCAATTTGAAATTATGTTGTTTGTGCCATCTCATTTTCAGGTACTTTTTTATTCAAGTATTACATCCTGTATGATATTAGGAATGGCCCACAACTATTAGATGCACAGTTCATTAAGCCTAACATAATTCTGGCTTTCAGAGCTGGTATTTTTCCCTTTAACCCCAAGGAAGAGGAAGCATAATTTCTCAGAACTGTTCTACATTACACAGTTTCATAGTTAGTAGGGTCAGAAGGGACCTGAGCAGATCATCAAGTCCGACCCCCTGCCGTGGCAGGAAAGAGTACTGGGGTCAAACGACCCCAGCAAGGTGTTCGTCTAGCCTTCTCTTAAAGACCCCCAGGGTAGGAGCCAGCACCACTTCGCTTGGAAGTTGGTTCCAGATCCTAGCCGCCCTGACCGTGAAGTACTGCTTCCTGATGTCTAGTCTGAATCTACCCTCTGCCAGTTTGTGACCGTCATTTCTAGTCACTCCTGGTAGTGCTCGGGGAAACAGGGACTCCCACAATCCCTGCTAGTCCCCTCTGACTAGTTTGTAAAAGGCCGCTAGATCCCCCCTCGGCCTTCTCTTGTGGAGGCTGAACAGGTTAAGGTCCCTTAGCCTCTCCTCGTAGGGCCTGCCCTGCTGCCCCCGATCATGTGAGTGGCCCTCCTCTGGACCCTCTCCCTGTTGTCCACATCTCTCCTGAAGTGTGGTGCCCAGAACTGGACGCAGTACTCCAGCTGCGGCCTGACCAGTGCTGCACAGAGGGGGAGTATCACCTCCTTGGACCTGCTTGAGATGCATCTGTGGATGCATGGCAAGGTGCGGTTGGCCTTCCTGACCGCATCCCCACACTGCTGGCCCATGTTCATCTTGGCATCAGTGATGACTCCAAGATCCTTTTCTGCCTCTGCACTGATGAGAAGGGAGTTCCCCAGCCTGTAGGTATTTGGAACTATTTAATTTATCTTTACCAACTGGAGAAAAAAGGGAGGGGAAATCTTCTAATTTGATATAAATCTCAGGCTTTACATTCAGCAAGAAATGCAGTTAATTTTGCCAAAGAGAACTTTAGGAAAGTTAGTGTCTTTATTCTTCGTACAGATTTCATTTGGAGGTCTTAAACAGATCTTTAGATTGCATGTGTTATCTACCACCATTTCTTTTGTTTCTCCATACTCAGTTACCAGAGATGATTAGTAGCTTAAAAAGGCAAATTGTTCGTACCTTAACAGGGCAGACTTGAGTAAACAATGAATGGGGTATAAATTAAAACGTGAGGCCCCTTTTGCAGTCAAATGTCCATCAGTGGAGTTATATCAAGGATGAATTTGGCCATAGGTATTTTGTATAAGGTGCACCTTAGTCATGGCTCCCTGTTAGTCTAGGAAGTGTTATTTTTCGTGTGTGACAGAAATTGTTTACGCAGATCAGAGATAGAAACAGTCCTGTTAGCTTTTGATTATTTTCCTTCTAAAAACTGTGAAGTGTAGAAGCTTAGCTGTTTTCTCAAACTTGAGTACTGGTGTTCATAAGTATTTTAAAAAATGGAAAGGATGTAAGTGGGTGTGGGTGGTCACAGAGGGAGAGAGAGATCCAGTTTGTCAAGATATTCACTTCCATACCTGTATGCAGTGCTGTAGCAAAGGGGAAGGGGGGGGGTGAGTGGTGTGTCCTGGGCACCGAAGTGAAGGGGCACCAGCAGGCATTGCCCAGCTGAGGCAGGGTGTTGGATGGAGCCGCGAGTGGCTCATGGAGTGGGGGAGGAGGGCAGAAGGAAGGGGGAAGGGGAGCTCCTGCTGCTGCATGCACTCCTGGGCAAGCATGGTGGGGGTTGGTGTGCCCCCTGGATCTGTGCGTGGGGTGAGGGCAGTCTGCTGCTGCGGGCTTTGTCCTGGATGTCAAACTTAGTTGCTACAGTACTGCCTGTATGCTGTTGGTCACACAGGTGCAAGAAAAACTAGACTGTTCACAGAACTCAGTTTTTACTAACTTTGTTACTCTTAAGTTAAGGTTGTGTATTTATGTCACACTTGCTGTTTAATTGTACTTGGCTTTTTCTTTCCACTATGTGATTACCACAAATTAAGTGAAGTAGCTCAGGGGGTTTAAACAGAGCAAAACAAGTCCTTATCGACCTGCACCATGATTAGCACTGTGGGGAGAGATTTAGACGCTACAAAACTACACAGTCCCCCTACCTATCTTAAACTTCTACTAGTATAACTACCTACTGCCTTGAAAAGTATATGTGGTAGACAAATTGGGCAAAATATACTTGCTCCGGAGAAGCAGGGGGGACAAGTCTTCCTCTTGTGCTGCTCTAGTGATGGTGCAGCACTGCACCACCTGTGATGAAGAGCTTGTGGCAAAGCTGTGACTAAATCCATAATTGGATGACTGATTACCTGTATATTCTGACTTCCTTTTTTATTCTCAATGTAAATGGTATTACAGTACAGGAGTCTTAATTATACTATAGCAACACTGCAATTCATGTAGTAAACTTTCTACTATAAATTTGTGGTACATACAGGTATTGAAAAGTTGACCCTGTAAAAATGAAATAGAGTTGCAATGTGATTACTCTGTAGTAGTTCCAGTGATCTCACTATGAAATGTGATCAGTTATTTCTTCAGCTGTTTTACAAATTCACTCCATAGTAAGCCAACAAAATACTGTGAAATGTCTATGAGAAAGATAAAAAATAAATTTATACTTACAGCTGCCTATTTCTTTGCTTCTACATATTTATTTTTGGTGTGTTTTTGCCTGTACGTTGTTGGCTTGTATTCTCAAGCTTCACTCTACGTTAATCATTTTTGTAGAAGAATTTCAGTCAGTTTGAAAAATATGTATGGATTACTCAGTGCCCAAATAGCCAGGTATCCTGTTTCAGCCTTTCTTCTCTCTCAAATTACACTTGAAATATCTGTCTTTGAAGGCTCTATTCTGCAGGACAAAATTATCACAAACCATATCAATTCTGATATAATTTCTTGTACTGTCATAATGCATATTCAAAGTGTTGTGTGTGAGATACATAGGGAAAGGAGATGCAGAGCTTCATTTTGTGGTCTGTATTCACTGATTTCAAGGCAAATGTTGCAAGATGGTGCTTATTAGGATCAGAAAGGGTCTGATTTTAAGGGCTACAAAATCAATATGTAGGATGGAATATGTATCATTGTCAGTGAAGGGAAAGAGTGATTATAATAACGAAAATCCCACATGTTCATAATTGACATAATTAGAGGCTATAACCATGATTTCCCTATAGAGAAGGAAGATAATGATTTGGAACCTTGTTTGTTGGATTTTTTATTTACTTAAATTAAAAAGGAATGAGAAACCTGTTATTTGCAAAAGTACAGAGCTATTACTCATGTGAAAATTTCAACTACCGTAATAGGCTGCTTTGCATGGTTTGCACATGTGCTTATAGATCTTTCGTGTACTCCAATATGATTTTTATATGTCAGATTCAGCTTTACAGAGGTTGAGTAGAATTATGAGCTTTTATCATACTAAATTTTGGCAGGTTTTTGGCTTATATCTTGAAGAATTAAGTGGATGTATGTATGGAAGATGTACTGAATGTAGTTTTGTATTTGTGCATATTTTCATATAATTTAGCTGTAGTTTTTAGTGAAATTTCAGTGAAGTTTCAACTGTCACTATTTAAAAATAAAATCAGCATTTGCCAGAAGTTTCCAGACGGTGGTATTTATTGGCGAGAATGCTTTTACTCCTGAATTTAAAATGAGAAATAACTGTTTTGCATAAAAGTTGACTATTTAATGGTAACCTCTTAATTTTATGTCATCTATTCCAAATACATTTCAAGTCAAGCCAGCTATTTAGACTCTTATTCTTACTCCTACTTTTTCTCACCAAAATCATATTTCACTAAATCTCATATATTGTTCATATCCCTGAAGAAAGGATTATAAAATTTTGAAGTTCCCATTGCCAAAGTATAGATTACAGAGCTTGGCACAAATTGAGGGAACTTAGTCAAGATCTTATAAATGTGTTGTGGGAAAGCTTGTTAGAACTTTCTGACTACATTTCTCAAAGAATGTATCTAGTATACAAGCATTGGGGTAACATGTTTCTTTGCATTTCCTACATTTTATTATAAAAATCAATTTAAGTAGAAACCATAAAACATTTCAATTTGTTCTCTCCTGATAGTAGAGTTTGTAGTAAAAAGTGAATTTTAACAACCAGGGAAAACTCATTTGAAACAAAGGAAGCCGTCTGTTAGTTTTATTTTGATTGACAAGCGTGCCAAGGATAAACCGTTGGCTGACACTAGAACATGCCTCATCAGAACAGCCTACAATGTCCCCAAAGTCAGCTGAAACATTAAATAACATAGAGCATCAGGATCTTGGAACAGTTTGAGCGACAGGAAACAAACTGTTTTTTGTTTTTCATTTGGTTTGTTTGTAGGTACAAAAAGGAATCTGGTGAGTGTTTACATCTTCCCATGACATTTTGCACTAATACTGTTTCAAACAGATTACAGAGTAGAATATTA
This sequence comes from Gavialis gangeticus, assembly GCF_001723915.1. Taxonomy (NCBI): domain Eukaryota; kingdom Metazoa; phylum Chordata; order Crocodylia; family Gavialidae; genus Gavialis; species Gavialis gangeticus. The sequence goes on along the minus strand of NW_017729029.1, from coordinate 30,581,694 downwards.
AATAAATACCACAAAAGGAGCTCATGGGTTTTCAGTTTCCCCCAGCGCTGAATGACAGTAATCCTCTCTGACAAAAGACGGTTATTGCCATTAGTAAATCCTGTTATATAGTTCCTTCAACAGCCTGTAACACACGTTGATAAAGACAGGAAAAATAAAAAATGTCAGACGAAGAAGCCACTCAGATGATCTTGACCAAAAGGGTATGCTGTAAGCTATAGCCAAACATCTGAATCAGCAGAGTACTTAACTCCTAGGCCTTGATGGAAAAGATGTATTGGGTTGAAAGAAACATTCTCTGTAGGCTTCTTTATTGGTCATTGGGTGCTATTGATACATTAAAAATGTAAGTTCTTTTCATGTGCATATATTTTGAGCACTAATAGCTGGCGATGTTACGACTTTGCATGAGCTAAACTTACTTTGGATAGAATATGCACATATTAAAACTTTAGATCTGTGGAGCACAAGGGGTGAAATATACAGAAAGGTTAGTGCAACTTTCCTTATTCCAATAATTCATTTAAGAACTGTGTGTTTCCTGAGTTCAACTTAAGCAGCCTATGGGACAAACAATCAAGCTCATAGGCATTCATAGATGGTTTGTGTATACAAAGTTGGAGACTGTATTTGATGTCCCTTTGCAACTGTTGCTATAGGACAAGTAGGCTAACCTATGTTATAATGCAGAAAACCTTTAAATGTGTTAAGGGTCACAATCTGGTCTAGGAATGAGGGTCCAATCCTATGCAATTTAAGTCAGTGGGAGCTTTGCACTGCTTCTGTTGGGAAGGGAATCAACCTGAACATGGGGCTCCCAATATAGTGAATGGCAGAATATAAGATATAGAAAAGTTGATAATTTGCATAATCCTTTAAAAAAATGACTTTATTTGTAACAACCTTAAATATAAGAGGGGTTTTTTTTATCAACAAGTCTGTTTTAAAAATGTGCAAGTCTAGGATTTCGCATATCAGAGTTACCGTTTTGGAAAAAAATATATTTTAGACCCTGGGTTATGTTCATAAATTGAATTTGTTTTAAAATTTCTCTCACTTACATGATGCAGTGGATGAGGAAAAAATGTTATCTGTTTGCAAGCTCAAAAACCTCTGCTGAGATTCCTCATAATTCGAGTTTTGAAATGATGATTAAATGAATTTTGGTATATGTACCAAAGTCAACTTTGTTCATATCATGGAGCCAAAATAAAAGGCTCCATGTTAGTTTTAAGTCATATTATTTAACAACTTAGGGGATAGACAGATGTAACAACTGTATCAGTATCAGAGGCTGTTACAACCCATCTGTTATGTCTGCATGTTTCTGTAATGATATAAATGTAGCAAAACTTCTTTAACTTCAACTATGCGTCTTTCTGGGTCAAAGTTAGGGGAATTTAGTTAGCTTGTGTCATTATGGGATCATGCAGTTCTTACAGTTAGATCATAACTATTGATGTGTGCCCCTGAACATCAGCTCCACCTACCCTTTTAAAGCAAATAAAAAGAATGTTTGTCCATAACCTCAGAGTACAATGCTGTGGAATAAAATTGTTTTATGGGGGTAGTTTGAAAAAAAAAAAAATTTGTATGTCATACAAAATTCAAGGTATAACTCCCTACCTATCAAGATGAAACCATTTCCCAGATATTTACTGATATATACCAAAACTTTCACATGTTCTTTATTTCATAGTATGCAATACATTTAGAAAAAAACACTAAATTCTTAGTGAAACCCTGGATGACAAGACCAACACATTCATTCCCCTTAATTGTTATTAATGCATTTTAATGTTCATGAATGAGAAAAATGTTGAAGGGGAAGTTGCATGACATTTAAAAATGGTAGGCCCTCACTTGTCTCAACCTTTTATGCTCACATCATCCGTCTTTCTTTGAAAATAAGTATTTTTCTTACCAATCTACACTAGACCAGGTTGACTCTCTATATCGCCAAACAAAACATCTGAATTCCTTGTTTTTAATATATTTCTTGATTACATCAGGAAATACTGCAAAAATGATTTTCCTATGCCAGTCTGATGTTTTCTAAAGACTGTGTAACATTCACTAAATAGGATGCAATTCCTCTTTATCTATCTAATTTATACAGCATTTCAGAATATAGACATTTTTATTTAAGTTACCTTTTTAAAAAAAATGAACCTTCACTGAAAAACCTAGAGTTCATAGCAATTCCGCAAATTAGTGTGACTAGAAATTTAATCTCAGTTGTTGCCATTAAAACCAAGATTTTTCCGGTTACCATTAACCATCCTTCAAAAAATTCTATGAAACAACTGTACAAATTGTTACCTTCAAGCTGGCAGTTACTGTAACTTTTTCTCTCATCTAAGTTAATTCAGCCCTGTAACCACTGTTTGCTAATACAGTAGACACAATATTTACAAATTACAGGCAGATATATAATCACTTTTTTAGCTTATTTTTGTAATAGACCATTTAAAAGTATTTGTTACTATTGTATTTACTTGAATACAAGACGAGATTCCTGCCTCCCCATTGACACAGGGAAAAAAGTCCCTTGTCTTGATAATCGCATACAAGGAAATCTCACTAATGACATTATGTATCACTAAACTGCCACCAGAAGCAGCATGTGCTCAGCAATGGAAACCAACTATGAATTTGATTTGAGTGCAGCCAATAGTGAGCATAACTATAAAATACATAGACTTCTAGAATCATAGAAAGTTAGGGGTGGAAGGGACCTCAGGAGGTCATCTAGTCCAACTCCCTGCTCAAAGCAGGACCATCTGCAGGTAGTCCATCCTAGCCAAAGCTTTGTCTATCTGAGTTTTGAAAATGTTCAAGGATGGAGCTTCTACCACCTCTCTGGGTAACCTGTTCCAGTGTTTTACTACCCTCCCAGTGGGAAGATTTTTTTCTAATATCTAACCCAAACTTCCCTGAGGCAACTTGAGACCGTTGCTCCTTGTTCTGTCATCTGCCACCACTGAGAACAGTCTAGCTCCAATGGCCCTTATTGGGCAAATGTGCTGATGAGAACCTACCAAAAGTATAGGTTAGGCAACCCATCTGAATAAGATATATTGTAGTGCCTATTAAGCACAGTCTCCCTCACCGGCAACTCTTTTTTTTTACTCATGTTTAATCACTACATTGTGTATATTTTGGCTTCCTCTTCACTCCCAAAGCTGAGCAGCACTTTACTTTCCTGTTTCCAATGATCTTTGTATCTTCACCAGCCTTAAATATTTGGTAAACATCTTCAAATGTCTGTGTAGGTTGGAGGCTCTGTCACCTTTCTCAGCCCATTTCATGTGATTGGTGTGGCCCCAACCCACCCTCCCTGGGTGTGGGGCCAGGCCAGGTGGCCACACACTTCATCTACATAAAAAATTTTGTGGGATCCCAGATTCATGACAAGAATATTTGGTTCTAGTGGGGAGTGGGGGTTAATTAGTGCATGGATCCTTTGTAGGGGATATAGATGTATACACAGTGAGCAATGCTGAGTGGTGGGGTCACCATTGCTTGAAACTCTTCACTCTACTGGGACCCAGCCCAGTGAACTAAAGGATACATAATGAGACTTTTGGGTTTGGGCTAATAGCATGTATAGTTTGTACTACATATAAATAGGTCTAAAAATACTCGAAAGTGTATTTATAGAGTATCAATCCTGAAACTTGCAGCAGTTTGTAGAACAAGGTAAAATGCAACAGGCATTTTCACACATGCAAGTACTGCAGCACCAGGTGCTTTGAAAAGTTCTGGGTGTTGTGATGAGTGCAGTTGAATAAGCGGCGAAATGTATGTCAGCATGGAGAAAATGGCGGCAGTGCGTTTTTGAACTAAAACGCACAGAAGGTGCTTTAGTTCAAAACCACACCGCTGCCATTTTCTGCATGCTGATGCACATTTTCCTGCTTATACAACTGCACATGATGCAGCCCAGTGTGCATCAGCTCTCATGCAGAGCAGACTCAACTAATCGACTCTGCTGTGAAGTGAATTTCTGGCGTGTTGCAGGAAAAAAAGTGTGTGTATAAATACTCATCAATTCTGATTGAACAAAGTCTATAGGTACCCACAGTAATTTACATATATGCAAATTACTTTAGGTATGTTTATTTCAAAGTCTATGTTTTTTGGTCCCTAACATTTCAAATTTGCCCCTCACTTCCACATGCGTGGGGAGGTAACAGCACCTGAGTAGGGTCTGACAGTACGGGAGCAAAGAAAATGGGCTGTAGTGGATGAAAAGGTCTGAGGGCAGAAGGCAGGGGGTCTATCCAACCCCCCTCATGCTATTTTCCCTGCTGTAGGAGTGGAAGGGGGTACATTCAAGACACATTTGATTTCCTGCCTGAAAAATTATAACAAGCTTATATATTTTCCTTATATAGAACCTAATTATTTGAGGGTTATATTAATTCAGGATCATCTTAGATTTGAGTAAATATGGTAGGTTAATAGCAGGTTGCATTGAATAAATTCTTGGATCGAATAAAATATCCTCAACAAATGACCTAGAAATTAAAAGAGTAAGATATCAGCATGACGAAAATGTGTTAGGGGTTATTCTTAGCAGTCACTCCTGAGCCCTGTAACCCCCTCCTTGAGGCCTGCCAGAATGCAAGCCTGGACATCTTTGAGAAGCACTATAAAATCTACTTGGGCAGGCATTTAGCAAACAAAGCTGGAATGGGATATTGTTTAGGGGATCTTTGCCTTATGGTCTATGTTCTCATTTAAGTTGTTTTGTTGTTCTCCTATTTTATAAGTATTCTGTTTCTCTAATTGTAAACCATCTTAGGCCTCATTGAGAAGTACAGTATAAAATAAATATCCTATCATCTATAGATGCTAGCATTAGTGAGGACTATGTTTTGGGAGGGAGGTAGCTTTTCAGAGAGATGAATAGAAATCTCTTAATGAGGAGACTGTATAATGCTTGAAAATTCACATTATTACTTTATGTTGAGACTTTTAAGCATCTTAATTCAAGTATTCTTAATCTGGTTTTCTTAAATTAATTTTGATAGCCCCAACTCTAAAGTTCTGTTTCATTTTACAGATTCCAAATAATAATGCTGGGCCTTTAAGTAAGGCTAGATTAAGACCCTGTTAGTAATGTGAAAAGGTAACAATCTATCTGAAAATAAAGCTGCTCACCCAGCATCAGGAGGTGATGGAATTTGATTAATGAAGGAGATAATGGACTAAAGAAATATAGCAACAGAGGACATTTGGCTTGTATGAGGTCAGTCCTTTGATGCTCACGGAAAAATTCAGTTTTATCTTTTTACTGTGAAACAGATGTTAAAGATAGCTATATAGAAGGTCATTGTGAGACTGCAGATAGTAAGAACATAATCATAATATAAATTGAGTGTTCTTCAGTAGCTAGATGGTTCTTCCAGTTATGTAATATATACTGAAGTCACAACAAAGAGAAAATTGCTAGTAAAAATACTTTTGAAGTAGCTACAGGTAACAGCAGTAGATTATCCATTGAAAGGTGATTCCCTGCATTTTTCTTTCCTGTGGAAGATGCATAGGATTATTTTTCAATATGAATCCATCTTCCGGTTTGAATCCCATGATTTGCATTGCTTTTTATGTTTGTTGCAGAAAGAGTAACATGATCTTTTGAAGTATTTTGGACACAACTGTACTCCTTTGAAAGCTAATAGAAAGTATCTTGGGAGTGTGCATGAAAAAAAAATGATTGCAACATATTAATAATTATAATTCTAATTTCCCAAATTAAATGTTTTTAAATTTTGTTGCAAATATTTGCCATTCTCTTACTGGCTGCATTCAAAATAGTGATGTTGGACACAGGTGATACACTTTATTCCGTTGCTGGGTCTCTAGACCATTAGGTTTCTTGCCAGTCATGAGCTGTTAATTTTTCAAGTCAAGGCAAAATGGAGAAAATATTGCTTTTTATAAAAATTGCTCTTTAACAATTTGAAGTTTTATGAAATAAAGTAAACACCAAACAGACCTTGTTGTAAAATAAGCTGTTTAGAAAATTTTAGAAGTTTGGAAGCAAGGCCCTAGATCAGGGCACTTTTAAATCCATTGTATAATGGAATCAAATTCCACATCACAAAAGCCAATGTTTTTTGGCAGTATCAAGTTGTTCTATTGTCATGAAATAAATTAATTTCCATTACATCCCCACCCTCTACACACCCATACACAGTTGTGGTTCTTTTTTATATAATATGTACCAATTGTGTATTTTGAATATTGCTTTTTTGCTATGTTTCCTTGGTTAGCCCAGCATCACCCTATAAACCATGGAACTGGTGTCAGAATCTCCTTTGTCTGTGTTTTTTAGGCAAATAGTGTGGGTCATAGTTTCAATGTTTTGTCTATGACACTGTGTGCTAGAAGCATAATTTAAAAAACAAAATGAATGCTGAGATTTTGAATACAAATCTGTGGCAAGGGATGATTTTCATAGCTGTAGAATACCTGAGGCCCTGAATAAATGCAGTAAAAAATATCTGATCAGTTGTTATGTCTTATTATCTTATTCTAACATGACCTTCATGTGCAAATGAATGTACCTCTTTGTACAAATTATAATTACATTGTGACACATTTATTAATTCTAATAGCAAATACTGTTATATCACCTTGGCATGATCTATCTCAAAGTTGTAAGGGATAGCAAGCTAGGAATATCTACCTCCCCACATTAAAAGATTATTTTGAAGTGTAAATGTTTGATTCTTTAGGTCAGTGGTCTCCAAACTTTTTTGATTGCGCACCCCTATCAGTAAAAAAATTTTTGAGCATGCACCCCCAATATATGTATATTTATATTCGCGCACCCTTATCAGTAAAAATGTTTTGAGCACGCACCCCCAATATATGTATATTTATATAAATATAAATAGAAGTTCTAATATTTTCTTCCCACACCCCAGTGGATTGTCTTGCGCACCCCACTTGGGAGACCATTGCTTTAGGTAGTTATTTTTCAGCTTTCTACTTAGGGAAAGGAAAATACAGAAAATGGGCACATACAGAATAAGACTGTGACTGCCCTTTTTTCTTTTGAGGCCAGTATGTGCTTCCTCCTATGATGATATCTTGTGGGAGTGTAGTGAGATGCAAATAAGGGAGTTCTGGTAAAAGACTACATTTTATTTTTTCACTTCAGCTCCTGCCAGAAAAGCTTAATGGTGTTTTAGAGCTGATATTACACCTCAGAAAAGGGGTAATGCATCTTTAAAAGCTAAACTACATCTTCTTTACTTTTATCAAATTCTCTATAAATCTTTCATGACAGTTTATTTAACAAAGTGTCATTGAAACTGTATAGATGATTGATGTGACCCATGTAAGATCAACATGAAATGTTTGTAAATGTCAGCAAAATGTGACCATCTAGAAGCAAGTAAGGACGGCATTGCCGTAAAAGTGAAAAACAAACAGAAAATTGTTTATCTTATTCTTTGCTTTCTGGGATGCAATTACAAATTGATAGAAGTACAGGTTTCCTCGCTTTGTGCAAGTTCTGTATGTGCGAATTTGTTGTTATGTGATGACCCTTTTTATACCAAAAATTAGTTATATGCGAGGAAAATTCACTCTTACGTGATCCGTGTGGTGGAAGCCCATTGTCAGCTGCTTTGTGTGGTGCATTGTGGGACTGATGTGCACCAAAATATAGTCCTCTGTGTGGATCTGTGCTCCTCTCTTTTGTCTGTAAAACATGTCTCTGTAGTTGCCATCCCCATTATGATAGTGCCCTGTGCTTATGTTTACTGTCTGCTGTTGGTAAGTACCAAAATTGTCTTGTAAGAGTGGTAGAAATGGGTCTGGGGGGTCAGTGCATCGAGGTCTTGGAACATATCCCCATTTGTTACATTGTAAAGTGTGTTCCCTTTATGCAAATTTGAGTTATGCACCGTTTTCCGGGGACGCATGTACAACATAAAGTGAGGGAAACCTGTATTTTATGATTTTCCTTGGTGTTTGTGCCATGAAAGGGGATGGATCTAAATTTGTTGTGACATTTTGCCCTTTAAAAGTATTGCCTGTTTTCACAGTGGATAACATTTTCTCCCCTCATCCATTAAAAAAAAAAAAAAAAAAAAGG
>NW_017729029.1:30568533-30573441 GCF_001723915.1 Gavialis gangeticus | reverse complement strand
AAAAAAAAAAAAAAAAAAAAGGGTTAAAGGATTTACAGTTTCACTTCTTGGAATACGTTTATTAGTAAACACTAAAGAAACATGGACCAGAGTCTGTATAAACAAGAAAAGAGGGTTATCAGTACACTAGTTTCATTCAAACTGGTTGCCACTAGGAGAAGACCTGGAAACAGTACTTTTATTTTTTTAATGCAGTATTGTAAGAGGAAATTTTAAAAGGTTATGGTTATGTCTAAGAGAATGATGTCTACTTTTAGTACAATTAATTTTTGAAAGACTTATAAGAAATATTTCTAAGAAAACAAGAGGTTTTTGGGTCTTTTTTTGTTCTTTACTTGTCTGCCCTCCTGAGTCATACAGGAAGGGACAGAAGAAACCAGGGCTCCTACTGTTCTGATTGTCCTGGAGTCTCCTTAGAAGACTGCTCTAGTACCTAATCTCCCATCCTGCACAGAATTGGCCTCTGAAATATTGACTGTCTCAAATCCATTGTTCTCAGAAGCTGAGGTTTGTTGTTGTCAGTGGCTATTCAGAGGCTGCTAACAATATTCTAGTAACTTGTCTCATGTCTTTCCAGGGACACAAAGACTTTTTCCTCTTTGTCCCCTAGCCCATATATCCAAAAGACACACAGAGGATGATCTTCATCCTTGGAGGAGACAGAGAAGATGTTTAGAATGTAGCCAATATGCCTCTCTGGTTCATCTGTAGCCATGCTTTTGCTTTAGTAAAATGGTTTTTCTTTCCATATTGCCCAGTAAGACAAGACATCAAACTCTGCCTGCTGGTATTCTGGAAGAATATTACAATAACCTGATGGCTGCAGTCATCAGCTTCTTGGCCTCAATAGGTCTGCCCTGTATCCTTACAAATGATTTGTGTTACACCTGCAAGGCATGTTGTATGAAGCACAAAGGCAGATTAGTTTCACTAGACATGTATGTGTTCAATGGCAGCAAAAGGACTCACAAAGAAGTGTTGCGAGTCCTTAGTGTTGTGACAGAGCAAAAAGAACCTTTTCCTCTGTTGCATTTTATGGGAAATCACAACTGGCAGAAGGTCTCTGACTAATGACCCTCTGATGCAGTGGTTCCCAGACTTTTTTTGCTGTGACCCTAAATTGGCCACTGACAGGACCTCTTGACCTGGCGCTGCAGGGACTGCTGGGAGCACAGTGCAGAGGCCTGGGGGTTGGGGAGCTGCCATTGCCCCCTTTGTGTGCGGCGGCCCCACCCCGTCTGCAGCTCCCAGGCTGTGCATGTGAATGTGCATATATGTCCTACTGAGGACCCCTCGCGACCCTGATTTAGGTTGTGCCCCAAAGTTGGGAACCAATACTCTAATTCATAAATTAAAACAGAGTTGTAAGTATTATCTATTGTGAATAACTATCATTCACTTTCCCAAGAAGATAAATAGAATGCAAGGTGAAGTTGCGGAGAGAGAGAGCGAGCTACCAATCAAAAAGGAAGAATAGCCATCTTGGCCAGAGTTTGCCTCACCTGGACTGTTTCTTTCTTGCATGCAATTGCGTACTCGAAGCTTGGAGGAATAATATGGAAATTGCTTGAGAGAGAACAGATAGCTTTTATCATTTGCAAGTGAAGAGTACTTTGAGAGAGAACTTGGTCAACTAGGGCATCTTTACATGTGCTCTGGGGTGAGGGGGGTGGTGTTTTTATTAGAACGGTGCTCAGAGGCTGCTCTAATTAAAACTTCCACAACATCTTGTATATTCAGCATTCCCTGCTTCAAAATGGTGGTGAGGGCACTTTTAACTAAAGCTTTAACTAAAAATAGCCATCTTGGTCAGAGTTTACCAACTAAAGCTTTAGTTAAAGTGCCCCTGCCACCATTTTGAAGTCAGTCACTGGCTAGGTGTTTGTCTTAGAAGATGCCTCTGGAGAAGATATGAGACACGACATGGGGCACTGCCAAAGTATGCTGCTGAAATGCAGTTCTATGCATTCTTTTGTCAGTCAATGTGATTGGCCATGTCATGAAGATGTCAGAATATCTATACCTAATTATTGCCTGGCTGCAAGCCCCATGTGGGAAAGGGAAACACCTTTGAGCATGTACATGAGGCACTGACTCCTTAATTAATAACTCGACACTTTGTTCATCTGCATCCAACTGTCACTGTTTCTAGATATCCAGGTATTTCATAGTGGTAGAAAATGCCTCTATCTCTACCTTTCTAGGTGTTTGAGGCTGCACTCATAGTAGTCTATATCTTTTTCACCTTCAGAGTAGATTTTTATAATTTACCTAGGGTTGACGATGGAGGCAAGACAGATACAATTTATCAAAATACAGCAGTTAATACCTTGAAGGCAAATAAATCTGGAAGAACACCTTGCGACTTCTGATTCGCTTCTGGTTCTGGTTCAAACTGGGTGCATCTACATGTTCTTTAATGTGCCATAATTACAACATGTTAAGTTTAGTATCTGTAATTACAGGTACTAAATACGCTACAATCAACGCTGCTGCACATTAATGCTAGTGCATACTTTTTTTGTGATGCTAATGCTTAGTAGACTACTTCTACTGCACATTATCATGGGTTTTGCCTGCCGTGCTAATGTGTAGTAAAATATCTCCCGCACCTTTTACGTCTTGTATAGATGCTCCCACTGCTAACAGCCAAGGATTGAGCTACACCAGACATGCCCTCTTCATTCATGACCAAAACAGCTAACAGTGCTCAAGAGGAAGCTAACAATCCTCAAGAAGAAGCTAATGGCAACTGGACTTAAAACATTTTTGGGCAACAGCAAATTGGGAGGCTGAGCCCAGACCTGAAATTTTTCACAAAATGTTGCAAAACTTGCCTGTTTGGCAGTGCCTTCCCACAATAATGAAAGACAAGGAACAACTGCATGGAAATAAAGATGTGTAAGGAAACAAAGGAAAGACACCAACAACTTGAGCAGTGAAGAGGACAATTTACTTTAATGTCCTCTTGGACAACACTCTGTGAATCTTAATTACTGTAAAGAGACGCTGAGATTATGTTTTTTGGGAAAATGTGTGTGTGTGTGTATGCCTCTACTTTCAACTCCCTATCTTATGACTGGTATGGTTTACTTGACAGGCCCTAGAACACATACATTGTTACAGCATCAAATTCCCATTACAATCATTGCACTCATGTACCTGTCCACGTCATCTTATCTGTTACAATTACGCTGGCCTACCTCTGCTCTTGATTGCTTCTTTTCTAAATGTTTTCTGCCATCTCCTCACCATTGTCTTCTACTGTCTTGTGGTAGTACAACTACACCTCAGTGCCATTTTGACACAGTCTTTTACTGAGAGTTATTTGTGCCTATCCATGAGTAGGTTCCTGGTCTTCCATAGGGTGCTCTTGATGCAGGAGATGAACTGGTTGAAATGGTCTGATAGGGTCCCCTGTTGGTGCTGAGATAATGAAGTACTGAGATACTACAGCAGTGATTCTCAACTACGCTGTTGCGATATTAGCACTTTTTGGTGTATAAGCACTTACAGAAGATTTACAAAATAAACAATGATTTCAAATAGGAATCCATGATATTAGAAACACTTTAACCTGTGGTGTGGCCTTTCTGAGTTATTTGCAACAGAATTACTTTATTATTTTTCTGTAGTGAAACAATTAGTGACAGCTAAGAGATGGAATTTTCTGAGCGGTGCTTGTAGTCTAAAAAGGTTGACAACCATTGTACTATAGTGATAAGAATGTTATAAGCCAGATATGTATGTATTGCTTATAAATTAGCAGAGGTAAATGAATGAGGCAAATATCTGGAAAATTTAATTTTTAAAATGCAAAGTATTATACAAAATGAGTCTGTGGATGAGATAACAAAAATCCAAACCTATACATTAGCAACTTGACATACATTGTTGAGAGACAGATGTAGTATAGAACAGGGGTTCCCAATGTTTATGTGCCCAAGGGCATATTCAGATTTAAAAGAAAAACAGTGGGCACCAATATGACATAATTGTTTGTTGGAATAATGATTTTAACTCGTGAAAATGCATGCAGGCATCTGAATAAACCTGGGGGGGGAGGGGCATGGTGCCTGTGGGCACCACATTGGGAACCACTGGTATAGAAGTTGATAGTCAAGTTAGCCAGCAAACACTGACTTCACTTAACTTTTTGTGTGTCTAGTAATTATGTCAGATGCTTACTGCCATTTGAATATATGCATATATGTATATGTCTGTGTTTTAGGAATGCAGAAACAAGCAGGCATTATTAGTTACTTATAAAGTATTAAAATGTGTATACTTGATATATAATTATATATAATCACACACACACACCCTTGTATATGTTATGTAATGGAATTTTTTTTCATATTTTCAGGATCATAACTTGATTGTGTGATGTCCAAGAACAAAAACCAAAGAGTAGTCTAGAGTAAGGTGTTGACTGAGATAACAGAAAACATCTAGTTATTGCCCTGACGTATCTCATGACTGCCATGTCCCATACTGTAAAGTGTTACTTCAGCTGGAGTTAAGTGAGTTTAAGTGGTACTTGAGTGCTTAGAACCTTGCAGGAGGTACTCAGAAGCTCTCAACCCTAATATAATAGAAATGCATTTCTTTAAATCGCAGGGCAAGCTGAGAAGTGGAGGTGGCTGTTTTTGTTTTTAGTATCTGAAGGATGAGTTCCATGGAAAGTAGTAAACCATTGATCAGGAACATTCATATTTCAAGCCACCATAATTCTTTGTAAGAAAAAATTGTACTGCTGAGAGGATTTCATTTTAATATAATTGAATGACATGACAATCTGGAAGTAGCTCCTGTTTGTGGTAATTACTATATTTTGGAGTAAATAAATATTGAAGCTGAAGATGGGGAAAATGAAGTATTAATGAGCTTATGATATTTTTTTTACTA
>NW_017729029.1:30524914-30563533 GCF_001723915.1 Gavialis gangeticus | reverse complement strand
GGAGGTGGCTGTGTTTGTTTTTAGTATCTGAAGGATGAGTTCCATGGAAAGTAGTAAACCATTGATCAGGAACATTCATATTTCAAGCCACCATAATTCTTTGTAAGAAAAAATTGTACTGCTGAGAGGATTTCATTTTAATATAATTGAATGACATGACAATCTGGAAGTAGCTCCTGTTTGTGGTAATTACTATATTTTGGAGTAAATAAATATTGAAGCTGAAGATGGGGAAAATGAAGTATTAATGAGCTTATGATATTTTTTTTACTAAATTAAGAGGGGCACCAAAGATTTCAGGAGGGTAATAGCTAATCAAAGGTACAGTAAATTCTGTAAATGTACATTGACTATACAAATAACTTCATTGTGACAAGCTAATAGAATTAAAGCTGGAGGACAGGGATTCTGTATTCTTTTTGGGAAATCTGAGTGGTCTCAGCCAATCAGGGTGTATAGAAGCAGTAAAGTTAGTGATAATTATACAGGTTTCCCCCCTCAGTTAAGCAATTCCCTGTATTCCAGTTGGACCTTGGTGTCTGATTTGCATAAGCAAAGGATGGTTGTTTCTTAATAACCATGCTAATGGATATGCTAATCCCTCTAAGTTAATTGGCAGTTATAATCTAAAAGTTCTGACTTAGAACTTTCAAGCTGTTTACCAGCCAAAATGATGATGCCTCAGCTGCTTATGTACTTCAAGTGATGCCAAAAACCTTTAGAAATATATGTGGAAGTGATGGCAGGGCAGTAAAACCCATTTATTTTCATTTTAAACAATTTTCAGTAGTTTCTTTATTTGGTTTCTTGTCCTAACAACGGTTGTCATATATTTATGTTGACATAATTTAATTTTTATTGAGTAAAGCTGAGAATCAGCCTCCCAATTCAGTTTTGGAAGTTAAGGTAAACGGAAAAATACTGCAGTTACTTTTAGAGCAGGAAATTTGCTGATCAGCTGAATAGAGATCATAGATCCATGGAAAATTAAGGTTGGAAGGGACCTTAGCAGGTCATCTAGTCCAACCCCCTGCTCAAAGCAGGATCATCCCTAACTATATCATCCCAGTAAAGGTTTTATCTACCTGCATCTTAAAAATCTCCAAGGATGGAGATTCTACAATCTGTCTGGGTAGTCTGTTCTGGTGTTTTACTCCCTTACTATCCTCCTAATGAGAATGTATTTTTCCTAATAGCTACCTAAACTTCTCTTGCTGCAACTTGAGACCATTCCTTCTAGTTCTGCCACCTGCCACCACTGAGAACAGTCTTGTTCCATCTTCTTTGGAGCCACCTTTCAGGTAATTGAAGGCTGTTATTAAATTCCCCCTCAGGCTCCTCTTCTCCAGACAAAATAAGCCCAGTGCCCTCAGCCTCTTTTCAGCAGTCTTGTTGCCCAGCCTTCTAACCATTTTCACGGCCCTCCACTGGACTCTCTCCAACTTGTCCACATCTGTTGTGTAGCGGGGGGCCCAAAAGTGGACACACTACTCCAGATGTGGTCTTACCAGTGGCTGCGGGCGCTGAGTACGTGAGGGTCTGAGGGTCCTGGCCTCCCTTGGTAAATGGGTAGGGTAGCCACCTGTCCATAACTGGGCAGGACAGTCCCAAAATGGGACCATCAAATTGTGGTCCTGGGTTTCATGACTCCAGGACAGCTTTTGTCCCAGATTCCCAGTATGGTGCAGGGATCTGGGTTTTCCATTCACTGTGGAAAAACATGGGAAAAGTAGGCTTGCAGATTTCCAGCCTTCAAGGGAGTGTGGGGAGTGTCATGGGTGACTGGTGCCACCTTAGTGAGAGTGGGCACGTTCCCCACCCCCAGCGACCAGTCAACTACTGAGGGGTGGTCTCCTCATGGCTGATCTCACTGACTGGAAGTGGCCGCACCACTTCATCTGGTGCTCCCACTCCTAGGCCAGCACTCGCTGGGGGGCACTGGCACTCCGACATGTCCCCCCTGCCTTCCCACCCGTCGCTTAAGTGGGGAGTTCAGCCTGTCAGGGGTGCACCAGCACTCTTGGGGTGCATGTGCACCCCCTAAATGTCACCATTTCACTCAGAAAAGGACAGGAGGGTGGGGAGCCCTGAGCCTGCAGCTGGCAGCCCATATCCATCCCCACCCCATGCACAAATTTGGGAGACGTACCCCCCCATTCCCTGCTCCCTGGGAGTGTGCACAGCAGCAGGAAGCTGGCCCCCACCTCCTGGACAAGCTTCCTGTGGCTCTGTCCCACTCCCCACCCCAGCCCTGGGCCCCATGCACCACCCTGGCTAGGAAGCACTACCCTGGCTAGGATGCACCCCCCAGGGGAGTGGGGCACAGGGGGAACCATGTACATGTGTTTGCACATGTACACAAGCATGTGGCGAGGAATACAGCCCCAGGCAACAGTGGAGAGCATCTCTACCAGCTGCCTGTAGGTAAGTCTATGGGGGGGCAGGTTGAGGCCCTCACGGTGAGGGAGAGAGTGGGGCTGGGCCTGCGCCTGGGGGTGCTTCCTAGCCAGGGTGGTGCATGGGGCCCAGGGCTGGGGTGGGGAGTGGGACAGAGCCACAGGAAGCTTGTCCAGGAGGTGGGGGGGGGGCAGCTCCCTGCTGCTGGGCACACTCCCAGGGAGTGGGGAATTGGGGGGGGCACATTTCTCCCAAATTTGTGCATGGGGTGGGGATGGATATGGGCTATTAGCTGCAGGCTCAGGGCTCCCCACCCTCCTCCCCTTTTCTGAGGATCCCCATGCTGGCTGTGCTGCCATGGTGGGAGTTGTGCCCCCTACTGCTGCTGGGTAGGCAGGGGACACCTTGCTATGGTGGCAGGACCAGTGCAGGGCTCCTGGGGGGAGGGCAGTGGAGTGGGGAGCCCCAAGCCTGCAGCAAGCAGCCTGCATCTGCCCCCATCCCTCACCAGCTCCGCTCGGCTCTGCTCTGGTCATGCCACCCAGGGGTGTGCATCATCTTAGCACCCCCCCCCCAGCCCCTCCTGGCAAAAATAAAAGTTGGCACCTATGCCCAATAGAGGGAAATAATCACTTAGTTCAATCTGCTGGCAGTACTTCTATTAATGCAGCTCAGTATGCTGTTAGCCTTCTTGGAAACAAGGGCACACTGTTATATTCAGCTTACTGTCCACTGTAACCCCCAGGTCCTTTTTTGCAGAGCTGATGCTTAGCCAGTCAGTCTGCAGCCTGTACCAGTGCATGGGATAGTTCTGTCCTCAGCAGAGGACTTTGCATGTCTCCATACTGAACTTTGTGAGGCTTCTTTTGGTCCAATTCTCTGATTTGTTTAGGTCATTCTGAATCCTAGCCCTACCCTCCAGTGTATCCAATACACCTTGAAGCTTGGTGTCATCAGCAAACTTGCAGTGGGTGTACTCCATCCCATCTTTCAGGTTGTTGGTGAGGATATTGAACAGAATCAGTCCCAGGACCAAACCCTGGGGCACTCCACTTGATACTTGTTACCAGCTAGACATCAAGCCACCCTTTATGCCTGATGGTCTAGCCAGTTTTCTACCCATCTTACTGTCCATTCATCCAACCCATACTTCACTAGCTTGCTTGTGAGAATGCTGTGGGAGACCATATCAAAAGTCTTGTTAAAGTCAAAGTATATCACATTCTCACATCCATAGAGCCAGTAATCTCATTGTAGGAGGCAATCAGGTTGGTTAGGTATGACTTGCCTGTGGTGAATCCATGCCAACTGTTCCTTATGTGCTGCTTCTCCTCCAAGTGCTTAGAAATGCATTCCTTGAGGATCTGCTCCATGATTTTTCTAGGGACTGAGGTGCGGCTAACCAGTCTGTAGTCCTGTGGCTCTTCCTTGTGCCCTTTCTTAAAGTCGAGCACTATATTTGCTTTTTTCCAGTCATCTGGGACCTCTCCTGATCAGTGTGAGTTTTCAAAGATAATGGCCGGCAATGCAGCAGTCACATTGGGCAACTCCCTCAGCACCCCGGTGCATCATATCTGGCCCTACGGACTTGTACATATCCAGATTTTCTAACTAGTCCCCAACCTGTTCTTTTGACACTTGGTTACTCACCTCCTCCCCAAACTGTGCTGCCAGGTCTGGTAGCTGACCTTGCCTTTGAAGGTAAAAAAGGCATTGAGTACTTCAGTGTCATCTGTCACTAGGTTGCCTCCCTCATTCAGTAAGGGACCCATGCTTTTCCTTGAACTTCCTCTTGTTGCTGACATACTTGTAGGAACTCTTTTGGGACGGTTTGTTCTTGCACTCTCATTAAGACTTCTTTAAAATAGAGGCCGCTCTCTTGGACTCCTTTCCCCATCAGACTGGCCTCCCAGGGGATCCTGCCCATCAGTTCCCTGAGTGAGTGGAAGTCTATTTTTCTGAAATCCAGGGTCCCTGCTCTGCTGCTTTTCTTCTTTCCTTTCTTCAGGATCCTGAACATGGGCACTGCTGCCCAAGTTGCCAACTACCATATTGCCTGCCGAAAAAAGAGCATCTTGGCCTCTCCAACACTTGCACCAGGAAGTTGTCCCCAACACTCTCAAAATTTTTCCCAGATTGCTCAGAGCTTCAGTATGACACAGGAGATAGACCTGTTGAAAGTCTCTGAATTAGGATCAGAGAGGAGAGCAACAACAGTGATGTTGTGATGGATGTCTGCTCTAGACCACGAGACCAGGAAGATGAGATGGATAAGGTTCTCTTCAAATGCCTAGTGGAAGTTTCCAGATCACAGGCCCTGGCTATCACGGGTGAGTTCTATCACACTGACATGGAACAATACAGCAGTGCACAAGCAATCATACAGCTCTCTTACATAAGGAGCAGCCCCTCCTTCTCTTCTCTCTTGCCTGTCCTTCCTGAACAATTTATCCCCATCTGTGACAGCTTTCTGACCAAGTCTGTTTTTCCAATCACACCAGAGTTCTCTGTGACTGTGCGAGGACTTCATGTTCTTCCTACTTATTTCCCAGGCTGTGTGCATTTGTGTACAGACATCTGAGGTAACTAGCTGATTGCTCTACTATCATGAAGAATGAGGAGGCCACCTCTTTTGCCCCCTTCTGCTTGAGATGGGTGCAGAAAGAAAGGTTGAAGTGATTTCTAGTTTCAAGAAGCTTTCAATGCAGTGCTAGCTCTTTTTGGCTTTGTAGAGGGTTTTTTTTGGTTGTTCTTTCAATTAAAACTTTTGATATAATGATAATGAGAGGGAGCTCCCTGCTATTTAGTAATTTGTGCATATCAGAATAGTAAGTGCCTCCATCTTTGATCATTATCTTTGTAAATACCTCTCGTTTTGACTGTAATGCTTGCTGAGGCTTGATTATGATTATAACTTGATAACCGTGAAACACTCTAAAGTTTTCATAAAAACTATATAGTCATAAGGTATATTGGACTTCTGTAGCTAAAGAAAGTACATAATCAGAAATGAGTAGACAGATACACTTGGGTAACTGTAAAACATTCCCACAGTCCGATACTCTGAAGCAGTTGTGTTTTGGTATAATTACGTAGACCTGGAATTCCCCCTTTCTTAATGTGTGGTGTTGCACCAAGTACCATGTCTTTAATGTGCTACTTTAACTCTTTGTGGAATGGCTTGGCATGAAGTGAGAACATGTTCAGAGCCTTCAATATGTTCCGATAATACAGCAATGTTTCTGTTGTATTGAACCATCCATATTTTCACCACTTGCAAGGCAGCTAGAAGGTGTAGGGAAAGTTCTCTAGCATGGATTCATTAGCACTGAAAGCTTAACCTTTCATTAAGGGTAAAAGGTAATTTGATCTCTAAGATCTTACTGTGCAGCAGCTTCCAATCGCACTTAGTTTCCCTAAATTATATATGGAGCTGGTAGTTACTAATTATCTAAAGATAATAAAGAACAATTCTGTAGGAGTCAAATTGGATAAAAGATGATTTATCAGATCAGGCTCATGGTACACTGAATAAACAAAAATGCATTGCTAATTGTGAAAAGGGCTGGTATATAGTTTTGCTGTTTCTCCTGACTCTTATCCCAAATCTCATTGCTCACAGTTATTAAACTCAATAGTAAAAAAGCAGAAACTGCTCTGAAGATTACTTTATGGTGATTTTTTCCTGGCAGAAGGAATTTTGATGGCTGGAACTGGCTGTCAGCCAATTCAAATTCTCAGTGGAAATCTATAGCTGTATTTGAGTTTGCTCTTTAATTGAAAAATGAAAATTAAAACTTAAAATGTAATTTGTTTGAATCTAACGAAAATTGAAATAAATACCAATGCACTTGTCAGGCTTTTTTAAAGATTATACAAATACAATTGATAAATTACTTTGTACAAATAATTATTGTATGTGTAAATGACGCATCATATTCTATGGCAATATGGACATTTGTATTTTGGAGAGTCAGTTCTTAAGGCACCTCAGTGGTTGGCAATTCAGTGGCTAGTTCCCTGGTAAAATATTACAAGGAGGAGTGAAAACAGCCATGATTTCCGTGATTAACACTGAAAGAGGGGACTGCATTCTGATATGTAATATGGATAGGAGCCATCTGTCTATTTGAACAACTATCCAAGAGAAATCATAGACCTGGTTTAATATTGTTTAAATGGTTTTTAAAAACTGCAGTTTAATGTTTAGACAGTAAATTGCAAGATGCATTAAAATTTGGAAAGTTATGACTTTTAAACAGTTTTCGTTTTCTGCTTTCTAACCAGATGTTTAGTGTCACCTTCCAATCTAACAAGCACTTAAATATGTTTCTTTGCCTTTCAACACCACATAGCTTCATCTAAGAAAATAAAAGTCAATTCCCAAAAGCTCTGGGACACATGGACACTTTTGGTGAATGACCAATAAACAATGCCACTTGGTCATAATAAAGCTACATATCATAATTTAAGACAAACAGGTGCTGCTGTATAATCAGAACTGTGTTATGATGAACCTACCTACTTCTTAGGTTTCATTGTAATCTTAGAACTTTGGTCAGGTTCACTGATATTTAAGAGCAAGCTGAATTTCAAGAAAACCTGGGACTTATGGTTTGTGGTTGGAAATAAGTTAAAATTTGAAAAAATTTTGCTGCATTGCTTTGAGATGCTATCTTTAAACACAAAGCAAAATTTAGCAGATTTTTTTTTTTTTTACTCTTCTGAAAACCAGAAAAAATGCATTTCTTTTGCTGAATAGTGATACATGAATAGGCAATAAAATCCACTATTGCTGGAAAGTATAGGTCAGTGCTGCCACCTGCAAGCATTCAAAAATCATGCATCAGGATTCTTTTTACATTTCTACAAAATCCTTCCCGCTGAAAAACTGTGATTTAAAAAATGGGGACCTTTTATTCATCTTCTTGAAAAGATTTAAAAGTCTAGAGATTTTGCACAACCATGAGAAGAAGCATGTTTTTCTGAAAGACAAATGTGTGTCTCTCACATAATCATCTACCTCCACAAGCTGAAATTAACAAGAATACCAAATATCATGAGACTTGCAGTAAAACCGTAAGGGCTAGTAGGGCTGATGAGAAATAGTCTATTTGGGTTGTTGGAAGGCAGTTGATGATGAATGGATCACAAAGGTAGAAAGTCTTGTGTAAGACCAGTGCTTAGAAGTGACATTTCTAATTGGGATCCACTACATGCTAGAGTCTTGAGGCCTACCAGATGATGAGCCGTCAGTACTTGAGTGAGTGTTAGTTTGCAGAGGAGGCTAGCAATGACTGTTTGAGGACAAACACTGGTTAATATTGCACACCGAAGACTTCATTTTCAGGTATTAAATTCTCAAGAACTCCTTTGAATTAAATTCTGATTTTGACATCACTTTCAGCTATTTTAGGAAGATGAACCAAGATACCATGCATTTTTAACCTTTTTTACACAGAGACAGGGAAGGGAGGCACCCACTTTATTCTTGCTCCAAAACAGAGGTGCTGCCTTGGCCAGCAGGGAAACAAGGAGGGAGACGGGGAGAAGCCAGGTCTGTGCTAGGGAGATGGGGGAAGAGAGGAAAAAATACCCTAAGCAATGACTCGTGAACCTGCTGCCCTAGGCTCATGTACGTTTTTCACATGCACACACGTGCAGAAGCCAAGCTCAGTGAAAAGGTGCCTTGGCTGGAATGGGTTGGGAGGTAGCTGTTGCAGGGGACAGTGGGGCATGGCTCCTCATTGCTGCAGGAGTGGGGTGGGTGTAAATCATCACCATGGTGGAGGGAGGAGGGGAAAAATATAAAATAATTAAAAAGAAATTAAAAAAAAAATAGAGAAGCTGAGTATTGTCTGGCCACCTGGCAAGAGGATGGCATTGTCATCTCCATTTTTATGTGGCAGCCAGCACCTTTCACAGCCCAAAGAACTTTGAGAGAAGCAAAGAACTGAGGCGGAAAGCAAAGGAAAAAAACGGGGAGGAGTTTTGAAAAGATAATTCTTCTTTCTCCCTTGCATGCTTTCCCTATCTATCCCCCCTCACACATGCAGATATACACACATATACTCCACATTCTCCTGCTCTCCTCAATCCCTTTCCCAATGGCAAGTACAGACAGTCAAAAAGCCTGAGGCTGTGAATTCATTCCATCTTTGCAGGTTTCTCTAAGCTGCATAGATTGAACTGATGATAAAGTGAACTGATGTTCATTTTTGAATCTGGGAAGGCAGTCAGATGCCTGCAGTGACCCAGGCTAGAAGCTGAGGGCCACTAGAACATGCCTCCCAGCTTGTAGCCACTGCCGGGGGCATCT
Source organism: Gavialis gangeticus (assembly GCF_001723915.1). NCBI lineage: Eukaryota > Metazoa > Chordata > Crocodylia > Gavialidae > Gavialis > Gavialis gangeticus. The sequence continues at coordinate 30,554,817 of NW_017729029.1, read as the reverse complement.
CAGTGGAGTCCATCCCTGAATGGCTGCCCAGCACATGTCTTCCAACTTCCTGCTGTCCTCCCACAGGAGGAAAGAATTCCTCCAGCCTGGGGCCCAGTACTGGCAGCAAGGCTCAGAGAACCCTGTCTGGGACAGGGAACCCCCACTGAAGCATGGGGATCTGGGCCGGTCCTAGGCTGGAGGGACTGCTTCCCCTCCTCCCACATGCATAGTAGTGACTTGCACAGCGAGGGGGAGAACGCTTGCACACAAAGGATTAGGGTGGGGAAGGGGCCTCCCCCTGACACCCCAACGGGCTGACAGATGCAGACAGGACCAGGGTTGCAGAACAGAGGCTTTGCTGCCTCAGCTCTCTGACAGCCTGGAGGTGGGACTGGCCCTGCTTCACTGGAGCAGACAGTGTGGGCCAAAGCTAGCCTGTCCAGTCTGTGTGGGGAGGGGAGTTGTGGGGGAGATGCAAAGTATTTGGGGATGCTGAACGACTAAGTTAACTTGAATCTGGAGGGAATCTGGGACAGAAATTCAATGAACTGATTTAACCTAAATTATTTAAGTCTGATACTGCATTCATCCAGGTCTATCTTCAACTGATTTGGGCCATTTTTAAACTAATTCATGTGCACTGAACTTCTGTTCTGTTACAGGTTTAATCTGGTTTTGGATCACTTTAAACTAGTTTATGTATAATGTCTGTCCCTAGCCCAAGTGAGTGGAAAATTAAAAAGAAAAAACCCCCCATCAATCTGTCACGCATAGGGAGCCAATCAGTCCCTTCTGCCCCCATCCCACAACAGCAGTCAGCATGACGGGCATCTTTAACCTGTGTGGCTCCCTGTCCCTGTGCCTACTATCAGGATGCATGAAGGTTTCTCCTGCATACCCACTGAGATCCCCATGCCTCCTAAGGGTGGGTGCAATGACAGGGAGCCAAGCCTGGCCAGTCCCCTCCTTTCCTCCCACTGTCAGTATGACAGGCTTCTCCAGCCTGTGTGGTTACTTGTAGTGGGGACTAGTGGGAGCCTGAAAAGACACATGGGATGCCAGTGGAAAGCAACCTACTTTGATTTGTGAACAGACTTGGTGCTGAAATTTGATTTGCTAGCCTAACCTAGATCAATTAAGTCTAATACTGCATCAATCCAGGTCTATTTTATGTCAGGAATCACCATTTTTAAAGCAGTCTGTGTGCTCTGAATTTGTCCTGTTATGGATATAGATCATTTTCCAACCACCTAAACCAGAAAAAGTTTGTCTGTACCTGGCCTCAGGCTCAGATTTCTGGATACTTTCCTGACTGAAACTGGTTGGAGATCAACCTGGTTGAATGTAGTATCAGACTTGACTGATTTGGGTAAAACCAGTTTATGCAATGTCTGTCCCAGATCCCTTGCTGGTTTAAGATGAATCAGATTCCTGCAGCATCCCAGCATGCTCTCTGGGCTGGATGCAGCTCTCTGCTCCACAGTAGAGCTGGCCCCTCCCCTCTGCTCCCTGGCTGGAGCTCTGGCAGAGACTGCAGGTATAGCAGGGTCTGCCTGGTTTCGCCCTGCCTTACCCCCTACCCGCCTTGGTGTTTGCTGCTCCAGCAGGAAAACCCAATCCCTCCCTTTCATCTTCCACAGGACAGACCCCAGCCCCATATACCCTAGACATGTGGCATACTAGGTAATGCCAAGAGGTGTCTGTGTGTGCACCTCTCCAACTTCACTGGGACAGGAAGACAAAACAGTGACTGCTTAGGGCTTTCTGGAGCTAATCACCATGTCAGCTGGTAAGCTGTTTAAGAAGAGTTTGAACTAATGGAGAGAGGCTATTGTTTTGCTGATGGGGTGATAAATACTGTTATGAGCCCCCTGGTGGTTTGGTTGCCTGATAGTTTGCTGCAGACAGTATAAAGAAGCAGGGAGGGAGATTGAAAAGCTCCATATCATCAATAGATGCACGTGCTGCACCCCACCCACCTCTTGCTTCAGAATGCTAGCCTGGGGATGGGGGCTGACAATACTCCTGTCCCTTGAGCAGCCAGTGGGGAAAAGCTTGGGATGTTGCAGGCAGACTTCCTTAATTAGAAGTCCTGCCAAGGCCAGGCCATTATCTCCAGTTCTATGACCTTGCATCTAATTTCTTCAATCTCTGCTTTGATTTTATCAAATTGTGCATCCGTAAAAGATGTTAAAGCTCTCAGTTCTGAGATTAACACAGTAAAGTCCTCTTTGGTCGAAGGGGACTTCTCTCCTCTGCCTGTTCTGTTTCCACTGTAGCAACCATATTTGACTTTCCAGACCCTGTGAGCTATTGTGAATAAGGATCTTCCAGTCAGTCTCTTGTGGGGAAGTAGCTTTTCAAACTGATCCCTTTACATAAGGTATGCATTTGACAAACAAGAGAAATGGTTTGGGGAGATAAGGAGAACGGGGATCAGCAATGTTTGTGGATTGTGCCATCTCTCCCATGTAAGTCTAGCTTCAGGCCTCCATCTGCTCCGGTGACATCATGTGACACTCCTAATACATGCGTTTTATCTTCCCTGAAATGGTCTGTAACAGGTCGTCCTTCCCAGTGCCATCTTCCTAGTCCTCTGTGCCTTGCAGGGGCACCCTTGGATCCTTCTTTGGGGTTCTTACATACTGCCCTATACTCTCCTGCCACATCTTGATGGAAATTAGGATGATGTTCTTGTGAGCGGGAGGCTGCCTATTGTATTGGGTGTGTTTGCAGGCTATGAAATAGAAGAAAAAACAGGAGAAGCTAAATTGCAAATTCTGCAGCAAAATTGCTAGAAAAAGGGTTGCTTGATTAGTGGAAGTTAACACCTGTTTAGTGAAGAGCAGTTAGAAGGAATTGGGTAGATTCTGCTGAGCCATGAGATCAATTGACTTCCTCAGTACTTCTGGAAATAAAAATTAAATTATCACTGAGCTATTGTAGGAAGAAAATTAGCTTCCCTGATTAACACATACACCCTGCTGTTTGAAGTGGGAACTAGGTACATGTGGTATGCTCATAAATATGGTATTTTTAGCTTCATTCATGCCCAGTGTTTATGCTGTTTTTACATGCGCACACACATACACACTGAGACATTACTTGTAAGAAGATAGTACAGATTTAAAACGTGATTTTTCAGATCACCAACAATCTGGAAGATGGGATAGAGTGCACCCGCACCAAATTTGCAGATGACACCAAGGTGCAGGCAGTAGTAGATAAACTGGAGGGTAAGGGTAGGATTCAGAGTGACCTTGACAAATTGGAGGACTGGACCAAAAGAAATCTCATTAGGTTCAATAAGGATGAGTGCAAAATATTGAATTTAGGATGGAACAATTCTATGCACTGCTATAGGTTTGGGACCAACTGGCTAAGCAGCAGCTCTTCAGAAAAGGACCTGGGGGTTCAAGTGGACAATAAGCTAAACTGGAGCCAAGAGTGTGCCCTTGTTATGAAGAAAGCTAACAGCGTATACTGGGTTGCATTAGTAGGAACATAGCCAGCAGGTCCAGCTAAGTGGTTATTCCCCTATATTTGGCACTGGTGTGGCCACATCTGGAGTACTGTGTCCAGTTTTAGGCCCCCTACTACAGAAAGGATGTGGACAAGTTGGAGAGAGTCCAGTAGAGGGCAATGAAAGTGGTTCGGGGGCTGGGGTTACATGGCTTCTGAGAAGAGGTTGAGGGAACTGGGGTTATTTAGTCTGAAGGAGAGAAGATTCAGAGGGGATTGATAGCAGCTTCAACTACTTGAAGGGGGATCCAAAGAGGATGGAACTAGACTGTTCTCAGTGGTGACAGATGAGAGAGCAAGGAGCTATAGTCTCAAACTGCAGCAAGGGAAGTTTACTAAGAAGGTAGTAAAGCACTGAAGCAGATTACCGAGAGAGAGACTATGGACTTTCCATTGTTGGAGGTTTTTAAGACCCAGCTAGATGAAACTAAGTTAAGCTGTGTGGAAGAGCTTTCAAAATGCCCATTTGTATGCCTGACTTGAATTAGTTTGATCTTCACTAGATTTTTGAGCATTACTTTAATTCAAGATGAAAAAGAGAATGAAAATTGTAGTAAGAATATAATTCATAAAGGTAGCATAGAGAGCACAGTTTATCTTTGGAGTTAAAACCTGTGTATAATATGTGCACACTTGTCTTTATTTGCTGCTTTGACTCCTGGGTATTATGATTCCTCCTATTTGATGCATTTAAAAAATCAAAGTATACTGAACATTTGTTGAATTATAATGCTGTAAAGGAGGATGCAACAAAAGTGTTTCATATTTTGATATTCATTTATCTCTCATATAATGTTAATGGCTGTTAATGTCTTTGAAAGACTATTTTCATACACCCTGTTTAATTATGGTTATACTGCTTGTTTACAATTACATAGGATAATATTTCAGTACATAAAATAGATGGAACAAGCACAAGACTATAGAAATCCCTTATAAAAGCTTCAGGTCTTATGTAATCATGTGAATGAACAATTTTTAGCTATAAGGAAAATGTCAAATATCATGAGAATCAACAATGCTGCTGTTGGAACATGCTGCATAAGGATCTACAACAAATAAGCATGCAGCAAGGGTGATTTTTTTTGCAAGTGTGGCTACACCCCACCCCCCAAAAATTGTGGAGAAGCTATTCTGTATATGCTTCATGATGAGAATTAGGCAGCAATGTTCTAGTGTCTATGGGTCTAAGAGTTGGGGAACATTATCTGTGTGCTTGTTTGCATATTGTCTCCTACTCCAGAGCTGGCAGCTTTCCATAGGAACACACCTACCTACCACAATGTGAATTTAAAACAAATTATTCTTATTCAGCTGGTCAAAATGTAAATGCATATAATGTTTTTTAAAACAAAATTGTCCCCATTTACAGGCAATGTATACTGGACAGAACATAACTAAATTTGTAGAAAAATATTGGTAAATTCTATTGGTTCATAGGAAAGAACTTATTTTATTCACTACGTTTTTTGAAGCAGCCTAGTTATGAGACCTTGCTTTGCTGTGACAGAGTTCAGGATATGTTTTTAAGAAGCATACATTCTGAAGCCGAAAGAATATTGAATCTTTACTTTCATATTGTTGCTTGAAGACTAACTAAAATGTTCATCTTTAGCTGACAGATTGAGCTGAAAAGAATCTGTCAAGTTAAAGTCAGATTTTTGTGAGCGTGCTTGGGGCTGTGTGGATGTGCAAAAGAAGAACAGACATATGGAAGTGGCTTTCTCCAAGGTACCAGTGGGTACAGTTTGTGTGTCTCAGTGCGCCTGTTGGCAGCTCAGCTCCCCGAGAAAGGCATTGCTTTCAAACATGAGTAATTGATGAATTGTATGTAATATGCAAATGCGAATGCATAAATCTCCTGAATGACAGCTTAATTTATGTGAGCCTTTAAGAATGTGGGATTAGATTTTAATTAAATATCTTCAAAGGCACCCTGACTTACTCAGTTTTGTGGCTGTTCTCTTTGGGAGGGGATTCAGAGGAAGGGGGGAATAAATCCCAATTATATGCATTATTTACTATTGTTATGTTGAGAAAAACTATATGAATTTAAAAGTATTAAAGTTTGCTTTCTACCTGCTACAGACATTAATAAATACGTGTGTCATGAAATATGGTAAAAAACCCCCCACTTAATAAACCTTTTGCTGGCACCTTTTAATTTAAAAGAATAACTATTCAAGTTTGTCAGATTAAATATTTACTTTATATTTCAAGTTTCAGGAATTGTTTATAGTACTAAAAAAATCAATAGTACTGTACATGGATTTTATTAATTGGATTTCCTTTTAAGTTGTTATACACAAACTGATGATAATTTTCACTTACATTAGACAACTAGGGCTGGAGCCCCAGCTGATCCAACTCAGCTGGATTAGAGCAGCTACAGAGACCATCTACATTTTGTTAAAGCACTTGAATTGTTAAAATATATGCATAGTGAATACCTCTGGGGCTTGGCCTTGCTAGGAACTGATCGCACTTCCTCAATTCAACAACTTATTTAAGGAAGTGCTTATATTTCAGCATGTGAGAGTGGATTCATTTAAATCAGTCAGATTACTTATGTGTTTTTAAACATGTCTTTGAGGGTTTTACTGGATTATGGCCTGAGTGCTCATGACTTGGGGGACTGAGACCATTGTGAAGAAGTGAGTGGAAAGAGCAGAAAGGGAGTGAGATTGAGACTGTGTATGTGAAATTATGCAGATAAATTTCATTCATGGTGTTAAGTTTTTCAACACAGCATGAGGAAATTTGCAAAAACTAAATTTTAGTTTAGTAAACTAAAGACCAGATTTTGAATTTGATTTTTTACTTGAAATAGCATCATTTTAAAGAATCAATATTTTTTTCACTTAAATAGGCATAAAATGGCAAAATTAATATTTTTATAAAGTTGGACCAATATACAACAACGTTGAAGTTTTCAGATTTTCTGCAAATATTTCACATAACCTCTGGTTAAGGTTCTGGGTATGGTGAGGGGAGATATAGGGGCAATGTTTGGTTATCATGATTAGAACATTATTATCTAAAATTGTTGGCTGTTTCCCAAATGATGACAACAGATGTTAGAGGAAGCTTACAGCGGCTGTGATTACAATATTTACTAGTGCCAAGAAAGGGGAAAAACATAATTATCACAACCAAAACATCCTTCAGACATGGAAATTTAAGAATTTGAATTCACCAGTCATGATTTATTCTTAGTCTAAATAATCCTTTCTGTATATTTTGACATGCTGCCTTTTTTTACTATTGAAACTAATGAGCTAAAAGCTTTTTGATATGGGATTGCAGTGACTGAAGAAAGCAGTAAAGGAGGGAGAAACAGTACAGAAATTTTTTTGTCAAATAAAGAGAAAGTTTTAACAACACATGTTTACCAGATTGTTCCAATAGTGAACTCTCTTTTTCTTCTACCCATGTTGTTGTTAAATGTTCTTAAACATTATTCATTACTTTGCAAGACAACTTTTGGTTCTTTTTTTCTTGTATTTTTCTCCCCTCATTTCTCTGATCAACAATTCAAGATTTTTAGAATCATACACTTAAATATGCAGAATAAAATTAGAACTGCTTGTAAATTTTAGCGTCTCTGATTACATGGAAAGTCAAAAGTATGGAAGAAGCTCTGCATACAGTTTTTGACCAAAATTGCTTTTCTGATTGCTGACTCACTGGGGCTTCCTTGTGATTTGATTCTGCTTTCTCTGTGGAGGGTATCTTCTTACAGGACTTTCTTCCCAGAAAGATCACCAGTCATTTAGTTGTTATGCCATTAGAACAGTGAATTGCCCATCAAGAATGATGGGGGGGGGGGGCCGGTTGGGAAGAAGCTTCCTAACCCTAACCCCACACCCTCCTCCCATGCTGCCACCGCCTCCCAGGAGTGTGGTGGAGAGAAGCCTGCCCTGCTGTCCCCCTCTGCCAGCACCCTGTGTCACCGCAGTCTCCAAGGAGCACTGCTGGCCTCGTCCCCTGCTCCTTCCCCTCCTTCCTCACTGTCATGATGGCGCTCTGCCGCCTCCTGTCTGTAACGCTCTTGGAGCACTCTGGTTGTTTCAGTAACCAATCAGAGTGCTCCAAGAGCATTATGGACAGACAGATGGACTAAGCCCTTTATTATATTAGAATTCTTCTTTGGCTGATTGATGGGTAGCCATCTAAAGAAAAAAAATCTCGGTGCCAAAATGTAACAAAATTATGAAGAAGTGAGAAAAAATCCTCTCTGCCTCCCCTGCCCCAAATAGAAATTGGTGCCATTTGAAATTAAAGGAGAGACTTGGAGTTCTGTCATTGTCTCTAACAACCAAGTAATTTCCCCTGATGAATCTTGAGATCTATCTCCTAAATTCGTCTCAGGAAGAGGAGTCTTTTGCTTACAACCTAGTAGGAGACCAGAATTGGACCTTCAATGAAGACCCACAGAGGGCTGGGGAATTAGCATCTTCATTCCCATTTAGAAGAGCAACTGACAAGAGCTAAGCTGGTTTCATGAACTTTGACTATCTGCAGTAGGTGGACCACTTTGTATCAGTTAGTTTTGTAGGTACTTTTCACTACCTTCTAGGTCTTGTGCTTTCCAGATTCTTCTCTTTGCATGGCAGTTATTCTCCACTGGTGGAGAATAACTGCTTTAGGCTGCTTTAGCACCTTTAGGCTGCTTACAGATGTGGTGGGAGGAAGGGTGGAAGGCAGTAATGGAGGACGGTATCTTGTATTTTATGGCATAAAACCTTTTACAATCATCCCCATCATAAAAAGCAAGATTTAGAAACAACAACTATAAACAAAAAAACAAACAAGAGCAAGTTCTTAGAGTTTAATATATAAAAAGATAATACCAAAAATGCTAGTGTTCATGTTAAATATAAAAAACCTGGGGTTAAATTCAAAACATAAAAATGGGGAAGTTAAAATATTTTTTTAAAACTCTTTATATTGAATCTTCCATTCTTTCATCGCAACCAGCACTTCTGTATTTTGATCTTTATTGCAGCTTTCAGGTACTTGCATAGTGCAGACAACATATCTTTCCTGAAAATCATGCCTGCTTTAACAACTTTATATAAAGAAAATATTGCTATTGTATTTGCATATCATGACATGGCCATGAGAACTGATGCTAGTCTGCTTTTTTCATCAGTATTATTCCTTTAATGATTCCCTGATGCTTTCTGTTTTTTTTTCCTGTTTTCCTGAAAAGTAAGTTGGTAAAGCTCATAGTAAAATACGTATAAGGAAATGTGGTCATCTCTCCTAAATGTTCTAAAATGCTTTGATTTGTTCACTCTTAGTGTCAATTTAAAAGAAAAGAAGTATATAGAAATACTTAGTGTCATTTAAGTTCTTTATGTTGATCCAAAGTTTAATTATATTAAGAAGTGTACACACAAGTAATCCTGCAGTCCTAACTCCGTGCCTCTACCTACGAAGAGAATAGTAATATGTGGTGGTGACAATCCCTCCCTCATCAGTTGTTGATGGTGACACCATTCTGAAGACCATCCTGCAAGTCCTTGGTTCAGGTAAAAAAAACCCAAAAAACCTTATATCAAATTGAATGGGAATTGTACCTCAGTAAACAATAACGGATACAGCAGGATTTGGTTCACATGGGAAAGGATAAGTTTCCTGGAACCTTTACTAACCGATAAGCTATTTGCATACCTTATAAAAATATATAAGTATATGATTTAAACCTAGCAAATTTTGGCCAAAGTGAACAATGTGGAAAATGCAAGACTCCATTGTTTTTTTCCAGAATATACTGCACACCTGGCCATAGTAAAATTAAGATAATGAAGAATTGTTTATTAGATGCAGAACTTTATTTTTTTGGAAAAGAGTTAGTCTTTTATTGACCTACTGCAAATACACTCTGATACATTTTACTTTTAGGCTGCCGCAATACAAGAAGTGTTTGTGGACTTTAAAAGGTATCAAAAGATACCGTTAATACTTATACGTGTCAGTTTTGACATGATAGCTCGAGGCCTTAGAGAAAATACTAGAAAATAACTTTTTCAGATGTGATTTAGGCTGCTTACAGATGTGGGGGAAAAACCAGTGGGGAAAAAAACAGCACGTTACTTTCAGCTTGGTGTTCCCTTGCACTGAGTGCAGCCCATGCCCAGAAGAGGAATCACGTCAGTTTCACCCCGGCCCGCCCAGCATCTGTATAGCTTACGTGCTTCAGCAGGGCTTTTTGAATCAGCTCTTGGATAAAAGCAACAAAAAGCCCTCTGAAACATGTGAGCTATATAGATGTTTGGGAACTGGGTCAAACTGGCATGATTCCTCTTCTGATAAAGCACTAGGTTTTGTTTTTGTTTTATTTTCCATGTCTATCAGTGCTCTTAACATTTATTTAAGGGAATCCTATGTAATCAAAGCCAGGAAACTACAGGGGGCATTAATGGAGAAGAAAGCTAAAAATATTTTAGTACTCAGTCTTCTTGGCTTTCTTTATTGTGTCTGTGAAAAGAAATCCTAAATACCATGGTTAAATGCAATTTACAGCTCAGTTGTGTACTCTGCAAGTCTTGGATCACCCATATAGTTTGAGTCTAAAATATACAAATAATGTGAACCTGGATCGGTTCTTGTATTAAAATCAATGTCAAGAAGTTTATTAGTGCTCAAATTTCTGAAGATTTGTTTTCGAGAATTTTCTCCTTCCATCAAATCATGTTTTTAGGAAAAAGAGTCTTCATATCCACTGCTGCTTCCTCACATTCAAGGAATTGGCCACAGGATCTATAAAAAATAAAACAAACCCACAAACCTGAGCACTTCATACTTCTGTGTTGTTTCTGACCTTTCAATCTTTCACTAGTATTTTTTGGAGCTTTCTGACCAAACAGGCAAAACATTTTTTAATCCTGTTATGAACTTTTATAATATTTCTCTTGTTGCTGGTATTTTTTATTAGATACTGTGTATTTTTTAAAAGTATATTTACTGTTTTTTTTTCCTTTCTTCAGTAATTATGCAATTTCAATTTGGCAGGATTTTTTATTCTGTCTAGGGGTCATGGGAGTATATCTAGTAATCATCCTGATGTGATCATATTTTTATTTTAGTATTTGTTCCATTATTTTACTGGTATCTGAAAATAGGCTAGGGGTCTCTAATTGCCTGAATCATTGTTATGTCCCTTTCTAAAGACAGTAAAACTTATGACCCCATGACAAGTAAGAGATTCTTGCATAACTTCAGAACTCTCTATGAAAGCATCCCATATTATACTATGAATAGACTGTGCAGTGCTACCTTTTAAGAGCAGGAGTTGAAGAGTAGATTCAGAAAATCAACTGAGCTCTTTTATAAGAAAAATATAGATATACACAGACATGGAAAACAAAGGCAAAGAGAGGACATTTAAACTCAGGAATAGAGCTGACCAGTAATTGTTCAATAAAGTACTTCCTTTGGAAAATGTTGAATATTGAAGCTATTAACAGTGATATGTTAATTTCAGAGTAACTTTTGCTAGAGAAGGTTTCTCAGCTCTAGGATGTAATTTCTAGGGGTGTGCAAAACAGGCCATGTTCTATTTGAATTCAGATTCAGCCTGAATCATGGACAGTGATTTGATTAGTTGATTCAGATCACTACCCTTGATTCGATTCAGCTGAATCTGAAGATTCGATGCTGATTTGAAGAATCAGCAATTTAGTCATAGACGCAGCTTTAAAGTTTTTTTTCTACATACCTCAAGGTACCAGGCATGGCTCATGAATGTTGCAATGCTGGGGCAGATGGAGTGTCCCACAGGAGCACACCCCGCCTCCCCCCGTGTGCTTAGTGGCAAACCCAGAAGTAGACTGGAAGTACTTCTGGTCCACTTCTGGGTCCACTGGGGAGCCCCCTACACCCCCAGCTCAGCAATCAGCCACAGGGGGACCCTGGGTGCCCCCCTCAGACCCAGGAGGTACCAGTTCCCGAGCCAGGAGAGCACAGGGGAGCCCCCCCCCTCCCGGTTTGCTCCCTGGTGGACCCACAAGTGGACTGGAAGTGCTTCTGGTCCACATCCAGTTCTGATGCCAAGTGTGCTGGGGAGCCCCCCGTGCTCCTGTGGGACGCTCAATCCTCCCCACCATTGTAGCATTCATGAGCCGCCTGGTACCTTGAGGTTGGCAGAAAAAACATTTAAAAGCTGTGTCTGTATCCGAATCATCAAATCTTTCCAAATCTCCCTGAATCAATTCAGAGGGTTCTGGTTCAGAGAGATTAAAGAGTCTCTTGATTTGATTTGGATTCAGAGATTCAGCCATCAAATTGGGCCAGATCTCCACCGAATTGAATCAGGGACTGAAGCTTCGGACAGCCTTAGTAATTTCTTATCACCATGAGAAAAAAAACACTATCCCAGAAACACCAGGAATTTGGTGTTTAGTTTGCTAAATGAGGATGTGGGAGACCCAGGTTTAAATTGAATGTAAATCAAGCAAAGGAGGTATTTACACTTGAATTTCCAGTGTTCATACTGAGTATCTTGACACTAGTATATTGGCCACAGTAGCATTTTTCCTGTATTTTTTGAAAATGAGGAGGGAAGTTTTTTGGCAAAGTGCACCTTACCTCAAGGTAAGTAAAGTGACAGTAGCACAGTTTTATAGTTGCATTATATACAGAATCTTACACACCAAAGCTACATAATGAAAAATAATTAAAATCATTGTAATATAAGCTGAGTAAATTCCAGTTGAATTTATGATTACCTGTGGTGCCATGAGAGCCTTTTAAGGGTGATGCAGAATACATGTCACTGCTACTGGAATCAGGTGGAATGGCCCTGTGTCTCTTGTGCACAGCAAGATGGGGAAGGCTTGTGGCAGGAATGTATGCTCCTATCTGAATCAGGGTTTTCTCATAAATCAAAAGCAGACAAGAATGCCCAGTTTCACCTGATCCATGCACCTCTGTTCCTGGAAGGAGCATGCAGTGTTGGACTGGAAAGGACTGTGACAGTTCTGTGTGCTTCTGTCACAGCCCTTTCCAGTCTGGCTTTGGACAAGACACACAGGCACAATCCACCTGGTCACCACAGCATTACCCTGGTTAAGAGCCACTAAGGTAAGTTGAAGTAGCACAACAGTGGTTTTCAGTCAGGGTACCACCAAAACTAAACAAGTTATGGATCTTATACGTGGATGTGTTTTATACACCAGAAAATATGCTAAATACATTATGGTTACTGGGTTAGCCTTCAGTCATCCACGGGCATGCCATACCTTTCCTGTGAGTGTTCCAAGCGGTAGAGTCAAAGTAGCATAAGCAACCTTGACTTCAGCATTTTTTTTCACTTCTGAATGCTAAATGCAAACTTACTGTGTTCTTTTAATCTATGGCATCTGTTGTTATATTCCTAGTCTTTTTTGGTTAAGAATAAAAGGTTGATAGTATTCTGGCTTGCAGTAGTTTTCACAAAGTAGGCATCCATGCCACAATTTGATATTATTTACTAATTTTTCACCATCCTCTTGTTCAAAAAAGCTGAATTGGTTTTATTTATATCTTCCAAATAATTTGCCTTAAGACATAACAAAGACAAAGCAGAGAACACTTTATAGTGAGAAGTGAGAATCTGACAAAATGATGAGAGCCTGAAAACAGAGCTGTAATGAAAACATTGCATCTCTAACAATATAGATATAGTTTTGGATGGTATACATTAATATATAATGTTATAAGCATATTGGATGCATTTTGACTTGGTAAGAGATAAATTTATTTATTTTGGCTGCATGGTATCCATTTATTGTCTGACCTCTGTTATTCATGGCTTTTCCTACTTGCATGTTCTTATCCTTCCTTCTTCTAAAATTTTTTCCTCTAGTCTGGGATTATTCTTTTGGTGAACAGTGTTCTTCCAAATTTGAAACAGTAGGAATCCAGGATGCTTTCCAACGACAATGCTGTGGTTAATTTCCAAGACAGTACAGGCAACATTTTTTCACTTAAGATTGAAAAAGTGCTTTCAGTCATTGTCTAAGTTTGACTATGATTTTGGTTTTTTGGTGTTGGACCAGGGATGGATGTCTGTTAGATAAATATTTGAAGAGTAGCCTTTTGTTACTTGCAACATTAAGAAATATCTATTAACCACATCTTTCAAAATTGCTAATGAGTTGTATTTAAAAGACATAAAAACACTGAGATAGGACTAAGGTTCTGACTTGAAGATGCAACAAGGTGGAAATGTATATTTTATGGTTAATACTACAGAATTAATCTGCCTGTTTGTGGACTTTATGGCATATGTATTATTTAAAGCTGTTTGTATGGAGCTGCTTTCAAGTCTAGGCATAATGAAGTGACCTATCGTTGACTTGTTAGCACTTTCTCTTGCTTTTTGCATATTATAATTATTAGTAATTTATTTATAGCTATCATATTTAGAGAATCATAGAAAATTAGGGTTGGAAGGGACATCAGGATGTCATCTAGTTCAACTTGCTGGACAAAGCCAGTCCATCCCAGTCAGTTTGACTTCGATACCAGGTAAAATTTTGGAAAAAAATTCAGTAAGTCCATTTGTGAAAGACTGGCAGAAGTTATGGTATTGAAGGATAGCCAACATGGTTTTGTTGTGGGCAGGTCATGTCTAACCATCCTTGTCTCCTTGTATGATCAAGTAACAAACCACTTAGATGTGGGAGACATGGCTGATGTCAAATAATTGGATTTTAAAAAGGCCTTTGGTATGGTCTTTCATGATGCTCTTATAAAAACAAAACAAAACTGGGGGGATTGTGGGCTGGCAGAGTCCACGGTTAGGTGGGTTGGGAACTGCCTAAGGGGTCAAACCCAGAGAGCATTAGTGGACAGGTCTGTATCATCTTGGTGGGAGGTAGTCAGTAGTGTCCTGCAGGGTTTGGTTCTTGGCCCCTTGCTGTTCAAAATTTGGCCAAGTTTGTAGATGATAACTAAGTTATGAGGAAAAGCAGTCATTCTAGGGGATAGGATGCATATCTAAGTGGACCTGGACAAGATGGAAAGGTAGGTGGAGCAGAACTGGATGCAGTTCAGTAAGGATAAATGCAGAGTGCTTCATCTGGGGAAAAGTAACCAGCAACATGAATATGGGTTAGCACAATAGCTGAACTGGACCTCAGGGTTATGGCTGATCACAGGATGAACATGAGCCACCAGTGTGACACTGTAGTCAACTAGTAGCATACTGGGATGCATTAGCCGATGCATCATGAGCAGGGCTAAGGAAGTGATACTTCCTCTCTGCTCAGTATTGGTGAAACCCCAGCTGGAGTACTGTGTCCAATTCTGGGCACTGCACCTCAAAAAAGATGTGGAAAATCTTGAAAGGGTCCAGAGAGAGGCCACAAGAATGATTACGAGGAAGAACTTAGGGATCTGGGTCTGTTCAGCTTGGGGAGAAGATGATTGAGGGGGAACTTGGTGGCTGTCTATAAATATGTAAGGGACGAATATCAGGAGCTGGGAGAAAAACTGTTCATTAGGGCACCCCAGGGGAGGACAGGTAGCAATGGCCATAAACTGGTAGGGGGTGGTTTCAGGTTGGATGCAAGGAAGTTCTTCTTTATGGTAAGAGTGACCAGAATTTGGAATATACTTCCCAAGGAGGTGGTGCAGTCCCCAGTCTTGGAAGTCTTCAAAAAGGGACTGGACAGAAACTGTGCTGGGATCATTTGATCTCAGCAGTATTCCTGCCAGAACAGCGACGTTGGAATCAATGATCTTTTGAGGTCCCTTCCAGCTCTTAATTTCTGTGATTTCTATGATCCCAACTATATCATCCCAGCTAAGGCTTTGTCTAGCCGGGTCTTAAACACCTCCAGTGATGGAGATTTTTTTCTATATTCTTCCAGGAGACTGACTGTGAATGGCTGAATTTCTTACCATTTCCCCCTGTGAAGCTCTGCTTTTGCCGAAGCAGTACAATTAGATGAGTAATAAAATTACATAAAATTACAACCTTTTTATAAATAATATATTTTTGCTAAAATTATACAGTAAGATTGTCCATTTTACCATTTTGCATAAAACTAAATAAAACATAGTAGATAAAGTTAGAAAGAAAAAGATAAATTGGGCAGTGGACGGAAAAAAAAAACAGGAGAATTTTATGTGATTTTTGGCCCATGTTCTTTGTGCAAGTAGCACACATACATAAGGAGTATGAGACAGGCTCCGAAGTATTAAGGAGAAGATGGATTTTTTTTTCCTCATTAGCCCAGTATTTAGTATTTCCTATTAATATTACTGGAAGATCCATTTTCCTCTTCTTCAAAGAACAAATAAGACCACAAGTAATGTTTTAAGTCATCTATTTCTTTCTTCCTGCAAGAGCATATTCTGTCTGAATACAGGGTCCAAAATTACCTGCCCGTGACAACTGCAAATCTCATTATACTGAATCTCAATGTAATAATGGCCCCTCATTGTTTGTAGTTTCGCACAACAGATGAATAGTGTTTAGGCCAAAGGAGTGTATTATTAATCTTAAAAAGGGGAAGATTTAAGAGAGTCTCACTGCCAGCATATCCATCTGGCTGGTTTTCTGTGATTCCATTTTCCTTTATTTAAAGGAAATCTCTTCCAACAAAACTTGAAATATTTTTTATCTTTATATTTCTATAACTCTTTTTTGACTTTATATTTCTATAACTCTACCAAGTTATTTGATGTGTGAGACCAACGCACCAGAAAGTCTCTCATTTTAGGGTTTTTTTTTCCATTAGGTATGGTTTGTTCCTGGTTTGGAGCTATTATAAGAGTTTGTAAATCTGTATTTGGGTTTGGTCTGTTCCTGTTTAAATCAGTAGTTTTCTCATTCCCTCCAATGGGAGCAGTCTTTAAACAATACAAAGTACTTTGCAATTGTAATGGAATTTTTAAGACTAAAATTAGAACATAGTAACTGGGTGCATCTATGCATTTATGAATGCGCTTTTGCTACTGCACATTAAATTTAGTACTTGTAATGCACTAACTAAATGAATATTAGGATACCCTAATGCACAGTAGTGAAATTGCACGTTTTTAAAATTACTTTTAACGTGCATTAAAGTGCACATGTAGACATGCCAACTGAGTAGCAAACCAAACTTGGGTGGCTTTTTACTGACAGCAGTAGTTCAGAATTATCTTACTGCTATCCCAGGGGTATGTGCCTCTTGCATGTACATTGTTTGAAAATGTTTCCTGTTCTTAATATATTTAGTTACCTGCTTGTGTAACTGTTGGAACAGGAGGGCTATGGGGTAAGCCCTAGGCATGTCACTGACAGCTATGTGTCATCTTTGAACTTCTGCAGTAGAAGTAGTAGAGTGCTTGCAAACTTGATAAAAGTCTGAAAGAATGGCAGCTTACGGTGTAGAAATTACATACCTGTCTCAGGTCTGTTCGTTTTATTTTTGAACATCAGATGGAAAAGGGACTAATACAGGGGTAGTTCTCCTGTCACAGATAGAGTGCGTGAAAAACTATATAGTCATCATTGCAAGATCATTTTTTGATCTGTGGATGTTTTTGTTTCTGTATCCTTTTGCTTCCTCACGTTTTCTCAAATAGAAGTTAAATAAGAAAACAAGCAAGCAAGCAAACAAACAAACACTTTAGACGGATACCACATTAGCTTCTTTTCCTGTTTTTGCTGCTGTTATTGCAACTAGACAATTAAGGCAAAATTCCAACCATACTCACCAGTCTGTAGTTCCCACTAAATCTAAATTGACAATATACTGAAGTGATGAAAGGGGAGGTTTGTAAAAGTAACTGGGAACTGATTGTTACTGGGAACGGATAAGGCCTACATGATCGATTTGGCATCTTAGCCAACTGCATCATCATATTAGCAATTAATATCTCACAGCGTTGCATTCAGTCTAACCTGGGATTGGGAAGAGCCGGTATTAATTTTCAGTCAGTCAGTGAACATTTAAAAACCGTTGAGATGTTTGTTTTGTATTTTTGAGGAGATGCAGCCTGATTTATAAATTGTTTTCTTTTTATTGTTAGTAATCTCTCTCTAGTCCTTTTCTTGTAAAACTATTGAGTGAGTATAGGTATTGCTACTACTGTTGTTTGTCATCCAAAGCTAATTTGAAAACTGAAGCTTTATTTTCCACAGAAGAAAAGTAGAAGTTCAAATGATAGACTAGGATGGTAGTGAGGCACCTGTTTTTTGAATTTATTAAGAAAATAGTGAGAGAGAGGACTATGACTCTGGAACTGAGGCTAATAACAGGGCCTGTTGTTGAGTGAGAAATCTAAATTATATCACTCAAAATTACTGTGTATTTTTTCAAAAACTATGGTGTGTTTTAGAAGAATAATAGAGCTGGTTCATTTTTGAATGGTAGGTATTTCTTAGTGAAGTTTTAGAAAACTTTGCAAAATGGCTGCATTTTATCTGGAGTTAACTTGCTTGGAAATCTTGACACATGTTTAGTGCAAGGTGATTACAGTGATTTCAGAAAGTCAACAATGCACAGTACTTGCATTTAATTAGTGAAAGGGAAGCACCTGTATTTGTAGAGGAAGGAACTCTGAGATTAGATAAGCAAATTTGTTACAACAAAAGACAAAAAATGAACATATTATTTATTCTTGGGGAAACAGAGTCACTGAACAGGTTCATTTTGGGGGGTGGAAAATGAAACAAATTTCTCCTACTCCCCATGATTTTGTACTGAAGCATATTAGCAAGTGCTGTTTACAACTTTCTTGTCCTTCCAAAACAAACACCTTCTCCCCCCCACCCATACCAGTACCTCTGATGGTTTGACAGGCTGGTGACGTGTTCAATCTAATGTGTCATGTTTTGCACTTGACATGTTAGTCCTGACCAAAAAAATTCATTTTTTATTTTCTTCAAGTCAACTAATTATTCTCATCATATTGCAGGTCTTAAAGGGGAGAGAAGCTTATTCCAATGACTTTCTTAAGACCTTTCTTTCACTGCTAGCTGCACATTTATAATTATCCTCTTATAGAAGATAAAAAGATTTTTAAAGGATTATTCTTGGCAATAGGCCTAAGGTGAAAACCTGCTGTTTTTAATGTGTAAATTATAACGTGCAGTTGTGAAGAGAGATTTTGTGAAATGCTCATGTAAGCGCAAGAATCTAAAGGAAGCTGTCAGAGAGTTTGTACTCTTGAGGGGCTAACATGAATTGAAAATCAGCTCATAATATGCTGTATCTGAAGGCTAAATGAACAGTTTAACAGTTTAACTTAAAAAAAATCAGCAACTTTCTGGAAGACAGAAAATGGAAACAATAGCCTCTCAGCCAGACAGGAGAAAGAGCTAAAGCTTTATTTCCTCACCCTTACTTTGATGATGCCTGCCTAAAATGATTAATTTTTTTGCAACTTAATGTAAATCAAGGATTAAATGGAAACTATTACCATCTGACCCTTATAAACGAAACTTCTGTGTGGCTCATCTATTTGAAGTCAAATCTATCCATACATCTAAACAGGAAGCTGAAGGAAAACATTGGGGTTTTTTTTCTTTCTGTGTCCTATATCCATTTTTTTAATTCCCATTTCTGATTTACATTGTAGTTTACATATTTAAACTTCATTTTTCATCTTTTTTCCCCCGTGTGGTTATGAAGGCTAATATTAGGGAGTATTTTTTATGTTCCAGTTTACTGACCAGTAAATGCATATGAAAAATATTCATAGAGTTGTAAAGTGATCTAAGAGCCTCATAACAAACATTAACCAAAGAAGTTGGAAAGATGTATAGGGCCAGATCAGCGTAAGTATGATTAGGAGGTTTCTGTCCCTGCCCAGTGCCTAGAGCATGGCACTGGAACTGAGATATGGCTCTCTTAACTGCCTTGGGCAAGTCACTTCTTCTTGCTGTGCTTCAGTTTTTCCCATCTGTGAAATGGAGATGATACTGATCTCCTTTGTAAAGTACTTTTGCATCTCCAGAGGAAAAGCACAAAATAGGAGTTTGGTATTATAATTTATACTATGGGAATTACACAGAGATTTGTGTAGTGCAACACTTATGATAGAAGATTGTGGTGAAAACTGACAGTTTAAAAATCTGGTAAAGAATGCTGTTTTATAGATATTCTTGTCACCTGGTATGTTTAAACATTAACTAGAGATTAGTTTCTTCTATGACTACAGCTGTTTTCTTTTTTATCAATTGTTTACAACATACTAATCTTAATGAATTAGTTTTCTGTCTTGAATTTGTAATTTATTGATGAATATTTCAGGCAACAGGTTTGATTTTATGCAACTGCTTGTGAACTCTGCTTGCAAAATGTATGCAATATTAATGTATTTGCCCAAGATAACTTCATATTTAAGATAACCTCTCTGATAATTAGATTCTCTAGTTAGAAAATTATATGTATAAATTTTCCATTTGTAAAATCTGATTAATGGAATGTTGTCTTAAATTTGTCCCCCACCTACTGCTCCCACACCAAACAAGCCATCCAGGCCTAAGGCAGGCAGTGGCCCAGCTCTAGTTTCAGCCCTGAGCCCAGGGACAAAGCCAAAACTGAACCACCGCCTGCTCTAGGCTGGTAAGCCAATCTAAGATAAAGCTTTTTTCCACCATACTGATTGCGGGGGCGGGGGAAGGAGGAGCAGGAATGGGATATGGGACTTCATTTTGGATTTAGGTAAATAAGATATTTTTATGAATGTGCATAATTGGTCATTTTGGTTAAAAAATATTGTTCTCAGACTATACCTGTAATAGAGAGAGAAATTGTTATAATTAGTTGTCTCTTGTAATGGTCATATATAAGATAATTGTAATAGGTATGTACCAATGCTGTCTCAGCTGTTGAAGGGTGCTAGTGGATCTTTGTCTTATTTATTAAACCCTGTACCTGATTTCTGGCCCAGAGTTTTGTGTAGGCCTGACTGGGAACGTTGCAGTTACACATTCTTCCCCTTTCTGAAAAATACTGGCAGTTTTGTTCACTTAGTTTATCCATATGCGTTTCTGTTAAGAATCTACCTTCCCATATAGAACAGTGTTTTGAATAGAAGGCAAGGTTGAGATGCGCTTTACATACTAACTAAATCAGTGATGCTTTCATGAGCCAGAGCTCACTCTATAAGAGGCTATGAAAGGACATGTGTATTAGAGCTGTGTGATGGCTATGTTTCATTTCTGTTTTGGATTTGGACATTTCAAAGGGACAGTGATTTGTTTTGGTGTTTCGGATCACTGCTCCATTTCAATTTGGCCTAACTTGTTTTGGAGTTTCCATGCTGTTTCAGCAGAGATTTGGAGATTTGGATCAGCTGGGGAGAGGCAGGCATAGCCAGGCAGCTGCAGGTTCTCCTGTGGCTCCTCTGGCTATGCCTTTCTCTCCCCGGGTGGGGGGAGCTATGGGAGAAGCCTCCATGGCTGCCCCACCTGGCTCCAGCCTGCCGACACTTTAAAAAAAGAAAAAGAAAAGCAAGCCCCATATTCACTGGCTGTAGCAGTGGTAATCAAGGCCTCTGAGGGCTTGTGGCAGAGCCCCCCAGTGCAGCATGGGTAGTGGGGATCACCCACCTCACTTAGCACCTGCGCACCAATTGCCCCATTTTGTGGGTGCAGCATGGTCTGCATGCTGTCTGGGAGCTGGGTCTGCTGGAGCTGAGTGGTGCCGGGTTGACAGGTGGAGCCACCCCAGCTTCCAGACAGTGTGCAGTGCTTTGCTGAACTGTGCTGCAACCACGCAATGCAACAGCTGCTGTGCAGGTGGCAAGAGAGGGGGTGATCCCACTGCCCTGTGCTACATGGAGAGTGCTGGGAAACTGGAACTGGGAGGAGGATGGAACTGGGCAGGGCAGCCATCAGGGCTTCTTGTGCAATTCCTTCAGCTGTGCCTGTCTCTGCCCCAGTGGAGGGAGCTGCAGGAGAAGCCCCCATGGCTGCCCTGCCTGACCTCATCTCCCACCTGGCTCCAGCTTCCCGGCATTTTAAAAGGAGGGCTGCAGGGCTGTGCTGGACTCTTCTGGGGGGGGGCACTGGCCCCTGGATCTGCGTGTGGGATAACAGCAGGCTGCCACTGCTGACTGGAACTGGTGCTTGGCAAAGCCCGCACTGGTGCTGCTGCCGTCCCTCCTCCAGAGCACTGAGATTGGAAGGGACCTTAGGGACAGATCACAGATGCTGGCCAGCTACAGATGTCAATATCAGAGCAGTCCTTCCTCCACTGCTTCCTCCTCCCTCTTCTGAGTTTTGGTTTCCCCACAAGTCCACCTCTGAAACATCCAAAACATTTCCAAAATGTTTTGTATGGTTTACTTTTGTTTCAGAGATATTTCGGAGCCTTCCATTTTAGTTTCAGATTCGGTGTTTCAGGCGCCAAAATGGGAGAAATGAAACACCTCCAAAATGAAATGGCTGCCAAAGTTTCATACAGCCCTAATGTGCATGATGAACTGAGCTTTGGCTCAAAAGAAGTTACGCATCTCTGATTTAGGTAGTAGGTCAGGTGTTTATCTACCCACCCATCTGCCTGAATTCAGACTAACCCAACTAATTACCTCTTAGTGTTTTGAATAGTGAGGTTGCGTTATAGGCTATTGTTGAATAATAGGATGGTTGGTGTATACGAGATTATTGTTTTTGGGAAAAAGTTTCATAGTAGTTTGGGGTCAGAAGGGACCTGAACAGGTCATCTAGTCTGACCCCCCACCACTGGTAGGAGCACATGCTGGAATCACATGACCCCAGACAGGTGTTCATCCAACCTCTTTTTGAATTTACCCAAGGTAGGAGTGAGGACCACTTCCCTAGGAAGTTGGTTCCAGATCCTAGCCAACCTAACAGTGAAATAGTGCCTCCTAATCTCTAACCTGAACCTATTCTCCAGCAGCTTCTGGCCATTGTTCCTCGTCACACCAGGTGCTGCTGGGGGGAATAGGGCCCTTCCTATTTGCTGCTGATCTCCCCTAACAAATTTGTAGGCAGCCACCAAATCCCCCCTCATCCTCCGTTTGCTGAGGCTGAACAGGTTCAGGTCCCTCAGCCTCTCCTCACAGGGCCTGCCTAGTTACTATATGTGAATCCTATGCCAGTTTGTTTTTTTCTATAGGGATGGTTGATAATGATACTTGTACTGTGGAAGTTTCTCCAAAAAAGGAGAGGCTTGCTGCAGGGAGGAACAAAATTTGGATGAGGATGAGGTAGAGGATCTTTGTTATCACTAATAACATGCATCCCAAAATGTGCTTCTTACAGAAAATGACAGTGATCTCTCTCTATAAAGAGAGTGCATGTCTCCTTTTTTCTGTAGCTCATTTGACTTCAGTTAGTTAATAAATATGTTGGGGGAGGAGGGAGGGGAGAGAGAGAGAGAACAAGCCTTAGTACTCTGGAGCTGGCACTTGTCAAGCATAGAGCAGAGAAACAACATTTATCACACGTCAGAACTGTCACTTTCTCTAAATATGTCTTTTTTGCTTTTGCATTTGATTACACAATAGTTATATTAATCTGCATCTTTATAGCCATATAAAATCTGCAAATGGGTGGGATGGAACCTGTTTTCCAGTTTATCATGCTTCGCTTATTATTTACATGTTTTACAGCATGTATGCTCCTCCTATGGGGAATGATTTTTTAAAATCTTAGTCTGCTGTGGAACAAAGGTACAAATTTGCACTGCTTAACATACATACAAGTCTGACTTAAATTATAGTTGTGTATTGGGACCCAAGGGAATTTGGCTCTAGACCAGAAATTCATTTGTGTTAACAAAACACTGATTGAATTAATATTTGCAAAATATAAATAAAAACAGCCTATCAAAATAGTGAATTCAAATGTATTTTTAATAAAATAAAGGGCAGATGAGAAGCAGGGTATTTTATTACAAACTTTAGGCCAAGTCATGCTTATCTTTCTCCCATGAGGAGTCCAGTGGATTAAGGTCATTTGTGTGGCAGAGCTAAATATAGCAGAGCAGTAGGAGGGTGGGAGTTAGAAAGTGGGTATATGCTACTTTTGTGCATTTTCTATTCTGTGCCTTTTAGCAGATACTTTAGTTTTCACTATATTAGTCAGAGCATAGCAGACCCTGGCCATTCTCCAGATGCAACCTCAGTGCATGCAGCTGGCTGTCATTTGTACATT
Source organism: Gavialis gangeticus (assembly GCF_001723915.1). Classification (NCBI taxonomy): domain Eukaryota; kingdom Metazoa; phylum Chordata; order Crocodylia; family Gavialidae; genus Gavialis; species Gavialis gangeticus. The sequence goes on along the minus strand of NW_017729029.1, from coordinate 30,531,197 downwards.
AGTAAAAAATTTGCGTGTATTAAGACCCAGACAGATAAACCAGAATCACTGTCTCTCTTCAGTGATGAAGCTCATTCATTTCTAACCAAGTGGTGGAAGGGAAGAGCAATAATTGGACCTTCCCCTCACTGCTGTGTTTCCAGGCACAATTAAGTGGTTTGTTAAAAAAGCAAACTTTTAGTGGGTTCACTCATAAGATTAAATATTGCGTTTTAGTGTTGTATTTAAGGGAATCGGGTCACTTACATTTAACTTGCATAAATGTGAATGAAGATTAAACTAATTTAATTTTAGGATATATTTTTGTTTTGTTTTGTTTAACAAGTGTTTTATAATGGGTAGCCTGCTGAGCAAGAAACAAAGCCACTCCAAGAGAGCAGAAAATCAATAACCACAAGAAAGTCTAAAGAAAATTAATGCATAATGCAGTGTGAGCGAGTGACATAGAAATTATTCTCTGGTCTAAGATTGGTAATAAGAGAAGGCAGATGGAGTAGATAAAAAGCATGATAAAAACATAAAAATATGCACAGAAAAGAGAGACATTCCCAATTTCTATTTACAAATAATGGTCCCAGTGTTTCCATATAGAAACTCTGAAGAGGCTAGCTGCTGGGTTTTTTCATGATTCCCTCCCACCAATCCTAGGTAAATATTTGTTCTTGCAAAATTTAACAGGCTGACAGCCGTGGAAACTTGTCTCTTTCATTTATCTCCAAGAAAGCTGCTCTCTCACACTTTTTTCATTATTCTTTTTAGCATTTTTCAACAATGAAAATAAATTTTACATTTTCACAAAGGAGCAACAAGTTTGGGCATGCATAGTTTGATTCTAGTTTCACTGAACTCAATGACAAAGCTGACATTGTCTCTAAAGGGAGCAGTACTGTGGGGGGTTTTTTTTCTTTTTCACTTGGGAAAAGTTAAATATTATGGTTTATATTGAGAGAATGGAAAACTAATGCTAATAAATTAATTCACAAAATATACTTTTAGAATGAGAGGTTATGAAGGATGATCAATATAAAAAATACTCAGTCCAATATATCGGTAAGAGCATTATTAAAATGATGTACTATTATACCTAATTTAAGAAACATTTAGATTTAGATCATACTTTGCCCCTTACTGCTCTCAACCTAATTGGTCTTGTCTTCAGCTCAGCCCTTCCATTTTTCCTCAACATTAGTTACAGAAGCCTGCAACATTCCTATAAAATGTAAAATGAGCAGGTTACAAATTGTTTTCCCTCTTCTGGTGGAAAACCAGTTGCACATTTCATATATCCATTCATAAGCATATTACCAATTCTGTGACAGGCAACATTCAGACTGCCTAAGAATCAAAGTATGATACAATTCACAGAAACATTTTGGCTAAGTACAGACAGTCAAAAAGCATGAGGCTGAATCGATTGAGTCTTTGCAGGTTAATCTAAAATGCACAGATTAAATTGAAACGGAGGTGGACAAACATTTACCTTTGATTCAGAAAATGTACCCACATGCCTGCAATGCCTCAGACTCGAAGCTGGAGGGCACTAGAGCACAGCTGTCTGGCTGTGTGTTCACCACTTCTTCCTGCTGCCTTGAGGTCTCTGAGATTTGCAGTCGAAAATCAGAGCAATAGGACTCTGCAGGGTTACTCATCACTTCCTCTTCCTGCTTTTAGGTGTCTCTGGAGTTTCTAATCCACAGTTGCAGCCAGTAGTAAGTTTGAGTGGGGAAAGGGGTGTTTAGCCCCCCCTCCCTGGCCCCAGACCCCAGGTGGGGTTTGCTTGGGGGGAGGGCCGTTCCCTACTACAGACTGGGCTGCATTCCCAGCTGGGCTTGCTCTCCCCTACCCCTTTGTCAGCCAGCCCTCACTGCTCCAGCTAGAGAGCAGAAGGGAGGACCATCCTTGCTTTCTGGAGCAGACAGCCCAGCCCAGCCCAGCTCAGGTCTGGAAAGCATGCTGGGGGACTGTAATTTAACATGAACCAGTAAGGGATCTGGGACAGAAGTTTCATAAACTGGTTTGACCCAAATCAGTTAAGTCTGATACTACATTCAACCAGGTTTATCTTAAACTGGTTTCAGCCATTTTGAAACTGTTTTATGTGCACTGTGCTTCCATTCTGTTACAAGTGGTTTTAAACCAGTTTCTGATCACATAAACTGGTTTATGTGTAACTTCTGTTCCTAGCCTTTAAGATTTAAGTGTGTAAAGCTTTAACACAACAGGCTGTTTTGGTGGAAAATATCTTGGAGCAGATTTTGCTGTTAATATTTCAGTGTAAATCTTGATTAACATACTTGATTTAACAATCTGAATTTACAATGGGGTAGCTGAGAGTAGAATTTAGTCATAAATCTTTGATGTACCAGAATCCATACCTTTATATCTTTACTCAATGTTGCCATTTGAAATTATTGGATCAGCAACATTTCCAAATAGGATCATAGGAAAATAGGGCTGGAAGGGACCTCAGAGGTCATCTAGTTCAGCCTCCTGCCCAAGGCAGGACCATCCCTGACTAAATCACTCTAACCTGCTTCTGAAAGTTTCTGAGGACAGAGATTCCACAACCTCTTTAGGTAGCCTGCTCACCACCTTCATGGTCAAAATCAAGGTACTTGAGGTACCAATATTTCTTAAACACCTTGGTCTTTTTCCCGTAAAAGTTACCTATTTATTCCTTGCGATCTTCCTAATTTCAGTAAGTAGTTGATCATTAAAAATGAAGAGGCCTGTTGTATCATCACCACTGGCATTCATCAGCATCAACAACCGCCACCATTCTGTCAGGAATAAAGGCTGATTGCAGACATTAAAAAACCCAAACTTCCTCCCCTCCCCCCCCAAAAGGCGCTTTAATTTAAACTCAGTGTGCTTCCATGCTGAGCCTAGCACATGCCCAGAAGAGGTATTGAATTAGTTGGACCTGGCTTGCCCCATGTCTATATAGATTGGGTGCTTTAGTGGGGCTTTTTTAGCCTGTTTATCTAATAGCTGATTTAATCCTTTTTAGTTGAAAGTGCCAAAAAGCCTTGCTGAAACACCCAATCTATACAGACTCTGTGGAACCAGGTCGAAGCAATGTGCTGCTTCTTCCAGTAAAGTGTGGGGTTTTTTGGTTGGGAGGGGGGGAAGAAGGGGTTAAGTCTGCATGCAGCCAGGAACTTTAGAAATTCTATTCTCTTTTGTTTTTATTTAATTAAGGCAAGTTATTCTTGCATGTACTTAAACTTCTTGCAAATGAATTATGTTTAACCATAATAAATTTCAGATTCAGAAATCAAAGATCAGTCTTTGGTGATGGCTTTTAAATCTGTTCCATGAGAAGAGGTCTGATTCTTTAAAAGGCAAGTTGCTGAACTTACTTCTTGGCATTTGTTTCCATACTGGGTTCATAAAACAAATTTCTGTTTGCAAAGGAGAAAATCTGGGTTTTTCCTTTCTCATATGACCAAAAAGAAAATATGTTCAACTACACTTGTTATCCTAGAAGTTAGTGTTAAGATTTTCCAATACAATGGCGGATTAGGATCACATTTTTAAAATACAAGGTACATACCGGCTTGCACTGTCGGTATTGCAGTCCCAACTATATTTACTACCTTTGTTCATTGTTGCTTCTGAGCATGGTGCTAAAACAGCTCCAGAATGAAGATATGGAAAGGTATTCCACTTTTTCATCTAGTTCTAAGTACCCTAGTTGGTTGCATCCTGGAAAGAAGAGAATCTGACAAGTGTTTAAGGCTCATGATGGAAAAAGCTCTGAACATGAACTCACAGTATGGTGAACTTGCCGTAGATCTATCAGCTTTACTGAATGCAAGTATTAGAAAGGAGTAAGAGGTAGAGAAGTACCAGAGTAGTATTACCTCTGATACAGCATTGGTGAGACCACTACTGGAATACTGCTTGCACTTGGGTGCCTACACTTCAAAGAAAGAAGTTAGGTATTGAGAGGGGTTCACTAAAGAGTTTAATCTGAAGTCTGGAGAAGTAGCCTTATGAGAAACTTTAATCTTTTGTTCGATAAATAATAAATATAAGAGGTGACTTGGTTGCTGTCTGCAAGCAAGTACCTTAGTGGAAGATTTTTGATTGGGTTCTTAGATCTGGTGGACAGAAAGCTAAATCCAGTGGGTGGAAGCTGAAGTTCGATGGTCATATTAGAAATAAAGTGCAGATTTTTAACACCTCACCTCATAGTAATAATTTGCTTATGGAACTAGTGGGTCCTTTATCACTTGAAGTCTTTAAAATTAAGACACACCATCTTTCAAAAAGACATACTAATAGCTATCTAAGGGTGCATACAGACATTCAGGGAGGTTAGGGAGAGCTTAGATCACATTAAAAATGGCTGCCTGGTCTAACTTATTTAGCCCAGGTGCAGACCTTATGCTTAGGGCACAAACAAAAGAGAACATTTTTGCCCAATCTTGCCACAGAAAGCAGTCTATAGCCATGACCAAACACAAGTGCATGGCTATAGACTGCTTTCAAAATGGCTGATCAGGTGAAAATCTGAACCGTCATTGCATGAGGGTTCAGATGAAGATGTTTCAAAACATAGTGTCTTCTGTAACTTGTGTCTGTGCTGCCTGCCAACCTATCTCTGTTTTCAGAATGGGAGGCAGGAAAGGGAGCAAGGGGATTTCAGTGTGGTGTTTTTTCAGCCCCTGCTAAAGGGTGGGCCAGGTGTAGTAGAGCCCACCTGAGGTGGGGGGACTCCAATTCACCCACCTCAACATGGGTGACTGGTGCCTCCTGAGTCTGGGGGGGCACCTGCCAGTGGTGTACCATGGGTCTCTGGTGCCCAGCAGGCCAGTGCTTACATTTGCACTTCCCCATCCGCGGCCAATTGCCAACTGAAGGAGGGTTTTTCGGCAGCCAATCATTGAGCAAGGGGTTCCCCATGTCCCTTGGCAGCTGATTGCCAAGCCCAGAAACACCAGTGCCAAAATGCCACTGGGGGACCAAGTACCCCTGGAGGCCCTGGCCAGTGTCTGGGGACATAGCCCCCCCGCCCCTCCTGTCAGTACACCACTGACACCCACAGAAGCCACCAGCAGCATTGGTGGTGGGGATGGGGCTGGCTAGCACTCACCAAAGTCGCCAGTGTTGTCTGTGGCAGGGGACAGTCCTGTCGGGGGGGCACATGCCCCCTCTACCAGTTGCCTATACCTACATACCCCAGCATGTAGCACCAGCTGGGGAACCCTTAGAATGAGCTGCCTCTGCTCCCTTTTCAACCTCCCATTTGGAAAACAGCCAAGACTGGCAGGGAGCTGTCAGGGAGGAGGGGTAATTGCTATGGGGTGCTGGCTGCAGGCTTGCAGCTAGAGTCCTTTCTCCCCTGGAACCAACAGTGAACTTCTGTTTGATCCAGGGGGTGGTTGTAACTCAGAATACTTCCTGCAAAGTGTTATGAGTTATAGTGGGGAGCTGCACTACCTGTGCCCCTACATCCCTAGGTAGGTTGATCTAAGTGCAAAGTGTACAGAAGTTCCAGGAAGGTTGCACTGGTCTAAAAATGGCTGAACTGATATACGATAACCCTACCTCCAAGGCAGTCTAACTTGGATTCAGTTGGCTATTTTTAGACTGATCTAATTGTCTTGAATTTCTGTACAGTTTCTGGTGCAGTCCCAGGACTTGGAAAGCACAGCCACTGGCCCCAGCCCTGGGGTTGCACTTTTTGTACTTGCCCCCCTGGCACTGGGCTATTTTTATCTCCCAGCCTCCCACCTCTAGACCCAGATGGACAACCCCCCCTCCATGCACCATCCAGACCACCAAACCCCCCATTCTGCAAGCCATTCCTGGTGCCAGTTTTATAAGCTTTCAGCAATGCTGGGAGCCAATGAAGTAAGTCCCATTGTGAGGAGGGGCAGGAGACATGGGTGAATAGTTTTGTCAAGGGGGGTTGTTCATTTGGACATCAGTGAGGTTGGGAGGGCTCAAAATAGCTCTTGGTCCTGGTGGGTGTGGGAGAGAGCCTCCAAGCTTCTCCCTCCATAGACCCTGTGGGCTCCTCTAATCCCACCAAACCCTCCCAGCAATCCCTACATGGACCCCACCTACCTCTCTTATCCCCATGATCCCTCCTGAGGAAACTGCCTGCCCCTCCCGATTCCCTGATCCCTCGTGTAGACACTGTCACTTCCCCAATCCCCCATAGATGTAGCCTGCCCCTCCCATCCCTTCCGCAGATCATACTAGCCCTTCTATCCTCCCCATGGACTCTTCTTGGCCCCCCCATCCCCCCGCAGGCCCTCCAGTCCCCCCT
>NW_017729029.1:30489868-30524242 GCF_001723915.1 Gavialis gangeticus | reverse complement strand
GCAGGCCCTCCAGTCCCCCCTCAGCTCTCCCTATTAGCCCCCCCATCCTGACTTACCTTAAATTGGGTGGCTGTTTATAGTTCAATATGAACTCCCCCACCCTCCCTGAAGATCCCTGAAGATTTTAGGAGCTTGAATCAGGAATTATTTATTCTATGGACTTATTTATACAGGTGCCCAGACTAGGTTGATCATAATGGTCCTTCCTGACCTTTAAATTATGCAGGTCAGGAAAGTCCACTCTAACATCTGATATCTGATCCCCCCCACTCCTAGGAAAGCCTTTACAGTATCTCAAAGAATAAAAAAAAACTCATTTAGGAATTTAGCTTGGAAACCTCAATAATGTACTTTACTATTACTTACTAGTACTACAGCCTTTCAAACCATACCACTTCCTCTGTAGGTTATCATCCGAAGGCTCAAAAGGGAGAAAACTAGCCACCAGGCACATGCCTTGTTAATTCATACTGGCATCAATGAGCTTTCTTGGAATGCCTCTACTATGCATTTAATAATTTTCATGTATTAGAAATATTCCCTTCATTGAAAGTCAACTTTAGGGTCATCCTGGTTATATATACCCTTTTGTGCTGTAAAGTGTTAGGGATGGCTAGGGACAGTATAATTAAGTCCATTGAACTGGGACTGAATGCACTGTGTTTCTGAAAAATCTACAGGGAATTACCTAGCCTCATTAAAAGTGTCCATATAATTTTGTATTTGCCAAGTGTACTTCTGGCACTAATACTGGTAAACACATACACTAAAATTGAAAATTCTACTAATTTAAGTAAAAGTAAGATTGACTATAATTAGAGGTGCACTGATATATCAGTTGGCTATCAGATCAACACTGATAAAAAGGGAAATAACATTATTGACTATCGGCTTTTTTGGCTAGTGTAGCCAATAACATTTACTGATAATTATGCCTTCTGGCCAGGGCCCTGGATGCCTGGGTTTCCTCTCACCTGAAGGGCCAGGGCATTCACTTAGGCTCCCTCCTGCAACCTTGAGCAGGGTGACCTTGAGCATGGAGGGCCCAATCTGGATACAGGGGCCCAAGCCATTTTCCATCCCCACCCCTAGCCCCTCACCAGCAGGTTGGGCTGGGCTGGAGTGGAGTGGAGCAGCTGGCACAGTGTCCCAGGCGCTGGCACAGCATGAACTGTGGGTTGGGGCCAGGGTAGATGCTGTAAAAGGTGGTGAGTGCCACAGAGACATGACTTGGGTGGGAAGGGGCAGGTGGAGCTGCCTGGCTCAGCCTGGCCTGGTCCAGCATACCTCAGCCTGCAATGCCCAGGGGTCCACACCCCAGGGGCTGAGACAGAGCCTGGCAGGGGATGAGGCAACTGTTCTCCCACCCCACTCTGCTGTGTGCAGCAGGGTCCTCTGCTGACACCCTCAGCCCAGCTGGGTCTTGGAATGGTCCTGTGGCCCTGCCCTGGGTAGAGGGAAGAGAGCAGGGAGTCTGGCCCAGAGACCACTGATCCCTGGGCAGGCTCAGGCAGCTGGCTGTGGGTTGGGATTCAAGTGTATCATATGGAAGAGAAAGGGCTGAAGGGCTCTGCACAAGTTTGCAGACACTGTTAGGTCAGCCACACATGCTGTAACTGGCATGGATGTTTTTACGCTCAGCGACCCCCTTGGCTCAACAGGGATCTCCTGGACCTCCTACTTCTAAGAAGAGAGGCTTTTAAAGGATAGAAGACAGGAAACACCACTGAGGAGAAGTATTCTGCGCTGGTCCACATCTGTAGGGAGCAAACTAGGAAAGCCAAGGCTGCAACTGAACTCCAACCGGCTACACGAATCAAGGACAGTAATATGTCCTTCTTCAGATATATGGGGAGTCAAAAGAAAAACAAGGGAAACATTAGACCCCTGCTAAACCAGTTGGAGCAGCTGACTACTGACACCCAGGAAAAAGCCAATCTGCTTAATGATTACTTTGTGTCAGTTTTTCAGCAGCCCAAAGGGATGTCCCTACCTAACACAATGTGTGATGACCAGGGTGAGGATGAATATATAGCCACCACTGGCGTGGATCTTGTGAAGGAGCATTTGAGAGGCTGGATCCCTACAAATCAGCTGGTCCTTATAGATTGCACCTAAGAGTGTGAAAGGAACTGGCAGACATCATAGCGCAGCCACTGGCAAGGATATTTGAGAACTTGTGGTGCTTGGGCAAAGTACCTGAAGATTGGGAGAGGGCCAATGTGGTGCCTATCTTCAGGAAAGGGAGGAAAGAGGACCCGGGAAACTACAGGCCAATTGGTTTGACCTCAATCCCTGGGAAGAATTTGGAAAAAATTATCAAAGAAACCATTCTTGACAGGCTAACAGAAGGCAACATTCTAAGGGATAGCCAGCATAGGTTTGTTGTGGGTAGGTCTTTCCTGACCAGTCTCATTTCCTTCTATAACCAGGTGACATATCACCTGGACAAAAGGGAAGAAGTTGATATCATGTATTTGGACTTTAAAAAAGTCTTTGACCTGGTGTTCCATTATGTTGTTATGGAAAAATTGGGCAACTGTGGCCTAGACTACTGCACAGTCCAATGGCTGGGGAACTGACTCCGAGGTCGGACCCAGAGAGTGGTAGTTGACAGAACTGAATCAACATGGCACTCAGTGACCAGTGGTGTCCCCCAAGGCTCTGTTCTTGGACCTGTACTCTTTAATGTCTTTATAAATGATCTGGACACTGATGTCAGAAGCGGACTGGCTAAGTTCACTGAGGACACCAAACTTTGGGAAAGAGTATCAACACTTGAGGATAGGCTGGTGGTCAAGGCTGACCTCGATAGGCTTGCAAAGTAGGTAGATGAAAACCTGATGGCATTCAGTATGGATAAATGCAAGTTGCTCCACCTGGGAGTGGGGGGCAGGGGACCAGCATCACAGTTACAGGCTCGGCAATGCTACACTTGCTAGCACCACAGCTGAAAGAGACTTGTGGGTCATGATTGACCACAAGATAAACATAAGCCACCAACATGATACCGCAGTGAACAAAACTGTGGCTTGCATCTACTGATGCATCTCGAGCAAGACCCAGGTTGTCATCCTCGTGCTGTACTCGGCTTTGGTGAGGCCACAGCTGGAATACTGCATCCAGTTTTGGGCTTCACAATTCAGGCAGGATGTGGAGAAGCTTGAAAGAGTCCAAAGAAGAGCCACGCGCATGATCAGAGGGGAAGAGAGTGGGCCTTATGAAGAGCAGCTGTGAGTTATGGGAATCTTCAGCTTGGCTCAGGGGTGACTTGATGACAACCTATAAGTACATAAGGGGTGTGCATCAGGATCTGGGGGAATTCCTGTTCACCAGAGCACCCCAAGGGATGACGAGGTCCAACAGTCACAAACTCCCGCAAGACCATTTTAGACTGGACATAAGGAAAAACTTCTTTATCGTCCAAGCCCCCAAGGCATGGAATAGACTCCCCTCAGAGGTGGTGCAAGCACCTACTCTAGACACCTTTTAAGAAACATTTGGATGTTTATCTTGCTGGGATCATTTGACCCCAGCTGACTTCCTCCCCTTGGGCAGGGGGCTGAACCCAATGATCTTACAAGTTCCCTTCTAGCTCTAATGTCTATGAAATCTATTAAATCTGTGAAATTTATATGTCCTCCGGGGTGCGGTGAAGGGGGGCAATGCTTTAATTAGAGTGACTCTGACAGCCACTTTAATTAAAGTGCCACAGCGCCTCATGTATCAGCATCTGTGCTTAAAAATGACAATGGGGGCATTTGAACTAAAGCTCATTCAGTGAGTTTTAGTTCAAGTGCCCTGCCACAATTTTTAAGCATGGGGACACTGATGCAGGAGGCTGCTGGAGCCCACCAAAAAAAAAGTTTATTTATGTCAGTAGTTTAAAAAGCCTTGTATTATTACTAAATAGTGGTTATCGGATCAGCATTGGCTGATATGGTTGGTTAATAATCGGCTATCGGTATTGGCCAAGAAAATCTTTATTGGTGCAGCCTTAAACATAATACATGATGATACATAAATATAAATAAAATGAAGCAATATAAAATACTGAAGTAAAAACTTAAAAACAGAATTCTATTTAACTTTGCACAAGTAGCGTAAATATATCTATGGAGTACAACATAGGCTTTGAGTTGTTAGAGAGGAACCAAATTGTTTTTTCTTTATTAGCTCAGTACTTAAAAATTTTCACTAATGGAGAAATCTATCTTTGATCTTATTTCTTCAAAGAATGAACAAGACCACAAATAGTGATTTAAGTCATCTATCTTATTTTTCCCATGAGAACATATCCTGTATAAATATGGAGTATGAAACCACCTCCCCATGATGACTGCAGATCTCATTAGAGGGAATTTCAGTCTTGTAATGGCTTCTTGTTGTTTGTGGTTTTGTACATCAGGTAGATGGGTTTCTAGGCCAAAAGAATGCTTTATTAATTTCAAAAAAGAAAAGTTTGAGAAAAATCTCGCTATCATAAAATTAAATAATTCAATGTTTGTTAATTTGAGGCATTTTTACCATAATTTGGCAACCTACAGCTCATTGGCTATACCTGGCCAGCAGAAACTTTTGATCTGGCCTGGGGACATGGGGTTTCAGTGGCAGGGGGGCTTCAGCAACAGTTGCTTTCCCATGCTGCCATGAGGAGAAGCACTGGCTATACGAACTTTCCCTGTGCCACTGTGGGGGAAGTGGGGGCAAGGGATGCTTTCCTTGTGCTGCTGCAGAAGAAAGCATTGGTGGTTGCTGGATCCTATGTCCTGCCCTACCACTGCCCTCTGATCCAAACTGGGTCACTCCCTGCAGGCTAAAAACATTGCTGTGAACTGATTAGCAGTGAACTTGTATTTATAAATTCTTGTGTTTATAAAGGCTCAGGTAGAAATTCCTCAAATGTTTGTTCCTGCCATTTATTACAGGGTTCATTTCTGTTACTGTGAACAATTCTTCCTGTTATGAGTGTTAGTGAAAATGTCACATACAGAAATATTTTTGTGTTCTTTTACTTGTTCTTTGGAATAGTTTAGCTTAGTTTCCTAACGGGCATTTAAGGCGACTGAAAGATGTACATACACTAAATCTGGCAATCTAGAGAGTAAAAATATTTAAATGAATGTAGCTCCCATAAAAACTGGATAGACATGCTATACAAATATTGTACCAGCACTCTAGGACATACCCCTGTTATAAAAATTTGCTCCCACTTCATGTAGGTCATTTGATTCTAATAGTCTAAATATATATCAAGTGTTCTTTGTTAGATTTTTTTTTTTTTTTTTTTTTTTTTAGCTCTACAGACGATAGCCTTAAACAATCACACAAATTACTGACATACTTTCTCAGATTTACTTTTATTGTGGTATGGCTATACTTGTCTATCTATATCAATACAACAAAACAACATCTCAAAGCATTTTTATAATATTTTCCCAGTTCGTACTGAACCCAAAGATACATAGGGTATAAGTAAATTCCAATGTGAATATTTTAATAGTACAATGAAAAAAATATAAAAATAATGATTAATGCACCTAGTAAATTAGCAGGTTCCAAACAGATTTGTAATCGTGTCTTCTGATGAATAATCTGTGCACTCTTCTGTAGAATATATTGCATTGTACGTCAAAATGTACAATTATTATTGTGTTCCTTTACATGAATAAAAGGGAGGTTCTTTCAGTCTTTTGTGGTCCAGTTACCTTAACTTTTGATAATGTGTTCTTCCTGTTGTAGTAGGGACTGATCCTGAAGTTCATATATGAATAGTTTTACACCTGAAAAGATAAATATCGTCATTTAAATCCAGACTTTGGTTCTCTCATTGACCACATGGGCATCATATATCCACTTTCTCTGGAGACGGAATTTTATGCCTCTGTCCCAGTTTTCTATTTATGGCAATGGGGTCTTTGGGAGAGTGACAGCTGGGGAAATGGGGCGGGAGCTGAGCGATACCTTCCACCCTGAACCAGAGCCAGCTGACAGCACTGAAATTGAACTGTCAGTCAGGGAAGGAGGCCCATCAGGCCAATGACAGACACGCTGAACTAAGGGGCAGGCAGCCAAAACCTCCGCAGTGTTTTACAAACATCCAACCAAACAGATACCAGGTGACTTTTTAGACTTCAGTTGTGAGTTTCCCAGTCCCCATGATTCTCTGTCTTATTCCATAAGAACATTCTCTCTTTGGAGGGAGAACTATTAAAGCCCTTAATAACTCTATGATTCTGTGCAGAGGAAAAGGGGGCAAGGGATCCTTTATGGGTGTTTCATCCCATTTTGTGCATCTGCAGAGGCAGACTGGACTATGTAGATACCTGCTGAATGACTAGTACTGTGCCTTGTTGACTCGGTGCTGATTTTCATTTAGTCACTGAAGAACTTCACTATTTTAATGCTCATGTCCTTTAACTTGAGCTAAGTTACTAGACATAAAGGTGCACATTTTGAGAGAGCCAGCTGCCAAAGATTTTCTTGCAATCTGATTATTATTATGAAGCAATATTAATGCAAATTGCTTAGTGATGGGCAAATAGTTCAAGGCTCAGGTTGGATTTGGAGTCTTGGCCACGGTGGCCAAACCACAGCTCACTGGCACAGTACTTGCAGCTCTTGCCCTGCTTCTTGAAGCCCTGCCTACTTCTCCCAGGACTGCCTGCTCAGGCGTTGGGCTGCCAGGGTGGGGGCTGCAGCCACACTACTTACCGTGGGGTGTGCTCCCCACAGGGAAAGCCAGAGCGGTGGCTTGACGTTAACCCCCCACCCCTGCCATCCACCTGCTCTCACTGGTCGCTCTGCACCCCCACAACCCTCCTGGCTCTTGAACTTCATGTGGAGGATCAGATGTGGCTTCTAGGGTGAGTAACTATGGCCACCCTGGTCTAGAGTTTTATTTCATGTCTGAATACTCAGCCTTCCTAGGTTTGCAACTTTTGTCGTATATCTGGCTACATTTTATTAGGTTTCTGGCATCTTTTGCTAGAAATTGTGCTGTCCCACCATGGAAGGTACTTGCTATTCTGTGGTCTTTTTATCTGCCATTTTGTCGGTGGAAAAGTTTCTGATATTTTGGAATCTTAGAAAACATTGTATTAGATATTGTTTCTAGAACCGATTAGACATTTGTTGAGGAGAAGTAAACGAGTGAAAGTTATCCTTTTCTGGATCAGTTTACATATTCTGTATTACCTGGCGTTAATTACTGTTGTTTCTTATACTGTTACTCTTATTAATAGCATATAATATTTCACAACTATTATTCACATTCCTAGATTTATTACAGCTTTTTTTATATTTATTGTCAAATCTCATTATATCATTTTAAATGTGGGTGCTGAGTAGTTACTACATAAAACTATATTTCTATTAGCATTAACTTTGTATTTTAGCTAATCAGGGCTCATAGTAAAGATATCTTTTATTAGACCAACATGATTTTTGCAAAAAAGTTCCTTTAATTGAAAGTGTTAATTGCAGGAGCAGGATCTCGGGTTTCAGGTGGTCTGCTTGGCAAAATATGAAGATTTCATTTAAAAAATGGGCTAAAATTTGATATCTTCCATTTGTTGGGTATCCAGGTTGTAACCGTATTGGTCTAGAGGAAAAGGCATTTAGGAGTCATAGTAGAGATGATATCTTTTATTAGACCAACAAGATGTTTGCAAAAAAAATTCTTTAATTGCAAGCTTTCAGGCAAAAGCACCCTTCATCAGGCATTGGAGAAAAGATTGTAAAAGTTCTCTTGGGTAGAAATGAATGTTCATATTTCATAGGATTTCACAGAGGAGTCAATAGATGGTATTTTAGCTAATCACTTTGCCACGATGGAGAATCTGTACAGGTATAACTTAAATTGGTTTTAAACTTCTAAGAAGTTACATGTTATGTTGGTGTGAGAGGCTTATTTGGATTGAGCTTAAACTAATTCCCAATTGTCCTAATTGAGGGGAGAGGGAAACCACTGTTAAATGGAAACAAAGTGTGTCCAGATAGAGGTTTGATTAAGTATGGCACTTTAAGTTCCCCTTTAAGATGCACCTGAGCCACAGTTGAAGATAAGTGCACCGTTTTGTCTTCTAGTAAACAGGAGTATATTGATAACTCTGGAGATGCAGTGGGATGGACTTCAGGGAAAAAGACTTGTAGTATATATTGAGGTGCTAGCCTATGCTGAGCACTATGACATCACATCTTCATTGCCTTTGTTACCTATACTACCTACATTAAATCTGCATGGATATGTTTAATTGCCTACAATCACAACTTCAGCAGTAGTGTAGATATAACCATAAGTTAAACTGGTGCATCTTGTGATACAGACATAGTTTTAGCTATAGAACCATATAGGTAATTGTAAATATTCTAGAATCTGATCAAGAATTCATGTTTTTCCTTTTTTTCTCTGAAGATTATTTTCTCATGCAGTTCACACTTATTTGTGTGTGATGCATTCTGATTCAGCATTTGGCATAGCAAATGCCAAATGTCATCTGACATGAAAAAGGAAAGTGAAAGAACCTGCATATATTGGTGAGCTCAAGTGCTTTTATGCCTTCAGTCAGATGCAACTGGGAAAGAGTTATGTCACATTCCAGACTCTGTATATTGCATTGCTATGATAGTTTTAGACATATTTTAAAATGCCTGTCCTCATAAAAAATAAATGTAAATTTTCTAATAATAAGCCTATTGTCTGCTAACGTGGGTCTGACTTTCAGTGGTTTCTGATGAAATGCCTTTGGATACTGAGTATTTAGGCATTTCTCCCTTCTAGGGCATGTCCACACATGCAAGCACATGTGCTTGCAGCAGCTCAAATAGAAACAGTGCAAATTTGAGCTAGGGCTTTTTGCCTCAGCACGCGTGCTTGGACATGCACTTTGTTGTGGAGCAAATTGTGCAACTTGGGGCAAAATAACGCTGCCTGGCTCCTCCCAGATCTGCAGCCAGGGGGAGCTAGAGCCCAGGGCCAGCACCTGCGCTGTCCCCAGCAGTATAAAAAGCCATCCTAGCAAGTAGCTCAGGTTACTAGCTCTCAGGAGCTTCTGGGGCCCAGCCAGTTGGTACCTGGGAACACTACTCTTTGTGCCAGCTAGACTGATGAAACAGCCCTGAGAGTTCCCTTCAGCCTCTACCCGCTGCAGGAGTCTGGCAGTGGGGGCTGCTGCCTGGCTGTGACCTGCTGTGCACTTGCCAGACCCAGATGGGGACTGTACAGCTGGGCAGGGCAGGAATTGGGGGCTGGGGGAGTGGGTGGGGCCGGCAGGGATCCCCCACCGATCCCCCTCCAACCCCCCAACCCCTTACTCACTGGCGCTGGAGCCCTGTCTCTGTGGAGGACCCAGCCTCTGGTTGCTTTAGGGCATGGTTCGGGACCATGCCGTGCTCCGCTTTTTAAAATTTTGGGTTTTTTAGACCCCTGGATATTTTTCATTCCCACACATGCCTCTTGCCCCGCCTCAAAGTGGTTTGAGACGGGACAAGAGGCACGTGCACACTCATCTGGACACGCCCCTGTAGGCCTAAGGAAAAATGTTAGAATTTAGCAGGAATGAAAGCAGTAGGATTTATACAGCAATTAGTACAGAAGCAGATCTAATTTTTGAAAAAAAATAATTTCTTCTGTTTGCTCTTTGAATTATCTTATAACATTTGACTGCTTTTTATATTTTATCTTTAGACTTTATAAGAAGGTTAAGAAAATTTATATATTTATTTTTGTTTAAATTCAATATGTATTTAGTTGGCTCTGAGAAATGGGTCCTGAATCTTTTGTGGTTATTTCTGTAAAAAGTTTTTATTCACCTTTCTTCATGATATATGCGCATGCATCTGTTTTGACAGCTGAAAGACATACTCAGATAGTAGATTAATCGAATTTACTGCATTGGCTCTTAATAGATCTTTCACTGGTAGGTAGTCTCGATGACATTTTGTGAAAATATGGAATTGATTGAGAATTAGATCTGCTTTCATTATTTTATATCAGACATGGCATTTTTCTACACTGCTTCATTGTGTGAGAATTGATGAATCGGAGCCATGTTTAATTTAATTAATTGATATTCATAGGCTTTAGGGGAGGACAGTTGTTTAATACCTAGAGATGAATATACTTGCTAATTGGTAAGGTGCCCAATCCTGCCCTCAGTGAGCTCTGCAGTTTTTTGGTGGGAGGAGTTTCTCACAGTCTCCACTTGGTCCATTTGATGTTCATACTTGGTCTTCACAGAGAACAGAGGAAATGCATCATAAAGTAAGCAATGTAATGCAGTATTTTCTATAGGCATATAACACAGATGCACCTTTTATGAAGGTGTTAGCATGATTTTTTACTACATTCTTTGGTATTAGTAGATTACAGTGTTGGCAATTGTTGATTAACAGAGAATCCCATCTTCAGTTTAGAAATATGCAAAAAAGCAAAGCAATTTTCTAGCCCCAACAGTTGTAGAGAAAAGCATGAAAGTATGACTTGATAACACACTTAAATACCTCAAAATTAAACGGCATATGAAAAGAATGCAAAATGCATTATTGAAAAATGATTTTTTAAATCAATTTCATGATTTTGTGGTCCTGATTCAAGAATTATGAAAGCTTGTGGTTAGTAATACTGTAACTAGGTCAAGTAAATGAAGTATAAAATAGCTTCATAGTTATACTTTCTGTCAGGTGAGTAGTCAGCCCTTAAATTGTCTGTTCCGTCAGCTTTCTCTATTTGACAAAGAAAAAATTAAATGAATCTTTATCAAAAAATGTCAACACTGGTATTAATAAGAGAAGATATATTCAGATTGAGTTGCTAAGAGAAAATGAAAACATAGAAACTGGAAATGTTAACAAGAATAAGTTCTAAAAATAATTTGCTGCGGGGGCTAAAAGAGGTAAGATGAAAAATATTACACTCCATCCCATCTTTACTGGTGGGATGTTTGGATTGAATTGACAGAAGATGTCCAGTGCCTGGGGTGCTGACAGGAGGTGTAAGGCATGTCCTTCAGCTGATGGTCTTTTTCTTTTCTTTTCTTTTCTTTTTTTTTTTCTTTTCTTTTCTTTTCTATCCAGAATACACATGGAGGAACTGTACACTAATGAGAGTAGAAGGTATTTTTTCCCTCTCTACACTCCCCCACTTTGTTAACCAGGTTGAGGTGGGGAGGGTGGTGGTGGGAAGAGAGAAGATGTTTCTGACTTAACTGACTCTACTTCCGGGACCCATCTTGTAGTCCCAGCTCCCTGTCCTATACAGATTGTACATCTTGCAGGACTATCGCTCAATTCCCATTTCTTCTACTGACTTTTCTTAATATTTCCGTGCCTGTTCTAATCCTCATGAAATAAGATCTTGCACATCTCTTAGTAGAGGAAACTGTCACTCACCCATTTTACACCTAACATAACTGAAAAGTTGGATACAGTCATTTTACACAGAAGTGGCAGCAGAACCGCAAGGTCTCTAATATAACGTACCAAGGAAAAGTAGTTGAGTCTATTTCAGATGATGTGATCCAAATTATATACTCATTTAATATATGCTAACTCAACAGATGATAAATATCCACAGTAGCATCTAGACCAAGTAAAGAGGATTATTTGTTTACTACCACCTATATCATGGAAGGCATGGTTCTGTATTCCAAATCCATCATTTTAGTTCCAGAGAGCCCTATTTCACCCCCCGGGTGCCATTAGAAACATTACACTTAGTTATGGTGTCCTTAGTCCTTGGCCCATACTCTGCTATCAGAGAGTGAACTCAAAAATCCTGATTCCCCAAGTATCTAGTATGATTCTGTAAATGCTTGCATAACCAAGTGATAACAGGTTTGCTGTGTCTTTAGTTGTGGACTGCTCCTGATAAAAGATATCAGCATGCTTTCCATTGCTGAAGTTTATAACATTTTGGGCTGTAGCTGTGGATTTTGTAGGTTCTGGTTCAAACTTGATTGACTAAGGAGAGACAATGTATGGAATAAGTGGTAAAATATTTTGTTGCAAATAGTTTGGAGATGAATCTTGATGTTGTGTTGATATTTGGTTTATTATTACTATATTGTTGCAAATTCTCATTAATTCCTTTGGAGTAACAGGATTTTAGCTGTGGCTAGAGACAGAGTCATAAAAACATGAGAAAGTCTTGCTCAGTAATGAGGCTTGGGAGAAAGTTCCTTCTGATTAGCTAGTGGTCAACTTCCCTACCTCATGGGATAGAAGCAGCCAATAGGGCTGCTGAGGAAGCAGTCAGAACCCTTTCTCAGCAATCCTATACCATTCCTACAGGAGGGGAGAAGTATTGGAAAGAGCTCCACAGTTCAGAATTGCTTCACTTCATTGTTCCACCTCTCCTAAGAGCAACACAGAAGTGAATCTGTTCCTCTCCGCTCCTGTCTTTCTGTATACAATACAAACCTTAGAAAGGGGAGGAGACCTTACTGGGGCCCCCTAACTTGGAAGACAGAGAAGGCTCCCAGTGACCTGTTCCTTACCTCCCCCTCCCTCAGTGCAAGAGAATAGGTAAATGTAGAGCTGAAGTTGTTGGGAAGTGGAGCAGAATTGGAGGAAACTGGGCAACAATGGTTACCTAGACTAAAAAATTATGCTAATTTAACATTAAGGGACAGAACTGATTGGTGAGTTGGGTTATCATTGGGGGTTGGGAACTGGGCAGAACTGATGCAAGGACTGGGGGAACAAGGATTGATTTAGAGATTGGGGGCAGAACAAAGAAGACACATCTGAGATGAACCTGAGTCTTGGTGATTTCTGCATTGCTCTGTAGGAGCCGCAGGAACAGTAGGGCTAGATAGGGAAGCCCTGAGAGGGCTGTACCAGAATCCAGCAGCTTCTTATTCAAAATGCATCATCTCTAGCAGCATTGTCCCCTAGCTTTTGGCTGGTCATTGTTTCATTCCTGATTTATAAGGGAAAGCACCACCTATTGATACAGCAATGATAGGGTAGGCTCAGGAACATCTAGCTGGGTCGCACTATTACCCTGATATACACATATTGAGTACAAATCCAGCTTTTTTTAGTAAGGATTAAAAATTGTTCCCATCTAATAGATGTTTGGTAGCCATTGTATGAAATGAATTTGGTGAATCCCAGTTCTAACTCATATCACAAATTCAACACCACATTTCATTAATTGGCAAACTAAGCAGAGAGCTTGAGTTCTTCATGAATGATGGAGGTTAAATTACCCCTGATGTCTACAGAGGATGTTTCCCCACAATGGACATGCTGTTGGATGGCTAGCGTATTTTGAAACTTGCCCTGATGCCACCCTGTAGAACAGTAGTAGTCTTTAATAACCAAGGCCATATAAGCACTAAATTCACACAATTTGAAAAGCAGAATTAATGGCTGCATGCAAATCATTGACTGTTTTTCATAACATGTCACTCACAAGGCTTCACTAAATTATTATGTCTATACAAAGCTGGGGTCAGGTCTGCATATCCAGATTTTTTTTTTTTTTCACATTTTGACCAGATTCCTTTATTAGGGAAAACAAAGGATTTTTTTCCCTCTTCTTTGAGACTGGCAAGATGGCTCGTGGGATTCCCAGCTTGTTAGGTTGAGATTAATGAAGATTTTTTTTCTTAAAAGAAAATGGGCTGCTGGGCCACAATTTCATAATTGTTATTGTCACAATATCTGTGGTGATCACTGGGTTCAATAATTACAGGCATACATGAATAATAAGAACTAAAACATCAAACAAATTGTGCAACTAAAGGTAACCTCTGCAGACACTTTATCTGGCTTTAACCAACTGGTTACTTCCTGACTGAAGAAAGCAAGATTGAAAAGCTCAGTATCATCAACAGATGCATGCACTGCTTTCCCCCGCCCCTTCCCTCAGAGTGCTAGCCTGGGGCAGGGGGCTGGCAACACTTCTGCCCCTGGAGCAGTGAGTTGGGGGAGGAGGGGGAGGAAGCCTGAGATGGTGCAGGCCAGGGTGGGGATTTACACCCCTCCCTAATCGGAGCATCCTGGTTGGGCTTAGCCATGCCCCCCTCCCCTTCAGCTCAGCACTATGGAAGGGAAGGGAGGGCTGCTCTAGTGCGCTCTGGCTTTTAGCCTGAGCCACTGAAGGCATGTGCCTGCATTTCTGGAATAAAAAGGAAATATCTATCCACCTCCAAATCACTTCAAGCTTTGCAGGTTAAACTAACCTGCAAAGATTGAATCAATTCATAGATTTCATAGACATTAGGGGCTGGAAGGGACCTTGTGAGATTGAGTCCAGCCCCCCTGCCAGAGGCAGGAAGTTTGCAGGGATCAGATGATCCCAGCAAGATAAACATCCAAACGCCTTTTGAATGAGTCCAGAGTAGGTGCTTGGGGGCGAGCTGGGGGAGTCTGTTCTAGACCCTGGACTCTCAGACTGTAAAGAAGTTCTTCGTTGTATCAAGTCTGAATCAGCTTTCTAGAAGTTCAAGGCCGTTGGACCTAGTTATCCCCTGGGGAGCCCTGGTGAACAAGCGTTTGCCCAGATCCTGATGGACCCCCCTTATATACTTATAGGCAGCCACCAAATCTCCCCTGAGCCTTCTCTTCACCAGGCTGAAGAGTCCCATGTCCCTCAGTCTCTCTTTGTATGGAGAGGTTTTGGTCTGCCCACTTTGCAAGCTTGTCCAGGTTGTCCTGTATCCCCAGCCTGTTCTCCAGAATGACTGCTTTCCCCCATGTTTTAGGGTCATCCATGAACTTTGCCAGTCTGTATCTGACGCCCAAATCCAGGACATTAATTAAGATATTGAAGAGTACCGGTCCGAGTGTTGAGCCCTGGGGGACTCCACTGGTAACCGTGCACCACGTTGATTTTGTTCCCGTCAATTAGTACAATTTGGGTCCCACCCCAGAACCAGTTCTCCAGCCATTGGACTGTGAGATGGTCGAGGCCACAGGCTCGGGCTTTTTGAATGTCTGTCCCTAGCCTTCATGTTTTCATTTGTGTCCATAGGTGCATTTCTTCTCTTCTCATAAAGAAGTGTTTGCTGCTTGTGTTCTGGAATGGTTGGTTTCTTTCTAAGAGGACTGTACAGATTTGGGCTGTGATGACCAAGAGGATGATCAGGAGGCATGCATGTCATGTTGTCTTGTACTGCAAGCACATGCTTAATTAAATTCAGCTTTTTACAAGCTGCTACACCTAGGTACCACAATGAATGGCAGTTTGTATACTCTTTTTGTATATTGGGTGCTAGCAATGCATCTCCCTTTTACTGGTGTATTTGTTCCTTAATAGCCAGTTATTTTGATGTTTGTTGGACTTGCTTTTGGTCCCAATTTTAATTTTCTAAACTCATGCTCTGGTAAAATATTAGCCTGAGCTCCCGTGTCCAATTTGTTCTTTGTACGTCCACTGACAAAATCCGGTCCCTCTCATTGATTTTCTTGATTCTGCCATATCTATATAAAATTCTTCTGGTATGCTCTCAACTGTATGGACGTGAGGTTTTTGTTTGGGATTTACAAAACTTGCAAAAAAGGTTTCTTCTGTTACAGGTAAAGCAGAGCTTTCTAAATGCAGCACAAAGTTTAGGATTGTGTTGCCTTTCATGCTTGGTACATGTTTGCTTATTTGTTCTTTCTCTCTTAGCCATGGAAAATTCCACTCAGTGAAGTAGCTTCTTACCAGTGGAAAACTCCACCCTATAAGGTGGCTTTTTCTGGTCACATACTTTCATGCCTACTGCATGGAGAACCCCTATTGATATATTTAGCTCTGCAGCTTTTTTTTTGCTGTTCTGCACATTTGGATAGAGCCTTTTTCCTAGAAAAGACTATCCCCTCATAGTATTTCTTGTAATGCAGTGTCTGCAATGCCACAAATAAACCTATCTCTAATCATATAATTAATTTTTTCAAGTTTCTAAAAGTACAGTTCTTTCTTAGTTTCTAAGGACATATGTAGATGAAACGGAGGGTTTTTAAAAACACTGCTTCAATTTAGGGCCTATTAAACCCCTGTGTCATGCACACGCCCTCCTGACTTACCTGCTTCTGTGGCAGCAGAGAGGGGAGGGTGAGCTGCTGGTAGGCAGAGCAGTTCCTGGGCTGCACGGTGGGGGGCGGGGGCTGGTGCTTCCCTCCACAGCAGTGGCAGCCTCCCCAGGCAGCACCTGCCCTCAGGCACCCGGCTTGGGCGGTCCCAAGGGGCACTGCAGCCACAGAGGGAAGCACTGGCCCCCATGCAGCTCAGGCATGCGGGCTCCAAGGTGGGGCAGGGGGAAAGATCAGGCTCACTGCTTTTCTTGGGCAGAGCCTACTTTGCCAGGCTGCCTGCAGGCTTTCCTGTGGAACTACACGGAGCCCGGTGCTTCACTCTGTGGTTGTAGGGGGAGCAAACTAAAACTCATTGGAGGAGTTTGAAGTGACTTCATCTGAAGTCAAATTGCTTTAGATCAAATTGCTCCTCATCCTCCTTGGAGTTTGTTTGCTTCATCCCAAGTCATTTAAGGTGCATTACACCACTGAACTTCCTACACCGGCTGGAATTAATGCGCAATACACCGTTGAGGCATGCAAACACCGACACCATTAAAGTGGTACAAAAGCATTTAGCCCACTTTAAAATGTTGTGCACACACGCCCCCTCATTTCATCTGCACACGGCCTAGTTCAGTAACATACTGACCAATACTTTCTCCTGCACATAAAAAAAAATACTTTGCACATAAAAATTTTTGTCTTTCAAGGGTCTTGTTCTCTTTGGGCATTTTATCAGATTTGGACTGTTTTACACTTAACGGCATATTTTGGCCTTCTAAGATTAAGGTATTATGAACAGCCAGGTTTTCGTCCCCTATAATATATAAGAAGATAGATGATTTGATTTAATCATTTTTATCTTCTGCCCTTGTGGCTGATAGATACCACTCTAACCTGTTTCTGAATGCACTCCTGTTCTCTGATACATTGCCCAACATTAGAAGGGCAGGTGGAGGTTGCAAAACTTGCATGACTAACTGTTCTTTTAGTTAAGTGTGCAGGCAGATCACTTACAGAGGCCTTTCTCCTTGCATCTTGTTGCATCGCTCCATTTTTTTCTCATTTGCCAACTTCTGTTTCAGTTTGGAACTCAAATTCTTTCGAGTTCTTTCTCATTTGCTATTCCTGACACCATGTAACAATCACCAGGTTCAATAAGCACAGGCATATATGAATGAGAAGAACTGAAACAAACTTTATTTATGAAGCTGTAAGTAACTTCTGCATACTCTTTGTCTGGTTCTAAATAACTGGTTATTCTTTGACTGAGGGTGCAGACAGAAGTGATGGTTTGTTGCATGATAGGGCCCCTGAAGTGTTCTACAGCCATGCCCTTACAGAAGTGAAAGGCTGCAGAACACTTTAAAAGTGCCAGATCACACGACAATATGACCCCTCATTGCATGAGAATTCAGATGAAGTCACTCCAAAGTGGAATGCCTTCATTAACTTGTGTCATTAACTTGTATCAGCATGTGCCAGGAGCAGGGCTAAGCTTAGAAAGGAGGGGAGAGAGTTCTGTCTGGGATTTTCTCAGCCTACACTGGAGGGTTGGGCAGGTGGATTGGAGCTCTCTTGGACTGTTGGGTCCAGAGGATAGCTGTAACTCATGGCACTTCATGCAAAGCACCATGAGTTACAGAGGCGAGTGCATGCATGTCAGCACCCTGAGGGACCATCTACTAATTCCCATTTTTTGTAAATTAGAGATCATCTCTAAATTATAACTTTTATCATTACTATGTCCATTTGGCTTCCAAAGTAGGGGTTTGGACTAAAGAACCCAATTCAGATTAATTGATTATGGTGTGAGGCTATTCAGCAGTATACTGGATGCAATTAGATGTCTAGGGTTCTTTTATTGTGAAGAAGATAATGGGGTCAGGCATCAGAAATTAATACGAAAGTTGGTAAAGCAGAGGGCTGCCATTTTAAATCCATCACTTTAATGTTCCTCCAGCTTTTGAACAATTTTAGACTGTTAAGGAACTTTTTTTTTTTTCTTCAAACATAATATAATGTTCACAGGAAAAAAAAAGATATATGAAAACTTTTGAATTTTTCATCTTGGTGTTTATATTTTTTCCATCACAGGTTTCAGTTAAAGATAATTCTATTCCAGCAGAAATCCAGCTGAACTCAATGGGTGGATTTTCAACTTGGTTTTCTTTGCTAGAATAAGGACAGCATGTCTTGAGTTCCCACATAACATATTACTGAGAAAGTCCCAGATTGAACTGACCACTATTTTATGAGAGTTGTCATAGTGACCAGGTTCTACTTTTCAGTTTAAACTTCACATATGATTAATGTTAATTGCACATTTTGCATGCATTACTTTTTTCCTGCTGCTGAATTGGCTGTTGTTGCCTTTGATCTGGTTGGTAATACAATGTAGTGCAATAGTTAGACAAGTGATCAGTTTGCTAATACAGAGAAGAGACAGAATCGGGTTGCTATGAGGTCTGAGTTTGTTTCTCTTGTTAAACGCTGAAAGGTCAGATAGAGTTTAACTACCATTGGCATCTTTGAAATGTTGTAATAAATGTCAGAGCCAGGAGATTATTATTAATCCATGATGCAATTAAAAAATGTATAGCAGAAAAAGTAAACAGTTCTTTCTGTTAGCAAAAATGTTGCTTTTAAGGGTAAAATCCCCTAACAATATTGAACATACTTTCCCCATTTCCCCCTAATTTATTCAAAAAATAGCAAGTTGTTAACACATTCTGGGGTTAAAATGAGAGAGATGTATAATGCCAATAACTTTAAAGGAAAATAATTGTTGACTTTCCAACCTCAGGAAACCAGTTGTGATGGTGTTTTATTGGTAACTTTTTTTACCAGAATTATTACCATTACTTTCAGAGCAATTTACACAGAATCTCATATACTACTTCAAAATTTTCCTTTTAAGTCTAATAAAGCACATTTGCTATTGAAGAAATCTGTAATACGTACAAGAAGTTCTTAAATCAAAAGCTTAGTATATTTTTGGATCAAATTCCTTATAGGCTCACATAATCAATAATTGATTTATTAACTGTATATGCTTTGAAAAAACAAAATCAGCAGTCCTGACTGACCTGTCTACTGGCAATTCATAAATAGTTGATGACAAAAATGAAAAGTATAACAGTAAAATGCAAAATCTAATGATCAAAGTATTGGGCACCTCGTATATCACAACTCGGAATAAATATATCACAGAATGTGTCATATCTCATTGACACTGCAAGACATAATGCCTTCCCGTGTTATCTAGCTAACTGCCAAGTCCACAAAGTTTATAGGCTGCTAAGATAATGTGGTGGTGGTAATCCACTTCAGTTGCAGAAATATGAAGTACTGTTGATATATATTTCCAGTTGGTTTATCTTTTGCTCTCAAGGGGATAGGATACTATTTCAGTTGCTCTAAAAGAAACCCAGAGAATAAAAGGTAAAACATCAGGATAAATTATGCTAAATGGTGAGTAGACCCCAGAGGAAATCATGCTTCTGTGGTACAGTATTCCTCCATTAATCTTACAAATGTTACATCTAATGTTAATTCTGTAAAGTGGAAGCATTCAAAGATTCATCTGATCCATTTAATAATAGTTTTAGTGTTATGATTTTATCAAATTTGTACCTTCATAACTTACTTTTGTTGATTTGACACATTATACAGATTGAAAATCTTTTGGGCAACTACAGATATTATAATATTTTATTTTACAGAGTACAAATAACCTTGTAATTAAACCGCAAAACTTAACAAATAATTGCCAGCAAGCAATTACCATTCAATTAAAGAGTAATTACATGGTTATTTGTGCCCTGTAAACTAAAGCATTACTGAAATCAGTAATGCAATCAATATTTTAGCAGAAACAGGATGCTGCAGTGATGGACCTTTCAACCTGTGCTGATTA
Organism: Gavialis gangeticus; assembly: GCF_001723915.1. NCBI lineage: Eukaryota > Metazoa > Chordata > Crocodylia > Gavialidae > Gavialis > Gavialis gangeticus. The sequence continues at coordinate 30,504,312 of NW_017729029.1, read as the reverse complement.
AATTGTCATCCAAATAACAGTTTCCTAGTTAAATTATCACATGTTTATTTCTCTTGATTAATATGTAAATTTACTTCTGATTCTAGTAAATTTCTTACATTTAAAGTACAAAAGTACAACACAATCATATAGTCGTAGATCAACAGTGATCTTGTGTAAGTTTCCCTTAATGAACTGTATTTTACGAACATCAATAAACCAGAAACTTAACTTGCTGGACAGAAGGATCAAAATGTCTTATAAAAGATACAGCTGATCTGTAATTTTATCAAAACTATGAAAATATCCTTATAGAAAAATAATTTCTAAAGGCTCTGTGATGATGCAAATTACCTTTCAGGCACAAACACCCTTAAGGTGTTTAAGGTCATTTGCATCATCACAAAGTTTCATAGGAGAGCTGGGAGACTCCTTATCAGCTAAGAAATGCCTGCCCAGAGGAGTTTTCCATCTATTGACTCCTTTGTGAAATCCTATGAAATATGAACTTCCATTTCTACCCAGGAGAACTTTTATAATCTTTTCTCCAATGCCCGATGAAGGGTGTTTGTGCCCAAAAGCTTACAATTAAAGGTATTTTTTAGTAAAAACATTGTTGGTCTAATAAAAGATATCACCTCTACCACAAGCCCGGATTGCTTTTTCCTCTAGACCAATATGGCTACAACCTGGATACCTAAAATATAAATAGGCATTTTAATATTTATATTAATTAACAGTTCCTTGCTACTTTATCACATAATCTTAAACCACCAAAAGTATTTAAATACACCTTTCATAAAAGTTCCCTTCCAAACATTTCCTCATTTTCTGCTATAGTTAATGCCTTTTTGGCGGAAGTTGAATGGCTGACCATGTTCTACGTATAATAGTATAATGAGAGTCTTTGTCATCCTTAACTAATCTTAGTATGAAATAAAACAAAAGTATTGAAGTCAAAATTTGAAGCTGAAATATCAAATAGAAAATTCATTCCTTTTCAATTGAATCTGTTAACTATTCTAAGTGATTTCCTATATTTAAGATGTTATCCTTAGTTTTCCAAAAGTATTTTATTATATACCAATGAGGTATAGTTCCAAAGAAAATTTGGTAAAGGGTACTGAAACTATGGTCTGGAGTATTTGAAGATGACTTCCGTCAAACTGTAAAACGTTTAAGACATTTTAATAAATTGAAATGTGTAAACTATTTCACTGGACCTGGAACCTTTGTGGCTAGTTTTCTTTCATTTATGTTATTGAATAAGAAATGCTCAAATATAATAATTGGACCTGATTCTGAGGTGTTTCTGAAATTTTTAAGTTTAAACGCCTCCCCCCAAAAACGTATCTTCTCTTGACTTGTAATCATGTCTTTTTCACTTTACCACTAATCCTTCTTTTTCTGTATCCTGTTTTCTGTGTGCAAAAACTAATTTATAGCACATATAGTATCACTGTAAAAAAAAATTGCAATAAACTATAAGCAAATACTTATTTAGAAGAAAGTTATTTTGTAGGTACCTGTACCACCTATATTTAGGATACTGCAATGTGAGCAAAGCCTTTTATTACTGACTAATAAGAGAACAGTTTTTTACTCTTGCTTCTGTATGCTTTTACTCAAGTGAAACAGTCAAAGGAAAAATAAGGAAAACCATAGGATAAAGGAGACTGGGGAGCTAAGATTAAGAAAAGCAGTATTAAAATGCCACCTCTGCTAACTGTACAAGTTCATAAAATCATGGATAGGCCTCCACAAGAGAGAGGTTTGTAAAAATAAATAAATCTTGGGCTTCCTTTTGTATTTGCCCTCTGGTTTCTAAACCTTTTATTGTTCACTTGGATCATATTTTCACCCTTTTTTTTCATAAAGATTAGAATGTTTTAAAAAAAAAGAAAGCTGCAATTCGCACATAGTGTTCTGACTCTTGGGTCTTCAAGGAAAATACCAAATATTATGAAAGTTAGCAATACTGAAATGCCTTTATGGGCTACACTAGGATTAATAGAAGAAAATAGTAGTTTTTAGAAGAAACAAAGAAAAATACTAGACTAGACCTGTTTTTAATGGAAAATCAGATTTCTTGAAACATTGTATTCAAAACTTTCTGTACTGAATGGAAAATCTTGATTTTTATATATAAAAATGCTTTAAAATTAATATTTTGATTTGAGAAGTAGTCTTCTCCCAGGTGATAAGACTTTAATAATGTATCAGTGGCAATGCAGTCTGACATGGAAGTATGTCCTGTAGGGCAGCTATAGCAGAAACTATGCTATAGCATAGCATCTGAAGAAATAGGCTGCTGTCTACAAAAGCTAATGCCTCTCTGAACTAATTAGTCTCATCCAGCCCTGCCTTGTGTCATTAGGGGAGAAAAAAAGCATGGACTATATCTCCCATAAGGCATTGTGGTTGGGCAATGGCATTAGAGAATATAGTTTCAATTTTGATTCTTCACTGGAAACTTGAATTTTTATGTAGATTAAAAAAATCTGCCCAGAACTAATATCAGTATTGCAATCTATTTCACTGTGGAGTGCTGAATGAAGCCCCTGAGGACTGGGGAAAAACATAATAACCAATCTAAACAAAATAATAAAAGACACAAAAGTTTGCAAGCATTGGGTATGTTTTTCTAGTTTTTCTGAAGGTGGAGTTTAAATCTTTGACATGGGAAAGAGATAATTTTAGTCCAGTAACTTTTCACTGTGGAAAACTTTGGCTGTGATTAGTATTATGTCTAATTCCCAGCCAGGAAGTTGAAGTTATTTCCATACAAACTTGCTGAATGCCTTTAAAAAAAACCTATATAAAATTGACAGATATTGTATGATTGAACATGAATCAGTTATGAATAGCAGCCAGACTTTTAGTTTTTAATTTAAATTTTGGTTTTAAAATAGAAATAATTTTATTGACACTACTGTGAATGAAGGAATAGTAACACTGCAATCAAAGTCACAACCCTCTAAAAAGGATCAGAATCAGGAGATCTATCCATTTTTTCTCTATTTCTCTATCTATCTAGATCTTAGAGACTAACTAAAGTAGATATATGTGGACATGTCTACATGTGCTATAACTATGCATGAAACTCCAGAGCAATAAACTCCAGAAGTTTATTGCTTCTGAGCATGCAATTTGAATGTGTGCCCAGGAGCAAAAAGCTTTGGACTTTATTCACACACAGAATATTGAACTGGGTTGGAGCAGCCCTTGTTGCAGGAGGCCCAGGGGGGTCAGCCTGCAAGCCTGGGGGGTGCTTCTCCTGGCTCAGTGTGGGCTAGCCAACTGTATGTGCTGTGGAGGGGCTAGCTACACATGTGCTACTGCAGAGGTTTTTACTCTACAGCAGGTTAGTAGTTGTATTTACTATTTACAAGTACTATCCTGCTGTGGAGTAAATTAATTTTCTCTAGCCTAATATAGGTGCACATGTAGATGTCAAGATGTTTACTGTGCAGGTTATTAGTCATCTGGACACTAACTGTCTCATGTAGGTACTCTGTGTGTCTGTATACATATACATAAATACAAACACTTATAGACTATCTAAAGAGGATACACTTGTGCATCTGTAGGCTATAAGGTACACATCTACCCTGTCTTCAGCATCAGGTCATAGAGTACATTGCGCAGTATTGTTGCATGTAACAATTCTGTGCAACAATATGTGCAACATTACTATGCAGTGTACTCTAGGGCTTGATTTGTGGTGTCCTTAAAAAGTCACATTGTCTTAACAGTTTGTAAAAGCAGTGACCATATAAGGAACTTATCACACCATACAAAGCTCCAGCCAGCTATAAAGTTAGATCTTGAAAACATGTCTGAATTTTATAGTTGGTTGTTATCGAGTTTTAATTTGCATGTGTAGTGGAAGTCTCATCAGCTGATGGGGAAACTATATGTAGCGACGCACCATGCTCAGAGGAAAACCCTTGGGCCTGATAGTTCATAGTAGTTGTGATCCCCAAGGGTCAGGGGTTCATGAAACTCTTGGGCCTGGGGGATTATGGCTGCTTTGATCCTGTAGTCCCAGAGGTGTATGGAGCCCTCTCTCAACTGATGGGCTCCCAGCCATGGGAGCTTGCTTCTTGCTGGTGCGGGGAGAGCCGAGGATCAGGCTTCCCCTGCACCAGCAATAAGACTAAATGAAATCTAATGTGCAATCCCACAATCATGCCTTCTGCCATACAGAGGTGGCATGGCAAGAGATATGATTGTGTGGATCGTGCATTATGTACCACTGCACTTTTTCCTGCATCTATAGAGGGAGTTTAAGGGTCAAATCATGTTCAAGTTACTCATGTGAGTATCCTTTTGAGGTCAGGAGACCTATTTATATGAGTGTTGAGGAAATTTTTTTTGTTAATTATTTTTTCACTGTTTGTGATATTTATTTACCATTTGCATTTTGTACAGCTTAGTAAATGACAAAGACTTAAGAGTTTCATTTTGCTTGTGCTATTTATGTAGCAGACACTACTAGGGAAGTTTTTAAGGGTTATAACCAGTAAACACTTACTACTCATGTAAGTCAAAGATAACCTATCCCCATCCCCAGTGATGAAATAATTTCTTCGCAATATCATTAATTTAAAATGTTTTTCTTAAAAGGCTGTTGATTAATATTAGTTATGTAAAACCTTTATAGTACAGGAAGTCTTCAGACTTATGATACAATTGGTTCCTGAAAACGGCGTCTTAAGTTGAAATGTTGTAACTCAGAACCAGTTTTCTCATAAGAAACAATGTTATAAATGGGGATTGGTTCCTGAACCAAGGCCTGATACCCTACTTTCACCAGAAGTACCCCAGAATTTTGTACTCGATCAATTATACATGAGTAATATAGCTACATTAATGTATTCATATTGTGAATAGCAATCATATTGATTTGGAAGGACTTCTTTGAGGTGACTTTGCTGGACTTTTTGAAAGGTTCTCTTGGCTGGAGGCTTCTCAGGAGTCTTGGCTGCAGGTTTTTCTGGAGTCTTGTTTGCTTTCTTAAAGAAAGTGTCCAAGGAAGTTTGGACAGATGTTACCCAGGGAGATGAGCGATGCAGCTAATTTGTTCGCTGTTGTGGCATTGCATCGGATCAAACGTTGTAAGTCGAAACTGACGTCATAAAGTTGAAACAGGGTGTCAATTCATAAAAGTTGTAAGTGTGAAACGTTGTAACTCGAAACGTTTAAGTTGAGGACTGCCTGTAAATAAGATTGAGATGGTAAGTTTTGTAAGAATCCTTCTGAGAATTTTCTATGACTATCAGTCAGTATAGTTAGTATTTTGAGTTGATTTGTTTTTATGGCTTGTCAGAGGTTCTAAGGATGCTAGTCAGGCATCTTTGTGTAAAATTATTTTTAGTAAAAAGTAACAATTTAATTTTATTTAACAAAACCTAAATTCTAAGTCTGATGTTATCTGACAAGAAAGAAAAATGTAATATAGTCTGATAAATTATTATAGGTGGTCTAGTCATTGGGTGATAGAAATATAAGGTGTAGTATATCACAATAATACACGCATATGTCAAGAGATGCCATTGCACAAGCTGCATTTATGATTTGTAAAAAAAAAAAAACAAAAACAAAAAAAAAAAAAAAAAAAAAAGAAAGTGCTAATAGTGTAGTAGGCTAAAATTCTCATTGAAACTGAAATAGTAGGAAGGTTTCGTCAGACTTATGATGTAGTAGTAGTAGCAATACTGAAATTCTGGAGATAGTATTATTTTACAAATTACTAGGTATATATATTTGCACGTTAATATTATTTGCTGGAGCAAAAAGCCACAGAAAAAATGTGTCCAACTTTTGTGTGTAATACTTTGGTTTTTTACTCTGTGGTGATTATCATATGGTCCAAAGACTCTGGACTTTGCAGTTGATTTTACTTCATAACTGTATACTGATATAGCTCCCTCAGAGCATGAATGAAATGGAAAAGGCATTGAATAAAATGAAGTATAAAACTGCCTGAAACCAAGGTAAAAGAGGAGGGAGAGGGTTTATAGACAAAATAATAAAGCAAAGAGAAAATATTATGCTACTTTGATGCACTTTGATGTTTGATGAAAACAAAATAACACTAGCACATCATGTGAAAAATGAACAGGTTAATGGTACCTCTGTGTAGCGTTGCTGGAAGTTGTCTTCATTTAAACACAGAGTTTGTCCTACATTGATGAAGTGCTTTGCCACTGCAAAGTTGATAGAGTGAGGTTTAACTTAAATTTCTTTGTGAACCCAAAGTCATTTCTGGAAATGATCTCTATTTGAAACTCGTTCATTGTTGCAGCAAGTTATTTAATACAATGTTTCACACTAGTTTGTCAAAAGCTTTATTATTCATCTGAGTAAAATGTATTTTTACCAAAGAGAAGTGGCAATATCTTTCCAAACATTAGAAAGTTATATATTTTTTAATAGTTGGCTTGGGAAAGAGTTGATTCTAATGTCTTTATGCTCTGTAAATCTCTGTACTGTTATGAAAGCCACAGAATGATGTGCATATACCAAAACTGTATTAAGGAAGTAAGTCAATGCAGTAAATAAACATACAGACCTTTTGCTTCTTTAATCTGTGAATTAAAATTTGCAACAACAATTCATAATCTACACAAGCTAAAATTAATAATGTGAGAAGTTGATAGGTTAAGGTAACACTGTCAGCTTAGCACATGCACAACAGTCAAAAGCACTAATCAATATGTAAGGAAGGGAAGTCAAGCTTGAAAAGGCCATGAGTTAAATTAGTGCAACCGCTTCAAGAGTGGTTTGTAATATACCAGGTAACAAGGGGTGGGGGAATTATCTCAAGGAGTACATATTGCATTCAAAGGTTTCAGTTTTTAAGAGATATAGCTTTCAACCTGTCCAGATCCAAGTGTGTGACACTGACTTCAGAAATAATACATGTTACTGAAATATCTACATTTGTGTACCTTAATAGAAACATCCATGTTACAGATGGGGACATAGAGAAACAGGGGTTGTGACTACTTCAAGTCAGTAGCACAGTAAGGATTAAGTATGCAGAATTCTTAATTCCATTTCTATTTATTTTTAACATTCTCTTAGCTCTTTAGTCCTACTATTCATTCATAATATATGACTTTGGGAGCATGATTTTATATATGTTACTCAATATTTCATTGCTGGATCATTTGAGTACAGTACAATGATTGTTACGTGTTTTACTTGTCTCCTAGGGAAGAATGTGTCTTTATACATTTTATTCTAGTATCATTGATGGATTGTGTTTTCTATATAGATCAATAGGCAAGATAGTAAGCAAATGTTTCAAAAGGAAAATACATTTAAATTTATCCTCTTACTTCATCAGCTCACGACCAGGAAGACCCCCCAAGCGTTCTCTGGGAGTTGCAATTCAAGAAAATGCACGTCTTCTGCCCCATGGAGTCCCAGGCCTCTTATCACCAGGACTTATCTCCCCGACAGGTAATAAAATCCATCAGATGATCAACCTCATCTTTTCATACTGCACAGCAGTTGAAATAAACTAATATTGATCTAACTGCCTTGTCCTTCAGGGCTTTTCAAGCTTTACCAGAGGTTACATTATTGGATTTTTTTTGAGTATTCATGAAAAGTGCAGTTTGTTGCTGCAGTGACTAAAATCCAATGTATTCGTAATTTAGTTATTTATTAGTTGTAATTTCCTTACATTAAGTTCCATTAAATATTTTATTTAGTGAAAAGAAAAAAACTCTGGGAAAATGAACCATTGTCAGGGTCCTTTAGCATGCATTTCTTCTATTCTGTCAAAAGTATCTTTTTGTTCTTGCTAATATATATGCTGTAATGTCATTAGGTAGGCTAGAGAGATATAAAAATGGTTATGCTAACTATAGAAATGCTTGTGGAATGGACAAATAAAACCCACTGGATGGGTTTTCTTATTTTAGCATTTTTCATTTGTCATCATCATAAACTAATGGTATAAATACCACATGATGACTATAAGTACACCCAAAGTATTGTCACTGAAAGTGTTTTGCTTTTACTTGTTTAGTAACAAAATGTAAATTAAAAACATGAACAATTTCAGTGAAGCTAAGCATTACTATTGCCAAGAGCTGACATACGATAAAGATGTGTATGTTAACTTGCTAATAAAGTCAAAGGCACAACAACTTAATTAAGAAACCAATGACTTAAATATTCATTAGCAACCACAAAATTCATAGAATTCAGCACTATGCAGGAAACATTTATAAATGCGCTGTTATGGGCTACAAATGAAAAGCTGTAGGATCCTTCTAGCCTTGAACCCACCAAGTGGGTTAAGGGATTGGCTACAGCATAATGTCTTAGACCTTGATCTGTACCCCCTTATACAAGTGGATGACTGCACTAAGCCTCATTGACCTCAGTGAGGCTTTGTGGCTACAGCTGTCCATCCATCTGTAAGAAATTGCAGAGGCAAGTCCTTAAATCCACCCACCCTGACCATGCAGTGAGTGGGAAATGTGGTAATGATTTCAGTTGCTGTGATCCACTGAGAAACAATAACCTGTGTAACATGGAGGCAGAAATGACCTCAAGCAATATTAGCAACCTTAACAATTATTTCAAATCAAGTAGCTGAAATTTGAAAATTTTTGCTAGATTCAAACACTAGTTGGCTCTACTCTGTTACCTAATGATGATAATATGCAATGAATAATTCATTTATGCAGTAATGAAATTCTAGAAATATGCATCCATTCTGAATATCAGTTTTTATAAAAACATGTTTTTATTATTAAGATGTTTTAAATAGTGTTTTTGTTATGTTCCCAGACTCAGATTTTTCATATGTTCAGTGTTATCCATATTACCACTAGTGGGGAAAAAAGCCAGAGAGGCAACTGGCATTGATATACTGTTATCAAAGTACACAATATTGTCCATTGCTTTAATGGTACGTTTGTAAATAGGGTCTGAAGTTATAGAATGAGCATACTGATGTAATTTGGGAAGCATTTTATGAGTTGAAGTGCATTGTGTATATACAATAAGATATCATTCAAATGACTTGTAAATTTTCATGAAATATTTCCCCCAAGAAAATGACTAAACTTGCTTTAAAAATAAAAAAGGTTTTATTGATTTACTGGAGTTCTTTTAAAATGCTGAAGATATTTAACAAAATAGTAAAGATTAAAGTGAATTTAAAAATATTTCTACTAGGAAGTTACTCAGAATTCTAAACAGAAAATGAGTACTGGTACAGGTCCTTTGGGAAAGAGGACCTTTATAGTCATGGCATTCTCTACTCTATTTAAAGAGAAGTACTATAGAACAAAACAAGGGTACAGAATGGCTCCAACAGAAGACTGGATTCACAGGAATTTCTTCTTCAACTAAAGGAAGCAGAGACAGCTGCTGCTTCTTACCAAACCTTAATTACTTGAAAAAGCTGCATCTTATTTTGTAAAGAAAAAGCAAGCTTTGTCTCAAAGGAAGGAAAGATGAGGCAGTCCCAAAGGAAGGAAAGAAAAGTGCTACAAGAGCCACTTCCAAATTCACTTGGGATTTGAGATATGTGCTTCTATGAGATACTTGGGATACAAAATTTATTTATATGTTTATACATGCTTACTATTAATTAGGAAATTGACCAACTTCTAGGCTCACTGTACATGACCTTAGTAATTGGCTTCCATTTTTATCTGAACTAAAAGCAATACATTTCCATGCTTCTCAAAGAAGGAAGACTTTTTAATATGACTTTGTGTGATGTATTGTAGACTAGAACCAAGGAATTACTACACTCTTCCCAGAAGAATTAATGGGGAAGTGGTGGCAAGGTGGAATCTTTACACACTAATGCCCTTTTAGCATCAATGTGTAAGACAAGGAGCAATGGTTTCAAATTGCAGCAAGGGAAGTTTAGGTTAGATATTAGGAAGAATTTTCTCGCTAGGTGGGTAGTAAAACACTGGAACAGGTTACCCAGAGAGGTGGTGGAATCTCCATCCTTGGAGGCTTTTAAGACCTGGCTAGACCAAGCTTTGGCTGGGATGATCTAGTTGAGGATAATCCTGCTTTGAGCAGGGGGTTGGGCTAGATGATCTCCTGAGGTCCTTCCAAACCTAATTTTCTATCAATCTATGATTTTCTGTTCTTATTGTTTCTCGTTAGGCTGCAGTATAACTTGCCTTTCTGGGTCTCTGTTTCCTCTGGGTTCCTTAGCTCTATCCTACCCCACCCAGGGACCATCTCCACTTAAATAATCTAGAGTAGACCTTGATCTTTTCCCTTTTGTGATGGAGTGACCACACATGTATTTTAGATGGAAAATTTGGAAGTTGTTATGCTTAAGTGTCAACATGCTCTGAGAATGAACATGTTAATTCATGTTAGGACTCAGCATGGAAAAATTGAATTGCACATCAGCAAGGATGGCATGATCTGTACCTTCATATTATTTCTTTTTAATCCACCCTTGTTTAATAATCTACCAATTCAGATTACAACATTCTCCTTCAGCCAATCTGCCAGTTAGATGGATAGGTCCCAAGGCATTGCTGCTGTGAGCTGTGGAGTTCACAGATCAGTCTTTGGAGGGTATTATAGAGTAGCAGGAGTATTAGATCAGGAGATTAAACATATGGCCCTCTGGCCTGTGTGGCTTCTTGCAGACCAGGGAATTCGGAGGCAGGAGGACCAATGGGGGCCAGGTTGTGCTACAGAATCCAAGGTTATGTGGCTTCATTGGGCATAGGTGTCAGCAACAGCGCTTGCTCCGAGACAGCCCCACTTGCTCTCTGGCTGCTTTGCCTGCCATTGTTCACCCCATGGCCAATTGGTCTGCCACTTCTGCTACTGCCTCCATTGCTGACCCCACCACCACTGCCCCTGATGATGCTGCGACTTGTCTGTTGTTGACAGGTCCATATGTGGTCCATGACAAGCTCCATTGACTGAATGCAGCCCAGCAGGCAGGTTAAATGTATATTATGGGGCTGTTGTTGTTACAGTTTTGCAGACAGAGTCCTCTAGCGGAGACTTGGCATATGGTGGCAGTTGGGTTTTTTCTGCCATTTTTGCTATACAGTACCTGGTCCCTGAACGGTAAGATCTGTCAGCAGACTCCCTCTTCTCAACATAAATGTGTCAACACTGGGCATTTGCTGGCAATGGCAACTGTGCGGAATATTCTTTTTATACCCTTAGTTGGCTTTGTATTACTGGAAATATTTGGACTGCAGACCAAGACTAGCAGCTTCCTCCAGACTTCAGTGCAGTCCAGTACTTAAAATATGCTATCTTAATCATCCACTATCAGTTTAAACAATCATTTTCATATAATAAACAAGGCGTTGTACTAGGGCTGCTGCACTTCCCAGTACACTGGAATTTCTTAGGTAGAAAATAGTACACCATGGAGAATTGGACTATAGCTTTCATATATGCACAAGAAAGAATTGTAAAGGGGACCCTGAATGAAGTTTCTTCCTTTTCATATACTGTATTTACTTAAATAGATGACCCTGATTATAAGACAACCCCTCAATAACTAGATTCTATTTATGGAAAATTTACAAATTTGTTATAATTTTCCAGGTATAGAATCTAATTATCGGAAGTTTGCCTTGAATTTCCCCCGTTCCCACTGCTGCAGCAGGGAAAATAAATCTGGGGGGTCAGGTAACCCCCTTGCCCTCTGTCTCCTTCAAGCTTCTTTCCTCTGCAGCTCCTCCCTTCCCCTTTACCATCCAAGCCTGCTCTCTCTGAGCACATGGAAGTAAAAAGCAAATCTGAAAGCACTGACCTTGAATTTAAACATAGCTATAGTAATTCGTATATAGTACCCATAGATCTAGTTAATCCAGAATTGGTGCATATGACCTTTTTTAAAGAATATGCTGCAACTTTTAGCACAGGCACTCCATAAACACCCTTTTGAGGAGCACTTTGGCACCTCCTTGTACAAACTTTTAATTTTTTTTATTTTTAAGAAAACTTTTAATTTTTTTTATTTTTAGGAAAATTTTTTTGTGTCCAAAGGCCAAATCAAACAAATCAATTCCCAATCTGTGAGTCATTCAAGAACTATATGTGGCCCTACTACAGCAAACATCCTGTAACAGTGCCTCGGGTTTCAGATGCTTCCAAGTCGTTTGGCGGGCATCCTATGTGCAGGCCTAAGCCTAGAGGCTTGGGGTTCGGATGCCCCTGAGTTTCACTTGCCCTTAGCCATATGGCCACAGGAGCAAGCTAGGGAGAAATCTCCCATTTCCATAAAGTTGGCATAAAGCCTAGATCTTTCCACTGGAAGTGAAAGTGGGAGACTAACTATGCATTACCTCAGCCAGGGTACTACCCCTTGCCAGAAAAGTGGTTATTCCCTGCCAGTAGGAAAATCATGTTAATGGTCATGGTATTTCCCTTATACAGTACAAACTATGCATGATATTAGTCCAAAGCCAAAAGGCTCATGATTTTACCATATAGTTCATTGGGCTGCACCTCACTTAAGGCAGCAGTGTTTCAAGCTATGGTGACCCCACAGGTCAGCACTGCTCGTAATGTGTGTGTACTTCAGATGCTCCCCCGCAAAGGATCCAAGTGATAATTAGCCCCCCCCTTATGACTGAAACTGGGAGTTATTGTCATGAGTCTTGGGATCCTCCAAAAATTTATATGCAGATGTGGCACAGGGCATGGTCCTGTTTCACCTCATGGAGGGCAGGGCCACACTAATCATGAGAGAGGGGCTGACAGAGGGATTCTGGGTGAATTGTTTGGGTCCCCATTTGGTGATGTTTGCCAGACATTTAAGGCTGGTGAAGAAACAGGAATCATTGGAAATGGGAAAGAAAGGTGCAGCTCAGCTATGGAAGTGAAGAGGAAGTCAAAATGTATACAGTGTAGTGGTTCACCTTGACTAAAAATATTTGGTGGTGAGGGAATGAATGTAATGGGCACTACCATATATCTTGCACTAACCTATCCTTGTGGTAGAATCCCATCAGCATTTTTGGCACCAGGGGAGGTTGTCATGGTGTTTAGAATGTTCTGCCTGTTCAGTTGATATGTTTATTGGAATAATTGAGTTCTGCTCAGTCAATATGATTTGGAACTGATTTGGCTGATTTCACCTGGAACACAAAATATATTATTTAAAAAAAAAAATTTTGGCACCAGGGAGCATGTCAGAGATTGCTCTGGCCTCTCCAAGTGCCAACCTGATATTGCAATACCTTGAGGCCCACTGCTCCTTTCCTCCTGGGGGAGCTACTGTATATTTTTTGTAAGGGACATATACACTCACAGTTCCCATCAGCATGCTTGTCCAATATGGGCCATGTCTTTTATAATTATGCTCAGTATTGGCTGTGTGGCTGGCCAGTAGGCGATGCTCCTGTGTTGAGCCATCCACCTCACTGTGCCCAACCACCTTCCAGGCTCTGAGTGCCTCCCTGGGGGTGCCTCGCGTCTGGCTAACCCCCTTCCTGAAGCACACCCGCCAGCCTGGGGGTAACGCTGCCACCACCACCCAGGGTCTGGAATGATCTTCCTGCATCCTCTGGGAAACAGAGGCCTAGTAGACCTTGAGGGTACTTGACCCACTACAAGAACTTGGGGTGCTTTCCTCAGTCTGAGGCACAAATAATGGTCTTCCTTAGTCAGCTAAACCAAGGGGACCCCAGGGCATAATCTAGACCCTCTCCCAATAAGTCTCCCATGCTAGGTACAAAGGAGAACTTTATTGGTTACAAGGAGTAGGTTTGGAAAAGGGTATAAAGTAAAGCAATATCAGAGAAATACCTTAGGGAAAACGGTGACATGGTAGCCTTTGATTACACATGTGCGTTATTGCAAGCTGTATATCTAGTTAGATCTCAAGTAGCTTACTCACAAGCATCATCAAGAGCCAGGTGGAGATTTCCTCTGGAGGCAAGCAGTTCATTGACCATGAGTTTCAAGAGAGAGAGAGTTTCAGATGGTTCAGCTTCTCTGTGAATTTTCATCATGGCTACTGCCCCTCCTCATGAGCAGTCTTTCACTTATATAGCCCTTATGACCTCATTTACCTGATCCCATGAAGACCAGCAACTGTTGGCTGCCAGCCAACCAATTTGAAATGCATCACTGGTTACCGGGTAGACTGACAGGGTTTTTAGCCCCTTCCCAGTCATGTTGGCATTGCTTAGAACAATAGGGACCTTAAACCCCCACCCAGCTATGTGGTGCCAGTCACATAGGCAGAGGGAGCAGGTTTTCCCCTCCCTCAGGAATGTATGCAGCTCCGGGTACCTAAAGAGGTAGGGTAAGGGGTGTCTCCTCTGCTGGGCCCCTCCTAATCACATTGTCCCTGAGCAGAGATTTTGGGGAGAAAAAAGGTGGCTTCCTGCCACACAAATCAGCTGGAAAAGGGAGACAAAAATCCTGCTGGGATTTGGTGGATGTTGAACTGAGCGGTGACACACGGCCAGACA
>NW_017729029.1:30468695-30484868 GCF_001723915.1 Gavialis gangeticus | reverse complement strand
GTGGTGCCTGCCCTTTTCAGTGACCATGGTAACCAAATCGTCAGAGAGCAGAGTTTGGGGAGAGACAGAGATGGTATTCTGCCACAGGCTGTATTTAATCAACCTCATAGTTGGTTTGGCCTCAGTTTAATGATAAATAATGTATTTAATGAGATTTCCTTGTATGCAGTTTTAAGAGGAGGGACTTTTTCCCCCCCCATGCTGATTGGGGGTAATAACCTCATCTTGTATTCAAGTAAATATGGTATTTGCATGCGTGCAGTTTGAGAACACGTTAAGTATTAAGCACAGGCATAGCTGAGACGGGACGAGCAGTTCAACCTTACAGTAGCAAATGACCTAAACTTATCTTGGGTTGAGAAGGATCAGGTTTGTGGCAGGCATACATGACTGCCATCCAGTCAAACATATGTAGACAGAAAATGGGCTACTGGTGCTAAAGCTATACTGTGCAGCCACATATACTGTAGTTAATATTTGTTTTGCATTTAATGAAAGCAGATGTTTTAACTTCTGTTGCATCAGTATGGAAAGGGTGAATCAAGGTGCCATAGCTTGCTTTGAGTTCACTGAAAAGACTCCCATGTGGTAGAAAATATGGTTGTTAAAGATTCTGGAAAAGGTTCTGGAAAAAAGTTCCATCCCCAGTAAATGTATAGAACCTTTCTATGGGCTTATCTTACCAAGATGGATATGACTTCTTTATGGAATGGATATTTTGCAATTTTTAAGGCCCACTATGATGAAATGAGGTTTAATGTGGGTATCAGTTATGTTGTTTGAATCAATAGTTCAGAAAAAAAAATTAACATGGAGGTGACAGCTTAGAAAGTAGCAATCTCCTTGTGGCAGATCCACACCACAGGGGCAGCCATGACACCCCTGGTGGCTATGCAGCCCCTGGCTGGCTCCGTCTCCAAAGCAGCCCTCCCTTGATTGCTTGCCCACCATGCCTTGTTGTTATTGAGATTAAGTAAGGGAGGCTGCCCACAGGCTTTAGTAAGCCTGAGTCCATTCAACTCATCAACGGGTCCCTCCCAGACCCCACTAATCTTAATTCAGTCCTTATGCTAAATGGACCCTCTTGGTCTGTCTGTGCCCCTGCAGGGCACCTATTTAAAGGCAAATTGTGTGGCTCCATTCCTTCCCTATACCATGCCTCAAGCCTCATGGGTATTACCCTAAGGATGTTACTTTCATATGCTTGGCCCCTCTTGGGCTTTTGGACCCCCTGGCCACTCACTCAGCCTTTCCTTTGACCTTTCAACTCCCCCTGGTCCCACATTTGGCTCTCTCTGGGCTCCAGACCCCTGGCCTCATGTGCAACCCCTCTCTCTGGGCTCCTGGTCCCCCTCACCACCCCTCTGCGGGCTATCAGATCTCCAGTCTGGCTTGCATCCCCTCTCAGACTGATGGACCCTTGTATGGCTCTCACCCTGACCCTGGGCTTGTGGACCCTCTGGTCCAACTGTCAGCCAATCTCTAGGTTGATCTGCCAGCCAGTCAGCTGAAACTATCAGGTCCCCCCCCCTCAGGTACTTTCTCTGTCTTTGGGCTTGTAGATCCTTACTCTCTAGGCCCTTGCACTGCCGGCCAGGCCCCATTCTCCACCAGCCTTGGGCTACTGGCCCTCTGAGTAGAACTTCCCTGCCCTTGCAAGGCCCCAGGCTAAACTACTGGTACAATTTAATAATGAACACTTGCTCTCTGGCAGGCACTCAAGCCTTCCCTAGGCTTAACATAAACTAGGGCCACCTGCCTGCTTAACTAAGCTTCTCTGTGCCCCAGGTATCTTCCCTTGTTCCCTGTGTTGCAGAGTGCCTTTCTTCTAGTATTCAGGAGCTCTGCTGCTATAAGCTCCTCACTTTGTGGCTTCCAGGGCTGGACTACCTGGCCAGCTCAGGTTCAGGAGGAGGCACGTACCAGTGCCCTGCTGCATCCCTGTTTGAAATCATTCCTGCCACACACCTGGATATGGTGTCTAAAAAAAGATATAGCATTATCCACCCCTCATCTTATCCCCAAGGCCACATTGTGGATAAAAGTATTTGTTATTGTGTCTAAGCAGTTGGGTATCCCTCAACTGATACAGCACTGACCATTGATAAAAAATGTAGCCCAGGGATTTTATTAGAAAAATGGAATATGAAGCCTGCCTTTCACTTATCCCTGTTTGTACCAGTGGCTTTCAGAGTTTCGTAGTAGTTAGGGGTCAGAAGGGATCTAAATAGATTATCTAGTCTGACGCCCCCGCTACTGGCCAGAACACACATGGGATCACACGACCCCAGACAGGTGTTCATTTAACCTCTTTTTGAATTTACTCAAGGTAGGAGCGAGGACCTCTTCCCTAGGAAGTTGGTTCCAGATCCTAGCCACCCTAACAATGAAATAGTGCCTCCTAATCTCTAACCTGAACCTATTTTCCAGCAGCTTCTGGCCATTGTTCCTCGTCACCTGTAGTGCTGTTGGGGGGCACAGGGCCCTTCCTATTTGCTGCTGATCTCCCTTAACGAGTTTGCAGGCAGCCACCAAATCCCCCCTCAGCCTCTGTTTGCTGAGGCTGAACAGGTTCAGGTCCCTCAGCCTCACCTCATAGGGGCTGCCCTGTTGCCCTCCAACCAAGCTTGTGGCCCTCCTCTGAACCCTCTCAAGGCAGGCCACATCCTTCTTAAAGTGCGGTGCCCAGAACTGGGCGCAGAACTGCAATTGAGGCTGGACCAATGTCGCGCAGAGGGGGAGTAACACCTCTCTGGACCGGCTTGAGATGCATCTCTGGATGCACGACAAGGTGGAGTTGGCTTTGCTGGCTGAGGTCTGGCATTGGCGGCTCATGTTCATCTTGGAGTCAATAATGACTCCAAGATCCCTTTCCGCCTCTGTGCTCTTAAGGGGGGAGCTCCCCAGCTTGTATGTATGCTGTATGTATGCTTTAAGTTGTTGAATTTCCAGTTTGAAAGTTACTATTTCAATAATGCCATGCCCATGGGCTACTCTGTAATGTGTTTAGCCTTTGAAAGTTTGGAGTGGGTAATTTGTAAAGAAATATATCTGCTCCAGGGAGTTTGCTAGCCTGATAACTTCCTCTTTGCAGGGAAGTATGGTTGGATAAACGACCCTGCCTAGTGAGGTCATTTCAAGTAATGGCAGAGCACCTGAAAACTCTCTTTGGCTGTGGAAAAAAAATGGAAGGCTCATTGCAGAAGTTAAACTATTTGGGAATTGAACTTTGTACAATTCAGGGTTTACCACAGCTATTGACGGAAAACTTAAATATTGTCATGTTATAGATAAGAGTAATCAAATGAGCTAAGAAATTGACACAAAACAAGTAAAAGTGGTTATGAGTAACTTTAGCTTTGGATATTGGGCGAGTGGCCCAGGGTATGACATTTGTGTCCATTTGGCAGGGGTGATGGGAGAAAAGGTGGCACAGGATGTAAGTATATTGCCTCTTTTGACTTTCGTTGGTGGCAGTTAACATATTTACTCAAATCCAAGGTGAGGTTTTTACAACATTCAACATGGGTGGGAGAAAGCCCTTCATATTAGATTTGAGTGGGGAGGAGGGAGGCGAGGCTGCAACTGTGGCCATAGCTTTGGCTCTGAGCCTGGAATCTAAGCTGCATGCATCTTCCCCCTACTCCCTGCAGCCTCTGCTCTCTCCACCTTTGGTTTCTGTTGCCACCCCACTGCAGTCTCTGCTCCCAGTCCCCTTCTGCTGCTGCCACTGTTACTTGCCTTTGTGTTGCTGCCCCAGCTCCAGCTTTGGCCCCACTCTGGTGTGGGGCAGGGAACACAGAGCATGTGCTGCCTACAGTCCCAGTTTAGCCATGCAGTGGCAGTGGCAGCTCTGACCCTGGCTCTAGGATTTGGACTGAAGCTGCTGCTGCCAGAACAGCTGCTGTGTGGCCAAGCTGGGCCTGGTGGCAGCAGGCAATCTTTTCTCCCCACCCTGGGTGGGAGCAGGGCCCCAGCCAGCGCCAGCGCCAGAGCTGGAGCTGCAATGGGAAGGTTAAGCAGCAGCAGCTGGGGTGGAGGTGGGGTAGGGAGTTGGGCAGAATTGTGGGCTAAACAGGGTGGCAGGCAATGTAGTGGGGAGGCAAGCAGCAAGGAGCAGGCAACAGTGGGGTGGGCAGGTGGGAATATTGTGGAGGCAGGTACCAAAGGTGTAGGCATGGGGAGGCAATAGGGATGGAGGCAGGTGGAAGGGGTGCTAGTGGTGGGCAAGTGGCAGTGAGTAAGTTGTGGGGGAGCAAGTGGCAGGGGGTGCAGGCACCATGGGGCAGGTGCAGGGCACACAGGTACTGGGGGCCAAGGGGCAAGTGGTGGGTGGCCAGATGAGAAGAGGCAGGGATCAGCGCCAGCTCAGCCCTCCACTTTGACTGTGCCACCACATGCCCCCCTGCTGCTGCATTCTGTGTTAGTTTGGGGGTGGGGGGAGAGTGAAGAGGAATTTAAGGCAACCCTCCAAAAATTAGATTCTAGACTTGAAAAATTAGAACAAATTTATACATTTTCCATGATTAGAATCTAACTATTGTGGGGTCATTTTAAATTGAAGTCATCTTGGATTCTGGTAAATGTAGGGGGAGAAGAATCTGAAAACAAACAGGATTTTAGGTGTGACACTGAAGCTGTAGTTCACATTTTTAGTTGACCCTATGGTTGGGTAATGAAAGTGTTTATACTCAGATGGTAGAACTGGAGAGTCCCACCATTTATTGTAGAGCCCCAGAGGTCTTACTGATTGTGGAACTTTGGATTTTGTGTACCATGGGTTTAGCAAGAAGTGCCATTGCTTGAACCACAGCTGGAATTTACAAGGCTGGGCCTGTTGTGGTTACAGAATTCATTTGCTGCTTCAGTCCTGAATGCTAAGCTGTAGTCCACCTGATGATCTAGTCATAGGCTTGGCAGAATTTGATTTTAATTTTTTATTTCTTAATAATTTTGATGGATATTGATGTTTATTTTTGCAGCATTTATTTAGATTTTTATTGAATTAGGTTTTCTTCATTGTATGAAATTATGGGTGTGGGGGGCAGACAATTTATTAATCACAGTATACTGTTATTATAGTGAAGTTTAACCTCCCGCCACACCAAACATAACTACTGTAGGACTGCTGCCAGCTAAGCAGCAGAGTTGCCATCAGTCCTAGCTCTGTTTGCCCATAGCTCCCTTGTCTGCTTTGTCATTTCCTCTTCCTTTGTTCCCAGTCCCCTGGGGTTTCTGGGCGTTGCAGTCCAAACTACATTCAGGATGGTTCTTCAGGACTACTCCCCCTGTCATCACACACTTCATCAGCAATCATTTTTCTTATGTTGCCCTTTCTATACATTTCAGTTATTAATGATTGAAATATTTTTCAATGGTCTGTGTGAGGTGAAATCAGTGTTTATCAATGTTTACCAATAAAAATCCTACCAAGCCCATCTATCCACTCTCCATAGTACATTCAATCCACAAATCCAGACATCAGCCCTGAAACAGAGGATTAAGAGCACTCTGCCTGCAACAGCCACCCCCACTTCAGGAGCAAAATGAAGCCCAGAAATAGTTCAATTTCAGCACCTAATTTTCTTTTCCCCTTTGGCAATCCATAATCTTCAGTGCTGCTGATATCACTGTCCAGATTTTTGGATGTCTAAAGCTTGCCAGGATGACACCTAAATAGATTAATTATTTCTTTGTTACCACAGGAACTAACTTCTAATCAGGCAGCTGCCTACCTATGTATAAACCTGGCTCATAGTTTTTGATGCCTAGAAAAGTTCTGACTGCACTTACAGACATAGATGAACATTCTGTAAGCACCAAAGACCCTTTCTCAGTTTTGGTCTGCTTTCAATTACTTGAAGTACAGGACAATACTCCTTGCATAAACGGTATGCTGATAAATTCTACAGCCTGCCTGGACCTATCCCAGGCATCTGTGGCACCAGCTGATTACTAGTAATTCTAAAATTCCAACCCCCCCCTTCCAAACCCCAGTGATAGATACTGCTTTAAACAGAACTGCATCAACCTCACTGATTGTACAGAAACCATGAGGTTATAAGGTAGCAGGATCTGTTACCTGAATGATCCCTCCAAGATATTATTTACTAAGAACTCTTTACATGGGTCTGTGAACTTGACCAGCTGGCATGAATAAGACAGACTAGCTACACAAACCTTCAGATTGTCCTAATTTAAGGAAAATCTACCTTCAGTTAATGGTTATGTGGTGAGAGCACTTGAACCCATGTATGTAACCCACTTAAATGCCCCATGTGTGGAAAACATAAGGGGTGGCATACTAGTGCCCTTCCCCAATGTTAATAAAGTTGTGGCCTGGCTGGTCAATCATCCTTGTCTGTCTTCGTTCACCAGTATGTCCCAACTAAAAGATTAAAACAGGTAAAACATACTACTCTTAATGATACTAGTTTGGATTGTATCAGCTCGGGTTGCTAGGCCATTTTCATATAAACAAGCAGCTAAATAAAATTGTAATGCATTTCATACCATTGATATTTTGTCTACAAGTGGGTAGGTAGAAAAGTTAATCTCTTATTTGCAAAGTCATGCATTTTTTAAAGTCTAGCTTAGCTTTTACTTGGCTTACTAAAATGTAATTATGAACCAAGTAATTTAATTGTATTAATGTTGCAGTAGACAATGTATACTAACTCACATTTGAATATTCACAAAAACGGTGTTGTTTACAGGAATGTTATAAGGTTAAGTATTGCCTTGTGTCAGCAACTGTATTGAACAGTAGTTTGTTCTACAGGCACAGAAAGAATATAAAGTCTGTAGTATTTCAGCAGTTTACTATCTAGAGGAAAGGACTGGATCCTATATTTACCAATGCAAATAATGCCTAATCTGCCTTTGATTAAGCACCACATATTTCTTTATTTCCACCTATAGTCTGGTTTCCAAACTTCTTCAGTGCTACAGTTGAGTGTCAGACTTTAGCTCAGCTAAAGGCTTCATGATTTGCTATAACTACCCAGCTGTGAGGGAGGAGTGGGAATGTATGTATTGAGAAAGGGAGAGAGGCAGCAATTGTTGATGAGAGAGGGGTCTGTTGCACGAAGGTCAAGAGCATTGTGTGGTATTGGCTAAGAAATTTGGAAAGTCAGATGAGCTTACCATCTGGTACTTATTCAAACCAGAAAAATATATAAGTAGGAGCAGAGACCCCTGCCCGTCCCAGAAGCGTTAAAAGATTTTTTTATCCAGGTTATGGATCTGAGGTGACTGTCGTCTGAGAAAGAAAAAAAAAAGTCTATTTTTTGTAGAATAAGCACACTTTCTGGTTCAATTAGCACATGTTTGGTCCATGTGCTGGATCCAGTTCACAGGATCAGTCTGTGTACCTGATCCATTGCAAGGCAGGCTCACAGGGATATTCTGGGACATGGCCCCAGCCTTGCACATGCCATCCCAACTCCAGCCCCACATGCACTGAATTGAGCCAGTCTTCCCATCCCCAGCTCTGCAAACTGTCATCTGGCCCATAGGGCTTGGAATGGTAGTGGTGAGGCAGCAGCAGCAGTGCACTCGCCTTTCTGTTTTTCTATTCAATTGCTGTTGCTCCCCACTGCCAAAATTCCAGACCTGTAGGGATGCCTACAGGTTGATACAGCTCTGAGGGCTGCATCTGGTCCATGGGCTGGGGATTGAACATCCCTGTGCTACATGAAGTATTTTAGTATGTTTAATCTAATTTCTGCAGATCAATTATGCTATTTTCAGTTATCTTTTTTTTAGTGACCATGGACATTTTAAAAGCTATCTTTCTAAGAGCATATGCACAGTTCTGTCATTATTGGCATTACCTACTTTGGCTGAATTATTATTTTTTATCCATGGCAAATATACTGATTAAGGATGACTACAGTATTTCTTTGCTTATGTGGAATGTTAACAGTTATAAATTGTTCTTGGTAACAATTCTGTAGTGAATTACTTTGATATATATGGCTAATAAATTAATATGATTAAGTTAATGAGTAGTACAAGTGTTGCCAAACTCCACTGGTCCGGCTTTTAATGCTGCTCCACATTTGCAGTTCTAGCTTCCCCCTGTGGTGAGAGGATCACTGCTACCTACGCACTGTCATTGTGATAAATGGCATATCCCACAGTGCCCTGCATTCCATCTGGTGTGTCCCCAAAATGAGAAATATTTTATACAAATCACACACAAGCTCTCAGAATTGTGGAAAGGTCTATTTTTTTAAATAATAAATATCCATCTATCTCTTTAGCAACTTTTCAGTTTTACTACTGTAACTAATGCATGTTGCTCGCAGAAAAGAACATGTAAAAACATAGGAAAATTATCCATTGTACAATATGGGAGAAAAATAATTTACATTGTCACTGTTTAATTTTATTGTAAAATGGGGCTAGATACAGAAAATGTGATTTTAATACCTCTTTAACTTAATTTAAAAATCAAATTTTATATAGTCTGAATGTTTAAATACTCTAATTCTCATGCCACATACCACCAAACAAAATGCTGCTGCCCAAAGATTTCCATGAAAGGTAAATACACTGGAATGAATGTGATTTTGAGGGTATGCAAAATGCAGGATTAAATGTAGTCATTAGTTCTTAACTCCTTACTAGAACATAATAACTTGAAACATATATCTCCCTCTTTCATGCATTATCTTTCTTAAACATTCAAATTTTAAGTGGTCACCTCCTTTGATCAGGGGCTTTCTAGCAGATGAAAATATTGAAGCAGATAGGGCATCCAGGCTTAAGTGACTGAAAATTTGCTGTGAAAGTTTAGTATTATAGGAGCTTAATTAAGCATGGTCTCAGTAATTCTTGGGACTCTACAGCTTCAATTTGTAAAGGTTTTGCAAAAAACTGTTTTTAGCTTTGACCCTACTGAGTTCACATCTCCTTTCTCATCACAAAACTCAAAATACAGCTCAGCTAAAATGGTGCCGTTTTTCCAGATTTTGTGTTGAAAAAGAACAACCTAATGTACTTTTTACAGCCAAAGTCTGCTTTGAATTTTTCTATATTTGCTAATGTCACCAAACTGTTTGGGAAACCTGGCCAGAGTGCCCAGAGCAGGGGTAGATCCAGCGTGTGTGCTGGAGGCACACTAACCCCCCCTCTTCAGCTGTCTGGGATGTGTAGAGTGAGTTCTCTGAGCTTGTCAGCATGGCTCTGGGACCCAGGGGGTAAGTGCTGCCACTGCTTGTCCCCACCTTTCCACAGTTGCTGAATTCAGTGGGAGGCAAGAGGATGGGAGGAGCGAGCAGTGGCCATGTTCACCCCTTGGATTCGGAAGCTGCACAAACACAAGCTCCAGCAGGAGCTCACTGCAAGTATGCTGCACAGCCAAAGAAATATCTGGCCAAACCCACCCTCATGGATCTGCCCAGGACCATAAAAACAATGAAACCGTTACACAGAAGAACTTCATCTTGTTTGAGGAGCTTGTTTATGAAAGTTTCTTACAGCCCTTTGTATTATACTGGTTGAAGTAGGCTGTCAGTGGATCTGTAACTATAGACTTGGGGTTGATCATAAAAAATTAGGGGAAGGCCAGAGTAATTCATTTACATAAATAAATACCTTGATAACAAGCGTATTTAATTTATAACTTTTGTCTTCCTATATCTCTAGTTTGCAGAACCCTTCTTAGCAGTTTGATAATTAATTTGTTTCTCTTTAATAGCTTTGTACTTTACCACTTAGGAAATATTGATTCTCTCCTCAATGATCATGCACAGCTTCTTGTATGGAAACCAAGTGTGTTTTGTCATTTTTTTTCATATGGCTTATTACTTAGAATTATCCATTATAAAGTTAAAACTGGCAAATAACTGGAAAACTCTGAAATATTTGTTAACTGGAGCTCCATCTGTTGTCTGGAGGTCTGCTTCAAAAACAATAGTATACTATTGGAGTTTAGTAGTGACTGGTTTGAGTTCTCCAGGAAAACAATGTAGCTATTTGGATAAAAAGTACTTAGACTCTGAAATATTGTCTGCATCAGATACCTTCAGCTTCAAAGTATAGCATATATGTGATGCATAGATGTTTAACAGTGTTCTTGTAAGAATTCTAAACTAGAATACACTTCTTAGATGTATTAATTTTACTGATGTTGATTAAATGTATGAATGCATTGAAATTGGGTTGGCATTGAGGCATTTTTCTGCTGACATTAGTAGGGATCAGTTTATTGACTCAGCTGGTTTTGAGGCTCATTCAAATGTGCTGTAGTATGATAATCCTCTTGTAGTCAAATTGAGCAACCTTAGATTCTGGAGCAAGATCATGCCAAGTCCTGATTCTCTATTATTTAGGAATAGGGCACTGCATGCTAAAATGGTACTCTGAAAAGAATGTGGTACAACATCCTAGAAAAACTAATGTAAATCCATTGTCACACTGTTGATGTTTGCACTGAGTCAAATTTATTTGGTGGTGCTTCACCAAGGACACATTAAGGGCCATTTAGACATTTAAATTCTCACTTTCTGGGGCAGGAACATAATTGTCAGAAAGTAGCAATCAAAGTTCATTTATAGAGTCTTTTTAAATAAATAACTGTAAACTTTCTGTAGCAAGGATGATAGGTTACTAAAACCATACCTCACAGAGAAAATGTACTAGTGAAAAAGCATTGATACTTGACCGGGATGGTTTAGTCAGGGATGATTCTGCCTTGAGCAGGGGGCTGGACTAAATGACCTTGTGAGACCTTCCAGCCCTACTTTCCTATGATCCTATATAGTG
The DNA here is from genome assembly GCF_001723915.1 of Gavialis gangeticus. Lineage (NCBI taxonomy): Eukaryota > Metazoa > Chordata > Crocodylia > Gavialidae > Gavialis > Gavialis gangeticus. The sequence goes on along the minus strand of NW_017729029.1, from coordinate 30,474,095 downwards.
AAGCAAAGAATATAGTCAATCACATTTGCAATGTTTAAATCCACATTGTGTACTTAAATAATATGCTTTTTAATGCCAGCATCCATACCTAAATTAGATTTGAGTAGAGAGATTTCCCTCAGGGAAGCCTTCTAAGACTATATTTTGGCAAAATTGTTAACAGTTGGTGTAACAATGCTGTTGTAAATTGTCCAAAAAACTTAGGGAAGAAAGCTCATTGAATGAGGAAGTAAACACATACCATATTTAAATACAGGTGTTTTCTTAGTTACATTTCATGCTCTATGATTTAATTCCTTATGGTAGAATATAATAGCTGGGTAATATTGTTTACTGACTGCCTCAATACCTGCCATGCAGAGCTCTGGAGTCTCTAACCAAAAAAATAAGCATGTGCTTAACTTCGAGTATGTCCTAGTGACTGGATTGGGATTACCTGTATGCTTAAAGATAAGCATGTTTATGGCCATGGCAATTTGCAGAATCTATGTACAGTTTTACAGTATGCGTTTGAAATAATGAATTCTATATTCGTCTTGTGTAGGAATGTAAACTCTATTTTGATTATAAGACTTTTCGTCTTCCTTCTGTCTTTTTCCTTCTATTTTGGACTAAAACTTGTAAAGACATTGGCACAGGGCTAATGGAAGTTTGATGACTTAAGTGCTGTGCTATTGAAACAAAATCATCTAGCCATCTTGACCTGGTGATTTTCAAAATGTGTTTTGACATCCATCTTGCTGGGGTCATCTGACCCTAGCAGTCTTTCCTGCCCACGTGCAGGGGGGCTGGACTCGATGATCTGTAAGGCCCCTTCCAGCCCCTAACAACTGTGAAACTATGAAAGAAAGAGTCTTCTATTGAGGAAAATAAAGTTTTCTGACAAGGGTTTTTCTTACCTTCTGAAGCAAGCTAATCAAAGAGTCACCTGATAGAGACACTTGAAAGATGCAAGTGGAAGTGAATTGAGCTATGTGCCCCCTTCTGGCAGTCCTTAGTAGCTCAAGTTGAGAGGACCTGCCTGCACTACTAACGTGATGAGGCAGCAGAAATCAGGATCCCCATGAACTTCCAAAATGCAGTATGCTTATTCCCATGGAAATTTGTTGTTTTTCTAAAGATGTGTAAACACTTGTGCTTTATTTTTAAGTGGTATGTGCTAAGTTTATATGTCTCTGCCAAATGCAATTATACTGGCCTCGGTTCTTTCCAAAGAAATACTGTTGTCGCTCTTCTGAAATATAAAAGGACATAACTAAGTGGTAATGTCTACAGTGAAAATTGTTTGACTGATAGGTTGTACAACCAATAAAAATAATAGCCACACTTATTTCCTTTTGAAACAGATAAAGTAAGCAATCACTTTAAAAATTACAGAACCCAAATTACAACATAAAGAAAATATTTATGTAATGTTTAGTGTTAAGTTAGCTATACTTTTCTGCTGCTCTGGCCGGCTATGAATAAGATGTGGGTCTACACTCCATAAAAATACAATAAATTAACTTAAAACTACTCTGGGAGAAAAATAATAGTTCATATGTTTAGGAATTCTATATAGATGCTTTCTTGGCATCCAAGCATCTTTGGTCTTGATGAAGTTTAACTCCTGATATCAATATTATCCATTACTTTATCATTTTAACTTGTTGTACTCCCTGGGATCAGATAGTTGGCAAATGTTCAGTGGGGAAAACATATCCTTATAGTATTTTTGAGAACCAAATAATATCTGTAGCTATTTGTCCTTGTATTCCTGCTTGCACATGTGAAAAATTTAAATATTTTGTCTGCAGTGGGTAGTAAGAAATATACTATTTTTTTTTATTGTTCAAAGATGCTAAATCATTTTCCTACCTTTTTTTTAGAAATTGTGCATTTGTTGGTATATATTCACTTGTCAAATCTTTTCCTAATGCAACAGGTTTCTTAATATTCAGTAATATCAGATGAAAACCATGCTTTTCAAGTAATCAGGCTTTATTTTTGAGATACTGCTGAAGATGGAACTCTTTAGTTCAGTCTGAGGCATGATGGTGAGGCTTTACAAGGCACTTTGTGTTGCCACTGCCATCTTGTATCTCTTCTAAGGATAAAAAGAAGAATTCAGTCTCTTGGGGTATCCGGCTAGGTCCTTTAACCAGCTTTGAATACATTTTAGAATAGTTTTCAAGGAACAAAGAAGATATTCTTCTAGAGTACTTGTGACAGTAGAAATAATTTAAAACTTTGATTTCCAATATGTACGTAATACATACCTATAACATAAATGACAGACATGTTATTAGCAAAACAAAGCCTTTAATAAAATATAGTGATCCATATTGTTTTTTATATAATCAACTCAATTACAGTAGAAGTCCAAGAAATTAACTGGAAAAAGTACTTTCCCATGAATGCAAGCTATGATAACCTTTTTGTAATTCTTTAACATGTTGAAAGAGTATTTCTACACAGACTTATTAAATTAGGCAAGGTCACCTTTTTATTTTATTAACAGATTAGGTTTGCCAGATCATAGACTTTGATTCTGAAAAATGTGGATGAATCATGCAATAACATATGTCAAGTAGAAAATAGGTTGAAACAGTGCTAAATCATTTTGATCCAGCTTAACCTTTCTGTTAGTTTTGTGAGTTTGTAATAAATGGTAGGTGTTTAATAACTGATGGTGTAATGTATGTATTGAGTAGATATGCTTTCCCAGTCATAGAAATTATATGAAAAAATGCTTAGGAAGCATCTTATCCAGTGATGACTGGCATTGTTTGGATCTAATATTTGTATAAAAAAATCTTTTTCAGAAGCAATAAGAAATCCTTTTCATTTAGTGTGGAGTAAGCAATCAGATCTTGGAAAGGGTATCTATAAACAGTAGTCAATGAGGCTGGCAGCGTGTGTCAGGTTAAGTATCTATTAAGTGCTTTGCTGGACAGAGGTCAGAATGCTCAACACATTGTGAGATTGAGCCCGAACCTTGGGAAGCTGCTAGAAATGCCAGCTGTATAATTTTCATGCTCTTTACCTACATGATGTGCCTCTTTTCCCCTCATTTTAAAGAATATACCATTTTTATGAGGGATAAAAATCAAGGTATAAAGATTAAAGCATTTAAAAATATATATCAACTATCCTCATGTTCATTGTTCATAAGGAATTTGAGACTGTAATTAGTAGTTAAAGCAGGACTTTTTTTTTTGAAATTCCCTCTCCTATCTCTTGGAATGATTTATTTTTTCTACTTCTATATCTCCCTACTACTGCAGATCTGTAAAAATGATTTACATGATCATTTCTGGTATCTGTAAGGAAAACAGGGGAACAACATGCTGTCACTAATACCAGACAGTGAGTGGGTAAAAGAGGGGTCACTTGAATAAACCCTTATCACATTATATATATGATCACAAAAGAAGTTACACTTATACACAGAAACATCTAAATCCTGCTATCATTAACAGCTCAATAGTTCTGCACACATATGCAGGCAACATGCTTCTTGCTACTCACTGCACACACTCAGCGTTCAGCAGAGTGCAATTGACTTGGCCCTAGCAATCGCAGAGCAGGTGACTTGATTACACTGAAATCAGGCAGAAAATGTCCTCTTCTGGCCACTCGAGTGAATCAGTCAAATTATCGAGTGGCAAAACTAATTCTACGCCTTGGGCCATCAGAGCTGCCACTTCCTATAAGTCAAGCCTTCACTTAGTGTGAAATTGTTTTTTATTTTATTCTCTTTCATTTATTATGCTTATTTCAGCTAATCCATTTAGTGAATGTGAATCAGCTAGCATACTAGAGTTCTTTCAGATGTTCAACCTTCTCATGCAGTGGAGCTGCAATATCTAATGGCTGCTGTCCATTTAGAAAACTTCCCATTTTGTTTTGCCCTATGTAGTAGTAATAGTATAGTAATATTTCAGTTTTTCAGATGAGACAGAATAAGAAGAAAAAGATTAAATAAAATTTCAAGTTGACTAAAATGACTGGTGGCTGAGCTTTTTTTTAATAGCAGATATATTTTAGAGGGGACACGTGTTTAAGAACTAGAAACATATCTGTCATTAATTGCAGGCCATTAAATACCAAATAATTTGAAAGAGTTTGGAAGAACAAATATTACCTTGGAAAGCTTCTAATATTATTTTTAACTTAAAGTATTGAATTCAATTCTTGAGGCCAAGGATCTGTGTAATTCACTCGTATAGGTGGCATGCCCCATATGTTGCATCAGCATACAATCCTGTTCAAATGGTAGATCCATCTGTCTTCTGTGCCTCCAGGTAGACCATTAATGTTTTCTAATAAAAAAAAAAAAAGAAGATATGTGGTGTCTTTTATCTTAGATAAAGAAAAATGGTAAAGAGAGGGAAAAAATTAAGCAGGGAAGAAAAAAGTGTGTGTCATACTGTAACATTGTATGCCAGGACTAAACAATATGGCTTCAGTAAGATGACTCCTTGAAAGATGTGTATTCCATAAGTAGAAACAAAAGAGCAGATCTGTTCAGGGTTAGGACTGCCATTTTTCCAGTTCCAAAAAAGGGGAGACTGGCCAGGACGACATCTCACTCCCAATCCACAGCCCCCTGGCCCTGCTGTTGCCACTCGGTCCCAACACATAGTCCCTTGCCCCTCCCCTCTGAATCAAGCTGGTGCCCCTCAGTCCCAACCTGCAGCCCCCTGTCCCTGCTGCTGCCCCTCATGCCTGACCTGTAGACCGCAGGAGCTGCCAGTGCCTCTCGCTCCCTACCCACAGTTTCCCCACCCACTGGCCAAGCTGGTGCCCTCACTCCTGACCCACAGCATCCTGGCACTGCTGGTGCCTTGTGCTCCCGCCCACAGCCTCCTACTCCCCCAGTGCCTCTCACTTCCCACCCACAGCCCCCACAGCCCTGCCAGCACCCCTCACTCCTGACCCGCTGCCCATCTGCTCCCCCCCAGCTCTGCTGGAGGGGGCCTCCATGTGCCCCTGTCCTGATTGGGCCAGAACGTGGCAGCTGTGGTGGCTCCAGGTCATGCAGGTGATGGTGGAGTTGGTCTGGCCCTGATGCAGGCTGGAGGGAGGAGGAGATGCCTGTAGCACCCTCCACCCCAGGCTGGGGCTCCTGTACCACACCAGGGGGCCTGGCTGCAGCACACCCTCCCCCACCCAGACAGCATCTCCCATGAGCATGGGCACCAGCCCCTGGTGCCACTAGCCCGGCCATGCAGCTCTCTGCTGCCCCTGAAGGAACCCCCCGCCTCCTTTCCCCACTAAAGAGTCAGGCACATTTCCTCTGCCCCTGTGTCCAGACACAGCCCACATGCCTAGACACCACCTCCTAGTGCTGACAGGCACCTACTCCCACTAACATGTCAATCCCCTCCACCCCCCCCCCCCATCCAGTCCAGCTGC
>NW_017729029.1:30463465-30463695 GCF_001723915.1 Gavialis gangeticus | reverse complement strand
CCCACATTCCCGAAGTCCTGGCCCTCCAGCCCCCACTCCCCATAGACTTACCTGTATTTACTTATAGAGACTATTCCCACCTGCCTGCCTGGCTACATGCCGGCCGCAGGTGCACCTAGTGACCCTGCCTCCAATCACCCTCCCCCCGCTCCCTCCTGTGGAGCAAAGCAAAATCCTGGACACTTGATCATACTTAAAAAAAGAACAACCCCCCCCCCCCAACCCGGAAA
>NW_017729029.1:30432765-30463409 GCF_001723915.1 Gavialis gangeticus | reverse complement strand
AAAAAAGCAAAACCCGGGCAATTGGACATAATTAAAAAAAAAAACAACCCCCCCCCCCCAACCTGGACAGATATTGGAGGACCCAAAAAGAGGATATGTCCGAAAAAACCTGGACATATGGTAACCCCATTCAGGGTGAAAGTGGCTGCACAGCTTTCACTCATGTTGATCCAGTACTTCGAGCTGGAATATGTTCTGTGCAGATGAGTAGAGGAAGAGAGCAGAAGTCTTAAAGGCAAGCAGAGTCTCCAGGAGGAAGAGGAAAAGGGAGGATCAGATGTGATCAAGGTGGATGCTTTGCTGGCAGTGTGAGATTATCTTTTGCTGGTCCCATGGAGCTACTGAGGAAGCACCTATATGAAATTTATGGAAAGGACAGCATATTAATTGTGCTCTGTACAACCCAGTTTTTCAGCTTCATTAACTCAGTGCAGTCTTCCAATGATGTTTGTAGGGGTTTCCATTTAGTTTCTTTTTCATGCTTATAAGTACATTTTTTCTGTTCATTATAACACCATTGGTGTATATTTGAAATTCATCAGTATAATTTAGGCAGTATAGAAATCTAGATTAGCAGTCTGTGTCTGTAACTGGCAAACGTTTGTCAATTTCAGACTGATTTTTTTTTTTTTTTGCCACCAATCTCTCCCTATGCAAAAACCTATTATAGAAGTGGGACCAAAATTTAGGTCAGCCTTCCTGGTTGAAAACATTTCTAGTAACTAAGGGTAATCATCTGGAAGTATGGGCAAATGTTTCTTCTTAATAATTTGCGTCAGGAAAACTGCTTGTTAAAGCTCTATGTATTTGGCTGTCAAAGATGCTGTTTATCCAAAAATCCTAATTCTAATGCAAATTTGGGTATACATTTTTTTAGTTATCCTTTGAACGTAAGAATGCCAGCTGAGATCAGTTTGTTTGCCCAATTATATAATCATGCTATCACCTTTTTAACTCATTTTATTTGGCTTCCATTTGCCATTGCATCCTACTCAAACTTTTTCTTCTCTTCAAGGCTCTGTATTATTCTATTATTCCTCTTATTTATTTGCCCTTACTTTTTATCTCACCTCTCATCTTTCCTGCCCTGCTAGTGATGCCCACCATGACATCCTGTTTGTCTGCTACATCTTTGCTTGTATTTCAAGCACCTCTGTATACATATAGAGCTGGGCTTCAAGAGGCATGCTGTTTCACATTTAGATCTCTCCTGAAGACTCATTTCTACTATGACTACCAAAAACTAGCTAGTAATATTAATAAAGGAGCAATTGCATACAGCATATTTATGTCATAGTTCTAATGTTAATAATAGTCATGGAGCTATCAAGATATATTTTATCTTGCACTTCTGACTATTACTCTTAGGGCCCATCTACACATGCAAGTAAAGGTGCAGTGGGATCTAATGCATGATCCATGCAATCGCATCTCCTGCTATGCTACACATGCTGGCAGAAGGATGATTGTGGGATCACACATTAGATCCCATCATGCCTTATTGTTGGTGCAGAGGCAGCTCAATCCCAAGCTCTCCCTTTACCAGCAAGAAGCAAGCTCCTGCATCTAGGAGCCCCCTTAGTGGTGAGGTGCTCCCAGCTCTGTGAGCCCCATGCACCCGGTGGCTGGGGGATACAGCTGCTGTGATCTCCCAGCCCCAGGGGATAAATGAAACCTCTGGGACTGGAAGATTGCAGCTTCTGTGGTTTTCCAGTCCCAAGGATGTCATGCACCCCAGAGGCTGGCAGACCACAGCAGCTGTGATCTCCCAGCCCTGGGGTTTCATACATTCCTGAGGGCTAGCAGACTGCAGCGAATGCCATCCTCCAGCCTCAGGGTGTGTGAAACCAGGACACACAGTGCCAGGACCCATATTCTGGATTCTGGATCTTGGCAGCTACAGAGTGCTGCTGAGGCTGAGAGTCAGCAGCTACTGAGGCTGAGTGTCCCTCAGCTGCAGGACTACCAGCCCTGGCTGGGTATGGTGCAAATTAAAGCTGCGTGGCAACCAGCTATAAAGTTAGTACATAGTTTTGAGATCTGACTTGGTAGCTGGCTGGAACTTTTTATGGCATGATGGGTACTTTGCATGTGTAGGTGGTCTCAAGGTAATTGTACACTTAACCAATTAATTGCACAAAAGTAATGTGTAGAGGGGGCCATAGTGTTATTCCAACAGTAAGCTCTGCTCTATTTTAGATGCCAAGTGATGCATCTAATAGTTTACAAAATACTATAATACCATTCTGTTTTATGATTTACTATCTATATTTTATTGTAATGCCATATTATTTAGTCTGGTATATGGCAACTGAGTTGCTGCATGTTTTTTTGCTAAAGCATTTATTCTGGCTTTACTTTCAGTTTAATAAGATTAGGGGGCACTTAAAGAAATGGGTGAGCTGCACTACCTGGCATTATCAGTCATATGTTACATGTGCATTTTTGCTAGGCAGCTCCGTGCAAAATGACACTTTTGTTCATATCTTGTTTGACATCTCAGAATTTAGTTTTTCATGTGTCAAGATAAGAAGGTTTGGTTGTGGAGTCATTGTAATAATTTTATCTGGTTAAATCAACATTTCCCCTCTTTGCAATCTTAGTGGCTTTCCTAGGCTACCATGAATTCTGATTTTAAATGCAATGAATCTTGAGGGAATGATACAATCTTCCTCACATAGACCTGTTAAACAACATACATCCTTTCTGGGGTATGCACAAGGGGAAAAAGAATAGGATTGTTTACACTTGCATTTGATTTTTTCACTGCAACTTTTTCCATATTGCAATATGTGTACAAACGAGTCCAACTACACCTGTTCCTTTTACTCCAATTAAAACACAAACAAAAAACACCTCTAATGTGCAACTCTTTTTGGTTGCTGAACAAGGCCCCAAATGTTGTCTTTTTGTCAGCTATTGAAACTAATATAACTTAAATGTATCAGGCTTATGACTGTTTTTCATAGGACTATGCTGTCTACAAGGAGTCCAACTATTTTCCCCTGGGTTTCCAAGCTAAATCCAATATTAAAAATTTAGCTTTCTCTACCCTGACATGCATTGTTGCTTAATCTTAATTTTAACAGACTTGGGGAATTTTGGTGTTAGATTCTTAGAGCATAGCCAGCTGATGCTGTATATTGATATTGCTGACCAGTACTGGCTTTTTGCAGTCCCAGATATTACCACTGATAAATAAATAGGTGTATATTTGTACAATTGTTTTGAGTTACCTCAAATCATTGACATGAATCCAAAATATTTATTAGCTAATAGCTATATTATGTAGTAATACGACTCTCCTGCATTCCTTTCTACTAGTAAAAATAACTCTATTTAAATTGTCCATATAACCCATATGTTATCTGAATAAATAATGTCTTAGATTTCTAACACAAATTTTAATAAATATTTTCCATTAATATTTTAACCCCTACCCCCTCTGATTCTAGAGGGGGGAAAAAAGAGAACTCCTCCAAACTTCCCTTCACTGTTATAATTAGCAGGGGATTAATTCAGGATTCCTGTTTCTAGACTATTGACTTTTGGTAGGTACAATATTTGGATGACAAGATCTAGTGATGCTAACATAGAATTGGTCACATTTCAACCACTTTGGCTTGAAGGCTTGAACACTCTTTCTTACAAAGAAGTGGGCTGGAAATTGTATGGCAAATGAGAAGGTAAAAGAGAAGATTAGTTAGCTTAGCTGAAGAAGGACAAAAGAAGCTAGTGCTTCTTTTTTGTATAGGATCAAGAGAGAGGGGAATGCCTGGCTAGAAGAGAAGAGAGTGCTTCCTGATTTACATTCATAGGTTGGAAATCCACACAAATCATCAGTCCCAACCCTTTCACTGCCTGACTGGATCCAGAGAGGGAATGTTTCATCGTGCTCCTATTGATCTGGATGCACAAGGCGGCACTACTAGCAGCATACTAACTTGTTGCCATGATTGCCAGTGCTTTGTGGTCAGTCTGATACAAATAAACTAGCAAATATTAATGTTGCTTTGAGTATCACTGAGTATTTTTACTATAAATTTTAGTCCCCCTGGACTGCTGTTTTCATCTACTTCTTGTCTTTTATATAATTTTATTGCAGAGAAAATGAATGTAACAATGTGACTATGGAAAAGAGGGCATCTGGTGTAGTTAATTTTCTGCCATCAACTAGCCATCACGTACACACACATATGCATGCACACACATTTTGGCAGGTTCGTTTCACTTCACGCTGAGCATTTTAATGCATCTAAGAAAATGAGTTACGTGATGAGGGGGGACAAAAAAAGTCTTATTTTTCTGTAGTTTCCATACAAATCATTCTCACTGAATAACATGACCATATGCAAGAGAAAATACCACTCTCCTTTCCCACTTAATCTTGATTTTTTTTTTTAATGAATGTAGTGAAATGGAAGCCAAACTTTTTCTGGTTGTTTGTCATTAGGGTATAGATACAATTCAAGTATTGGAAAGTTTTGTACAATTTGTTTTCAGAATTGGTAACTATTTAAGAATACCACGTTGGGGAAAGCTGCATTTTTCATTAAGTGAGTGTGAGTTTGGGAGCAAAGTTTTTCATTCCTCTCCTGGCTGTCACTGTTCTGTTTGTGACATTTTTCTTAATTAAAACATTTTTCATTCTTTCCTTCACCTTCTATAAAATTGGGTTAAAAATACTGGTTTATTCTGAGAGAGAGTCAATTGATCATTTTTGTAAGCTGTTTTTATAAATAGAAGGATCTGCATACAATGTTATGTTACAGTGGGCTTCATCCTGCAGTCATTTCTCAGGTAAATCTCCCGACTCACTTTCCTGGAAGTTTTGCTTGAATAAAGGCTGAAGAATTATATATTCATCATAGATTTTCATCATAGTATCAATTTCTTAAAACTATAATTTCTCAGCATTTGTTTTATATTCAGAATAAGTCTGTTCCAGTAAGCTTTCTAACAGTAGTTAGAGAAAGAGGAGGTTTCAGCAGATGCACAGTATTAAAAAAAGGAGGACTTTTGTTCCCCATTAAACCATTTCTTGATGTTTCCCAACAGGTTATCATATAAACACTTGTTAATCCCAGGGCTCTGACAAGCAAGGCCTGCTGAATTAGGCCAACCACTGCTACAAATAGCTAGTGCACATGAAACAGTAATCATTGCTTTCCAGTCTATTATTAGATTAACTTCATAGGGATTGCTTTTTTCTCCTGTGAGTTGATGCATAAATGACATGCTTTACCCTCCAATAAATCTAACAGCAGAGTGGCTATGACATGATGTTCATACCCCTCAGTCCCATGACAGATTATTTTTGATTGCTGCAGAAGTTTACAGCAGCTTGAAACCATTAGAATTTAAAGGCATCATTGAATTTTTACAGCATTCCTGACTCAGACGCAACAGTGCTGGTACCAAGCTAAGTTTGTAGTATATTGGTTTCATGTTGTGATTATCAGTCACGGTGAGTCTTGTTTAGTGGTACAGATGCCCAGATGTCACTTTGAGGAGGTAAACAGTCATATGACACTGCACCTTTGCGATCTGTCCTTGGAGAACATGTGCATTTTTGAGTAATGATCTTGTCTTTGGAGGCTTCCATCTTGGGACAGAACTCAGTGTAAAACACCTGTGGGAACCACATCATATGGACACAATATCTCTTGTACAGATGATCAGATGAAAACACATCTATGTCATTCATTAGCATCTCCAGAGATTTTTAAATGTTGATTGTCACTTTCTCCAGTCAGTTTGTACGTGTACACTTAAAAGTTGTGTTTTAGTAGATGAAATTCAGTTTTATTAACATATAAGTGCTTTTAACAGTGTGTTTTTTTTCCAGATTTAAGAACTTTGTTTTTTCCTGATGAAACCCAGATAAAGTTTGCAAAGCTCAAGACTCTTCAAATCCAAGGTGTTTACTACTATTTATATTTCATGTGAATGACTGATTATATTTGGCTTTAGTTTTAAACTGTTTGCCTGTTGTTTTGTACAGTGTGTAGAACTTGCTGATTTAACTTTAAGAAACTGGCAGTTTTCAGACTGAGAACCAAATGAATAGGAATACACATGCTATTTGTCTGTCTGCCCATCTCTCTTTCAGTCTAGCTATTTTTGCGGGTCTTTATATACACAAGGTGTGTACAGCTGTTCACTACACCTAGTCTACAGTCATGCAGTTTGCATTAAACCACATGACTGTAAACCAGGAGCAGCTTCTGTAGGTGTTCACTGGTGTGTTGGAAACCACACGAGGAACCCAGTACAAGTAAATCTGTGTGGTGCTGAGGTGGGGAGGGGGAAAGGCGGAGGGGCAGAATTGGTGGGTGCTAGCAGATCGGGGGTTGTAGGTCTGTTGGGGGTGTTGTCCATCTTGAGGTGGGGGAGTTGGTGAGCTAAATGTAGTTCAGCCAGGGTTGAAGGGGGTAGGAAGAGCACAGGCCCAGGGCTTGGGGTCAGCAACTGGGCTTTCCAAGCCCAGGCTGTGCTCTGAACATATACAGGCATTTGATACATCAGGTTACCCAGTTCCCAATCTAAGTTAGTTCATTTGATGAGATAAACTAACTTAAATCGGGCCCACCAGTTTTTGCTTCTTTTAATCCTTTGAATGCCTGCATAGGTATTAACATATCTGTAGTTAGGTTGATCTAAATGTAATGGCTGGTTGTACCCACGTGTATCTTTGGGTGTCTCTTTATCAAAAGAATATTAAATTAATTTCAAAAAATGATATGGTTTCATTAATTGTGTTCGTGCTAACATGTCCAGGTTCCTAAATAGGACAAATTTAGGGAGTTCACTTGTATTCCCAACTTTCATTGACTAAAATTATTTGGACAGTCTCACCGTTCATACTTGAATGTGTACTGCAGTAATGTGTAGCATGATTTCTATTAGAAAGTTAGCCCTAAAGCAAATTTAATTCATTTCAAAAGTTGTTATATTTTTATTAGTATACTTAGTATAATGTACAAAATGTATACCATTGGGTCATGCATGTGACATCCTCCAATGAAAACAAAACATTTTTTACAATTATGGTATACCTTTTTCATTCATACACATTACATTTTGACATAAAACCAATCGGAGATATATGTAGTTCTCTATTATAGACATCAAGGAATCAGGCAAGCTGGTAAGTTGTTTATAAGAATGAGCCCTCCAGTTTGTGATTATTCCAATCACAGCTATAGTTTTACTGAATATTTATCAATGTCACAATCTGTACACTTGTGAAAATGCTTGTTGTTTTTTGCTTAATAGAGATTTAAAAAAATAGACTTAGCTTTTATACTGAGTTCTAAATTTCCGTCGTTTAACTGAGCAGTTCTGAATTTATAATATGGTTTCTGGAGACACCAAACAGAATGATTTAACATAAGTACTAATATAGTTGGGCCCAAAAGGTTGAATTCTATAAATGAATACTATACAAAATGAAAGAAAATTGAGGAAATTGTCAACTCCTTCAGTTCAGTTGCTGAACAAAGTGGTTAACTTAATCGAGAGAATTGTCATAGATTATTTAGGTCAAACACAGACAAATGCCTTGACTTAATTGAAGTTGAATTGTATTTGAATTAGAAAACTTCTTTATTTTTATTTTATAAAAAAAAATTTTAAATTGTCGAAGTGTGCTTATACTTCAAAATGTTTAGGCAGATACAGTAAAATGCATGCAGATTTCATCCCAAAATTACATGCAGTTAAGCATTTATTCCATGAAGTTGTTAATTGTGAGGAAACATTGGTTCTTAAAATTAAAATTCTGAACACACACCTGCCATATCCAGTATGTCTGCATTCCTGTGACAATAGTGTCTACATATCCAAGCTTGCTAGCCTGGATACTTGTAACTGTGTAGCTACCACAACACAAAGGCCACCATGAACTTCCATCCAGGTATTTATTCTGTTTCAGAGGCAGCTGGACTGTTTGCAGGTACCTGAACTAGCTATCCTAAAAAGAACTGGAGTATATTTACACTACACTCCAGTTATGGCATTTACCTTGGAATAGTGGTTCTATTAGTACTGGATGCTGCAACATGTTTTTCCTCTTTATGGATGCTTCTTTATTTCTTCCCTTACCTGTACTAGTTTTGTGTGTGTGTGTGTGTGGGGGGGGGGGGTTCAATTCTTAAATCAGGGTTGAAAACATTATTAGGGATAGTATCACAAAATCTTGGCTAGATAACATAAAACGTGTTGTCAATTCATACAGCTATATCATTTTAGAGTCAAGTCATTTTTATTTTGAGCTGAAAGAATCAAAGCATAAGAGAGAAGCTAAAGGATAATCCAATGTTTATATCCCAGAGGTAGCCTGTTAACATGTGGAGTAAATCTTCTCTGTACCTGTAAAGTAACATTTTCCTCATGCTACAGTATAATACCTTAAGTAATACCAGAGCAACTTTCTAATCACTTCAAAGAAACCGAAACTACATTTATGCTGAATCCATTTTATTATTTGTAAAACTAGCTAAAAATAGTTAGTTTTAGCTTTGTGTATATTGGCTATATTAACTAATAAGTTTAGCAGACTGTGTATTACCAAATGCAAGGAACATTTCTCATAACTTATGTAGGCTTGTTAGAATTGTTAACTTTCACAGCATTTGCTGGAACAAATCATCCTGGAAATTGTGGAAGTATGGTTTAAATTGAGGTTGAGTTCAGCATTTGGTTGGAGTTTTTTCTGTATTTCTGTCATCTCATAATTCCCTTCATAGAAAAGAAAGAGTAAGTTGCATCTTTGAGAAGGAAAAAAAAGATAATTGAAACCATGTAATAAAAGGGTAATTTAGCAAAACTATTAGTTTTTAGGTTTTCTTTAAAACTATTTTAAGTCTATTATTTTTAAAATTACTTTTATATTAAAATAGCTGTAAAACTGTGCTGGGTGTCAGCACATTGCATCTTCACACACATTTTAATTCTCATTTTCCTAAGCATGAATTGTAAAATCTATATAAATTGGAAACTAAAAATAATTGGATAAACTCCAATTGAATGTTTTTATGTTTTTGTTTACATTTTTAAAAAGTATATTGTAAACTTTTCACAACAAACAATGATACTTTACCTCAGTGAGGTGTAGTCAGTGTTATGTAGTACTGCTATAGGGGAATAGAGAACATTAATCAGTTTTAAGATTTACTATGTTTACTTGATATAACTTTTTTAAGCATGGGAATGCCAATACATGAGACACTCTGGGCACTTTAATTAGAGCAGCTCTCAGAGCCACTGTAATTGAAGTATCCCCCCAAGTATGTATATAAATGCCCTTTGAGTTAATTATTTATAATAAACTGAGAATTTCTTGCATTGAGAGGGACTGAGAGGTCTCTTCTGATTTTATTCAGCATTTTAAATAAAAATGTACAGTGAGAAAGGGTAAGATGTTGTTGTAGCTCCTTTATTTGAGGTTTTTAAATACAAGTTAGACAAATGTCAGTTAGGGATGGCCACAGTATAGTTGGTTCTGACCAAGTGTAAGGAGTTAAAGTAGATGATCTCTTGAAGTGTTTTCTCTCTCTGCTTCTGTATAATTTTTTAACTTACTACTATAATCATGTAAGGAAATAATTACAGCTGTAACTTAATTAACATCTAAGGTCACAGTTAAGTAAAGCACTTAAGCTCTTTCTCACCTTTAAGCACATTACTTGTCCCATTGACTGTCATTGAAATTATTTGCTTGATTAAAGATCAGTGAGTGTTTAAGACCCCTACAATATGCCATAGGAAGAGAGGAGAAGAGATGCAGGCACTGTCAATGCCTTGCACCCCTACAGTGACAAGGAATTCATTAGGTAGAATATGCTCATATTATCAAGATGGCTGAGAAGCTTAACTTTTGAAACTTTGAACCCCAAATTCCAGTTTGGGTGTCCAAATGCAGAATTGCTGCTCTTACTTTGGTGCTATTTTTGATAATTAAAAACACAGTGTAATAAGTATTTTAGTGGCATTTGTGGGGACTGATAAAATTGGATTTTTCCTGCCTATGATTGCCTGAAATGTCCTGATCATATAGCATGTATAGACAGAAAATACACTATGTACATTACTGTCCAAAAGAATATTAGAGTTATCTTTTATGAAACACATCTGGGATTTTGCAAACATCTGAAAACAGCACTATATAGTAAATGATCAGCCGTAAATACAACAAATAAGCAACAAAGTAAATGGCCTGTAGCAATTTGTTATGGTAGATGAATTGTTTTCTTTCTCAACCTTTTTCTTTTATGACCTAAAAGAATCCCTCTGGCTCAGCATTATACCCAACTGCTTACCTAAGGACTGGAAAATGCAGTATATTTAAAGCAAGTAGATTGGACTATTGCCCTGTTGAAGGATTTTAACCTTTTGAATTTACATGTGAATAGCGGGAGGTTCATTTGACACACATTCCCCTACAGAAAAATTTCTGCTTGTAGAAATCCATTCCAGTTTTAATATTTAACTGGAATCCCAATGCCTTTAGATATTAAAGCAGTTAAAGGAAAATCTTATTTTTAGTTTCTTTCCACAACATTGTGAATGCTTGTACAAGTGCATCCACATGCATGCACACATAAAATAATAGAATATTAGGGTTGGAAAGGACATCAGGAGTTCATCTAGTCCAACCCCCTGCTCAAAGAAAGTCCATCCCCAGCTAGATCATTCTAGTCAGGACTTCGTTGAGGAAAAGCTTCCAAGGATGGAGATTCCACACCCTCTCTAGTTAACCTGTTCCACTGTTTCACCACCCTCCTAGTGAGAGAGTTTTTTCCTAATATCCAACCTAAGCTTCTCTTGCTGCAACTTGAAACCATTGCTTGAAACCTCTCTTTCTGTCTCTCTGCCCCCCACCCTTCTATCAATGCAGTATTGACAGAGCTTTTCTATTTGCTATCAGTTATAAATGCTGGGATTACCTGGGCGATTGTTTTCTCAGAAAGCCATAATGTAATCTCAGACCTAATACTCTGACAACCATGCACTAATTAAAACTGCAATTATATTTTTGCTCAAACAAAACGACTTAATAAACATTATCACAAACTGTTTACTCTTCCCAAAAACAATTTATGCTCACTAATACAATTTCCCATTAAAACTGCTGCCAGGTAAATTAAAAACTCTTGAAATAGTAAGTAAGTGGGAAATTAATTCAACAGTTTAATCTAGAGCTAATAACAGTTGCAAGCTCAGAAAAAGATTGCTACAGCGGGGAGTTAATTAACAGCTTATTCCCATTTGATAAAAGTAATCCACTCTAATTCCAGTGTAATTTACCTCAATGTAATATAAAACCACAAGCTGCTTCTGGTGCTGGTAATTATTAGCCTTGTCCTGTGGCCACATTGACAATAAAAGTCAGCAGTATCTTAATAATAAGAGGCAGTCTGCTAAATGCCCACAATTAAAGATGTAATATGAAATCTTCAAACTGCGACAAATATGCATGTTGCTATACAGTCATGAGTTGCAGTTTAGATGGAGAGAAGCACATTTAGTTGCAGCATCTAAATCTACTAAACAGGTGTGCATTTTTGTGAAGTAAGCTTATTGTATTATTGTAATAGAATTCAAACTTTTTTTGTAAATGCTTGGGTGAGATGGAACAGCAATTACAAAGAGAAAGTGTCTTTGATATTGTGAGAGCAACTTCTGAAATTAGTAAGCTAGCATGGCAAGGAAGTAACTTTGCTCTATTAACATACAAAGCTTGGGATTCTCTGAAAAATCACATGTATAGTAACAGGAGTTTTAATTTCATTGACTGCAATTATCAATAGGATGTGTCATGTACTTGGCTGCATAAGGAATGTCCAAATGACTTGGTGTTGGTTTTACATTTTTGTTTTCTTGATGCTAAAACAAAGAAACAAATATAAATATATTTACATTCCCTTAATACTGGATAGCGTGTAGTCCCAGAAGAGATACATTCAGATTTGCCCTTGCACAATCATGCCAGCATCTTAGCAGGTAACCAATTCCCTTTTTGTTCACCCTAAGTTCTTTTACCTTTTTTTTTTTCTGAATGCCTGTCAATTCCACTGCTTAGCTTCTTTGCATTATGTGTTCTTAGCCCTTGTTCTACAAGCACTGAACTTCTAGGGAATTGTCATATTAAAGGCAAGTAGCTCAACTATGATAGATTTCATCAAAGTGTATAAAAGTAATTTAAAAGGGCATTTTGCTTATTGTGTCATATCACTACTGGCTGTGAAAGTAAGTAATGTGTGGTATTGTTCTACCCTATTACATGTTAACAAGGGTTAAGTGGTTTTTATTTCCCACAATCACCTATAACATTTGTTTACAACAGGAATGCACTTGAGTAGGTTCCTCCTGGGCCTTTAATGGATTTCTCAGAAATAAAAAGTCTGTTGGGAGGTGCTCTGTCACAGCAGAGACAAACACACTCAAGTAAGGCCATAATGATACCTATTTATTAATGTAGAGAGAAAATGGATGAGCTTTTAAGACACAGAATAGGAAAATATAAAAATAAAGCACAGATCTCCGCTACAGTCTGCAGATATGACACCTATTAAAGTTGGTAACAAAGATGATTGCAACCATGATAATGATGATTCCATTGTAGACTCCTTACTGTTAATAGGAATATTCCTTATTTTTCTTCTCTTTTTTCACATGTTTGTAGTTATTTTTGGGAAAAGGTGATTTATTGTAGAGGTAGGTGAGTATTTAAGGTTGAATTATGAACCGGGATCCTGGTTTTCTCTGGTTTAAAATAATCCCCAATTTTTGCATTTAAAAAAGTAACCCAAAATTAGGGGTGCAGTGATAGAGATTTTTGGTGTAGATAGCAATAGCTGATATTTAAGGAGGCATATCGGCTGATACCAATCTGATTTTCAATACACTTGCCTCCAGCTGGTAAGTCTGTTGTGGCAGAAGGGGAGGGGGGAAGGGAAGGGGTGCAGGAGGGAAGATCAATGCCCCTGCAGTGAGGGAGGGGGCAGGGGCAGGCACTGCCCAGGTGGGGCGGGGGGGGAGAGCTGAAGCTCCTGGGAGGTGGCTCCTGCTGCTGCTTTCAACTCAGGAGGGCACGGGGAGGGGACATGTGCCCCCCAGATCTGCATGGGGCGGGGTGGGCTGCAGTGGGAGCTGTGCAGGGGTCTTCTTGGCGGGGACTGGGCTCGGAGCAGGTGCTGGCAGTGCTGGGAGGATGCTGCATCCACCCCAAATTTCTCTGCTGCTCCACTCCCAGCACTGCCGCCACCAGACACCTGGCACAGTCCTGTCTTTCCCACCATGTGGGTGGAGACAGGGCATTGAGCTGGAGCTGTGCTGGGAGTGGAGAGGCAGTGAAATTTGGGGTGGATGCAGCATTCTCCCAGAGCCACTGACACCTGCTCCTAGCCCAGCCCCCACTGAGAGGAGCCTCACACAGCCCTGGCTGCAGACCGCCATGCCCCACGCAGAACCGGGGGGCACATGATCCCCCATGCCCTTCTGGGGTGCAAGCAGTGGTGAACTGTCTCCCCCCCACAAGCCGCGGCTCTGCTCCACCTTGCCTTGCCTGGACAGTGCGTGCCTCTGTCCCCTCCCTCATCAACAGGGGGTGTTGATCCTCCCCGCTATGTCTCTTCCTTCCCCCTCCCTTTCCACCACACTGGACTGACCAGCTGGAGGCAGCTCTCCACTTTGCCAGCTGTGCTCCTTGCTGCCTGAGTGCTGCACTGTGGCTGCATGCAGCATTGGCATTTATCAGCCAAATTATCAGCCCCATCAGGCTGATATCTGATATAGCCAGTTTTCTTTATATTGGTACCAATCCGATATTGGACCAATGTATCAGTGCACCTCTACCCAAAATCCACATTTTTCCATGATTAAAATGAAGTACCACTAATATAGAGAGCAATATATAGTGGTGTTTCATTTTAATCATGGAAAATGTGGATTTTGGGTTACTCTTTTAATTCCAAAAATTAGAGATTTTTTTAAAGCGGAGAAAACCAGGATCCTTGATTTTGAAGTTTGCAAGGCAGAGATATATTAGGAGTTCTGTGAGCACTGGCTGACATGTTTGGGGCCCTAATCCCACTCTTCACTGACCTGCCACATGTTTTCATACCATTCTCTGATGAAAAGTTTACCTAATTTATTTAGGTGTTTATTTCTGGTCTGGCCCAGTAATCTGAAGAAAGAGACATAGGGATGTGAATTTGGATTATAGAAACAGGAATGTAGGAGTGGAAGGAGTCTGGATTAGTGGGTCTGTTTCCTCATAACTGCAAGCAACATCTCATATGATTTTATAGTTTTGGAGTGGCTTACACTTTGAATTCCTTGATTCAGACTCTACTCATCCTGTAAAGATGATGCAACGATTAAAGATGAGGCCAATTAATGCCAGCAGGATCTATACCCAGTCACTGCTGACAAAGGTCTGCATAATGGAGTACAAGTAAAGCTGCACATTTAAGGTTTCCAGAAAGCTCAACCATTTTATAAAAAGCATCTTCTCTTCTTTCCCAAACCACACCATTCATGATACACCCCTTTCAATTCTTATGTGTTGCATCCTTTCTCATAAATACACTTTGAAAAGCTTACTTAATTTATTGTTTTCCAGATTCAAGCAGGATGTCAAAGATCATTCATTGAAATTCTCATTTAGTGCAGTTGGTAGGACGATAATGATTTTCCAGGCTTGGATGTTTCTTTTACTCCGAAGAAGAAAGGACAGACTTTAATTCCAAAACTCCTTGCCATCCTAATGAACATTTTTTGTTTAAGGCGCCTATTTAAGTCTTTTTGAATGGAATGAGGCAAGATAAAGGCAATTAACTAGTGCATAGTTTTGGAGCAGGATTTCAGTAGGTATGAGTGCATGAAATTATCATGTTGTTTATATTTTTTTTGGAAAGCTTCTCACCATTGCTGTTAATATAGATCTTTGTCTCCACTGCAAACCATATCTCCTTTCACCTCTTTTTTTGAAAGTCGTGGTACTCACCTGTGTAGTAATGTTAGGTTTATACTTGATTAGCAGGGATCCCACTTTTCTCTGAAAAGTCTGCAATTTTCAGATTTAAAAAAGTAACCCCTAATCCCCAAATCTACATTTTTATGGGTTTAAATTGAAACGCCACTAATATGTGTGAGTGGGTGGGTGGGTGTGTTTCAATGGAGAGTCAAGTTAGCACAACTCATGAATTGTAAATGTCACTCTGCTAACCCACTTGCTTTCTGCTGCTACTCAAATTCCTTTTAATAACTTCAGGGCTTGTTTCATGGTTCATTTATGTTCACTGGCACTATACTAACTTCTGGAGTGACTATTTGCAATGAAGACCAACTACTGTAGTGAAGATCAAGATCTAAATGAAAGAGTCTAGCAATTTGTTTTAATCACTTTCACATGCAGTTTGGGGTGACAGATTATAATAACCCAAACAATTAGTTTGATTTAAAAGTAAATCATCTAAACCAGTAATATTCAACCAGGGTGCCTTGAGGTCCTTCCAAGGGTGCTGCAGGATGCCACACAGTCTGGGTACAGACATTTGGGGAGGTTAAGGGAAGGTTAGATCATGTGAAAAATGGCCACTTCATCAAATTTAGTATGCCCCGTTGTGGATGTTACACTAGTTAGATGGATCTAAGTGTGAATCGTACAGAAGTTCAGGATAGCTAGATTGGTTTAAAAATGGCCAACCCAATCTAAGTTAACTTTGCCTCCAAGATGCACCTAACTTAGATTGGGTTTACCATTTTTAGACTGGTCTAAACTGTCCTGACCTTCTGTACAGTTCCAAGCATAGAGCCTGGGGCTGCACTTTTCCTACCCGCCTCACCTGGCACCAGGCTATTTTTACCCTCCTTACTCCTTCTGCCCACCCCAGATGAATGACGTCCCCCTGTGTGGACCAGCCAGCTCCACCCCCTCCTCTTCTGAGCCCAAACCCCTGATCTTGCAAACTTCTCCTGGTGCCACTTTTATCAGCATTTGCCAGAAGCCAAGCAAGTAAGTTGGAGTGGGATGAGGGGTCAGCAGGATGGGGTGGGAGTTGGTTTGCTGGGGTGTTGTTCATCTGGGGGTGGGGGAGGGGATTCAGACCTATTGTGGTCTTTCTGAGTTCTTTGCAACAGAATAAATGCTATAGTATTTTCTCTAGTCAAAATAACAAGTGAAAAGTAAGAGCTAACTTTTTTCTTAGGGGTGTCTGGGTTGGTTGAGAACCACTGATATAGTTCTATTGTTTACTTGCTAGAAATTTTTTAAGTGACACCTTGGTACGTGCACTATTTTGCAAAAATCTCCAACAGTTTATATTAGTTTTTGCAGCACTGTGTTTCTAATTAATACCTAGTTCCATAAAAATGAGACACATGAATATAGATATTATATATGGAAACATTTAAATAAATACATAGTGATCTAAATACAAATAAGATCAAATTTTAGTAGATAATCTTGTAAGCCCTTTTCTTTGCCTGGAGATAAGAGACTTGCTGTGCATTTGTTTGTCTTTGGTGAGGTGGGGGATTAGAAAGACTGCTATCTCCATGACATGTTCCTTCTTTACTTTCAACACTGTGGAAGGTCTTGTGAGGACTTGGGATCAGTGGGGTGAGGAAGCCAGCCAGCTACTGTAGAATCTATCAGTGATGGTGAAAATTCGCATAAATTATCTGCACACTGTATCCAATTAAAAGGACTTTCGGAGACCATAGCAGGGTGGTTCCAGGAAGATTTTCCGGGGCATGATGGTAACTAAAATTTGTAGTGTCAGGGATTGTCACAAATGTGCATCTGGGCCAAAGAATATTTGGTATGTTCAGCCCACGTGATGTCAGAAAAAGTTAAAACCCTGTTAGTTGCCTTTAAATTCTTCCCTATTTTGTATTGGATAACTAGATGTTAGCATGTTATTTGTGAAATTCTCTGTACTCTTTCCACCTAATTGGTATAGTCTTTTTTTTTCTCCTCCACAAATGAGTTTTGCATTACACTGGATGGGAGCATCATCAAACTAAATGCAAGGAATACTGAGGTTACATGATCTGCTTCTGAAGGAAAAATGCTTTTCTAAATGTTGCCACTGTAGTTGTCCGTTTTAATTTTTTTTAAAAAAGTAAAGACCCAAAGATATAGCTGCTCACTTGCTCTCTCTCGGTCTTTCTCAGAAACACGCACACGTAATGTCAGTGCTCTCTTAATTATAATTGTGGTATGTTTTAAGGCATACTTGCATGAATTCTTGTAGTCTAAGTTCTACTAAGTACTTTACATGCTTGTGCATTGTGCTGAGAATATAAGCAGCTTCTTTTCCCCTTATGATTAGGCACTTTAAGGCTTGGGGAAAGTTTTACTTCTTGCTCTGAATGTTTAGGGAAGGCTCCATACCTACTTCCCTGAAAGTATGTGGTGTTTAGGGAAGGGAATGAAAAGGTAGAGAAAGGGTGGGCGTTATGGGGAAATTAAGAGTAGGTAGCAACCCCACAAAGGAGTGTGGCAGTGCACCCCTGTAACATGTATCTCCGTTGTTTCTACTATCATACCCCTGTCTCTCAGTAGTACTCTGTGCCTGGGTGGCTCTGTACTATACTCTGTGCCTGGCTGTACATAAATGGCACAGTCAACCTTGTAATATAGGTACTAAATATCATAAATGTAAAACAAATTTGAAATTCATGTTTTTGTACATGGAGATTCTATAGGTTCCAATACATAAGAAAAACGAGAAACAGAAACTATATGTGAACTACAACTACAAAAACACCCGTGAAAGTAATAGTCAACATAGTGTTTGCTTAGTTTCAAGGTGCTCAGAAATAAACACAAGAACACAATTAAATTTCCATATAGTGCATGGCTAAACTTGTTAATCCTCATTTAAATATGAAAAAAGTGCAGCCACTAGAAACTCTACAAGGCTTATAACCAAATTTTCTTGCTGCATTAAACTAGTAAAGGATTATATACATTTCCAAAAAATATAGACACAAGCAGACACATTTCCAAAGGCCATAGGGAACTAAAAACTAAAGGTTGTAAGACCATTTTTTTAAACTGAAATTTTTACCAAAATGTTTTAAAATCATTCAAACATGTCTTTTAGAAAGACGGTGAGTTTTGATGCTGAGTCTTCAAGCGACGGAGAATCTCCCCATCCTTTGGTAATCTGTTCCAATCATTATTCCCCCCATGCATTGAACATTTGCCACATTTGTCCCAGTCTGAAGTAGTGTAATTTTGACATTCAGCCACTTTTCTTTGGTTCCACTCTAATTCAACAGATCAAAATTATTTAGTTTTAACTTCATAATAAAGGTTCTGTTGTGGTTGCCTATACCTGTTGCACCCTTAACTTCATTCTGATTTGGAGCATCTGGTAGCAAAATGCATGTGTAAGAAGCCCTGTGCACTGGATCTGGCACCTAATCCCAGTACTCAGGGCCATTTGGAAGCAACACCAGGCCCCAAGGTTGAATCCTGGCATGAAGAGCCTGGCAGGGGCAGTGCCAGGCCCCCAGGATCCAATCCTGGTTAAAGTGACTTCTGGTGGGAGGGTGTAGTTCTGGCTCTCTGGGATCCAATCCCAGTATGGGGGGGAGAAGGGGAGTAGTTTTTAACTAGTAAATTGCATCTCGAGTGTAACATCTGTCTGGGGCCTTAAGAAATATTGGAATATGAATTAAAAAGCCATATAATAATTTGAAGTTAGTAGTGCTGAGTCAAGACAATATAGTGACAGGTGATTAACTGGGTAACCTCATAATCAGACAAAAAGAAATTTAAAGAAAGAATACATTGAACTTTTGAAAATGCAGAAAGCATTTTCCATGAAGTCAACCGCTTTGGGTTGGTTTGGCTGAATTAATTAATAACCATGCTAATAATATGGCTAAAAAAATATAAACATAATAGTGCCCGTTTATGTAGCTTCTGAAAAGCTGAAGCTGAATTTTTTAAATAGAACCATGAAGACTTAATATACTTAGTTTTCAAAGAACTTTGGGAATTAAGTGAGTGGGCACTGGATACTAGCTTTTTACAAATTAGATGGCATTATTATATATTTAGGTTAATAAACATGTCAATGTCTGATGTTCCTGAATTCTTATAGAACAACAACTTGGTAGCATGTATTCAATAGCTGGCAATTTTAACCAGGCACCTTTTGCACAAAAACACTTTTGTTGTAGAGAGTTCCTTTTCTGGCTAAGTAAAAATAAGTGTTTAAAATGCGCCAAGGAATAGCACACCAAAGGTCATCTTTTAGAGTTGCTGTCCACTGTAGCATTCCCATTTAATTTGGTAAAGAACTGCTACAGATTTACTAAAGTGCTGACTGAACTGCAGATATGAACTTTGAGTCTTTGTAGAGTTTCTGGAATTCTCATTATGACAATTGACATAGTTATTAGTTTTAGAGCTTCCAGATAGTTCTTTCAAAGGCTGATAACATAAGGTACTTTGATTAAAAAGAAGGAAGTCCCCCCTCTGTTTATATGTAGGAGAATAGTCATAGGAAAGGAAGAAGGAAATCTTAGTATAATTAAAATACCCAGTAATGCTCCATTACAATTTAGTTTTAACTCTCTTGAAGTCTCTTTAACTTGTTACTAATATTGTTTGCAAACTCCTAAAAGTAGATAGCCAAAATATTTATTTTAATGCGTATCTTTATTAAACTAGACAACATTATTACTGCCACACATTAAAGACCTGTAATGTGACTTTAATATTGTTATTAGATGTTAATGTCTTAGGATAGTGCTCTGAAGATGAAATAGTTCTCATTTACTTTTCACTGTAATGAATACTAATGTGTCAGGGGACAGCAGACATCTTTGCCTTCTGTTCAGTTTGGCCAAATAGGAAAGACAAGAACGGAAGACAACAATTAGTCATCTGTGAGTGAATGCAATTGGAAGTTATGAGTAAAGCCAATTGAAATCCAGGCATACAGATCTCCTTCTCATTTTTCTGCTTTGACTAAATAAAATAAGAACAGACAGTAAGTTGTCCAGTTTCCAAGATTTCTGGTGGGAGTTATTCATAATAGATTTGTTATTTCTACTGTGGTTTATATTGCCATTTCATCTCATTATGGGTGATGTTATGCTCATAGCATTATGAGTTCTTTCAGGAAGGGAAAAATAGCTCATTTCCTTGAGACAGTTTGTTTTTTTGCAGTCGCAAGTACAAACTAGGCACAGAAGAAACATTTAATGCTCTGAACTAAATTAAACCATCGCTACCTTCAATAAAGCTGAGTGCCTCTCTTGGACAGAACAGACGGAACAAAATGTACTTTTGTTGATTTGTGCTTATGAAAGTACAAGTTTGTTTACCTGCACTTGTTAACAATTGCTAAGAAACACTTTTTTCTGGGTTTACAGGGCTGTTTTCAGCTAATCAATAGCATAATGCTTTACCTAGTTTTCAGTTTAAAACTAGGTACATTTTCAGTTGCGCTTCATTGTCTATTTTTCAGTATACAATGTTCTAAATGAAAGTTGTATGAATTACAGGTGGGTCAGGTTCCTCTCCCAAACCCATCTATGAATATTTTGCTCTAAACTCTGTAGCCTGGTTTCTC
This sequence comes from Gavialis gangeticus, assembly GCF_001723915.1. Classification (NCBI taxonomy): domain Eukaryota; kingdom Metazoa; phylum Chordata; order Crocodylia; family Gavialidae; genus Gavialis; species Gavialis gangeticus. The sequence continues at coordinate 30,442,800 of NW_017729029.1, read as the reverse complement.
CCTCTCTTAGTCTCATTTTCATTGCTATTTTAACTCTGTTGCTGGTGGTTGGTGGTGTCGTTTGCTATGCACATGCAAGAGATTGCTTCTTTCAAACAATATTCAGAATATATATAGAAATATTTCTTCTTTTTCTCTGAGATGAAGTCAATTTTGTTTTGGAACATAGTAGCTGATAAATACAGTGCAATGCAAAGTATAGTCAATCAATACAATGAAACAGGAAGAGAAAAATACAATATACATTTGAAACTGCCATGAGAATTTCAGGTAGGCACTTCGTAATCATTCAAGTTGGAGTTTAGAGATGATACTGGGGGTTGTACCATATGGTATTGAAGCAGTCTAAGCTATCAGGACCTTGATTTCACACTTCATATGCAAATATTTAGTTTTAATTTGCTGTATGTCAGAGGGAATATAACTATATTTAGAAAAAGAAAAGACCTATGAAAAATTATAATATCGCATTAAAACATTTTAATAATTTCACCAATTTTGTATGCTCAATATTTTGTTGTACTTTAGAACAGTGGGCTCAAGCTTTTGGCCCCACAGGCCAAATTAATGGTATGGGGCTGATCCATGGGCCAGATAAAGCCCCACCTACCAGGATTGGGCCCTGGATTGGCCCCCTTCCTGACCTGCATACCACAATTGGGCTTCAGGGACCTGGTACTGCCCCCTCCTCAGTCATGCACTGCACAATTGGGCTGGGCACTGTTGCTTGCCAGTCCCCTACACTGAGATTTGACTCTGGGGCCCAGTGCCAGCTCTGCATGGGGGGATTAGGTGCCCGATCCAGCACACAAGGCCTAGAGCTCCCTGTGGGTCTGGAAATTTGGCAGCAGGGTGCCCAGTGGGCTACATGAAGACAACCCCAGGCCGAGTGTGGAGTATTCTTGTTTTAGAATGTTCACTTTTACTTTCACGTTTAGAAGAAATTGCGTTTCCCATAGTCCCTTGAATTCCTCTCTGCTTCAGGATTTCTCTTGATTTCCCCTCTCCCAGTCTTAAAACCTTATGTCATAATATATTTTTGGCTTCTTTGCATGGTGGCTCATTGAGAGAGACATTTTGTAGGGTGAAATATCTAAGACTTATTTCTTCACCATGGCCTTGCCACAATAATAATAATTGAGAATACCTGTCTAAGGAAAAATGGCTATAAGCAAAGATCACTATTTATTAGCCAATGTGTAGTGGACAAACAGTTTTATAAGGTGTTCAGGTACCATGGCTAAAACAGTGGATTATACTGGAGAAAAGTTGTTACTGGTTATTAAATTCTGCTATCTGCAAAATGGCAGGTATTAACTTAACTGCTTCATAAACATTCTGAAGGTAAAACAACTGAAAATGGAATAGAGGTGTGGATATTTCCATGTCAGCAGAGAGCAGTTTTTTAAACAGTAACTTGATGATGATTGTGTTCTCTTATATCATCTTCGCTGACCTTATTCACCTCAGTTCAAGGGAAGCTAGATTTAACTGAATAAATATCATATTTTATGCACACAACTGCTGTTTGGTTGCTTACTGCTATTTACCAGTATTTTCCAGAAAGATCTTTTTCTTTCTTTTTTTTTTCCTTTTAAAACAAGGTGCATGTCTTATTTGGGAGGTGTCTTGTATGTTCAAAATATGGTATTTACCTGGAAAATTTATATGTTTTTTGTAGTTGTATTGGTACCAAGAAAGTAATTTGAGTAAAGTATATTCCTTTTAAATAAATAAAAGTAAACCATTACAAACCATTCATATTTTATTTTAAGATTGGAAACCAAAAATTGAATGTTTTCGCACCATAAATAGCCAAAAACTGGTCCTGGACCTCATGTTCTGGCTAGGGAAATATCCCCCAGAGAGGTCTGCATAACTCTTTTCCATATATTTTAGTTTCTGCAAGCTCCAAACTTTTATATGCACTAGGTTAAATTCACATCAAGACAGAAAAAAATGTGCAAGAGTCATGCACCCTTTTGTCCAATGAGAAAGTATGTTTGTTATAAGCATTGATAACGCCACTGAGATTTTTCATTGGCTATGAAGTTGATAGAATAAGCAACCTCCTGTATTTTTATTTTTTTTCACGATACTTTAAGGGCATTTATAGATGTGCCGTCAGAGCATCTGTCTAATTAAGGCACCCAGAGTGTCACATGTATCAGTGTCCCAGTGCTGAAAAATGTCGATGGGTGTGCTTTAACAAAAACTCATTGAACCAGTTTTAGTTAAAGTGTCCCCACCACCATTTTTCAGCATGGGGACGCCAATACATGTGACGCTAGAGTCTACTGGAGCATGGTAATTACCATGTTCCAGCAGATTCAATTATTCATTTCTGCTCTGATGTGTTGTAATTATAATGTGTTGGAGCAGCCTCTCTGCACGTATATAGAAACCCTATGATTGTGAGGAAAAAGGCTTTTTGAAGTCATATTTAGTGTTTCTAAAACATGGCTTTTATCTTTAGTTTCTGTTCCTTGGAATTTTCAAATTTGTGGAATTCTTTAACAATAAATAACCCAAATACACCAGCACATTTTTACTAGGCTTCACATACTTGGAAGACAATATTTTAAAACAATGTTTTATTTCTGAAGCTGAAGAATTCTCATATTTAATTTGAATTACCCATGAGAGGTAATTCATCATCTTGTCTAGCACTCGTTATTCTTCTTAAAGGTGTAATGTGTTTAGCACATCTCTAGCACATCTCCATGTCTACCATCTTCTTTAACTGAAGGGCCCGTCTATAGGTTACACCACATTACTGTTGCCAGAATAATACTGCTGTTTCACTGTACCTCAGATCCTATAGAAGAGACTTCTTTAGAGCAGTTGTATTTGATTTTGTTCTACCTCTTTGTTGTTCCTTCTCCTTGTAAAATTTCCATATTTAAAAAAGAAAACAAGAAAACCTCAGTGTGATCATTTTGGTCTCTGGTTGTTGCAGTTTATTAAAAAAACGGTACCATTATTGATGTTTTCTTGCCAGATGGTGTAGTCCCTTGATGCCCCTTATAAAATATAATATATAAGCATATGTATCAATAATTTAGCATTCATGACATAAATCAGCCACGTGGTCTATTCCAGCAGATGGGGCTGGTCCTTTTATTTTCATAATAAAGACCTAATTCATAAAACATTATTTTACTTAATTCTACATAATTTTTGTGTACTTTATTTTTAAAAAATGCAGAGCTCACTTTTTATTGCATAATTACATTTCCATCTTTTAACAAACAACTTTTCTTGTATGGACACAGATTTCAAACATTTGGAAGCCAAAGGTTTTTTTTAGTTTACAGGAAACTTTTAGAACTTTGGTGTATACTATGGAACTCTGAAAAAGTGATATCTTAGTTTTGCTTTTTTAAATTGAATTATTTGTAAAGACATAGAAATCCAATGGCTCAATACTCTACTGGTATAAGTAGTCTCTACCTCTTTACTTAAACAGAGTATCTGACTCCAGTCTCCATGTAAACAGGTTACTGTGGTAAAAAAAAATCTGAAAATGAAAAAAAAATGTCCCTGTACAAAGTATTGTTCTACTCTATTTATAGAATCATATACATAGAGTTTTTTTCATAGCTATAAAGACATTCAGGGCATTTTTAACATGCCTTGGATGCTCTATAGAGCTGCCTGGAGAATGACAATTCTATTTTGTCACAGCTTTCAAAACTAACATTTGTTCCAAATAGGAATTAAGCCAGCATTTATGTGAAAACAGAATTGTGTGAAAATGTGTTTTTGTAGATCAAAACCTGATCACCTCAGGTTAAAGAAGCATAAATTTAGAGCGAGCATATATCCAGAGTGAATTTATCTCTTATTCTTCTCCAGGAAAAATTCATCACAGCAAATATGCTTCTATAAATTTCTGTTTTGGAAATTTCCTGGTGTTGAAAATGTTCTGATCAGCCCTGTTTTGCTATACCATTTAAAAGCTCATAGTGCCTTAAACTATGCTTAGGATGTCATCAAACTGGGAGTTACATGTGATGTGAATTAGAGGCAGATGGAGTAGCAGAAATGGGTGAGAAAATTGTTCTGGGTAATTATGTCTAAAGGATTATATAAAATAAACAAATAACCCCGATCCCTCTTTCATCTGTGACTAATAATCTTAGCCTGTGGATTTTTATATTTCCCTTTTTAATTCAATTTTAAAAGGTTTTTTGTAAATATAGAAAAAGTCCTAGTAAACATAAATGTCTGTTTCTTGTTAAAAGTTAAAATAATTTAGTTGCTCTGCAATTTGAAAATGTTTGTTACATAGAAAAAAAATCATTTTTAGTAAAATTCTGGGCAAGCAATTGAGAACTCTGTGTTTGTAGGGAACCGCTTCCTGGCTCTCTCTATCAGATAGAGTTGAGGTGTAGGGATTGTAGGAATTGCCATTCTGGATCAGAATCAAAGTCCCCACAGTCCAGCATCCTGTCCCTGGATCTGGCTAGAACCAGATACTTCAGAGTAAGATGTAAAGAACCATGTAAGAGGGCAAATATGGAATAATCTGCCACCAAAACAGGACTAATTCTGGTCTTTTATAAGTAGAGATTGGTTTAAGATTCCTTCCAAAATATTTATTGTCATTAATTGTGATAAATCAGGTGTTCTTGCTATCCACATGTCCCACATTGAATGCTTTTTTTAATCTTAAAAGTTTGACTTGACCTTCTTTTGGCAACAAAATCTGGACTTTAATTCATATGTTAAACTAGCCATTTTTGGTAACTATTGTAGGTCAGGTATCATCTTTCATTATTGCTGCTGGTCAGGGTAGATGTGAATTTCAGAGACTACTGAGAATGAGCATATTTGCTATAGAATTGCGGATTTCCTATTGAAAAAAGCTGTTGTGGTCCTGTAGTCTGACTGACTTAAGCAAATTAAAGTAAAAAGGATCCACCCGGTTTAGAATTGAGCTTGAAGTTATCCACAAGCTCTTTCCCAATAACTATCTAATTTGTAACCCCTGGTTGCAGTCCATCCTTAGCTCCAGAAGCTATGTTAAATTTTCACGTATGAAGTCAACCCCACAACTGCTCCTCCTCCTCAACTGTACATGTGGGTTATATCAACATGCTTGCAGAGCTTGAGAACAAGACATATACCACAGAATTCCCACATTTCCCTTGTCTTTTTCTGTGGTCCTTGAGCATCCCTCTCTTCTCTTCCTGGAAGTAGAGACAAGCTTGGAAGGAAGGATAGGTAAGATGTAGACCAATTCCAAAGAGGGCTGCTTTACATGGTGCAAGGAACCGTGGGATTCATCCTGGGCTGTGCTTAAGAAATTCGAAGCATAGCTTTGGATAGCTTTGGTCTAGGCTACAAGTTAAAATATAGACAGGGCAACAGTAGATTCTGCAGCTCAAGCTGGTTGTGGATAACATCAATGTTGACTTAATAATGTAGAACATAAATATATAGATATTATTAAGTACTATGGTAGCATAATAAGAGATGAAAAATGAATCATGCACTAGAAGGCTACATCAGTGTCCACTAAGTCCTTGCTTATTCTGCATGAATAAAAACTATGGTCATTTTTACATATGCTCCAGGGAGGGGGGTTAATTAGGGTGGCTCTGAGAGCTGCTCTAATTAAAGTTCCACAGCCTCTCAAGTATCAGCATCATCCTGCTTCAAAATGGCGGCAGAGGCGCTTTAACTAAACCTTGTTGAACGAGCTTTAGTTAAAGCACCCCCACTGCCATTTTGAAGCATGGGGATGCTGATACAAGATGCAGAGTCTGGCTGGAGTGCACTAATTAGCACATTCCAGCAGACTCAATTAATCGAGTCTGCTCTGACACACTATAATTACAGTGTGCTGGAGCTGCATCCTGGCACGTCTTCGGGCATCCTATTATTATAAGTAAAATGAGCTTTAACTGGAAATGATAAACTGTAATGTTCAGAAAGTTATGTTTCTTTAACATAGGAAGTTACTTAACTGGATTATTTCTAAAATATGAACAATTTAAGCATTCTGTCAGCTAGCTGCTGTCTCCTTCCAACCTTCCCTCCCCAAAGGTTCCCATTAGGAAGGTTCTTCTGCCATACTAAATTGTCAGTCTGCTCTTGTATCAAAACACCACTTCTCTTTTGCCACTTCTCCCTGGAAAAAGTGTTTTGGCAGCACAGGGTGGAGCTCTTTGAGCTTGCAGATGATGATCCCCCAAGATATCACCCCTGCTGCTTCTGCAAGCTGTCTTGCCAGCAACAGCCTTCATGTCATGGAAGGGAATAGCCAGTTATGATGGCTCCCTGGGAAAGGCTGTCATTCCAGAGAATGTATGTGACACATAGTCAGCTACCATTGGCCTGCTTCACCAAGATAATAGGAGCAATTTGCAGTCCTGTGCTTCATAGCTCTGACAGACCTCACAGTAAAAACAATTTTTGATTATGTCCTGAACTCAGCTTGCTCTTCCTAGTGGCCTCTTCCCCACAATCTGTCCACTGAAGAACAGTGCCCTGTCCCCTCAGTGCTTTGAGTCCACTGTTGCCATGATATTGAGCTGTGAAGGGACTTGGAATCCAGAAGGATGACAGCCACCCAAAATGGCTGCATGCAGTATTTCTGCACTGACAAAGGGGCTATCATACCAGCACCTGAATAATGACAGCCTTTCCTGGAGCCAGACCTACCCACACCTGCTCCCCACAGGGGAGCATGCAGGATTGCCAGTGGCCATACCAACAGTGCTTTCAGAAGGTGGAGAGGCAGTGTGGCATGGGGATGCAGTCTGTTCTACACCTCCCCTGTGTCAGGGCCTTATCTCCTCTGCTACCTCTCTGATCATGCTCAGATGCACCTAAAACACAAAGCCTTTGATTTATGTATTTCTGTGTTGGGGATTAGACCCCAATCATGCAGCTGGGAGCTTTGTCAAGCCCACCCCTAGGTACCGGCTCATTGATTTCAGCCAGCAGTGACCAGGATCCATGGACCAGGGTGGGTATGGCTCCCCAAAACCCACGAAAGTCCCTCAGTACATGCGGGACATTGGGAGAAGTGACAGACAAGGGGAGGGGTCATTTGCAAGCTGCCATTGTCAGTCAGGATGGCCTGGGGTGGTGCAGACAAAACAGGTTTCCATTGACCCCTTACATGCCTGAATTAAACCTTAACTATGGTTACTTGTAATTGACCCAGCCAGTGCTGCCATTTTTCAGCGTGGGGATGCTGATACACCTGACACTTCAGGGACTTTAATTAAATGTAATCGGATTAAAGCATCCTCCCCGTTCCTGGAACTTGTGTATAAATGGCATATGTATTTTACTTAGCATGTGTTTTACTGTTTGAATCTGTGGACATGCATGCCTTAAGCCCATTTAGCATGTACTACATTTCCTGTGTGACGTGGCCTTGAGTTAAATTGCTGAGAAAAGACAAAGGGATTGGGAGAAGGAATTATTTATTATGGGGGTCCTAACTTGGGAAGGTTGCTCTAGTAGGTACTCTGGAACATAAAGGGCAATCAATACCAAGAGTAAAGTTTCATAGTTATAATATTTTATAATTATACAGTAAAATGGTGCTGTATATTTGAGGTCCAAGTTTATTGCATTTTCTAGGCATTCTAAGTTCTAGGGTCTCCAAGCAGGCTCAGTAAATCTTACAGATTACCTAAGTAGCAGACATAGAAAGGTAAAATAATAAATAAGATGTAGAACAGTTGAGTACCTTGCCCTTATTATTTTCAGAAGAAAGTAAACTTCTGAGATTTTCTCTTTCAGGAGATGCATTGTAAAAAGATGGAAGGAGATCTCAGTTCAGTTGCACTTACGGCTAGAGCAGTTTGTTCTCAACTGTTTTAGATTCAAGACACCCTCAGAAAATGCCAGCTGTTAGTGTTCACTCATTTACTTTGACTATGGACAAATAATAGAGAAATTCTTCTTTTGCAAAGAAATCAGAAAAACTACCACCGGTCCAAATATTTTTTACATTGGATTCCTATTTGAAATGGCTGAGTTTATCGTGTAAATCATGTGTAGGCATTTGCACAGCTAACAGCACTACTACTTAAAAGGATCGCCCCAGGGTGCCATGGTGCCCTAGTTAGAAATCACTGGGCTAGAGGTTGGTAAGCAGATGACTGGGGGCATTCTGACTTTTTTTTGTTTGTTTTGCTCTAAGTGGCTCCTGCAAATGGCATTTTGTGAGCAGTGAGATGTGTGGGAAGCCATTTCTTCTTTTCCTAGATCACTTTTAAAGTTCGTGGTAAGGCATCTCATGTAGAGCGTGTCCTCCCTTGTCATCACAATACTTTATTTATAGCTATAGAATTTCACACCTCTTGGCCAGTCTTTCTGAATGTTAACAATTAGCCATAAATGCAAGTTTCATCCTAGTCCAGGAAGACTTAATACCTCCTTATGTATGGGTGAAAACATTTTAAGTAACTTTATAAGACTAGTTCCCCCCCTCCCCCCACATCCCATAGATGGTGTTGGAGATGATTAGCATTTATAATGCATGTTACCTTCAAGCTGCTTTACAGGCAATATCTAGTTAATGCACAGTACAGCCTTTTGAGCTGTAACATCTATGTTATAGATGAAGATAAAGGACTCACCATCACCACAGATGAGGAAGCAGGTAACATATCTGGGATTAGAAACCAATGGTACTCAGACAACTGAACCATGTTCTCACTGATCCTTTTTCAAAGACGAGTGTAAGTTTCCATTAATAGATTTCAAAACTAGAATTACAAATAAAATTACACCATCATATTTCTAGAAGGCAGAAAACTTGAAGTCCTATCAACACATTATTAATAGTTAATTCTGATGGAGAGCTGACATCTTTTGACTCTTCTTTAGACATGCAACTTGTTTGTAGTAGCCAATAAACAGCAATGATGCAAGTTTTTATATAATCAGAGTATTATCTGATGCAATAAAATATTGCTCTGTATCTGAGAACAGAGTAGAAATTCTTGAGATTTGAAGTTAGATTGCAGACTGTCATTATCATAGTTCACTATGCAATTTGGCCCTAGGGCTTATTTACCATATGAATTAATGATTATAGTATGAAACTTAGGCTCATTTCTGATTACATGACTCTCCAGCTCTGTAGAGTTCTGCATAGAAGTAAAAATAAAGAATCTGCCTTTAATGTATAGCAACATGGTGGCAGACAATTTATATAGGATTTCTTTCCTTTAGGGAAAGGAAACCATAAATATTACCCATAGAAAATATAACATTCATTGAGGAAAATCTTAGAATATTTTGTTCCTTCTGTGGGAAAAGGTTCAAAGGCAATATATCCTGAGTCAGTATATTATTTATTTAGCACATCAGTAAAATAACTTACAAGTTTAAAGGGTAGTACATTTTAGAGTCCATTTCAGAGAGCAGTATCAGATCCTATAGAAAATGAATAAGGATCTTTTTTGGAGAGATAAATAGATAGATCTGATCCTACATATAATGATGAGGAGATGATAAGATTAAAGTATATTCTCTCTTTCCAGAATATAGGAGGTTTTAGGCATGAAAATTCTTGTCTTTATGGCTCCTTTATTCATGATAATCTGTTTTTTGCTGTCTTTGAGTGAAAAAAAGTCACTGAAGGATGGGTGGTGCAGAGTGCTCACCATGTTGCTTGGTGAGAAAGGAGCCAGGAAGGACAGCATGTCCATGGATTACACCATTATTTACTGAGGCCAGCAGCTAACTGTTAAAATTGGCCATACAATAAGATATTCTTTACCATACATGATATTTTGATTGTGTAACCGTTGCTGATATGGAGAAATCAGGGCTGTCAATTAATTGTGATTAACTCACACGATTAACATGTTAATCATTGTTTGAGTTAGTTTTTTTAACACGTTAATCACATGTGGTTTTGCAGCCCAAGCCCAGGCTCTGCTCCACTGCTACCACTGTCACCTCGGGGCCATCCCACAAGGCAGTGGTGGCACTGCAGAGGACTGCAGGACAGCCCGGGTGTGGGCCTTTTGTGGCTGCCGGGGGGGGGGGGGGGGG
>NW_017729029.1:30412231-30432552 GCF_001723915.1 Gavialis gangeticus | reverse complement strand
ACACAGCCTTAACTTGCAGGAGATGAGGAATGCACCCTGGTGGCATGTGGAGCAGCACCCAGTGGGCCCATCTGTGAAGGGGAAGGGGCATTGGGAAGGGGTGTTGGTCATGGGGGGCAAATTGAGGCCCCCATGGTGAGGAAGGGAGTGGGGCAAGGGCAGGGGCTGGATTGAATGGGCCCAAGGCCAGAATGGGCCACGGGATGGAGACGTGGGCATCTTGTCCAGGGATGGGTGCTTCTGCCGCTGCACGCACCCTTGGGGGAGGCATGGGGGCACGTGCCCCCTGAATTTGTGCCTGGTGTGGAGGTGGGCTGCTTCTGCAGGCTAGGGCTCTGCACCCCATTACTGTTGCCCCAGGAGCTGTGTGATGCCATGCTGTGTCTCCCACCACCAGGTGGGCAGGGGATGCAGCAAAACCAGTACGCAGCTCCCAAGGCAAAGTCAGTGGGGCTTGTATTGATGAGCTCTACATGTTTCAGGAAGTACACAGGCTGACCAGAGGAAACTCCCTCCTAGACTTAGTTTTGGCCAGGTATGACCTGGTGAGTGAGCTGAAGATAGAAGGGTAACATAGGTGAGAGTGACCATGACACTATTACTTTCACTGTCCGTTGTAAGTCTTTCTTGCCCAGAGCAGCGGGGGCTAGACCAAATAAATCTCACAAGTTCCCTTCTAGCCCTAAACTTCTGTGAATCTGTAAACAGGGCAGGGAGTGGATGCATCTTTGATTTCAGGGAAAGGAAGATTCTTATGTGCTTTGGGGACTGCCTGCACCCGTGGGTGCAGGGGGGTGGAGGCTGAAAGCGGGAAAGCTCCCACCTCCCTGCGCAACCCCTGCCAAATCCTGGATGTGTCCCTGCATGTGCTTTCACAAGAACAAAAGAATTATGTATCATGCGAAAGGAAGATGTGAAGGAAACCATTTCCAATTTGCTAAAGCGCTAAGAGTACACTTATTTCAATCCTTATTTAAAGTTAGGCAAGGTTCTTTGAGTAGATGTGATATCTTTTATTAGACCAACTGAGTAGCTGGAAAAAAGTTCTTAGCAAGATTTTGGGTGCAGTTACCCTTCATCAGGCATAGGCAGTCTCTGCTGTTCTGAGACTCCAGGAAATGAGAGAAGCTAATAGTGTGGCAGGATGTCACTGAGAATGTAAATAAGTAGAAATTAGAAAGACAAAAGGTAAAGCAGAGAGGAGAGGTGGAAGAGAGCAGGGGGAAAAGGCTAAAGGGAAACATTAGAGTGATAGAATACAAGGTGGAAAAGAGCCTGTCAGTGAAAAAGAAAATAGTTAAAGATCAGGAAAACAGGAATGAGAAGCTCAAAGTGTGAGAGGATGTAGTGAAAATATAAATATGTAGAAAAGAGAAACAAAAGGTAAAGCAAGGGAGGGAGGGAAGAAAGCAGGGGGAAAAAGGCCAAAGGGAAACATTACAGATGTAATAATACAGGGTAAGAAAGAGGCTCTCAATGAAGAAGGAAATAGTAGGAAATCAGGGAGACAAAGGGCAGAAAAGTAGAGGGGAGAAAAGGTGAGGGAAAAGAAGAATGTAAGAGGTCAGATCAGGTACCTGTTGAAACAGATGTCTGTCAGTTGTGTCATAAAACCAACGCCTATATTAAGTCCATGTTTTTTTGTATCCAGTAGATTTATGAACTTCCTAGGCTCATCTATGGAAGGTGTTTTGTAAGTTCCCTTTGAGGATTAGAACTGAGATCGGAGAGGGAGTGATTGTCTTGTGAGAAGTGTGCCCCCACAGGCAGTTTTTGGTGTGTGTTCGTTCTGGTGTGCAGTTGTTGTTGTTGTTTGGTTTCTCCAACGTATTTTCCATCAGGGTATTTGGTGCACTGGATGAGATGTAACATTTTGGAGGTGCAGCTGTAAGATCCAGGAATGGTGATGGTTGTGGGGTGTGGTTATAGTGGGGGTGGTAGGGATGTGTTGGAAGGTTTTGTATTTCTTGTCCTGGCTTGGTCTGGATCCATTTGGTGTGGTTTGGGTCATGATGATGAGGTTAACAAGGTTCAGTGCTTGTTTGAAGACTAGAATTGGTGGTTCTGGAAAGATCTTTCAGGTGGTTGGATCCTAGAGACTCTATGGCCCTTCTTTCTGAGAGGGAGAGGTTGCTATAGCGGTGTTTGTTGTTGAGTATTTAATTGTTCACTCTTTCTCTGAAGCAGCCAATGTAGCAATTCAGGTTTGAATTTAGTCTACTATTAGGTGTTCAACCTGAGGGTTTTTTGGATTTTTTTGGCATTAATTTTTTCATGATATTGTCACTAGATGAATTGTGTTGAAAGTGGATTCCTTTTGGTTGTGGAAATATTCCTTCAGACACAGGTGTTATATTTTTTTAAAAAACACTAAATGCCTTTTAAATTAAATGAATCAATCTCTATATTTAGCAAGAATTAAGATAGGTAGCTAGGTAGACAGACTGATTGATTGATTAACTGAATACAATGTTGTCAATATACATTTTTATCTATAAACTAAATTTATTAATAGTTAAAAGGATGATTTGCCTTGCATGCCATTCTTGGTTTTTCTTGCTTCTATTAATAATGCTTATTAAAGTGTCTGAAATTAGTCCAGCTGATGAAGAGTCCTTTTCTTACTATGTCCAGCATAGTGGACTATGTGATTAGCATTTTTTCTAAAATGCAGAAAAGAGCATTTTATATTATCATAATAAGAAGTAACAGTAGTAATTGTATTATAGTATTTAAATTATAGTGAGTTGGGAGGTATATCATTTGGGAAGGACTTGGAAGAGTTTTAATAATTGTAGGTTGGCACACATTTATGCTCATTCCTGGAAAGATTTTTAAAGGCTTACAAAGTTCCAGGTCCATACTAATTTTAAGAGGTAGAGGCTTCGAATTCTGGAAAAAAAATTCTTAAATTGTTGGATAAGTAACAAATACTCCCAAATAATGAATTCTTCTCCAAAAAATGAAAGCTCTCATTTATAGTATAGTGCTTTGATTCTTCGTCACTGAAGTAGACAAGAGGATCAATCTTAAATTAAGGTTCAAGTGGTCCATAAGCAGCACATAAAACATGACCCTCTGCACTAATAAAATAGCTTTATGCCATACTTGAAACATGGTGCAAATGGCTTAAAATATACAGGATTTCATCCTCATGCTAACTGCACTGAATGCTATATTTCTCTGAAGGCTTGGTCTCAATTAACTCAAAACAGTATCTGATTTACTCTTATCCTTAGCCTACATGCTTTGTAAATTATTTCACAAATCAAAGAAAACCTTTTTAAATTCATCATGTAACTTGCTTCTTTTCAACATAATTGTTTTTGCATTCACAGTACTAGCAATTATAGTGATGTTTAACCTGACTGCATTCCATTTTTTTAAAAATCTAACCAAACAAGAAAGAAGAAAGCTATTTCCTAACTTTAGTACATGTTAAAATATTACAAAGCTATTAAAACCTCAAGACTAAAGCCAATTCATTTTAGTCATGATATCACCTAAAACTGAAGTATTATATAAAGCTAAACAATGCCAAATGGATTTGGCCGAGATCAAAAGCCAAATCTATTTGCTCTCTTTCATCTTCAGTGTTCCATTTCCTAGGAGTATGACCTTAGTCAAACATCTATTAAAGTTAGCTTTTGATCTCACCCCCTTTTTTGAAAAAGAAAAAAAGGCAATCTTTAAAATTTTCTTCCAGAGACAATCACACTATTGTGTTTTAATGTTCCAGTAGTGTGTGAGTAAATAGGATTCTCTGATATATGTGATAGAACACTGGTTAAATGGGACAATCATTTTTGTGTCAGAGACAAGAATCAAAAGGAAGCATTCTTCAGAGGCTGTTAACTGGAAAAATCCCCCCAGGTCAGTGGAAACATGTTAACTGGTCAATCTGCTGCCTCTTTTGGTCCTTTGATGAAAATGCCTTGTAATTTGATAACAGGTAGCTGTTCATTTGTAATACAGTTTTCTCTTCAGCAGTCAAAGCTGCCTAGTGATTAATCAAACGAGAGGTTCATTTTCCTCACAAGTATGAGAAGTTTAGTAGCCTTTTTTAAAAGAAGAAACAGGTGGCTTCTGGTTATTGCATCTTTTGTTTTCTGAATAGAATTATGAAAATGTTTCTGGGTCATGTGTGAGGTCTTGCAGATTGGTGTATCTTAAGTGCTTGGAATTCACTTCAAGTTTAGATATAGTAAGATAGTAATTACATGTTAAATAGTTGCTATGTATATAGAAAAAATTATCTTTAACTTGGGTAGAATTGGATAATCATCAGTTATTAATTCTCATGTAATAACTCTCCCAAAAGCTGACTTCTTAAATACAGTGTACCAGTTATGGCTATTTAAAAAGGGACATAACCAATAATTGCTCAAAATATTTACTTAGGAGTTATATCTGTGGGAAAAGCAGTATTTCTTTTTCATGAACTACTAAATCTGCTGTTGGTTAACATACAATATTTATCTTTTAAAGTCTAAATTAAATACATATTAAAGAAACTTAGAATGTTACCCAAATATACTAATTATAATATATCATAATTGACACATCAGTGTAGAAAAGTGCCTTACAGCAGGCTTAAACCTTTAAGCTTTAAAAAGATAAGAATAATTATCACTTGTCAAACTTTTCCTGAGACTCAGGCCCCTGGCACACATTCATTTAATGGTGCCATGGGATCTGATGACTGATCCCAACGATCATGCCTCCTACTGTGCCACATAGGCGTGGCAGGAGGAATGATTTTGTGATGAGGGATCAGATCTCTCTTGTGACCTTTATACTTGCCAGTTCAGGTGGAGTCCAGTTTCCCTCTGCAGCAGCAAGTTTGAAATCTGGGTACCTGCAACCCTCTGCGACTCAGGACTGACCACAGCTGATTGTTTGCTCTGGCCTGGGACATTCCCATGGCCAATTCAAGGGCTCCCCCAAGGAGCGTAAACCTTATGTCTGGCAGCTGCAGCAGGGCTACTGGGAAAGGGGGGTTAGAGGCTCCCAGTGGGCATGGGGTTTGAAGTCCTTGGTATGAGAATCTCTTCAGCTCCCCCCACCAGGAGCAGCTCCCACATGTCAGGAAGCCTGACTGGGGTTGCCCAGCATGGGGTTTAAATTCATTGGCGGGGGTCCCCTTTAGCTCCCCCTGCCAGGAGCCAGCATGGCAGTTGAAGTATTGGGGATGCCCTGGGGGCTGGTGCCAATAGTCAGTTGATTGTCAGCAGTGGCACTGGAGCAGCCCTGAGCCAGTTGGAGACCCAGGACTATCCTAGACTGGTGACAACCAAGTTGTTGCCATTGTCTGTTGGGAGTCCTAGGACTGATTCTGGCCACCCAGATGATTATTGGGTACCTGCCCTGGTCTGCCCCAGTGTGTGGGTGTGCTACACGTTCAATTTAAACAGCCATACAAATCATCCTTAAAAATATTTTAAGCCATTATATGGTGCCTTACATTTGGTGCGTGTGTAGCACCCTCACCATTTATGGTGCAATTAACATGTTACTTGTGGCATTAATGTAACCTTCTCCAGGGGCATAATATAAAATATTTATAACACTTCAACACTGAGTATTAGCAGAAGTAATCCTTACTAGAATTTAGTCTGGCTATATTAATTTCAAATTGTGAGACTTTTATATTAGTAAAACAGAAGTAAAGATTTGCCCAAGAATGCTTTACATATTCTGTGAAATTTCCTTAGATTAAAACTATAATACCTGGTGTCCTATATTCTGATAGGACATTTGTGACTTGGAAATATGGATGTATTTGAGGGAAAACAGCAAATTTAACATTAAACTAGGTTACTTTAATATGTATTTAAGTGCAGTATGTTTAATATATCCATGCTGGGAGTATTTGATAAAAACAAAGTGCAGCTTGAGTTTTTGGCTTTGTACGCCATTGATTGTCAAACTTATCTCTGAAATGAGCATATTCCACACATTTGACAGAAGGAAGACCACACATGAGCCATTTGTCAGATACATAGTCAGTAGGGAGTTGTTTGATTACTTTCAATTTTACACATTTCTTTCTTAACCTAGGACTGCAAATACTGAATAGAACATATAGGTTTGATATGAGTCTGTGTAATACCCGGAAGACTTTGTCCTTAAAATAATAATTAATTGGATACACTCATCCCCATGCAGTACATAGTGGGTTATTTTTCAATTTGTGATAGATATAACATAATCTTTATTTTAAAAATAATAGCCTAATTCAGTACAAATTACTTAAAGTAGCCTTTGCTTTATTCAACTGTTTCAGAACACCTTTTACAGGAGAACATGATCCAATGGAAATGCTTTGTTCCAAAATATTAGAGGTGATTGGAATAATTCTTGCTCTGTGCCTCAGTGAAATGAAAGATATGTCACATGTGCTGAGAGGCCTGCCATGGCCTTAAAGCTGAAATGTGATATGATGTCCAGTCCATTTACATGCATGCCAAATTCTCTGAAAATGATGCAGTTCTTAACTGCAACATGCTGCAATCCCTATGGCAGAGTAAGGTACTACATGAAGGATATACTGGCAGCTGCAAGACTCAAGGTTCATTGACTTAACACATGGTGCTCCATCAGAGGGGCCCAATAATGTAATTTTGTAGAACTGCAAGATGGATAAAAATAAATAGTATTTTTAAAAATGTTATAATATGTTGGTAAGCTAGGTACTATGTTATATTGAAAATATTTAATTTTAAAATAATAATTAAGCTGTAAATGTTTGTTAGCAGAATTATAAAGAAAGGCAAACAATTAAGCAGCTAGAAATAATGGGTTCAGAGAGAAGTGACAATTTTCACCCAGTCTGGCTATAGAAAGTGGTCTATAGCTGTGACCAAACACAAGTGCATGGTTGCAGACATCTTGAAAAATGGCCCATCAGGTGAAAATCTGAACCCTCATTGCATAAGGGGTCAGATGAAAATGTTTCAAAACACAGCATATTCTGTAACTTCTGTCTGCCGGCCTTCCAGCCTGTTGCTGTTTTCAGAATGGAAGTGGGGAAAGGGAGCAGAGGGAGTTTGGTTTGGAGGGGTTTTAGTAGGGCTGTGTGAAACTTCAGTCTCTGATTTGATTCAGCGAAGATTTGGTGGCCAAATCTCTGAATCCTAATCAGATCAAAGGACCCTTTAATCTCTCCATATCGAACCGGAACCCTCTGAATTAGTTCAGAAAGCTTTGGAGATTTGGGCTGAGACACAGCTTGAAATGTTTTTTCTACATAGGTAGCAGGAAGCTTGTGAATGCTGTGATGGTGAAGCACATGGAATGTCCCACAGAAGCATGGGGGCTCCCCAGTATGCTCAGCAACAGACCTGGAAGTGTCTGGAAGTCTCACTTCTGGGTCCGCTGGGGACCGCGCAGGGTGGTCCCCTGCATCCCCCCAGCTCGACGACTGATGCTTCCTGGGTTGGGGGGCACCCGGGGCCCCCCCATGGCCAATTGCCAATCAGGGAGGGCACAGGGTGTCCCCTGCAAGCTCTCCAGTGGACCTGGAAGTGGAATGGAAGTACTTCTGGTCCACTTCTGGGTTCGCCACTGAGCACATGGAAGCCCCCCCTGCACTCCTGTGGGGTACTTCATGCCGCCCCAGCATTGCAGCATTCACAAGCCACTCTGGTACCTCGAGGTATGTAGAAAAAACATTTAAAGCTGTGTCTGTGTCCGAATTGCTGATTCTCTGAATCAGCATTGAATCTTCAGATTTGGATTCGGCCGAATCAAATCGGGGACAGTGATCTGAATCAATGAATCAAATCACTATCTCCAATTTGGGCCAAATCCAAATTAAATAGGGCCTGCTTCACACACCCCTAGTTTTCAGCCCCCACTGGAGGATGGGACAGGTGTATTGGAGCCCTCTGGGGGACTCTGATTCACTTCCAACATGGGTTGAGGAATGCCTAGAATGAGTTCCCATTGCTAGGGAAAACCTAGCAGCCAGCAGCTAGGTTCCTGTTCCTGTTGGAACCAATAGTGAACTTGTATTTGTTCTGGGGGATTATTCTAACTCGCAATGCTTCCTGCCAAGCATTCTCAGTTACAACGGGGAGCTGCACTTCTGTTTGTGCTCAATTAGATCAACAGCCAGAATCAACATTTTTTGTGAACAGTTTTTTGATGGCATTAGAATAAAAGTATTTCTTTAATTTCATTTAATTAAATTTGTTTATATCAAAGCTAAGAAACTGGTTGGGACTGGAAAATTCAGGAAAGTTTTTTGCCTCTTTAATGTAAGGATTTTAATTAGATATACAGGGATGAGATTTATCAGCTATAAAATTATGGATACATTTTGGTTGTAAAAGTTCATGAGTATTTTCACAGGAGTTCCTTTCACTTTAACAGTCTAATTGATAGTGGCTAATTTGGGCAGCTTTTTTGTTTGGCAGTGCCTGCCAACTTTTGTGATGTTCCTATCACTACTAGTCAGTTAGAAAGTCAGCTTTTCCATCGAGACTGCAAGCAGACAATGCATTTATTCTGGGATAAGCCATCCTGGGTGCAAGCATACAGATGTCCATTTCATTTATGGCCACTAAAATGAGTGGAATAACATTGTTTTTGACATCCTTTTGCAGTACAGGGTAAAATGGACATTGCTGCTTTGAAGCATAAAATATTCCAGCATGTTTTCCCCATCAGAAATTATGGTTCCTAGTAGGCCTGTGTGAAGTGGTTGGTATTTGCTTCAGATTCGGATTTGGGGGAGAGTGATTCAATTTGGTGATTCCAATCACTGCCCCAAATCGATTCAGCTGAATCTGATTTCAAGATTTGGTCGCCACTGAATCAGCGGAATCTCCAAATTGAACAGGCCCCATTCCCCGCCTGCTCTCCCAACCCTCTCAATGGCTGCCCTGTGGGGGTCAGGAGGTGCTCAGTGGCTGCCCTGGGGAAGCAGACAGGGGATGGGGCTTAATGGGGGTCTGCTTATGGTCCCCTCCCTGCTCCTCCAGCCCTTCTCCCGCCCCTACTTACCAGAACAGAGCCTGGGTCAGCTCTCTGCAACAGCGTGCAGGGACTGCAAGAATCTCTGAATCTTCTCCAAATCTTTTCCAAATCAATTCAGAGGCTTTGAAACCTTTTTATTGGTGTCCTGATTTGATTCTGATTCGGAGATTTGACCGCTGAATCGAGCCAAATCTCCAAATCGAATCGGCGACCAAAGCTTCACACAGCCCTGCTTTCTAGTAGTAAGTAAATTAACTGGTTTTGAAGTTCACCATTGCCTTGTTTTAGAGAAATGTGTGCATAAATTCCGTGCAAAAATATACCAAAATTACTTTTGCCATTGAAAAGTTAGAAAATTTAGAAGTCAGAAATGCTAAAGGTAAGACTATAGTTTCAACTGTGTCCCATAATGTCGTAGACAAGTAGACATTAGCTGATTGTGGGGGCAATAGCAGTTAAAGATTTTGTTCAGAGGAAATAGATCCAAGGATTATGATTATGGGTAATTAGATTAACGGTTCTCTCCTCCCCCCCGGCATAATTTTTTTTCTTGATCTGGACATCACACCTAGTCAGTTTGTTTTATTAGGTTCTGTGATATTTAGCCTATTAATGTGTTTGCACACTGTTCCCCATACAGTGTGTTTCCTCAGCTATTTCTGACTCCTTATTCTTCTATTTCTTGCTCCTTTTCCACTTCTGCATCCCTTCTTCTTTTTGAAGCTCCATCCTCATTATACCACTGAATTTTACGCTGTTTTCAGGAGACAATGCTGCATTCCATGATGCATCCTGTTTTCTTGTCGTCATGCCCAACTCCTCTTTCCCTCTGGTTTAAAAAGAATGCATGTTTTTGTTATGGTTGGTTAAAACAGGGCTGTCCAGCTTCGGAGTGGTCAGGAGCCACAGGCTCCTTACCGCATGCTGTGTTATCCTCTCCTCCCCCACCACATGGGGTCCCCTCCTGCCACACTAAAGAAGCCACACAAAACAATTTTTGCAGGCATTGCTATATTCTTATTGTACTTAACAAAATAAAAACAAATATAGAAATACTTAGCCACATCTAGATTTGCAGAATCACCAACAGGAAAAGAGCGGTCATATGGGGTTCTTCTGCTCCTGTCAATTTTAGATATATTTTATTTTATGATGGTTGTTTGTGAAAAGCAGAGGTTGGAATTAAGGATGATCCGGCTACTTTGGAGCCTGACCTAAAAAAAGATAGAAGGGTCTAAAGTTGGACTTTCTTCTGATTCTTTGTAGAGTGCCTAAATCACCAGGCTGCAGGCTGTAGTGTCTTTCCTGCTGAAGCTATTCTGTGCAAAAAAATAAAAAAGAGAGAGAATGAGAGAGGGGGAGATCATATCATGGCTTTATAGCCTGTAGTCAGCTGCATGCCGACTTCAAGTGTTTCCTGCTCAGCATGTTGGCTGTTTGGTATCTTATTTGAGGCGCCTAACTGTCCCCATGTACTGTGTAGAGAAGTTGGGTGCCTAACTCAAGGTTATGGATTTTGCACCAGGGGTCAGGCGCCTAACAATTACTCACTGTAGTAGAAAATGTTTAGTCACTGAAGCCTCTACCCTGCATCCCAAGCTGGGTCACATGCAATTTCAGCACAGCACAGATCATTTGTAAGTTCAGGATGTTGATCTTATTTCAGTTAATATTTTTGTAAATACATTTTGCTAAATATGATCAAAACAGAAGGAGCATATAAAATTAAATGTACCAATACATTTACTACGAAAGATTTAGAAGCTTTTATTATTTTTCATGTTACAAAAGTTTGAGTTGATTTAGAAAAATGCTAGTGATATCTTCCTACTTCTTGTCAAACTACCACAGCAAGGTGAAGAAGTAGTTGTAACATCATCATGCTTGGCAGTATATAGTACCTTAATTACGTTTTGCTATGGAAAATACTCTAGGCTGAAGATAGCAGAATCTGTTCTGGAGACCTTGAGTTACTACACTTCAGAAAGCATTGCACTGCAGTCATTTCACCACTTTGGTCATTTACCTTCTGATAGCCATTCACACAGCCTACTATATTTAAGGTACTAAATGTGTAAAGGATTTAACCTGCTTTTCTTCTGTTCTTTATATTTAAATGTTATTTAATATTTTAATAGTAAACTATACTTTTTTTCTCCTAATAAATTAGTTCCAAATTAAATGAAATCCTAAGGGATTCTGTCATGATTTGTTTTGCATCTAAAATGACTTGGATATTACAGACAAAAAGCAACAGCTTTCATGTAGCTGTCTGCAACAGAAACTTGGAACATAAGATCTTGGGGACAGGGATTGTGCTTTCCTGTATGTTTGTGCAATGCTGAGCACAAAGATGTCAGTCAACCAATGGTTCTACAAATGAAACCTGAGTAGCTAGCAACCAAGAAGTAATAATGTAATATAAAACAGCGGGAGGACAGAAAATTCTTGCCAAAAACAATGAAAAAAAGACATGCTTCTATTGTCGTTGCTGTTGTTATAATTTGAAAATGCTCCATGCCCCTAGTCCCAATGGCTGGGTTTATTGGTGACACCAGTAGGGATAAGATGCATCTCTGGGAATTAGAGGTGAGAGAACATTTTTGGCAAGGCAGGAGTTGGGCTTTTCTCCTCTATAAGCTCTATGCCTTCTCATGGCCAGGCATTGGGTGACATGAGGCTGATTAACTTGTGCATTCTCCATTCATTTAAACCATTTCCAGAGCCTCTTCCCTTATCAGCTGCTTTGTTCATCCTTCACTTGGTTGTTTCCAAATGATGGGCATCTGAGAAATCACCTGTTAGGATCAGGAAGGATTTTTCAGCTCCTGCAGTGTCATGTAGGTAGAGTTGGCTTGAATGGATTTGTGAGTTGAGACTTTGTACCTCATTGCAGTTTGTGATTGGTGTTCAGTGTGGATGAAGGCTGAAAGGGGCAGATGCTAAGCATAAGTGGACACCTACCAAAGTCATGATTGTGTGGATTTCATGGAAACCATGACACTGGGGAATCTGCAAAATTTTCAGGAAAAAAAAATGTACAAAAATAAAATCTTGGCTCCCCAGGGGGAACCAGCAGGCCTCTTGGCCATGCAGCCCACCCAGAGGAAAGGTGGAAGGAAACTGCTGGCATGAAGGTGAGCAGGCAAGATGGCTGCCACTCCCACCCCTTGCTGCTGACTGGCTGAGAGCCACCCTTTCACCAATCAGTGGTGAGGGCTGGGGCTGCATGACAGACAGCCCTTTCCACTAATCAGCAGCACTGGGGCCCTTCAGCCAAACCGAGGCATGGGGGGTAGGGGAGGGAGCTGACCATGATAATCCCTCGAAAATGGCAGCAAGCCCCGCAATCTGCCTGTGAAATTGGCTGGCTGCCTCTTTTAGTTGAGTAGACCCCTAGATATAAGAAGACCTGGTTCTTCATTGGTTTTTGTCCCCATAAGAGGATAGGAGACCTGAAGTCTCCTTATCCCAGGAGAGCAACGGAATCCCAGTGAGTATGGGTGCCTGCGTACCCCACCAATTGCCATTGATTTTAAGCTTTCCATTTGATTACAGTCACAAAGATGATCTTCACTGCAGCAGTTTCTTCCTGAGCTGCAGACAAAATAGCTTCTATGGTACTGCTGAAGTGCATTGCTCTCATAAGCAGCGAAGTGAAATTATGCGCTCAGTTTCATCACTGCTATTCAGAGGAAAGCGAGAGATAAAAGGAGGCTTCACGTAAATGTGTGCCACTGGGAGCTTGCAGGTGAGATTCTCAAAGCTGCTCAATGCTGGTCAAATTCCAGTATCATTGAACTCAGTTGTTAAGTGAATTCTGGTTACTTCCGGAAATCTAACCATTAATACCGACGTGAAGAAGATGCAATCTTGGTGTTAAGATTTCTTCTTAAATACTCAAGCATGGTGAACTTCATGGATCTTGATATTTACCTCACAAGGAATGGATATTTCAAGGATTTTAAACTGTGATTTAAGCAAGATGTAGCTTGAAATCTGTCTCCAAGTGTTTTTATTCTCGCAAGATTTACAGGCCAATTAATTTTGCAAACTCAAGAGATTTGTGTCAACACTAGATAAGCTTCCATACTTTTTAGTGCTTAACTGAAACCCTCCCTCTTTGGAACTATAGAGGTTTGTCCATCTCTATAGCATTCTGAGAAGTGATTTAGACACACAGACACCAATTTAACAGCAAGCAGTGAACATCAGGAAATAATTCACAGCAGTTCAAATCTTGTCTCACATGTAAGCACATTTGGTATACTACTCCAGAATACAGCATTCCTGAATGTGTAATATCTCCATCTAGGATGGAAAGTTGCTACTACTGATGTATCCCTTTATTGGACAGTAGGAGGTCCGTGGCAGTTCCCATTCAGCAACTGAGACTGTCACCTTTCTATACTACCTTGACCTCTGCATAGTTGGAACACAGAGTTAGCATTTTTTCCTTATAAATGTAATTTATTTTTGCATATTGCTACCAAGAGAAAAGACGAAATTACCATGTTTTAATTTTTAAAAAAAGTCCCCTTTGTCAGAGCATTTGTGAACTGGGCCTATTGCAGTGTTAAGAAGACCATTAGGCTGATAATCATAGAATTTCACTAATTACATATATTAGTGTAATTTGTTTCATCCTTCCTGAATTCCCAGTCCCTAAGGTGGATTTATGCTATTTCCCATTTTTCACATGAAGTTAGTACTAGGACTTTGGTGTGGTATAGTAAGATTTTAGAGGGTGTTTAAAAAGTAATACATTAATAGAAAACATCATACAAATTAGCTATATAAAAATAAGAATGAGCTTTTCAGTTTAAAGACTGGGGCAATGTTTCTCTCTCTTCTGCCAACTTTTGTAACTTGTAGAGCAAAAGTGGAATAATCGGTCAATCAAATATACAAATGTGAAGAAGATAAAAGTCTCTGTAGTGCAGCATACTGCAAGTATTAAGCATTACAATCCTGACAAATCATTCTCATGGCATAGATTGTAAAAAGAACAGAAAATGTCATGAAATTAATCAATTCTCATGGGAGACGCACTGTAAGAAGAATGAAAGGAGACTACAATATAACCCTTTCTGTATTTTGATTCTGATTTCTTCATTTCCCTTTGATACTATAACTTATACTTTAGCAATGGGTATTGATATGTAGGGCTTTGGTATAATTTGTTATTTTAACATTAATCAAGGTCTTAAAAGCCTTAAACTCTTAAATAAAAAGTTGGCAGCACATCTGGGATCAATATTTCAATACAATAACCTAGTAAAAAAAATTCTTTTGGGTTTGGCCAGTGGATCTGACAAGCCCTCTGTTTTCACTGCCTTATGTTAGTCAGGATTCTGAAATATCTCACTTATGGAGGCAATTGCATTGTTACATTTATGAAAAAGTAGAAAAGCCAGAGACCATTGTTGTTGGGTAAAGACTATGTTATCAGGGAATGTTAAATGATGTTTTAATATTCTGGATAAGGACAGTTATGTTCCTGAACCTCTTTTACCCTTACTTTTGAAGTTTCATGGCATATTCATATACATGGCCAGTGCAACATTTTTTCCCCTTTTGAGATGAAACTAATTATGCGGACTGAATTTACTATTGTTTTACATATGCTTTAATCTCTTTAATGTGAAACTATACAGCGCCCCCAATTTGTAATTTTCCTCACTGTATTTTTAAAAATCAAAATAAACGCATCCTCTCCTTTTATTAAAACATGTCTTTTCACATTTGGATACAAAGGGTAACTGCTGGTCAATTCTTAAAACACACCATAACAGAATTCTAAACAGGTAATAATATAAACTGTATACACACACTCACATAATCTGGAAGAATTCCCCCAGAATTTTTCTCCCAGTAGAAGAGCTTCCCTGGAGAGTCCTATACAGCTGTTTGAGCTGAACAGCAGCAACGCTGTGATGCTGACTGCTGACACTGGCCTGCCAAGAGGCCTTAGAGCACCAAGTAATGCAGTCCAGGCAGGAGGTGTGCTGTTTGTCTGGTCCATGACAGGGGACAGAGTGTTGCTGGGTCTGCTTCAGGGAATGGGGTGCTGCTGGGTCTGTGATCATATGTGTGTGTGGGTTGGGGGGGAGGTGGTTTGCCAAGTCAGTGGCGAGTTGGGATTAATTATGAGTGAAAAAGCTGAGAACAGAACATGGTCCCTAAGTGCTTTGGTACTGGGCTTTTCCAGCCTGAAGTACTTGGGGCATGCTCTGCTCCCTGGACCTGTGGGGGGAAGGGGCAGGGTATAGGGCTCTCTGGGATTTGGGAGAACCACTCTGCAGACAGGTACCCACATAGATATTCAGTCTCACAATATTCACTCTTGTGGGAGCCATTTCACTTGGGTTGTTCCAAGTTATTTTTCTCCGTGAGCAGCCATATTTGCTCTGGGAGAAAAATCATCAATGTACACACGTGGTTTCAATTGGAAGAGTAGCAGCTCTCCCAGGAGAAACCAAACGTCTGTGTATAGCCATAGTTTAAGCAGGGTTGGTGGCCCTATTATTAAAGTGGCCTGGCACTGCTCTTTGAAAGACTCTAACTTGGTTGGTTATAACTTTGCCAAATATTAAGTCTCTGGGTGCAATCTTATAGGACTTATCTGCTTAAAGCTGATTTTTTTTATTATTTCAACCAAAATAAGCCAAAAGAAAAAATGTTGTTTTAGTTGTGTGAAAAAATGCTCTGGGTGCCTTCTTGGCTTGGAATTTGGTAAGGAAGTCTGCCTTTGTATCAGAGTATGGACTTTTCATATTTGTATGAAAATCTGTCCCAGGATTGATTGCCTGGTAAGTTATTGAAAAGCCACAATTTCCACATTCTCAAGAGACACTTCCTAGATATTAGCAAATATATGCCATGGGATTCCATCTGCACTGATGATATTCTAATCTATAGATAGTCTGATGGAGATCTGGTTAGAGCAAGCACCTAAGTCAGAGGAGGAACATAATCAGGGACTGAACCAGAGATGAATTACCAGGGTGTCTTGACCAGGCAAGGGACCAAGACCCAAAAATTACAGTCATGAGGTAGGTACTAGGAGCTGAGAACTAGATGAAAGGAACCAGGGATACAATGCACAACTGCAGGTTTATTAAATAACTAACTTCCCTTGGCTCGTTCCCACCTTTAACCTGGGCTTGCTGCCTTTAGCAAACAGATTGTGAGGTAGAGGCTTTCACCATAGCTGTGACTCAGACTAACACAAGCTATATTTAATGGCTAGGCCCTTTATGCAGGTTGGGCCTAAGTAGGATTTTCCCTGCAATGTGGCCCAAGGCAAGAATAAATGAGAAACCAGGTAGAGGACAATTGAAACAAGCTGAGCAAGCAAAATGGGGAAAAGAGACTGGGGGAGGAGAGAAATGAGAATGATTAGACACAGGACTATGAGACCAGAAGGCAGTAGCTTAACTAAGGTGGAGTGGCCAAGGTAGTAGCCCTAGGCACTTAGGGAGTGATACAAAAATAACAGCATTTCCTGTTGCCCTGCAGGCTGTTGTTGCCCTGTTATGCTTCTGCCAGAAGGGTAAGACTAAGACTTACTGGATGCATTTACACATGTGCTTTACTGTAGAGTGAGTAATTAGCTACACAGTAAAACATCACAGTCTCCATATGTATCAGTATTAGGGCACAGTAATTTAATTAACTCCTCCATAGGATAGTACTGTCTAGGGCAATACTGTCCTACCACGAAGTAGTTATATGCACTGCAGTGCACATGTAGATTGTGACAGGGGCTGGCTGGGGCATGAGGGTGCTACTGTGTGGGGGGTGCCTCCTGACCAGCCCCACAGTGTAGCACCCTTGTGCTCCAGCCAGCCCCTCTTCTGGCTCTGTTCCCAGAGCCCAAGGCTGACCCCCAGGTCCCCTGCCAGCCCAGGGCTTCTCTGCTCTGGCTTGAATTGCTGCAGTTCCAGGTGCAGCATACTACATTGGAGTTTATTGCTCTGGATTAATTGCATGTTTAGTTGTAACCACTGGGTACTAAGACTGAGATTAGAATGAGAAACTTAAAGAGAGGAGGTGGTTTGGCTTGGTGAGAAAAAGGTAACTGGGACTGATCTGAGGAACTTTGGCTGGTGGTGAGGACTTGTACAGGGAGACACTGGACCAGTTAGAACAGAAGAGTCTTGCTTCAATGAGAACAGGCAGAAGAATCTGTGTCTAGAGCAAACTACTTTCCAGATCCTAATAGAAACTCAAGATTCCTGAATCTGTCCACTTCCTGTCCAATCTGAAAATATCTATGAAACCTGCAGGCAGTGCTGCATTTCCTTCTTTCTACTGGCAGTTTATATAATGGATGACAACCTACTATTGCTATCAGTTATGCAACTAAAGTAACAGAAGTCTGTGTAGAGGCTCTAAAGACCCAACCCAGATGAAGTGCCATGTAAGCATTAAAATGAAATTATGTGAAGGATTTTCTTTTTTTTTTAATTTGCTTAAAAAAACCCCAAAACCATATATATAGTATGCGTACTTTATGCTTTCCAAAATATTGCTGTGGCATCACACAGTTCAGCATGGGCTAGGCTACTTGGCTAGGACCCTGGGTAGACAGTCACTTGGCAAATCTGTGCTGAGCTCTGTGCTGTAGCAATGGCAATTCTGTCAGTACCTGTGCTAAGTTTTTAGGATGTCTTCCCATTGGACCAGTTGTTCAGTAAGTTGTGTTTTACTGATGTAGTCTCACAAATTATTTTGCAATGATATGTCAGAGACTGTAATCTAGCTGAAATGGTAGCCAACATATATTTATTCAGCTCTTGAGAATAGAAGCCAGTTGCAAGAGGCATATGCCCTAGAATGTAGAACTATTTAGCTCCTAAATTAATCAATTTACAGGGATGGGGCAAAAGCTGGGATTATATTTGGGCACTGATCCAAACTATTTTTGTTTGAGGTATTGATATTCTTGTTAGACCTTGGCTTCATGCGATGCCTAACAACTGCGGAGATAACAGATCGATGCACGCATTGCTCTTCAAAGGCTTTATTCAAAATGGAGACAGCTTTGGACCAGCTCCAACAAACCAGGGAGCTGCTATGAACATTAGTTCTTTCCATATTTATACTCCTTGGTTTATGCTTATTAACATTTACCCCACCTTTGTCCTTCCTTTGTTCCATCCTTATTCCTTCCCATCTTAAGTTCCACCTCTGTTTACTGTTTATTTAATTAGCATGGAATTACTTATGTGTTTCACTTATTTACATGTCTTTTTGCTATAAACGCATGCCAAGACCCTGACCCCCGCTTCTCTCAGTCTCTTGCTGATCTCCTCACCATCTCCAAGGTCTTACTTCTGTTTTATCTCCTAACGATAGCCAGTGGTCTTCATCCTGTTTTTCTTGCACAATGAGCTATATATCTTACAACAATACTATGCTTGCCTAAGCATCTTGCAATGTTACTTTTAACATACCATTCTGCCTTGTAGTTAGCGGCTTGCTAGGCCACAGGTTATTCAGCTTATTCGGTTATTCAGGTTATTCGAATTTTTATTGAGCTGCAAATCCAACGCTCCCTAAGATCCAAATACTGTCACCCTAACAATTTTTTAGGGTTTTGGTTTATACCTCATGCTAAGCAGTAAAATCATTTCATTACTGGTGTTCACTGAATTAGGATAATATATTTTAATAGAACAGAGACCTTGATTTGCTATTACCTACTTAATGTTAAAATTAATAAATGCTTGTAGGACACTAGCTGAATATTATTGGAAAGAAATTAAAAGAGAGTCCACCACCCTAAATCTTCAAAGGCGTAATTTATAGGATGTTCAGAACCGTTTCCACTGTTTGCAATATGGTATCTTGCATTAACATTTCATACCACCAGATGCTTCATTATTCCTGTTTAGCACATTGCACTTGACCCATAGAAGCTTTGAATGCAAATAACAAAAAAGCTGATACACAATGCTTGACTGTTAGACTGAAATAATATGGCAGGGCTAAACTGTTTTTCAGTTTTTCTTTTGAATATTATTAATTGCAATGTGTTGACTGTTAATTTAATTAAATGTTTTGTTTTAATATAAGACCATACTTCAGTGCACTGACTCACCATTTCATTTAATTAATTGCAGACCTCAAGATTTGATTACTCATAGCTCCCCTTTAGTTAATTTACTTGTTCGCAGTTTTGACAGAAAAGCTTTCAAACTAATATGGAGGGATGGGCGCAGTATAACTAATTAGGAAACTGAAAAATAGCCTTACTTAGAGCACAGAATTACTTGCATACATTCTGTAATACTGAAGTCTTTAAGAACTTAGTTGGCCTTCATATTTGTTACACCCAAACCATAAAAACTGGATACAAATAAGCAAAACATGAGGATGAGGACAAATTTTGCCTTTTTGTACACTTGCCCACCTTTGTTGCCTTTGCAGGAGTGTAACTGAATTATAGTTTAATATGTTTTCCAAACCAAGTATTTGGTAATGGCTAATTTATATTATTTAGTCACAGTCCTGAGATTCAAAAGTTCCCCTAGTGGCTTGGAGCCCTGGGTTGTATAACACAATATCATATATACAGGAAATACACATGGAAGCAGGTGTTTACACATTAGTATTTAATGTTTCTATTTTAGCAAAGGTGCTTAGTAATTGGTTGCATAAGCGGGAAGGAAGATAAAAAGAGAAAGAGAAGATAAGGGTGTGTAGGGTGAGACTAGGTCAAGCATTATGGAATAATTAATCCAACATTTTTTTCTGGTGAACTTCAATTTCTTAGGTAAACTAGAAGGGCAGATACATAACCTGGATTACTTTGCTTTTTTTTCTTTACAAGTAACGTACGCAACTTTGGTTGCTGTCAACAGGATTCCTCTATCCTATAACACTGCAATCAGAAATATAGAAAATGCTCCCTGAATTCAGCATGGATGTTAGGCAAATCTGATAGAGA
Organism: Gavialis gangeticus; assembly: GCF_001723915.1. Classification (NCBI taxonomy): domain Eukaryota; kingdom Metazoa; phylum Chordata; order Crocodylia; family Gavialidae; genus Gavialis; species Gavialis gangeticus. Next base: position 30,412,613 of record NW_017729029.1, on the reverse strand, counting down.
ATTCTTCTTTTTGCCAAAGCTAACCAGAATGGAGTCAGCTGCAGCAGTGAATTCTATGAATAGATATCTGAATTGTGTTACATCAGAATATTAATTATTATTTTATAGTTTCATAGTTCCTAGGGTCGGAAGGGACCTGAGCAGATCATCTAGTCCGACCCCCTGCCATGGCAGGAAGAGCACTGGGGTCAAATGACCCCAGTAAGGTGGTCATCCAACGTCCTCTTAAAAACCCCCAGGGTGGGATCCTGCACCACCTCACTTGGAAGCTGGTTCCAGACTCTAGCCGCCCTGACCATGAAGTAGCGCCTCCTGATGTCCAACTTAAACCTTCCCTCCGCCAGCTTGTGACCATTGTTCCTGGTCACTCCTTGCGGCGCTC
>NW_017729029.1:30401771-30410971 GCF_001723915.1 Gavialis gangeticus | reverse complement strand
GCTTACCTTTAGGGGAAAGGTGGAGCCCGTCCCATCCTAGCATGTCTCTCGTCGTGATGTGGCGGTCGTGATCAAGGAAGCCGAAGCCCGCCTCGAAACACCATTCCCGTAGTCACCAGTTGGTCTCCGCGATGCATGATTCGTGCCATCTGCCCCGTCCACTCACTGGAAGGATTTTGGTCTTCTGTGTTTTATTTGAAGCCTGTGTAGATGGGTGATTATCAGGGATCTGGGTTTTCCATTTTTTATGGAAAAACATAGATTTTTTTTTTTCTTTTTAAAGAGCTCCTTTAAAGAGTTTCAGCCTGCAAGGAGCTACTTGGGGCTAGGGGAAGTGGGAGGAGGCCAATCAGATGCAGGGGACATCATGTGCATGCATACACATGCACGTGGCCAGCAATAAAGCCAGGCAGCAGTGGAGAGCAGCTCCCACAGCTGCCTTCAGATAGGTCTATTGGAAGGGCATATTGAGGAGACCACAATGAGGGAGGAAGTGTGGCACAGCTGGTGGCTAGGGCTGGGGATGGTGGCATTGCCCAGCTGGGGCAGGAATATGCAGCCACAGGGCCTGGCTAGGGGAGCGGGATGGAGCCAAGGGTGGTTTGTCTTGGCGGGAAGAGGGAGGGCTAGCTCTCTGCCACTGTGCACTCCTGGGGAGGGGTCAGGTGCCAGAGTAAACATGTCAAAAGGAAATGGGAGGGTGGGTGTATCCCCCTCCCAGTCTTGTGCATGGGGCAGGGGAGGATGCAGGCTGCCTGCTGCAGGGCTTGGGGCTCTCTGGCCTGCTGCCATCCCCCAGGATCGTCTCTGGTCTAGTGGGTGGAACCCGACACGAGAGGGCGGAGCAAGGCGGGGAGGCTCAGTGCTACAACTGTTGCCAGGACCCCCACACTAACCATGCTGCCAAAGTGAGATGCACTCTGGCCACCCAACAGCAGCAGGGGGCAAAACTCTGCACTGCTGCTGCTGCCTCCGCTGGTTCTAGGTGGGCAGAGGGCACCTCACTTTACCAGCACATCTGGTGCAGGGGTGCTGGTGGTAGCAGTACTGAGCCTTCCTCCCCATCTCCTCCCTCCTGTGCTGGGTCCCACCCACTGGGCTTTGGAGGCCTCTGGGAGGAGGGTAGCAGGGTGGTGACCCCTGAGCCCCACAATGGGCAGCCTGCATCTTCTCCCACCCCCCATGGGCTCTGCTGTGCTCCACTCCAGCCATGCTGCCCGCAGGGGGGAGGTGGAGGTAGCCTGGGCTCTGCTTTCTGTTCCAGCTGTAGTAGCCATCACCTGCATACAGCAACTGGGGCTCGGGTGCTGCTGTCTAGCTGCACTTGGCACCTGTGGGATAGGGAGCAGGCAGCAGGCAGCAACCAGGTCTCATAGCCCTGGTATCTGGGGGCCTCCTTCAGCAGGGCTCAAGGGCCAGGGGGCTGCAGGTCATAAGTGAGGGGCCACAGTGGGGATGGGGGACCCCTGGGTCAGGAGTGAGGGGCACCAAGAGGGGTGGAGGGCTGTAGGTGAGTAGTGAGGGGCACCAGCAGTGCCACAGGGCTACAGGTGGAGAGTGAGGGACACCAGCAGGGCTGTGGATCAGGAGTGAGGGGCACCGGTAGGGGTGGGGGGCCTACAGGTTGGAAGTGAGGGGCACCAGTAAATTTGGAGGGGTGGGGGAGCTGTGGTTTGGAATTGAGGGGTACAGGCAGGGACAAAGAGCTACAGGTTAGGAGTGAGGGGCACCAGCAAGGCTGGTGGGGGGGCCATGGCTTGGGAGTGAGGGGAAATAGCGTAGGCATTGGGAAGGGACAGCACTGGCCTATCAGAGCTGCTTTATACCATAAAGCAGATGCAGCTGGACTTGCATCCTGGTGAGTAAAGGAGACAGGGGAAGCTTTGATTTTCCATGATGAAAATTGTTTTATTATCATGATTGGGGCACTGGTAGGCTTCTAAATTGCCTTAATATTGTAAATATATCAATAAAACATTGTGTTCAACCATTACCTGTATATATACTGGTCTTTCATTTTAATCGCAGAAAAACGCAGATTCTGGGTTTTTAAATTGGAGAATGTTGGATTTAAAAAAAATCAGAGAATTTGGGATTTTTTAAACAGAGAAAGCCAGGATCCCTGATTTGATATATACTCTTTTCATTAGTACCATGATACCACTTGCCTGAAACTAGCTGGCCATGGTTATTAAGTCTTTTGGGTTACCCAACTTTGTCTTTCTCAGGAATGCTCCAGAACTGAGAGCAAGTGTTTATATAGTGCCTGGCACAATGGCATCGTGATCCATGACTGGCACTATTTAAGTGTAAATATATAATAATAGTGTAGGCAAAGACCATGACAAAAGCACGTGCTTCAGTAGTTAGAAAAAGTACTGGCAGATTGACTGCAACTCCTTGGCTAACCACTCAGATTCCTAAAGTTGCTGGATTTTTGTTCTTTTTTGGGGGGAGTTTTGGGGGGGGGTGTTGTTTGTTTTTTGTTTTTGCATTACAGCTATTTTTCACCTTTAATACTGAACTGACACAAGCATAGATTTCTGGTTCTCATACACAGTGTCTGGGTAGTAAGCTCAACATATTCCTGAAAATAATTGACTTAAATTTCTCCAGCTTGGGTTGTAGAGGCTTTGTGCTGGCTCTGTTCCTGTTGCTCCTTAATATACTTTTTATCTTCCTACTCCATCTAACCTTGATTAAGAAAGAATTTTGTTTTTAAATAGGGCATTGAGCAATTTTTTGTTTTATTTTTTCATTTCTACTAGGTAAACCTATATCTACTTTCCTTTCCCTAGCATTTTTGGAGTTAAAATTGTAAAAAATAAATAAATCATAAATTAACAATTTAAAGATCCATTCATCAGTACAGCATTGTTCCCTATTACATATATGGATGTAAGTGTGGTCATGATCAATAACTCCATATTCAACATTTCCAGGTTCTTTATTTCTTGTGATCTCTTAAAAATATGAGTATTTCTTGAAGTTGGTTTCAAGGAGGAAAGATAGAGGGAGAACATGCTCTGGATGGGAAAACTTCTGTATCTCATTTTTTTTAAGCACTGATTTTTTTTTAAGCAAAGAGTGAGTCTGAGAACTTTAATTTGGTGGGTCTAAGCACCCAAACATTTAGAAGTACTTGTGTATAAATCCTTGGGTCTGCAAACTGTGGCTGGAAACCTTCTTTTTTTTTTCAAACTGTTGGTGCTGCTAGGTTGCTTGTATTTTGGTTGGTTGCTTGCTTTACTTCCAGAATGGAAATTAATAGTATTAAGAAATATATTTACTGGCAATTTCTTTTCTGGTTGGTGCTAAGATGTGCAGAGGTTTGTGCAGATGGAAGTAGTAGTGGTGATGGTGGTGTGCAGGTTACAAAATAATTCATGTTTTTCTTATAGGTCGGGTTAAAATTTTAGAGAATATTTGTCCTGTAAGAGGTATTTTCTAGTGGAGTCTATTTTAGTGGACCTGGTCAATGTATTGGGAGACCCAGAAACAGTAGTATCTTAAGCCTCTCATTCATATTTGCCTGATTAACTCAAAATTTGCAATGTGTAAAAGAACCATGAGGATAGGCTACAGGATCTGAACCTGTTCAGCCTCCAAAAGAGGAGGCTGAGAGGGGAGCTGTAAACTGTAAACTATAAACTGGCCAAGGGAGACCAGCAGGCAGTGGGAAAGTCCCTGTTCCCCCAAGCACTACTGGGAGTAACAAGGAACAACAGCCGTAAGTTGACAGAGAGCAGATTCAGGCTGGATATCAGGCGGCACTACTTCACAGTCAGGGCGGCTAGGATCTGGAACCAACTTCCAAGGGAAGTGGTCCTCGCTCCTACCCTGGGGGTCTTTAAGAGGAGGCTAGATAGACACCTTGTCGGGGTCGTCTGACCCCAGGACTTTTTCTTGCCTCTGGCAGGGGGTTGGACTTGATGATCTGCTCAGGTCCCTTCCGACCCTACTAACTATGAAACCATAGAAAATATGGATAATTGATTTATTTTTAAACTGAGTTATGGTTGCTATTTCTAGAGTAGTAGTCTATTGTTTACTGAGTTGGTGACCTTATTAAAATACAAGGTGGTTGAAGATATTTTCTGAAATAAATGTTATATATTCTTATTTTCTACATAATATGCTTATATTGTCAAGATCACCATTGGTCATTTCATGGATAAAAGACAGGACAACTGGTGTTCAGTAGGTCTTCTGAGTAGTGCTAATGAAAAACTGGATGAATAAATGCAATTCCTACTTAGGAATACTAGTAGGGTCTTAGGAAAAAGATTTGAAAGAAAGGAGGAAGGCTGCTTTTGGAGGAGAATGGCTACGTTCTGTAAGTTTGTTTTGATAACTAGCCTAACTCTGACATAATACTTACGATTTACGTCAATGAGTAGCTTCATAGAAACTGAGACTTATACCAGAGTAAAGTGTATGAAAAAACTGGAAAAAAAAAGAATTGGGCCCAAAGATCATGGAGGCCAGTTTCTTACTTCACCCAAACTACAGTAGTGAGAACTCTTGTGAAGTTTCATAGTTTCTAGGGTCGGAAGGGACCTGAGCAGGTCATCTAGTCCGCCCCCCTGCCATGGCAGGAAGAGCACTGGGGTCAAATGACCCAAATAAGGTGGTCATCCAACGTCCTCTTAAAAACCCCCAGGGTGGGAGCCTGCACCACCTCACTTGGAAGCTGGTTCCAGACCCTAGCCGCCCTGACCGTGAAGTAGTGCCTCCTGATGTCCAAGTTTGTAATAGGATCTATACTGACAGATGCAACAAATTCATTGCAACTTTTAAAAGAAAGTCTTTTAGTTCATTGATGTATGACAGTAAAGACTGCAATAGTTATTAAGGCAGTAAACTCAGTGCGTCATCCCTTAGTGAGTGTGTTTTCCAGAGGCAAACAAGAGTATTTTGTTGTTTTTTGAACATGTGGTTTTACAGCTTGTGACATCTTTACAGCTTTGTGAAAATGAAATCCATTCCAGAAGTTCCGGATTTTAAAAATGACTGCAGCACAAAGATATATTTTTTTTTCTTTTTGTGGTAAAGTAATTCATTGATTTGGTGAACAACTGTAATAACTTGCAAATTATGTCTGATATGAAGTGTTCCAGCCCGCTGTCTCAACAAATGACACAGGACGAATTATACAATCTTCTATTGAGAGGGAGCCAGAAAAGCCCACCCAGCCTAGAATTCTACCAAAATAAACAGCAGGAATTCTAAATAATAGTTTGAGTTCTCTTGGATAGTTGAGTTTTCTGTTTTTATATTTTCCTGCTTATTAGACAGACTTTCAAATTAACTATTTCTACCCAAAATATGCACGTTTTAAGAACACTTTGAAAATGGTCTAGAAAAGCATCTGATGAAAAAATGTTTGAAGTTTACTTTTTCTGAACACAACATATAAGGGGTGTTTACAATTTAACGAAGAAAACAAGATAATTAAGCGCAAACCAAAACCTACTCCCACTTTACCTTGGCTCCTTCACCTCTCTTCCTTTCAGGTTATTTTGCAGAAGAAGTAACTATTGAGCCACTTGAAAATCTTGCACCCCTATCTATTTTATGCCATACATTTTTAAGGGTCTAATTATCTTGGAAGAGTTGTAATAGCTTTCCTGAGTGGCCTGGAGGTCAAATTCATAGTTACTTGAATTTTTCAAAATTACATTAGACAATTTCCAGAGGGGCAGCAGCAGTTCTGATTTAGATCAGATGGTTGCAGTGCTGACTCTGGAAGAGTGCTAAAAGTGTATTCTTTATGCCTTTTGCCAATGGTTTTGATTGGCCTCCAGGCTTTGAACTTAAGGACCAGTGTTCTGGAATTTCTTGAAATACTATTAGCAATGTCACAAGGGAAGCAGAATATGATCTAAGCAACATTAAATAATATGTTAAAGTAATACCAGAACTTATTTGTGAGTTCTACTTTACAGTATGCACTTAAAAAAAGAATGATAGGTAGAATAAGTTAATTTAAGGCTAATGCTCATAATAATAGTAGAGTAACTAGAAAGGAGGTCTGAACAGAATTAACTATTTTTATATTGTTATTCTTGTTGACATGAGTTGTCCATTTATGTTTGCTGTATCTGAATTTATTTTTTTATTTCTAGGTCTAACAGCAGCTGCCATGGCAGAGGCTATGAAGTTACAGAAGATGAAACTTATGGCAATGAACAGTCTCCATGGAAGTGGAAGTCAAAATGGAACAGAATCAGAGAATGAAGAACTCAATTCTAATGCAGGTAAATAGCATCTTTTGCTAACCCAGAATGGCTCTGTGTCTTCCTGTGTGTGCGGTGAAACGTACAAATGAGAGGATCTCTGGTATTGTCATGCTGTTCCAATTGTAGCTAGTTGTGCATTCCCAAAATCAGTTAAGAATCAAGTACACATTCCCCCAGTCTTACTCCTAACAACACTTCTCACAATTTTTTTCTGAAAAGTTGCCTAATGATTGAGTATTACTTATCTTACCTGAAAAAAATAGACTTTCTAAACTCTTCTCTGCATGCTTATAGTGACAAAAACCTTCTCTCATGCCAAAACATTGAGTGTAGTATTTTTGTGGCAAGTATCAAAAATACATAGGTTTTCTAAGTTGGTATGGGGCACAGGTCATTGCATAGACAGAAAGAAAGAAATGGCAAATTGCCAGTTATTTAGCTTTACACCATATTACTGTATAAATAGAAGAGCTATTTATAACCCAGAGCTATGAAAAAAGGGCAAAGTAGGTGTAAGCTATAGCCTAAATAACTAGAACTATCCTTAAAATGATATAGAAACTCTTATAAGGACCCTTCCAACCCTATGATCCAAACGTATTTCTTAAAATATATTGTTAAACATAATTGCCACAACTTAACAAGCTTTGGCTTCAAGATGACATTTGAGATGGATGCTTTGAAGAAAGGCTTTTTGTTAATTGCAAAGGTCTTGGGAGTGGAAATATCAGAGGGAACAGAGACTAGGATGGATCTATTTTAGACATGGGGAGCTACAGGAACAACACTTCTGTTTCATAATAAGAATACAGTGTCTGCTTGTAGATGGTATGTTATATATATGAATTATTATACCAACAAAGTGGTAGCTTATTAGGAAAATAAGGCAAAAACTGGGAAGCCTAAGACTCATTTTCTAAATAAATAACTTTGAATTCATGAAAAATTATTCATAAAGCAGTGTCTTCTGAAAAGTGGTATTGCCTTTCCGCAACTAGCTAACAGCTAACTGTAGGCTTGTCTATACTGAAGAAACTGAACTTGCCACACATGCAGTAAACGCTTTCCTAATACTTCTGTGTACTTATATAGAACAAGTACTTTTTACTCACCTTTTTTCAGAATAAAATTAATTAGTGTGTACTGAACTATAAGTCTTAATATTTTAAAATTATTTAAAAATGTATGTAAAAATAATATATTTTTAAATTCATGTAACTCCTGTAGAGTTTCCAGAAATTTAACATCTGATTGCATATCTGAGATGTCATAAACATATTCTGCTAAGAGAGAGCATTGAGAACTTGATTGGAAAGAAAAATATATTTAATCTCACCCCAGTTGAAGTCTCCCAAAAGAAAATAAGTGTATGCTTAGTGTTGGAGATTTTTTTAAACTGTTGGGAGTCACCTTTAAAACATTTTAACGTTAAAATGTATTATAGATAATACACCTTATTATTATAGATAATACACCTATATATTATACAACTTAAAATGTATTGTAGATAAGTACATTATATTATTTGGTATTTGCAATATTTTATATGCTTGCAATAGGGATTATTTCAAATCCAGGTAATATTGTTCTGGTTATATAATTTCAAGTTTTATGGGAAATGACCATGCAAGCATTAACCAAAATATTTTCAAAATAGTTTATTTGCGGGGAAGTGACATTCTTTACAACTGATTCAATACTAATTTTTCAACAACGGATTCCCACTTTTTTTTTTTTTTTTTTTCTGGCATTAGATTGGGACTTGGTGCAGATAATACAAGGCTGTTACTTTTTGCGTATATATTTTTCTTTTTTTGGAATTCATGGGATATTCACAATATTGGGGTAGTTCCATAAAGTCCCATTAAATGACAAGACAAGAAACAAAGAAAGCAAAAAACTTACTTATGTCTATTACCTCATTGGGGAGTTATTTGGTGTATACTTTGGGACTTCTGAATTTGCCTTCAGGCTTCGGAATGGATAGGGAAAGAAGGAGCAAGAGAAATAAAAGATAAAGATGCTATAAGTTTTATTTTTCCTGATTTCTATAAAAGATAATTTTGTGTAACACATGGCTTGTCTCTCTCACTAAAAGATTATTGTTAATATGCCTATGTCACACAAAACAAATGGGCATACCTCAAGTCAGAAGTAAATTTTTTAGGATTATTGTAGGAATATAATACCTTCTAGAGGGTACCAAATCAGCAACTGCTCATTTTACTACGCAAGGCAACAGACTACCTGTCACCCTCACTATAATAAGCTCCTAAACTCCCTTAGATGATTGGAATAAGGCCTGAAGAGTTGAAAGAGAGCTGTCATTTAGTTGAAGAGTTAGCATACACTTTACAACATTGATTCACTCATGGGTGCTGTGAAACTATGAAACCACCCCATAATAATTATCTGTGCATGAAAGCTTCACCAAATGTTTGTTTTGAACTAGACTGCTACAGTTTAAATTACTACTAAAAACAAAATGGTAATGCAAAATGAGAAATAAAATTGAATTCTGAAAGATTTTTTACTAACAAAGGGTAAAAAGGAACAAAACAAGTCAAAAGCTACTTAAGTGAAAAAAACATTTTATTTTAGGAGACAGACCTACAGTTTCTTTGATTCGAGGTTGTGTTTAATAGCTTCTGTAATGGCTGCAACATGACTCTGCATTTAGATTTCAGCATGAATAACAACCTGTTCGTGTTTCATTTAGCTCCAAATGAGAAATTCTGTCTTTTATTGTTTTAGGAAATTAGTCTGTGTACTATTGCTCCTGGAACTTTATAATTAATCACTAAAGGTTATGGCTGTGGAGAGTTTGTGGGAAATAGATGCCTGAATGATTATAATTGTAGCTGTCAAATTAGAAATATAGTTATACAGCGGCAGAAGGGTTTTGTTTCCTTTGTGTTTTTTCTAAGCTTTGATTTTTTTTTTTTTTTTTTTTTTTTT
>NW_017729029.1:30396712-30401756 GCF_001723915.1 Gavialis gangeticus | reverse complement strand
CTTTTGTTTTTTTTTAAGCTTTTTTTTTTTTTTTTTTTTTTTTTTTTTAACTGTAACAAAGAAATTCAAGGTTGCACATTTATTTGAAAAAAAATATAGGTTGTGTTTTGTTTTTTTTGTTTTGGTTTTTATTTTTTACTGCAGTACTACCCCTGGAAATAATCTACAATGAAACATCCGGTTATTGTTTTCACTCATGATGCTTACCCATCTGCTCTTTGTGGTTTAACTTTTCTGAGAAGATGCTTAGGAATTCTGCCTTCTTTCAGCCTGGAGTTGTCCTGATACTATTGTGTGCGTTTTTCATTAAAAGTTGCCATTGAGTATTTAGAATACAATTTTGAAACTTTATTCCCCAGCTTTTCCAAAGGCACGCCATTACATGCAGGCTTCTCTCTTTAATAGAATTAGGAAGATACACGAGAAGCTTTATCATGTCCTTTTAAAGCCTACTTTTGCCTATATTAAAGTTAATAGCAAAATTGTATCTGTTAATTGGTTAATGCCTGAAGTGTCACATTTGCAAAATTTTGGATCGCTGTGAGCTTGGGAGGTTTTGGAGCTATCAGATGAGAACATGAGTTTTAGCTGTCAATCACCCTTGAAGCTGAACACTCACTTAACCGTTGTTTGGGCCTGAACATCACATTTTCAGATTATTACTATTTCAAATACAATAATAATTTAACCAATTTATAAGGCTCACTAGCAACAGACAGGCATACAATTAAATCTTACAAAAACATTCAAGGAAACTCCAGAATTTGGGAAGTAAAAGCTTATTTCTTTTTATATCTTTCTGTCGTCTTATCTTGATGGTTTCTTCTACCTGGCTTACCTTCCTGGTGTGATGTGGAACAAATCTTGATAATAAGGGTTGCAAACAATATTTTCCTCTAAAATCATTAACTCTAGAAAAAAGAACCACGGTAAGAAGAAAAAATATAAAAATTATGAAATAATAAAAATATTCCTGATAAAAAGTATTAAATATTGCATGGGATTTTTACTGAAAGACAATATATTTTTTCAGAGAGAGATCAACACTGGGGCATATCCTTGTTTACACATTAAAACACTAAGCTTTTTAAAAATATATTTTCCTTTTTTCCCTCCTTAGAAATGAACACAATTACTTGCACCTTTCTAGCCATCCCATGAAGTGCTTGAACAATTTCCTCAACCAATATAGTGGCTCATGTTTCAAATCTCATATTATAGTTGCTTCTCAGTGTGAGCAGCTCCCTGCAGGTTTGTTTCCATCCCATCTGATCATCCAATGTGCTTTACTTCCCCAGGTTGGGGCCAGGAAAAGAGGTCAAAGTCAGAGGGCTGGCTAAGTAAGGAGATTGACTGATTGTTGAAATTTACTTTACCTTAAAATCCCAAATTCCCAGTAGCAAGAAATCTTTCTTCATCTTTCTTTTCCTTCACAATTGCTCTATATCAATCCTTAGAGATAGGTCAACTTGTAGGTGACACATCCACCTAGAAATTGGCTACCTCCTGAAAGGTTAAGGTGGCTAATACTAGTGATGCTCTAGAGACTGGTGACACATGCAGCATGAGGGTCATTGATGGTCCTTCCAGTCTGGAGAATGAATAAGCTCAAGTTGGAAGCTTATCGCTGAAATCAGGTATGCCAGCTATGAGTGCAAAATGCCACGAGCAAGTCACAAGATCAGTTTTACTATCCTGTAGAAATTAGGTGCACAAACCGTTCTCTTTGGTTGGAAAGAAGTGGTACTAAGATTATGTATTTGATCCCAATATTAGGTTAAAGAGAAGTCTGAAAACACAAATCTGGAACTTAGTTGACTAGGATAAGGTTTGAACAGTGAGGCCAAAGTTCTTTTACTATGGTTTCTCAGGGGCTAATTTATAGTAGAAGGTAAATGAACCTGAAAGGTAGAGAGCAAAAACACATATTCCCATCATTGTCAAAACATCCTTTAAGGTTGCCTTATTCTATAATGTCATAATCAAAGAAGCATTAGTGGAGGCTATCAGTGATAGCACCTGTTTGTATAAACTGCACTGCACAAAATAAGGCAGTTGTCCCCCCCCCCCTTTTTTTGACAGCTTTTGGAATTAGCATGCATGATTTAATAAATGCTTTTTGCTTTCCCAGGAGAGATATCAAACAGTTTTAAGTGTTTCAGTGTCATTTCCTTAGGAAGCCCAAATGTTATTATGCATGTAGACTCTCTTGTTGCTTAATTTCCAGACAAGAAGCTGAGTTAGGTAGGCATAAAGCAAACCAAAAAACACCATAGCTTTTGGCATTTGAGAAATCGGAGAAAAACGTCTTTGTAGAAAAATGTGTTGTCTTTTTATTCCCTCCTTTTTCTCTTCAGTACCTGCCATGCAGTTTTCTCATAAATGCAAACATCCTTCACAATCTGTTTAAAAAACCACAAATACATCACTCAGAGGAATATTTAAGGAACCATCAGGAGGGAAAAAACTCATTGGTTTAATGGAATGCTGTCAAGGAAAATCAGCATCACAAATGACACAGGGGCAGAATTGATACTTTTGCACTGACATGTTAAAAGAAAATCCCATGCATTATTTAGAAAACCCAGAAATCTGTCAGCTGTATGATTGCCGAGTTAGCAGAAGCAGGAGGATGCTGCTCAAGTTGAAAAGAAACGCGTAGGCACAGATCCATATTGTAACCTTTCATGTTCTACACCCACCATGAATACCCAGCTATTACACGGTCAGCGTTTTTTAGTTTTTCTCTTTTAAAATTTCAAGTGCTTGAAAAGTCAAAAGAGGTAGGTCTTTTATTCTTAAAAGCAGGGTGCCTAGGCTATTATTTTATTGTAAGAGTAAAGATGACAAGACCAAAGAACAGACTTATTTTATCTTTTTGAATGCAATGCAGGTTTCATGAAGCAAGTTTTATCTGTTGTTAAACCAGGTATTTTTTACCTAGCCATGCTATCGGAACAAAATGCCTTTATTTCAAAGCTGAATTTTGTATAGAAAAATAAAGGAAATATCCATAGCTATTTTGACTTAAGACAGTGAAGTACTATCAGTGCTATTTTTATGATCAGCTGTAGAGAGAATGACACATGTATTTTATTTGCTTTGTCTTTCAGCCAAAAATAACTTAGATACTGTCTTGAATATATTACGTTTCTATACTATTTTACCGAAAAGTTACTTCTGTTTGGCTGCAGGCAGCCTAGGTCTCAGGTTACATCTTGTTGACTTTCATACCCTTTCAACTTGTTTGAAAGCAACATGGTACTGTAATATGATTCATCTAACCAGTTCAGCATTTCTGCTGATTCATCAGACGCCAAACTTGCATTGGTTTCACAAATGGTTGAAACTATTTGCTTTTCATACTTCAGCTGCAGGTAGGACACAGGAGACATTGCATTCATCAGGTTAGGGAACGCTGAATCAAAGACTAGAAGTAATAGACCTACTAGTGTACAGCCACCTAACAGAAGCAAACTGATGACTTGAACAAATAGTGAAAAAGAGGTTGCCAATCTATTTTTTTTAAAGCTATTCAATATACCAGCTTTTCCATGCCTTTAGCTGAAGTCCTACTTTGTGTGCCAAGATTGTTTGACATGGGGAAAAGTGCACTGGGGACTCTGCATAGACAAATTTTGAGATATAAAGTATGACAGGCATAGAGATATTTTGTAGCAATGTTCTGACTGCTGTGAATGGGAGATACGATTTCATCCTGAGAAAGGTGAAGACAGAGGTCTGAAACTGAGAGTAGGTTCACTCAGAGATCAAGAAAGGTTAGCGGTGCAGTTGGGCTGGGAACTGATGGAAGGAATTGTGAGGAAGTGACGAGGAGAGGCAGAGCTGAAGAGATGTGCAGAAAGGAAATAAAGAATTTCTGGAGAGAGCTTGTAAAGAGAAGGAAACTTGGAGAAGGAAAATTATGGGATGCTTGGCAGTTTGATTATTCTCCTAAAGGATCTAGTAACAAATAATTGCTCTTTCAAGAGGAATAGTCCTTTTTATTGTATTTAATTTGTATTACTGCTTAGTAGAGTTTTATAGCTATCTATTTCTGTATTGTGGTGCCCAGCTTTACTGGTGAGAGTCAAACCTTGTATGTATGAAGGCTAAACTTGAAACCTCAAGTTTATTTTCTAAGATGTACATAGCTTTTACTTCTATAAATAGTTTTAGACAGAGAATAAATACCATTGGCGTGATACTGCTGTTGTACTCACGGACTGGAATTTGTCCCAAATAGTTTAAAAATTGCATATCTCTAAAGCATTATATCTAAGAAAAATTCGCACTGGGTTTGTTCCTATAGATGTCTCTGAATTATTTTCCCTACACTTCCAATTCTGCAAGGTTTTTATCATGTGTCTATAAGCATGTAAATAAACTCATTGATCTTAGGAGAAAGGTTTTTATTGTTAAAATTAAATGCTTAAGTTTATTACAAAATCAGAATCTAAAATGCATCTCTTACAATTCATAATGTAAAATTAAGTGCATACAGTAAAGTACCCACATTTGGACTGACTGAGAGCCAATTCTAAGTAACATAAATAATTGCCACTATAGTTCTTCTGTTATAGTTTTTTTACAATTCTGCAGAATCCATTTTTAGAGAAGAAAGCCCTAAATCTCTATCTGGTTCTTATCTTTCCCATGCTATATTAATTTATGAATGTATAAACTAAAATCTGTAACTTGGAATATACCTTAAAAGGTAAGTAGAAAAATGTTGATATTATCTTAGAAGGACTTTCTGCAAGAAGAGTTTCCACTAAATAATGTGTAAGAGCTGGTTTGTGCATGCTTTATTCAATGGCAATTTTGAGTTATTTTTCCACTGATGCATTACAATTAATGGTAGCTGTATGCACTCATTGAGAAGGGAGAACATAAACCTTTTAGTTTGTATTTCAGTAATTTAGACATGTTACATTATCTATTTATTTAATTTATTTAGTCGGTTACTGTACTTGCATTCTAAGAATTGGTGCTCTTTTTTTTTTTTCAAGTAGCAGAAAATAGATTTGTTCCATCAAGACAA
>NW_017729029.1:30383615-30391712 GCF_001723915.1 Gavialis gangeticus | reverse complement strand
TTTTTTTCAAGTAGCAGAAAATAGATTTGTTCCATCAAGACAAAATTATTTACAAGGAACCTTACATTATAATACTTGTATGTTGCTGGAACAATTTGGTTTAAAGAATCAAGACAAGGAAAAATCCTAAACGCAAATAGAGGTACTTGCAACCTAGTCACAAACAACCTCTCCAGGTTCTTGTTATATTTACTATCAAAACTAAATGCAGCATAAGATAAACTAATGAAAAATATAAGTGGTATGTTTTAAACTGTTTAGAACTGAGCTTTCACATGTCTGTCACCTCTCCGATCCTTTACAAATTTATAGTCTCAGAGAGCAAGAGGTCTAAATCTTCAAAGCTTGAAAAACAGAGGTGCAGCATGAACTAATCTTCATTTTTTCCCCTATCTTCTTACAGCAGCACTAATGGAAATGTATTTTGTTTAATGACTCTGAAATCCTGTTTGTAATTAGATGTGGGAATTGGTCTTACTTTGTAACAGATGATACTGGAATAATAATATGAGAGATGCTACGCTGAGACCACTATCCTCCTAAATCTATATCATTTTTCATTTTATTGACAGGAAATGTGCCCAAGGAACAAAGAGATTGATTTAAAAAAATAGGAAAATAATATGTAATAAAAAACAGAATCAAAATATTTTAGCATTACTTTAAGTATATTCAAAGGGTACATTAACCTTTTCACTTTATTTTTAAGTTTAGCAAACAGCCTGTTATAACTGTTGTCTTGCCAATGATATGATCTTTGGATTAATGAACCAAAAAGGTGGGAAGCTATAATTAATGACAGGGTGCATACAATTAAAATGCATATCATATTTCAGAAGGATTATTCAAAATAATTAATTTTGTCTGTTAAAGCAGTTTTATAGTTGCAAATGAAGTAATTAAGAGTGGGCATAGTATACAAAAATAGAGGCTGGACTCAAACAGCTACTCCCCTTAGTGCAGTAGTCATCTTTACTAGGTTTTGATGTTATAAATCATTTTGGTCACTGTAGAGTCAAACTACATTTTTAGCTTGTTCATAGTTTTCACATTTAGTAAAAATAACAACTATTAACACTCAATGCTAACATGCCAAAAAAAACCAGGTTGTCCAAAATTATATTTCATTAAGGCTAGGTCTAGTCTCTCCCCTCGAGGCACATGTGTGACTCTCATGGTATTACAGCGAGTTGTACTCATCAAGAAGAGAATAAAGACAATGAACCAAATTCAAAATGTATTCCAATACAAATATTGAATAGCTCCAATATAAATGAGACAAATGGGCACATATCTTAAAGGGTAAATGTGCTTTGTAGTAGCATTGAAAGTAAAGGGATTGCATAGTGTATTGGTCAAAGAAAGAAAAAAAACGTGACTATATTTTACCTCTGTGTCTATGATTACTTAACATTAGAAAATATGTGCATCCAGTTTAGTATATTTTAGATTTCAGGTTGCATCCATTTGCATGCATCAGCATTTTTGAAACATTAAGTAAAAACTGTTTTATCATAAGTCACTAAGTATTGGGCAAAAAATACTTGGAAGGGAATGAGCACTACGTTCTTGTCCTCGTTCCCAGGGCAGTATCCACCTTTCTGTGCCACAAAATAAAATTTCCCTTTTCCTTGCTGTCTTCCTGTCCTCGTACATCTTTCTTTCTTGGTCCACAGTGGGCCTGCTGAACTCAACAAAATTGATAAAGGATGACCTCAGCTCTGCCTAGCCTATGCTTTGATGGCTGGGATACTGTCCTGGAAAGGAGAGCATGTGGCTTCAAATCCTCTCTGCTTGAGGAAGGCCTAGACCCTCAGTCTCCCATTTCCTGCACAGGTGTCTTAATGAGTAGGCTATTGAGTAAAAATGGCTCCTGCTACTTCATCCACCTTCTCCTTTACAGCGTTAAACAGGTCCAGGGACCTAGGTAAGGCCTACATACAATTTATCTGGTTTCCCATGTGAATTAGGATTGCAACAGGATTTAACTTGAATTAGACAACTAAATAGCAATTGCATCTTTCCTAATCATATGGAGTGGCCAAGTCTACTTGCATAAGGTTGATTAAGATCTAAAATCTAAAACCATTCAATACCACTTTTGTATCTGGGAGGTAGATGTATAAGGTGCAGTGGAACCTAATGTGTGATCTACACAATCACACCTCATGCCATGCCACATGTGCATGGCAAGAGGTGCGATTATGGGATTGTGAGTTACATCCCATTGCACCTTACTGTTGGTGCAGGAGGAGCCCAATCCTGGGCTCCCCCTACACTGGCAAGAAGTAGATTCCTGCAGCTGGGAGTCCCCTCAGTTGTGAGGGACTCCTGGCTGCAGAGGCACCCCATGAACCCCCATGGAAGGAGATGCAGTTCCCACAATCCCCTGGCCCTGAGGGTGTATGAAACTCCCTGTGGGGTGCTGCCACAACTGAGTTGGCAGCTGCTGGGGCTGAGAGTCCGGCCTCTTATTCAGGAGAGTCCTATCAGCTGTCAGGACTTCCAGCTGCAGGGGAGACCCTGCTATACATGCATGTTAAGCTCAGTAGCAACCAGCTATGAAGTTAGTGCACATTTTCAAGGTCTAAATTTAAAGCTGGTTAAAAAGGTAAGTGCTTTTCACATGTATCTGGTCTCAAGGTAATTGCATAATTAACCAGTTAATTGGGCAATATCTGTAATGTGTAGAGGGGGAGTAAGGGCCACATCCTCGTCTGGGGGCCCTCTGCACATTACAGGTATTGCACAATTAACTGGTCAGCTGACAGGCCTTCCAGCTGCAGAGGTGCATCATGCCCAGCCAGGGCTGGGAGTCCCGCAACTAACAGGACTCTGTCCCAGCAGCTGCCAACTCTGTACTGTGTCAGCAGCTGGGACCCAGAGTCTTGTAGTAGGTTTTAGCTGTGCGCCTCTTGGTGCTGGGACTCAATGTGGTCCCAGCAGCTGTGGGGTGCAGCTGTGATCTCCCAGCCCTGAGGGTGCATGGAGCCCCTAGGAGGGATGAGGGAGGAGGGGTAAGAGTTCCCCTCTGGGGCTAGGCAGCCCTGTGTGCCAGGAATCCTGGCTGTCAGGGAGCTGCTGGGGTGGGCCTGCTAGGGCCTGGCCACGGCCCACATCCTCAGCTCAGCTTCTCTATGGAAGGGAGGGCTGCTCTAGCACCCCCAGGCTTCTGGCTTGAGCCACTGCATGCATGTGCAGAATGGCTATCCACTTGCAAAACAGTTCATTCTCTGCAGGTTAAACTAACCTGCAAAGACTGAATCAATTCAGGCTCACTCTTTTTGAATGTCTGTCTCTAGTCCTAATGACCAAGCAAAAACAAATTATACTTGCTTCCCACATGACAAAATTTTTTTAAAAGATGTCATTGTATAGAGCACAAATTAGAAACTGGAGCATAGGTCTGTGTGTGATCATTGTGGGAACAATATCCTATAAAATACTGAGCAACTTAGTAAGATAGGGTCAGATTCTTTGTTACCCATTAGGCATCTAAGTGCAATCCTGTTCCACTTTTGCTCCAGTCCCTGAAAACCTGTTACTGCAAAATGCAAATGTGCCCTCCTCCACATTGCCGCTTTTTGTTACTTATCCTAAGAGATGAAAGTGCATTACAAAGATCAGATGTATTAGTGGTTTTCCAGGTACTTATAAAAAATGAAAATGAAACGCCTAGAGACTTAAATGTATAAGGTCCACTTATATGCCTTACAAGTGTAGTAGGAACTAGCTCTGAGTCTGTTACAATGACATCTATTTTGACTCTCACCTCACTATATTATACAACGTATTTGTCTGAATGCTATAATGAATCAGTGTGCATAACCTAAATATTTTAGGGAATGTTTATTTTCCTGTTCTCTCATCTATCATTTTATAGTTGTTTTTAGTAACAATAATTTATTAGTATTAAGTTACTTACAAAAATCTTACTAAAATTTCAAATACAAAAATCTGTTTGGAGTTCTTAAATCCACACAAAGACACATATTTAGGATTGCACATTTAACTTTTCAGCCAAATAACTTATTTGATTTTTACTCTCAATTATCAGTATTAATTTAAAAGTAAGCTATGCCAACTTATTCAGCATAACATTTTGATACTGCAGATGGTAAGGATCAAGATTTTTCTGATTCAGAGTAGCAGTTCAGAACATCCAGCTAATGCAGTTACCATATAGTCATAAAAAGTTGTCACTATTTGTGATACTGTCATCATATTAATCCAGTGTCTGTAAGCAACCTTCTCTTTCACTTTAATTATATTTTAGCAACCAGAAAAATACTTTAATATCTATATAAAATTTTAGTTTAAAGCAGTTTCCTGCTTGTTAAGCCACTTATAAATTAGGATGGAAACTGGCATACTATCTTTGATGCAGGGCCCACATGCTGAGAATGTCACAAATGATGTTATTGATGGTGATGCAGCTGCCAGCAGCAGGAATCTCATAAATGCCAATTTTAATCAGAAATTTTTTAAAACGTACAGTTGATATGTGTATATTGTAAGAAATGCTTCTAACTGTGTGAAAAAATTAAGAATACTGTGTGGTTTTTCCTCAAGGTTACAGTATTCACTTAAGTTTTCACCCTTAACTGTGAATTTCCTGGTGTTTGGGGGTTGTGCGAGTTTCAGTGCCTGATCTTGAAAAGTGCCTTAAGCTGATACTTTTAATTTCATCTGCTTCAGTTTTGTGGAAGCAAATAATTAAGTACAGTTTTGCTTGGAAAAAATTAGGGAGCAAGCGACATTACATGGATGTCTACCTAATCAGTGGCCTGGGCACGACAGATGTTTACACAGCGTCAATTAAACCTGTCTTTACCTGCATCCATAAATGAAATTCCACTTTTAAAACTCAGAGCCTTAGTTTCCTAGGTATCTTCACTTACGAGCTTAGAAGCCAAAATGAAAAGTGCTGGAAACTCATAATATAGATAAGTGGACTGAAATTGAATAAAGCTCAAGTAAATATTTTAGGATTTGGATCTATTAGTTAAGTAATAACACCCAAATTGTAGTTTCACTCATTATGATCCTAATTCAGTAAAATTCTTGGAGCATGCATTTATTCTGTGACTAAACGGTTCTTGCAGTGTAGGCAGTGTGCATTTCATAGACAGGTTTTTTAAAGCCATGTTCCAAAGTGCTGAGTGACAAGTTGGTGGAATTGCTGATTTTGAGGTGGTCCAAGAATGACGGCTATTATCACTGGTGGTCCACCTCCCCCAACCACTGCCGGCCTCACTGTCTCTCCTGCCCAGCACACAGAAAAGGCTTGTTACATCTCTGGGTACAGGCAGGTGTTACAATATTTAGCTGACTAAAAAGACCTGGCTATAAGTTCACAGCAGCTCAGTGTTACTAAAAATTGAAAAGGAACTGCCATTGTACCTCAAACAAAGGGCCCCATTAGACACCATTTATTTCCAGTTCAATAAAAACAACTCTCAAATAAAACTCTTATTTAATTTTTATTTAAAAATAGTTTTTATTGATAAGATTGTAGAAAATATATTGAAATTTTGCCTAGTAAGTTTGGTGAGGTAGTGATCAAGAATATTTTGCTGATAGTGTAGATTAAAAACTATTAATTCCTTTATAAAATACAGTAAAAGAAAATCCCAATAATTTTATTGCATTTTGAGTGTGTTGCTCTAAAATATTTAATGTTCTGTGAGTAAAATGAATATTATTTGATGCATTGCATATGTAATAAGCAGACAGTATATACATATTTTAAGTCAGCCAGGTTGTGCCTAAGTTTTTTCCAGGCATAGTCTTCAACTCCAGAAAACAGCTAGATAGTTGCCTAAGTACATGGTAAATTACACATTTTCCTGAATTAAGGCTATATGATATACATCAAAATAAGACTTAAGATCCCAAGTTATCTGTATGAGTTTTTATAGGTAAAGATGAAGGTTTAATGTTACCTATTAACGGTTTCTTATTTTTAAATATAGCAGTTATTATAAACAAATAAAAATCATGACTATATGTCTTTTTATTTATTTATGTATTCTTACTGACTTTGCTACCTTCTAGTTTGCATAATTAAGAGACCTCCTAAAAAACGTGTCTTCGACTAGGGATGTCAAACTCGCCCTGGGTCAGATCATGCTGGGCCAGCAGTAGCAGGGATCTAGCAAATCCAGGGGAGAGGTGGTGGCAGTGGGGCGAAGTGGTAGCAAAAGGTCAAGCTCACAAGGTGAGCAGTTCAGCATCTGCAGAGATGTTTTGCACCTGTCTGCCACTAAGGACCTGTTCAGCATGTGCCATGTTCCTGAATTCTGTGGTAGACAATGCTCCTAGCTTCTGGTAGCCGAGCAGGCTGAATGGAATGGCTCTAGGGGCTCTCTCTGATGTTCATATTTGACATGCCCATCTTAGACCATTAGAACTCTGTACATAGTTATGGGTATGGACAAACATACACTTTAGCTACCTGAAAGGGGAAGGAGAGGTGCTGTTCAGAAGCATGTATCAGTAATTATGATCTACCTCTGTATAAGCCTCTGCATATTACCTCTGCGTGAGCCTGTAGCAGTAACACATAGAGAAATCACCCTAACTGTGACCCCAAATGATGTAGGGTCTGTGTCATAGGGGTGGGATTGTATCTCTAGTTTGAAAATTCTTGGTCCATTGGACATGAGTGAGTCAGAGGAGCAGTCACTCATGGGAAAATATACTTCCATCTTCTCTGAGGTTTGTGCAGCTTAATTTGTCCTTCATGGCAAATTTTAATTTGTATCTGGGGTTGTCATCAAAATATATTCCAGAGCATGTGTTGAATCATCATCAGGGATCCTGGTTTTCCGTGATAAACTTCAAATTCTCTGATAAAAAGTCACAAATTCTCTGATAAAAATCCCCAAATCCATTATTAATACTAAAGGCCCCACACAACCTGGTATGGCTTGCTCCCCCTCCATGGCTCCCTGGCCTTGCTGGTACCTCTCACTCCCCCCTGCTCCCCACAGCTCCCACAGTCCTGCTGGTGCCCCTCACCCCCCACCCACAGCCCCCTGCTCCCCTCAGCCCTGCCAAAGGGGGCCCCCAGCTGCCAGGGACCCACCTCTGCAGCCCCCTGCCCCTGGCAGGAGACAGCAGCTACTGCAGTGGAGTGGAGCATGGCTCCCTCCTGTTGCCAGATGCAGGCTCAGGTGGTGGGGGAGGCTGGCTCCTCACCAGGGTGTCCACTCCCTGGGGCACAGGGAGGACCCGCACCCTCAGATTTGTGCATGGGTGTGGACTGCAGGCTCCCACCCTGCTGCACTCCCCTGGGTCCTCCACAGCCTGGCAGGTGTTTAGGGAACAGTGGTGCAATGTGGAGAATCTGCTTGTCACTGCAAGCTCCACACTGCCCTGGCGACTGATCCCCTGTTGATGCACGAGCTTTGAGGGGTGCAGCCCTGTGCCACCACCCTCTCTGCAGCTGTGTGCGCAGGAGGCACATTACCAGGGCAACATGGAGCTTGCAGCAACAAGCAGCTTCGCTGTGCAGCTCAACTGTTCCCTGCTGCACCTGGTCACATCCCGGGGGAAGGGCAGCAGGGTGGGAGTCTGCAGCCCGTGCCCACTGCCACTCCATACACAGATCTAAGGGGCACAGGTTTCTTAGAATCATAGAAGTAGGGTCGGAAGGGACCTTGTAGATCTTCAAGTCCGACCCCCTGCCTGGGCAGGAGAAAAACTGGGTTCAAACGACTCCAGCCAGGTAGGCATCAAGCCTCTTCTTAAAGACCCCCAGGGTAGGAGCCAGTGCCACTTCCCTTGGAAATTGGTTCCAGATCCTAACCGCCCTAACTATGAAGTAGTTCTTATGGATGTCTAATCTAAACCTACTCTCCAACAACTTATGGCCATTATTCCTTGTTATGCCAGGGGACGCTAGGGGAAACAAGGTCTCTCCCAAACCCTTCTGGTCCCCCCTAGTGAGTTTATAGACAGTCACCAGGTCCCCCCTCAGCCTTCACTTGTGAAGGCTGAACAGGTTCAGGTCCCGCAGTCTGTCATTGTAGGGTCTGTCCTGTTGTCCCTGGATCATGCGGGTGGCCCTCCTCTGGACCCTCTCAATGTTGT
>NW_017729029.1:30381474-30382759 GCF_001723915.1 Gavialis gangeticus | reverse complement strand
TAACCCAGAGCACTTCAGCTTGCCCTCTGACCCCATTCTGCTGGCAGAGGATGTGTACAGCTCCTTGACATAGAACACCACACCCCCACCTTTCCTTCCTTCTCTATCCCACCTGTAAAGCGTATAGCTTCTAACGCTAACTGCCCAGTCGTGGGATGAATACCACCATGTTTCTGTAAGCCATATTATGTCTGGGTCTGAACTGGCTATTCTGAGGGCAAGTTCCTCCTGTTTATTTCCATACTATGAGCATTGGAATATAGGCATTTAAGGCCTTGCCTCGCTGCATGCGCCACTCCCCGATTTGGGAGACTGTTTGGACCCCTGTTTCTTACCTGGGCACTCCTTGCATTTGTCACCTGTCTTGCTCGGGTGGTGTCTCCTTGTCTTCCTGTGGCCCCCTCCCCCAGTGATCCCAGTTTAAAACTCACTGTACAAGATCAGCAAACTTGGAAGAGAAAACACGCTTGCCTTTAGGAGAGAAGTGAAGTCCATCCCACCCCAGCAAGTCCCCTGCCCGAAACATGGGTCATTATCAAGGAACCTATGGCCTGCCTGGTGGCACCAACTGCATAAGTGCCAGTTGACCTCACCAATGCAGGCCTCTTGTCGCCATCCCCACCTACTCACCAGAAGAAGAGAGGAGAATACCACTTGCGCCCCGTCTCCTTAAGCTTGTCCCCCAGAGCCTTGCAATCCTTCATAATGCAGTCAGGGTTGTCCCGGCCGCGTCATTCATCCCCACATGGATGAGAACCATGGGGTACTGGTCTGCAGGTCAGATGTAGGCTGTGATCCTCTCCATGATGTCTCTAACCCGAGCCCCAGGCATGAAGCAGACCTCTTGCGTCATAGGGTCAGGCCGACAGATGGGACCTTCCAGTCCTCGTAGGATGGAGTCTCCAATGACAAGGACCCGGCATTTCTTCCTGCTGGTGTTCTCTCTCTGCCCATTCTTTATCATGTGGGGAGTGGCATTGTCCCCGCTGGAGGCAATTTCTCTGTCTTTCTCCATCACAGCTGTCAGGGCGTCGAACCTGTTTCCCAGGTGAACCTGGGGAGCTTCCACCACTCTAGGCCTAGCAGCTGTGGATTTGGACACCTGCCACTCCTGTGTTGGATGCATCTCCTGTGGGGGCTGTACAGTGGGTGACCGGGCCTTCAGAGACCAGAAATAGGCATCAATTTCATCCTCTGCATCCCTGATCCCCCTCAGCCTGCTCACCTCAGCCTGGAGCTCCCTCACCTGCTCCTCCAGGGCCCTAAGTCATGCACAGGAGGGGCA